>NW_027186304.1:65782794-65923649 GCF_028583685.1 Petaurus breviceps papuanus | reverse complement strand
TCTCTTCTGTATATATCTTGCATTACCTAGTTCTCTTCTGTATATAGCTTGCATTACCTAGTTGTCTTGATGCTGTCTCCACCATTAGAATATGGCCTCCTTGAGGACAGGGACTGCTTTTACCTTTCTTTGTATTCCCAGTGCTTAGCATGGTACCTGGCATAATGAAGGCTAAATATTTGTTGGCTGACTAACAAAGCAGAAGCAGAACAATGTATACAATAGCAACCACGCGTCGTGCCACTGAAATATTCACAGCACCTATGGTGGCTATGAATATGCTGGCATCATTCTGAATCACAAAATAAAACAGAATCTCCACATGTAAGACAGAGACAAAACATTTATTCAGATACCAGAAAACCAAATACCAGCATCAGAAAATCAAACCATCATAGCAACAAAGAAATTTATACACAATAACAATGAAGGAGGCATTACTATCCCTCTACTAGGAACTTCCCACAAGCAAACACTCACAGCTCACTGCCTGCTTCCTCTCTCTACATCAGCTCTAACTGCTCTCACTCCTAGCTCCGACTACAGTGACCAATTTCTTCTCACCTCTGCTCTACCCTTCCTGCTCTACCTTTTCCTGCTCCACTCATTCAGCAAGCTCCTCTCACCACAGACTCATGTGACCCAGGCTTCCATGTGACTCAAGCAGGTCACATCAGCCTATTAATGGATGGGAAAGATCTTCCCGTTAAGCAAAAATACATTAAGAATACACCACATTGTAAGGAAAAGCACTTTTGCAAGGTTTAAATGCTCAAATCAAAACAACAATCCGCCACATTTCTAGAGGTACTAGGATGAAACTTGTTACCTCTTTTTTTTTTTTTTTTGCTTTTTTGGAGGGCAATTGGGGTTAAGTGACTTGCCCAGGGTCACACGGCTAGTTTTTGTGTTAAGTGTCTGAGCCAGGTCCTCCTGACTCCAGGGCTGGTGCTTTATTCACTGTACCACCTAGCTGCCCCAGTTTGTTACCCCTTAATAGAGAGGAGATGTATATTGTACAATAGAGCCACTGTGTGAACTTGTTTTTCTTGATTATGCTTATTTTTATAGATTTTATTTTTTGTTTTAAATTGGTAATGGGGTTCATTGGGTAGAGTATTATTGATGATGATGCCAAAAGAAAAGAAAAAAAGATGAGGGCCATTGAATTTTACAAGAGCCCAGAGGAATTCAGAAGGAAGCACGAACAAGGATAGTTTTAAGTGTAACCAGTGGGATTTATTATATGTTTTTTATTATATGAAGCAGTTGGATTTTTTATATGCATTCAGTATGGAAAAAGATTCCGTTTCACATGTAATCCTTTTTTATGTTCTACTTTAAATATGGATATGCACATTTTTTGGTGTAAAATTCAGAATATTTTTAAGCGAATGAGAAAAAAAGAGGTTCAGCAAGGGTAGACGGGTTTTCTAGAAGTTTGGCTGTTAAAAGGATGAGAGATACAGGATAAAATCTCTAAGGGAGGATAATAAAAAGTAAGTTTGTTTTTAAGGAGGGAGAGCCCTAGGAATGCTTGTAGGCATTAAGGAAGGAGCCAGTACTTAAGGAGATACTGAAAATTAGAAGAGGGAAGGATATAAACATGAGGACAAAGTGCTGGGTCAGTGAGGAGGGGAAGGGATCAAGGGCACAAACATGGATTTTGTCTTTGGTAAGGAACAGAACACTTCTTTATCAGAGAATGGAGAGAACAGGAGATGAGATCAAAGGGGATTACACAATAGGGGACGAGGATCTAATGGCAAATATCCTCTGTTTTTCTTAATATATTATGAAGATAAGTGGGGATGATGCTGAAGCTAGAAGAGGAAAAAAAGTTTGAAAGAACTGATGTGAGGAATGTGATAGAGGTGTAATTAGAGAAGGATAAAAAAAAAACCTACCTATAGCAGTATAGGTCCAGTTGAAATGAGATAGCATAAAAGTACATTGTCTAGTCCACAGTGTTTTTGTGCTCATAGGAGAGAGACCGATAGACAGAGTCATAAAGAAAGAGAGGGACAGACACACACAGAGACAGAGAGACACAGACAGAGACAAAGAGAGGAGAGGGGAGAGTGGAGCAGAGAGAGACAGAGACAGAGAGACAGACAGAGACAGAGACAGACAGAGAGAGTATTTTGGTATTATAGGTAGGGAGAGGAGTGGAATTATTCCTCCTAATCAGTATGTGTCTGTCAGTGAAGCTGAACAGAAATGATTAGATTGTTAGGGGTGATAGCTGATCTTGGGAAATGATCCCAGGCTTGTCAAACTAGATTTTAGTCTGAATTTACTGCTCTGAATTCCCTATCCCCAGGACCCTTCATCAGTATTACTAGAGCTGGAGAAGAGATTGTACTCTGTCACATAGCAAGTAGAAATGAAAATAATAACCATAGCTAGCATTTGTGTATCCCTTCAAAGTATAAAAAGCACTTTTCATGTATTACCTCATTTAATCCTCACAACAATCCCACATTTTTCTTGTTATGCCCATTTTACAGATGAGGGTGCTAAGGCTGAGAAGTTAAATGACGTGCCTGTAGTTAGAACACTAAGCATCTTTGACAGGATTTAGACTTACATCTTCCTCACTCCAAGTCCAGCCCATTCTCCACCACACCCCCTCATTGTAGACACTGTATTATACTGTATTTTGGTAAAAAACAAGTAGAGTAGACCCAGCTGTCACCTCATTAACCGGTTCCAGTTGACATTACCTAGGATAGCTTCTCTTTCCCAGTTTCCAAAATATTATCATTTGTAAAAGGATTTGTTTTTTTTCTTTTAAACAAGCCAGATTCAGTTACTCTCTGGTGTCACAAGATAACTCTGCTCTTCTAAAAGTCCCACCTTTAAAAAAATTTGTTCTCAGTGAAACTTTGCCACCTGTCTCTGTGTATAACTAACACTGCTACAAATGCAGTCATCTTGACCATTCACAATCCCCTTCTCCAACCTGGTAGTGTTATTATTTGTGAAATCCATCTGAGCTGACCCTTGGGCTTGCAGTTTTAATAAAAAAAAAAATCTACATTTCCTCCAGCTGTGAACCGACTCTGGAATATTGCACAACAGTAAGGGAGAACCATCAGAAATGACTAAAAACCTTAACAGTTGGAAAGATTTTTTCCCCAGGCAGGAAAATTTATAAGAAATTTTGTACTGTATTCAGAAATCCACTGCTTTTAAAACATGCTTGATTTTCCTTTGAGAAGCAAGTTCAAAGCAATGTCAGCAGAAAGCCAGGCTTTCCTTTTCAAATGTACCCCCAAACTGTCTGCGTTGTAAATGATTCAGTCTTTTTAAAAATAACCAGTGGAAAATCCAGATGTAACAGCCACCATCTGTAGAAATGCTGAAAGAAAACTTGGCTATTTTGATCTCCTAGGGGACTTTGTGAGTCTCTCCCTAACACCTTGAGAGGATGATTGCGTTTGGATCTCTCTACATGACAGAGCATTCTGGATCTTATTTATGTCTTCCCAGCCATCCTCTCCTCCCTTCTCCTCTAGCTACCACCCTGTATTTTTTATGTAGAAGAATATTGGATTGGAAGGATGAATAGGTGAATGGGTCTCATTTGGATGAGCACTGTGAGTAATACTGGGGCTCCCCTCGGGGAGAAGCTTTCAGAAGGGGCTTGATCTTAAATATGGTAGTCATCATTAAAAGCATTTTTAAATGTTTCTCTGAACATAAAAGCATGCTGACACTGTATAAAGCAAGCTAAACAGACATGGCCCTGCCCTCAAGGGGATATACAAGTTAAGACAGAATAATGTTACATAAGCAGAGTTTTTTCAGGGAAGTTAATTTACATTGTGCATTACTATTGGTGAGTATTTAATAAAAGTCACATTTTTATTGTGCTTTTAAAGACTGTGCCTTTCATTTATAACTTCATTTGATCCTTATAATGACTAGGAGGGGTGGGTTAGTTCTCGGATGTGGACAGGGATTGGACTTGTAATTTCCTTAACTTGGGGAGCCCCTGGAACAATTCTAACTCTACCAATACAGGTGCAACTAAAAGTCTTAGGGAGATGCTTAGAGTGCTATGAAAGGGACTTACTCAGGGTCACCAAGGCAGTATGTGTTAGAGGCGAGACTCAGTCTCAGGTCTTCTTAGCTGCTAGGCCTATTTTTGCTCTTCATTAAACCATGCAAAGTATTGCTATCTTTTTTATACAAATGGAAGCTCAGACTTTAGAAAGCAAATGATTTACCTCATGTCACATAGCTAGAAAGTGGCAGAGTTGGAACTCAAATCCAGGTCTTTTGAACACCAAAATCCAGTTGTTGTTTTTTTCTGCTAAATCATGGGGCTTCTTAATTTAATGATGTTGTTGTTCAGTCCTTTCAGTCATGTCTGACTCTATATGACCTCATTTGGGATTTCCTTGGCAAAGAAACTGGAGGGCTTTGCCATTTTCTTTTCCAATTCATTTTACAGATGAGAAAACTGAGGCAAAAGGATTAAGTAGCTTGCCCATGGTCACACAGCTAGTGTCTGAGGCCAGATTTGAACTCAGAAAGATGAATCTTTTTGACTTCAGGCTGGCACTTGTAATGGGAATGTAAATTTTTAAGATCTTCCCTGCCCCTAGGTTTAAGTGCACCTGGAGCGTGTGGTGGAGGCTTGTTTCTCAGGAGATACTTTGTGATTGGCCAGTAGGTCAAGAAAGTTGTTACATTCTCTGAGCCAGGAGAAGGCTATATAAGGCCTGATGGGAGGCTTTGATTTGGGGCTCACTTTGAGAAGTGTTGTGTGATTTGATCTGATGAGACTCTGAGAAGCCTTTGTTGAGAGCCCCCCAGCTTTGAAAAACCCAGATGTTGATGTTTCCTTCTCTGGAAACTGTGATTTGGTATGGATGTAATGGTTGGACAGTTTGGAGGCCTGTCTGTTGAAATGTTCTTGTAACTTATGCTTGTAACCTCTGTATATTCTGAAGTTCGGGGTGCTGACCTTTTTCCCCTGAACTAGGTAAACGATATATGTTTGACTGATTAAAGCAAGCTTGTTAACACATTTTGAGTTTCTTTCCTTTAGAAAAGCAGATCTAAGAACCTGTGTTGGCAGCCACCCTGGGGACGCTGGGGTGCTTGCTGCTACACACTTTGTCCACTGTGCCATCTAGCTGCCCCAATTTAGTGATAACTGCTTCTTTTTGTTTCTAGAATGGTTTACTTTTCTCAGAATCAGATCATCATGAAAAGTTAAGTCATGAAATTTCCTGAGCTATGCTGGTAGGGAAGAGGATAGATTCTGTAGCTCCACCCTCTATTCAAACATGACTAAAAACCTAAGCTGAACAATTTCAATGGTACAGAACTTGGCAGGCAAATGACTATATTTTCTTGACTTTGAATCTTAGAACAATCCTGGAAGAGATTATTAGGTATTAGTCTTCTCTTTATATGAAGGGCTCATAAACTTAGAAACTTGGCATAGCAGTCTTCCATTAACCTGTACACCCTCCAAATAGCTCTGAATTCAGCTCTGAGCTATTGATTAAACAAATTGCCCGTTCCCATTTTGAGCTTCAAGATTTTGCTAGCTAGAATAATTTAATTTTCTTTTTCCTTCTATTATTTAATTAATCAAAAAGTATCTAAGCCCTCCCATGAGTTCAGTTGTAAAGATGCAAAAGATGTCATCTTTAGCTCCAAGCAATTAACAATTCAGTTGGAGAGAAAAGACAAATATATGGATACCCTCCTCCCCCAAAAAAGTCAATACAAGACTAAATAATATTAATCAGTCAATGACTAGCTATAGATAATTAGTGATGATGGAGTTCCAATCAGAGGGCAATTGGAGATATCTGGAGTAGAAAAGAAAAATTTCATGGAGGAAGTGGGATTGAAACAGGGTAGGATTTAGACAGACAAAGAAGGGAGGGCCTTCTCAGTAAGGGGAATGAGATGAGCAAGAATACAGAGATGAGAAAAAGTGTTATGACATATGGAAGTTCAGAAAAGACTGGTTTGGTTAGTGCAGTATACATGAGATAAGAACTGTTATAAAATAACTTTATTAGACAGTGCGGGGCTGAATTATAGAAATCCTTGAAGAGGTTTTATATGGTAGGAAATAGGAAATCATGGAAGGTTTCCAACATGATGTGATATGGAGAAAGAGTTATTGAGACTTATTATAGCAGTCAGTCAAACAATAAGCATTTATTAAGTTCCCATGATGAGCTAGGCACTGTGCTAAGCACTAGGGATACAGAAGTATGTAAAAGACAGTCCCTGTCTTCAAGTAGCTTATGCTATGACAGGGGAGACAATAAGTGAACAAATATATGTAAATAAGCTACATGCAGAATAAAGAGGAAATAATAAAGAATAAAGAGGAAGATATTAGAATTTAGAAGGATTGAGAAAGGTTTTTTGTAGAAAATGGAATTTTAGTTGGGACTTAAATGAAACCAGGAAAATTAGGAGGTAGAAATGAAAAGAAAGAGCATTCCAGGCATGGGGAACAACCAAAGAAAAAGCCCAGAGCTCAGAGATGGAATATTCTGTTCATGAAATGGTCATGAGACCAGTATCACTTGATCAAGGAGTTTGTGACTGGGAATAAGGTGTAAAAAGATTGGAAGGGGGTGGGGCATTGGTTATTGTGATAGTAATGGAATATAAAGATTCCCCTGTATTGGCTTGGTTTTCAAACTGATTGTGTTAAAACCCAGAGTTTGTTAATCCCACCTGTGGGATGGACTTGTTGACTTGAAAAGAGAGACATGAACTGGGAGGAGCTGGTGACATAGATTTAGAGAGACAAGAGAGAGGCAGAAGAACTTTTTGGAAGCAGCACCCTCGTGGAGGCAGAGAGAGAGACTGAGAGAATTGCTGGGGGCCACCTTGAATTGCCCTGGACTTTTGAGACCTGCCCCCTGCGCTGCCAAGGACTGAGGAGACATGGCTGTTTTGCTGGTACTTTGTCTGTCTGTTTTGATGTTGTTTTGCCAGATTTGTCCACTGGTGAAAGACAGTCCTTTTGTTGAAGAATCCTGGAACCTGGCTGTTGGCTAAGAGCTCCTGAGACTGTCCTGCAGACAGAGAGTGAATACTGTCCACTGGTGAAGGACAGTGCTGTTGTTGCAGGGGTCTGGAGACTGTCCTGCAGACAGAGTGAATACTGTCCACTGGTGAAGGACAGTGCTGTTGTTGCAGGGGTCTGGGAACCTTTTTGTTGGTGCAGAAGCCCTGAAGAAGGATTTTCTTGTTGTATGTTTACAGAAATCCTGGGAGAGGGTTTTGCTAATGTTTTCAGGGGTTCTAGGACTGTTCTACAGACAGAGGATGAATTAATGAAGGGACTGGCAATGTATTTTGTGGCCTTGCTAAGCCTTGTCTCCCCAGGAACTAAGATTGCTGAGAACTTGCCTCGTGTCAAGATGAAGAAAAGACCTCCATTTGGGTATTAAGTGCTGTGCTTAAACTTGATGTAACTCTGGGGTAGATTCAATTGTGATCCAGGGGTGGGGAACTTTTGACCTTTTTGTGTTCTATGGTTGAACAAATGAATGTACTTTACTTATGGTTGGAAACATCTCCATTTGAGAAGAGGGGCTTTGTGGTGGACTAAATGAAGGTACAGCCTAGGGGTGGAGTAGTATTTAGAACAGGGACTTTGTAATTGATTGAATGATTGGAAGGTCCTGGGGTGGGGTAGTACTTGGAGATTATTTGATCACACTTAGTAAATGCTGTATTTTGAATGATGTCATGTTTTGACCTTCTCTGTTCTTAATTTGTCACTGAATAAAATGGAGAGCACCTATGCTGGTATTTTGAACCTTGGGAAGTTGCCTTTCCTTGGTATTACATTACAGTTATGAAGAGCTTTGAATAACAAAGAATTTTTTGTTTGATCTTGGAGGAAATAGGGAACCACTGGAATAGTGGTGGTGGTGACATGATTGGACTTCCACTTTAGGAAAATCATTTTGGCAGCAAATGGAAGATGGACTGGATTAGGGAGACTTGTGGCAGGCAGACCCATCAGCATGCTATATGATAGTACAGACATCCTTGTGTAGGAGCAAAGACTTCGAATGGTGAAAGTAATCCAAGGCTGAGGCGTGGTAGGGTGATGATGATAAGAGACCAATGAACTCAAGAGCACAGTATAGAGCCAAACTGGTTCACCAAGGGATCAAGATGGAGAAAAGAGGAAAGAGTGGCTAATATAAGGACCATGGCTTGTTGGAAAAGTGAACGGTAATAGAGAACTATTCTTTTAGAAAGTTTGACAATGAAAGAAAGAAGAGAAGTTTTATTAAATGCAATATTATAACATCACATCTAATATATGATTCTTTGATTTCCTAGTTACAAAAATGGCTTCAATGGCATTAATATGACTGATTACAGAAGACTTTAACATTGTTTAATTTTTTTTAAAGAGAAGTAAAGGCAAGTTCCATTTATCAAAAAGTGATGAAAAGCTTCACATTTAAAGGCAGCCAGTAACCTCTGGTCACCATTTGTTCTCAAATCCCTCTTCTTTGAAGATAATCAAAGTCTGAATCTCATCTGGTTGACTTTAGGTTTGCATATGTAACAAAAACTTTCCTAATAGGCTTGAGAAATGTCACCTATGGTGTTATTAATAAAAGCCTGAGGTCCAGTCCTTTTCCTGGTACTGGTACACAGGTTCTGAAAGAAATGAACTATGTACAATACATATCTCTTAAAGTGATTTGTGAATTGTTAATAATGAATTGTGGGGGCGGCCAGGTAGCACAGCAAGTAAGAGCACTGGCTCCAGTGTCAGGATGACCTGGAGATCGAATCCTGGGCTCAGACACTTAGCACCCACCCAGAAACACCTGGCCGTGTAACCTTGAGCAAGTTACTTAACCCCAATTGCTTAGGGGCGGCCAGGTGGCTCAGCAAGTAAGATTACCAGCTCCAGTGTTGGGATGACCTGGAGATTGAATCCTGGGCTCAGACACTCAGCACCACACCCAGAAATAACTGGCCGTGTAACCTTTAGCAAGTTACTTAACCCTGATTGCTTAAAAAAAAAATAATGAATTATGCATATCTCATTGCCCTTGATTCCACCAAAGTGAGGAACTTAAAAATCAGTTGAAAAGTTCTTCATACCTCAGTGCTGGGCTCATGTGAACCATGGTGGTAAATGTGGTTTTATTTTATTTTTTTGTAGGTAAATTTTTCTTTTCTTTTTAAAAATATCTATTCTTAGTTTCAACATTCACTTTTATAAGATTTTGAGTTTTTAATGTTCTCCTCCTCCTTTGCCTCCCCCCTCCCTAAGACAACATGCAATTTGACATAGGCCATAAATGTACAATTATAATAAACATATTTACACATTAGTCATGTCATAAAGGAGAATTAAAACCAAAGTGAAAAACTATGAGAAAAAAAAAACAAAAAAAAAAAGAAGAAAAATTGTATGCTTCAATCTCCATATTCCAGTATTCAGACTCCATAGCTCATTTTCTGGATGTGAATAGCATTTTCTGCCATGAATCTTTTGGAGTTGTCTTAGATCATTGCATTGCTGAGAAGAGTTAAGTCTATCAAAGTTTATCATCACATAGTGTTGTTATTACTGTGTACAATGTTTTCCCAGTTCTGCTCACTTCACTCAGCATCAGTTCATGCAAGTCTTTCCAGGTTTTTATGAAGCCCACTACCTCATCATTTCTTTTAGCCCAATAGTATTCCATTATATTCATATACCACAACCTTTTAGTCATTACCCAATTCATGGGCATTACCTCAATTTCTAATTCTTTGCCACCACAAAAAGAGCTGCTAGAAACATTTTCATAAATGTGGGTCTTTCCCCCATTTTTGTGATCTTTTTGTGATACAGTCCAAACAGTGATATTGCTGGGGCATCCACAGTTTTATAGCCCTTTGGGCATAGTTCTGAATTGCTCTACAGAATGGTTGCATCAATTCACAACTCCTCCAACAATGCATATCTTCCAGTTTTCCCACATTTTCTCCAACATTTATCATTTTCCTCTTTTGTCATGTTAGCCAATCTAATAGGTGTGATATGGTACCTCAGAGCTGTTTTAATTTGTATATCTCTAATTAATAGTGATTTAGAACGTTTTTTCACATGACTATAGATAGCTTTCATTTCCTCATCTGAAAACAGCCTGTTTATATCCTTTGCCAATGTGATTTTAAAAGATTAGGTTTACTTCATCATGCCTACTATGGAGTGCATCATGCTTACAGTAGTAATATTATCTAATCATTACCATTCACAATAATATATTTCATTTTTATAATGGTTTAAATGATGCATATTGTCTCATTTGAAATTTTTCACCAAAGTAGGTATTATTGCTATAGTAATTAAGTAATTTTAAGGACCAAAAACCTTTTTATCCCTTTCCTTAATAGCCAGGCCATTAACAACCCAGAGTTTTGTTTCTTATTCTCTGAGACTCATTGTGCCTTGGCTCAGAAGTGTCCTTTCCTACAGAGTCACCTTTATAGGTGTGTTCAACAACAAAAAAAATCCTTCCAATTTGGCAGTATTATCTATTTCCCTCTGCCTCTTTCAAACAATTTTAAATCATGAGAAAATGACCATGAAACATCAACAACAAGCTGTGAATACTGACAATAAATGAACATGGATGGATGGGTAGTTAGTGGTTGGGAAGGGTCATAAGATCACAGATTTCGAGGTAAAAAGGACCTCAGAAGATAACAAATCTAAACCCCTTAATTTTACAGATGAGAAACTAAGGCTAAGTGAGTTGCCCAAGGCCACACAAATAGTAATGCTCAGAAGTAGGATTTAAACTCAGGCAGAAGCAGTTCTCTTTCAATAAATCAATGTGCACAAATTAACTGCTTATGATGTACCCATTGCTGTGCTAGGTACTAGGGAAGAAGAAAGGAAGTAAAGGAAGGAAGGAAGGAAGGAAGGAAGGAAGGAAGGAAGGAAGGAAGGAAGGAAGGAAGGAAGGAAGGAAGGAAAAGGAAGGAAAAGGAAGGAAGAGGAAGGAAAAAGGTAGAGGAGAAGGGAAGAGAGACAGAGAGAGAGACAGAGAGAGACAGAGAGAGAGAGAGAAAGGAGAGGAAGGAAGGTAAGGCAAGGCAGAATAGAACTTGCCCTCAAGCATCTTAACCTCCTACTATGTCCAAATCAGAGAAATCTTTGATAGGGATTGATCAGTACAGTGACTGCTGAACCCAGGATCATAAAATCATAATAGAGTGTTCCTGATTGGCAAAACTGTACCTATACTCCAGAATGCCATCTCCACTGGTACACAAGCACAGTGCCTGAAAAGAAACACTTGGTCCACCAACTCTTGTAGGACTATTTATATTGATGGTCAACACAAAAGTAGAGTAGACTAAGGAATATAGAGAAAGTCAGGTACTAGTTGGACTCAAGATCGTTGCATTCAAGCTGCCCTGATATAATTAAGCAACATCTGCCAACATCCCTTTGCACACAATTGCTATCAGCAGGGAGAATCTCACCTCTCCCTGGCCATACATGCTGTTTACTTTTAGTGCTGCTTATAAATTCTGACTTCTCTGAAAGAAAAAAAGAAAGAGAGGGAGGAAGGAAGGAAGGAAGGAAGGAAGGAAGGAAGGAAGGAAGGAAGGAAGGAAGGAAGGAAGGAAGGAGGATCTGTGTTGGCAATTGAGAAAGGGATAAGGTCCTTAGTTTGATGAGGGCAATGCTGAGTAATACGATTACCTAACACAATGTAAAAGTTAGATTCTAAGGAAAATCCCAGTTTAATACAATATAACCCTTCAGAAAGTCAAAGGAATAGGAGGACCTGAGAAGTGAGCTAAGAAGGCTCAAGGGCTGAGATCCAGAAATCACTTCTGTAATCAAATGATAAGAAGAGAGGGCAATGATAGGTTAGGTTAAGAAAATACACTAAGTTACCTCTAAAATTCTCCAGAATTATAGGTCATTTGGATACAAACTAAGCATCCTTGCTTTTCAGTTGAAGGGTTCCATGACTCAGCTGTTCTCCAAGTTAGTTAACCTGATAGATTCCCCACTTCAATTTGAGTGCTTGGAGTCTGGGTATGACAAGGCAAATGTCCACACAGTAGTGTTAATTAATCTCTATTTCTTTTCTCCTGAGATAATCTTTGCCCTAGTTAACAATCCATGAATTACACAGATATGAACAAACAAATAAAAAACCCTATTAAACATTTACACCTTTGAGTCTTTGAACCTGACATACATATTTCTGAGGATGCCTTTTCCACTTTTGTCTGCCAAAACCCTCCTTCAAAACAAGCCTCAATATACTTACATGATGTGTTCCAAATTAGTAAGCTTAAACTTAATCCATCAATATTATGGGTTTTTTGTTTTGTTTGTTTTAATTTTTGTTTCATTTGTTTTAATTCTAAGAATGGGAGGAGGAGAAAGAAAATAATATTAGTGTAACCTTATCCTTTAAGGAACTTAAATAGGGAAACATCTAGTCCACAAATTGAATAGAATTTGTAAATACTATAGGAATTCTTTTTTATAAATTTTATTTATTTTATTCTGAGCTTAAGAAATAAAATAAACATTTCCACAGGATAGTAGAATTTTAAAAAGGTGATGAAACTGCAAATCTATTATGTACAACTTGCTATTCTTTTTAAATGCATAGTAAAGTCATTGTGTAACTTTTCTTCCCTTTTTTCTTTCCCTCCCCCCTGCCCTAGAGATGGCTGCCATTAGACATAAATATGTATGTAAAACCAATCTATACCTATTTCTATTTATCAATTCTTTCTCTGGATGCAGAAAGTATCCTCCTTCATATGTCTTTAGTAGTTAATTTGGGTATTTGTAATAGTCAAAATGACTTAGTCACTCAAAGCTGTTCTTGAAACAATATTGTTGTAACTGTATACAATGTTCTCTTGGTTCTGCTCATTTCACTCTTCATTATTTTGTTCAACTCTTTTCATGTTTTTTTTCTAAGGTCATCAAGTTTATCATTTCTTATAGTATAGTAATATTCCAACATGACCATATACCACAACTTTTTCAGTCATTCCCTAATTGACGGGCATCCCATCAATTTCCAGTTCTTTGCCACAAAAAGAGAGCTGCTATAATAAAAAGAATCATGACAGTGTTTCAAGTTTTGATCCTGCCATCCTCCCTGAAATTCCTACCAACAGATTAGTGCCTTTATTTTACATACTAAGAAAGACTAAGGGAGACCATATGGGTGGAAGGAAGGAAACAAGCATTTGTTAAGCATTTACTGTGCCAGACACATAAACTCTGGGGATGCAAATATAAGCAATAGAAAAAAGAGCTCACCTTTTAACTGGGGAAGACAACACACAAAAGAAAGTTGAAAAGCAAGCGTTGAGGAAGGCTAGAGACAACCATGTAGGAGAATGGTGTTAAAATCTGGAATTCAGGAAAAGGGTGATGAAAGAAAGTCCAGCCTGGACTTCTTCACAAAATAGATGCTCCAAGAGAAACCCACCAATGGGAGGCTTTGCACAGGGATGTTCTGAGTTGATAAAGCCACAAGGATGGTTGGATGTTCCAGGGTGAGGGAGCCCCTAACATTGAGCGAAGTTGCAGGATGAGACAGAACTGTTTAAAACTCTGCAAGGAGGAGAATGAAAGTCAACGTGACTATGAAGGACAGCCTCAGCACTGCACTAGTACCAACAGAATGTTCATAGACCCAGAAGAAGGCTTCCTTTATTGAGGATTTATAGAACATAGAAGACAATCATAGGATGAGAAGAAAAAGTTGTGCCCTGAACTAATGGAGGGAGTGTTCCCATTGACAAAATCATCTATCCACTGACATATAAGATTCATATCTTATATATTTTTAATATATCTTTTGGAGATATGTAGTTTTACTGAGCTAAAGCAACCTGTGCTTAGTAAATGTCTGATGAATCATCTCTTTTACTCTCTAGGGTTAGTCATTTCAGCAGTTTTCTTGCCTCCAGCAGAATTAAACAGAAATGTAATTTTCATCCCTTTATTTATTTTTCCTCCTCCTCATCTGAAATCGCTCAGATGTCTTCCCCTACTATGTTCTCTTTCATCCCTATCTTGTATGAAGAGATGGCCCTTCTCATGGTGAAGGTGAGCCTTTTTCCTTTGTATCCCTAGTGCTTAGCACAGTGCCTGACACATAGCAAGACCTTACTAACATAGCAGATGCTTCTTGCCTTCCTTTACCAAAATCAGGGATGCTGGTTTTAAAATAGAATAAAAGGAAAAAGAAAAAGAAAGGTATTGCTTTTCCAGATCCCAAAAAAGATTAATGAAGAAATAGATTTGAAAATCTTTTTCCCCAGGACTCATAAAACCATGCTTCCTTAACAAGTGTTGGAGAATAACTCACTGAGGAAATAGTTTTTGTAATATGATTTACTCAATAAGGATTTAAATGTGCATGGGGTGTTAGTTACTGAATACATTGATGAAGAGCTGCCCTTACTTTTTACTTCCCTATCAAAGTAAGAAAGTGCAATGGTGAGGTAGGTAAAAGTTAAGCTCAATATAATATTGAGCAGTGACTTTAGTTTCCTAGAATACCCTCTGCATTGAACAAGTAAATAGAGACTATAAATGTAAGCATCCTCTGGGACCTCTAGAGTTTGTGGTTCTGTTTAAAGAGGGCCTCTGACTCTTGATAGGGGATGCCTCAACTACATCACCGCTTATTTCATGAAACCAATGTGTTTATGTTATATAAACTCGACTGGGCCCTTATTTCAGCAAGGTAATCCTATTTACACTTCCTTAATGGGTGTGCTATAGCACTCACCACAGTGGCTATTCCAAATCAAACCCCCTTTCCCTTATCCTCTCAGATGAGGACCTTGCCTCATATTTCACTGGGAAAAAATTGAGGCCATTCACTGAGAAATTCTTTCTCCCCCACTTCCTCTTTATTTCACGTCACTCAGATATCTTCCACCATTTCTTCCTTTGTCCCTATCTCACAGAAGAGTTGTCCCTTTTCCTTGCTTTGGTAAGCCCTTATATATGTACCCTTTATTCCATTCTATCCCATCTTCTCCATTAGATTATTCCTTCTATCATTCCCCATTACCTTAATAATCTTCCTATCTACTGGATATTTCCCCATCCTTAATAAAACACCCTCTTTTGACCCCACTATACCTGCTAGCTATTTTTCTGTATCTTTCTCCTTTGTAGCTAAATTCCTAGAGAAAGCCATGTGCATTTGGTGCCTCCACTTAATCTCCTCTTTCTTCTAAACCTTCTGCAATCTGTCTACTGACTTCATCATTCAACTGAAACTACTACCATATCTGAAACTACTACCATATACCAAACATTTAAAGAACAATTAATTCCAAAACTATATAACCTATTTGGTAAAATAGGAAAAGGAGCCCTAGACAAAAATATGGTGTTGATATCTAAACTAGAAAGGGCCAAAAGAGAGAAAGAAATATATAGACCAGTTCCTCTAAGGAACATTGATGCAAAAATTTTAAATAAAATATTAGCAAAGAGATTACAGCAATTTATCACAAAAATAATACACTATGACCAGGTAGGATTTATACCAGCAATGCAGGGCTGGTTAAATATTAGGAAAACTATTTGCATAATTGACCATATCAATAAGAAAACCAACAGAAATCATATGATTATCTCAATAGATACAGAAAAAGCTTTTGACAAAATACAACACTCATTCCTATTAAAAACACTAGAAAGATAATCATATAAAAATGGTCGAAAACACTGTTAAAAACACTAGAAAGATAATCATATAAAAATGGTCGAAAACACTATTGTTCTGAGAAATGCAAATCAAAACAATTCTAAGGTATCACATCTCACCAGTCAGATTGGCTAAAATGACAAAACAGGAAAATGACAAATGCTCTAGAGGATGTTGAAAAATTAGAACACTAATGCATTGCTGGTGGAGTTGTGAACTGATCCAACCATTCTGGAAAGCAATCTGGAACTATGCCCAAAGGGCTATAAAGAATTGCATACCCTTTGACCCAGCAATACCATTTCTAGGGTTGTATCCCAAAGAGATCATAGAAATGGGAGGAAGACCCATATATACAAAAATATTTATAGCAGCTCTTTTAGTGGTATAGCAAAGAATTGGAAATTAAGAGGATGCCCATCAATTGGGGAATGGCTGAACAAGTTGTGGTATATGAATGTAATGGAATACTATTGTGCTATAAGAAACGAGGAGCAGGGGAGGCTAGGTGGCCCAGTGAATAGAGCACCGGCCCTGGAGTCTGTATCAGCAATGCCATATTCACAATGCCTATAGATATTACAAATATGCTGATATAATTATCCATCACAAAATACATCAGGTTTGCCATTTGGGGAAATAAACTAGAAAATTTATTAAGATACCAAAAGACTGAGTCCCAAAACCAGAAAGTGAAAGCCATCAGAGTAGTTATGATATTGGCACAGGTAGATAAAGTAGAAAGCACCCACATTCTCAAGCCTTTAAAACAGAACAGGCTACCTCAGGCAAAGGTCCTCCTCTCCCCACTCACAGCAACCACCCAGCATCCTGGAAGAGCGCTCCCAGCAGCTCCGGCCCCTGGCAGTCCTCAGCAGGAGTCCTAACTCAAAAAAAAAAAAAAAGGCAACCGCCACCAACTGCCAACCGCAGGACCATTAGCTCGGCTTTTCACTTTCTCTTGCTCTGCTATGTCAGCACGTCCATGGGGCATGGGAGATCTTTAAATCCCATAACCCTTACAGAGTCAGGAGAACCTGAGTTCAAATGCAGCCTCAGACACTTAACACAAAAGTTAGCGTGTGACCTTAGTCAAGTCACTTGGCCCCAATTGCCCTACCTTTCCCCCTCCAAAAAAAGGAAAAAAAAAAGAAACAAGGAGCAGACGGACTTCATATTTACCTGGAGAGACTTATATGAACTGATGCTGAGTGAGAAGAGCAGAACCAGGAGAACTTTGTACACAATTACAGACACAACGTATGTGTGACAACCAACTTTGATAGACTGGACTCTTCTCAGCAATGCAGGGTCATAAGGCAACTACAAAAGACTCATGATGGAGAGAGATGTCTATATCCAGAGAAAGAACTAGAAAGAACTGAGTTTGAATGCAAACAGAAGCAAACTACCTGCTCTCTCTCTTTTTCTTGTTTGGTTTTGTTTCCTCTTTCCCACTGTTCATTCCATCGGTTACAATCCTTCTTTGCAACCTGACTAATGTCTAATGTGAAAGTATTTGCAGATCCTATACCTGATTGTATGCCGCCATGGGAGGGGGTGAGGAGAGGAAGGGAGAGAAAATTTGAAACTCAAGGGATTGTGGAACTAGATCTTGTAAACTAAAAGTAAACAAACAAATTAATAAAGAATTTTACCAGTTTAAAAAAAAAACACTAGAAAGGATAGGAATAAATGGAACTTTCCTTAAAATGATAAGTAGGATCTGTCTAAAACAATAAGCAAGCATTATCTGCAATGAAGATCAGCTAGAAGCTTTCCCAGTAAGATTGGGGGCGAAACAAGAATAACCATTGTCACCACTATTATATAATATTGTACTAGAAATCGTAGCTTTAGCAGTAGGAGGAGAAAAATAAATTAGGTATAGAATAGATTGGTACAAAGGACACAGCAGTAAATGACTACAGTAATTTGCTGTTTGATAAACCCAAAGACTCCAATTTCTGGTATAAGAACTCACTATCTGACAAAAAATTGCTGGGAAAGCTGGAAAATAGTATGACAGAAATTAGAAATAGACCAATACCTCACATCCTATAACAAGATAAGGTCAAAATGGGTGCATGATTTAGACATAAAGGGTTATACCATAAGCAAACTAGGAGAGCAAGGAATATTTTACTTGTCACATCTGTGGAGAAGGGAAGAATTTATGACTAAATAAGAGATACAGAATGTTATGAAATGCAAAGTGGATAATTTTGATTACAACAAATTAAAAAGGCCTTACACAAACAAAACCAGTGCAACCAAGATTAGAAGGAAAGCAGAAAGATAGAAAACAATTTTTATACCATGTGTTTCTGATAAAGGCCTCATTTCTCCAATATATAGAGAACTGAATAAAATTTATAAGACTACAAGTCATTCTCTAATTGATAAATGGTCAAAAGATATGAACAGGCAGTTTTCAGATCAAGAAATCAAAGCTATTTGTAGTCATATAAAAATGTTCTAAATCACAATTGATTAGAGAAATGCAAATTAAAACAATTCCAAGGTGCCACCTCACACCTTTCAGATTGGCTAATATGACAAAAAAGGGAAAATGATAAATGTTGGAAAAGATGTAGGGAAGTTGGGACACTAATGTAACTGTTGGTAGAGATGTGAACTGACCCAACTATTCTGGAAAGCAATTTGGAACTATGTCCAATGGGCTATAAAACTGTTCATACCATCTGATCCAGCAATGACACTTCTAGATCTGTATCCCAAAGAGATCATAAAAAAGAGAAAGGGGTCTACATATACAAACATATTTATAGCAGCTCTTTTTGTGGTAACAAAGAATTGGAAATTGAGGGAATGCCCATCAATTTGGGAATGGCTGAACAAGTTGTGATATATGAATGTAATGCAATACTATTGTTCTATAAGAAAAGATGAGCAGTTAGACTTCAGAAAAATCTGGAAAGACTTACATGAACCGATGCTGAATTAAGTTAGAGAACACTGTGCACAGTAACAGTGACACTGTGCAATGATCAACTGTGAATGACTTAGCTCTTCTCAGCAATACAGTGATCCAAGACAATTCCATAAGACCCATGATAGAAAATGTTATCCACACCCTGAGAAAGACCTATGGAGTCTGAATGCAGATTGAAGCATATTATTTTCACTTTGTTGTTTTTTTTGTGAATTTTCCCTTTTGTTCTCTTTCTTCTTTCACAATATGGCTAATGTTTCCATTATTGCACATGAATAACCTATATCAGATTGCTAGCCATCTTGGAGAGGGATGAGGTAATGGAGGGAAGAAAAAAAATTAGAACTCAAAATCTTATAAAAATAAATGAAGAAAAACCTATCTTTACATATAATTTAAAAAAATACTATTTACAAAAAGAAAAAGAAACTATTACCAACTATTACTAGCAGAGATAATGGACTGCAGTTACCACTGATCTCTTAATTACCTAATCAAATGGTATTTTCTCAGTCCTCAAACTTGACCTCTCTACAGCCTTTGACATTGTTGATGACCCTCTTCTCCTGGTTATTCTCTCCTTTCTAGGATTTTTTTGTGATACTGTTCTAGCTTTCTTGTTACCTTTTCTTCCTGATTCTTCTTATTCTCTCTTGCTGCATCTTTGTACAGGTTATACTCACTAGTCATAGTTGACCCCCAAGGCTTTATCCTCAGTCCTCTTCTCTTCTCCCTCTCTACCATCTCACTTGGCAATCTCATCATCTCTCACAGGTTCCATTATTATCTCTTTTGGGATGATTCTCAGATCTATATATCCAGCCCTAATCTTTGCCCTGAACCCATCTCATATCATTAGCTACTTTTTGCATTCTTCAACTAGGTGCTCCATAGGAATCTAAACCAGACATGTCCAAAATAGAGCTCATTATATTTTCCCCCAAAACCTTCTCCCCCTTCCCAAGTTTTCTACTACTATCAAGGGTAGTGCCATTCTCACACTCACTCAGGCTCACACCCAGGATGTCCTTCTCTGCTCTTCATTCTCACCCACTCCACATATCCAGTCTAGTGCAAAATCTTCTTGTTTCTGCCTTCATGGCCTCTCTCATATATGTCTCCATCCCTCCACTCACTCTCCATTATAGGCTTTCATCACTTTATCCTTGTACTCTTGCAGTAGCTTTCTTGTTAGTGTCTCTACTTCAAGCTTCTCCTCACTCCAATTAATCCTCCACTCAGATGCCAAAGTGATCTTCTTAAAGCGCAGGTCTGACCACCTCACCCATCCATTCAGTAAACTACAATGGCACACTATTATCTCAAGAATCAATTATAGGGACAGCTAAGTGGTGCAATGAATAGGGTACTGCCCCTGGAGTCAGGAGGACCTGAGTTCAAATCCACCCTCAGACACTTTCTAGCTATGTGACCTTGTGTAATGAGAATGTAAATTTTAAAGATCTTCCCTGCCCCTAAGCTAAAGTGCTCCTGGAGCCTGGGGTGGGAGGCTTGTTTTTCAGTAGATACTTCTTGATTGGCCAGTGAGTCAATAAGGTTGTCACATTCTCTGAGCCAGGAGAAGGCTATATAAGCCCTGATGTGTAGCTTTGTTTTGGGGGCTCACTTTGAAAAGTGTTCTGTGATTTGATCTGGATTCTAGGAAGACATTGTTGAGAGCCCCCCCTCTGCTTTGAAAAAACCAGATGTTGAAACCCAGATGTTGATTTGGTATGGATGTAATGGTTGGACAGTTTGGAAATCTGTCTACTTGATCTGTTTCTCTGTCTTGATAATTCTGCCTGTATACTCTGAAGTTCGGGGTGCTGACCTTTTTCCCCTGAACGAGGTAAACAATATATGTTTGACTGATTAAAGTAAGCTTGTTAACCCATTTTGAGTTGCTTTCCTTTATCAAAGCAGATCTGAGAACCTGTGTTGGCAGTGACCCTGGGGATGCTTTGGGTGCTTGCTGCTACACCTTGGGCAAGTCATTTAGCTCCAATTGCCTCACTTACACCCTCCAAAAAGAAAAAAAAGAATCAATTATAAAATTCTATTTTGTATTTAAAGCTATTAATGACTGCTGACCTCTTTCAGCATTCCAATTTTAACATTCTTCTCCCTTCCATGTATTCTGCAATCCAGTGATAATGGCCTTTTTACTCTTACTCACATAGGACACTCCATCTCTCAACTTTGTGCCTTTTTCCTCCCCGCCCGTCTGAAATGATATTCCTCCTCACCTCTGACCCCCTGACTTTCTGTCAAGTCCGGAGCTCATATTTCACTCCCTCCTCACCAATACCTCATTTCTGAATGGCTATTGTCTTCCATTAACACTGTATAAATTTTATATGTACAAGTTTTTGCAAATTGTCTCCCCCATTAGAATGTGAACTTACTGAAGGGAAGGATGATCTTTTTGCATTTATGTGCATTCTCAGAACTAAGTGCAGTGTCCAACCTATATATACAGTACTTAATGAATGCTTGTTGACTGACTGAATTTTTCTGGCCTTAAACTAATTCTCATATGTATACACACACATACATACATACATGTAGAACTAACTCTAAATGGTTTCTTGTGTCAGCTTTCAAAGGACATGCAAGACCGTGGAAGTGTGAAAAATCGTGGTCCAGGCGAGACTAATCAATGCAATCAATCCAGCCGTATATTAATACCATAAGCAAGGCTTTTATAGAGTAATGAAACAAAGAAGGTAATTATAGGTCACTAAGTTTTCTAATACTGTTTCATTCAGTTTCAAGATGCCAGACAGTGATGTCAAGTAGGCCTTGATGGTTATCAATGTCCTTGCTGACTTCCAAGCCATATGAATAGTATCTAAAATGTATGGGTGAGCTAACACTTTCTGGCAAACATCCCAGAACAGGGAAGAGCTTTGGATCTCAGGATATCAGGCAGGTTCTGATTTATAACCACATCACAGAGAAAACAGATCACAGAGAAAACCAGGACTGCACAATGTGGACTGGCCACTGGAGAACCCAGAGCTAACTTATCTAGGACCAGCCTAATTCCTGGATCAGGTGTTTTGGCTCCCTTCACATACATACATATATATTGATATCTATATATCTATATGTATGATATAATATCTATCTAATCTATCTATACCTTTCAAGAGTGTTATTGAATGCTATTGAATATTGTTCAATATGGTCCAAAGACTTCTCTTAACAAATCTTTGCATTTTAAAAAACATAATCCTTATCCCTTCTCTTAAACCCAGTAGGTGATGTTAAAGTCTCCAGTATATAAGACAAGGAAATGTAAAAGAATTTTACGTGAGAAATAGTTGCCAAGTGAAGAGAGCATGCTTTGAAAAGACAAGAAAAAGTACACTTCTCATAGTGCATTCGTGTTTCATTGACCTTTAATTCGTTTCCTTATTGGATTTCTTTGAAATAAAGTTGTCAAAAAGAAAGTAGAAAAACAGTTCTGAAAAACTGCATGCAATGTAACCATGGAATATATCCTATTTCTTTTTCTACAAAGGGACTTGGAAAATCATTCAGTTTCTCAACTAGTACAACCCATCTACATTATCTACCCCACCTCTAAACATTGTTTCAATGGTTGTGGAAAAAATTTAACAGATTATTAATTTTGATATTAATGAAATATAACGGTCACTTTTGTCTTATGCTTCATTTTTCATGTATTTCATAAAATAAACATAATATATGGTGTATATATTTATGTATATGTGTATATACATGTATGTGTGTGCAAACATGTATATACAATAAAAAATATTGCATGCATTGTGAGTTACATATACATGGAGAGGGAGAAGGAGAGAGAGAGGGAAAGAGGGAGGAGGAAAAGGAGAGAGAGAGGGGAGAAAGAAAGAGAAAGAGAGAGAGAGATTTATCTATAGTCAAGAGAACATAAAACTGAGTCCAACTGTGATACACACACATTTATAAAAATATAAACCGTGTATGGACATATATGTGTATACATATATGCATATGTGCACCTACATATTGACACTGGCAAAGGAGAATCCAGAATGGTATGCCCACATCAAAGAAGGCACTGTGCTCTATGAGCAAAGCAAAATTACAGTAACTCAAAAGAAACGTGAGATGTACAGATTTAGAAACATCTCCATTCCAAATGTTCATGAGGACTATGTGTGCATGACCTGTAATAGAGCCTTCTGAGCTTGTATTGGCAGACACCCTGTACATTGACTCCACCCTAGAGATGTCATTTTGTCTTCTTCGAGAATGAAGGACAGCAATGAGTAAGTAGCAAAACAACTTACACATACATTTGTGCATGTATGTACCTATTTGTATTATAGAAGTTAATGAAATAGGAAAAAAAATGACCTTAAAAATGCAGGTATACAGACTATATGTGTAGACACATATATACACAACCATATATGTGTCCATGTATAATTAAATATATTAACTGCCCCTTAAATTTTTTCATATAGATGTAATATATATGTGCATATATGTATGTGTACATGTATATATATGTATCTACATACATAATATATTTGAGCATTTCATATACTCATACATGCATACACAAACATTATACACATCAATATAATGATATGTAATTGGGTTTTAGTTAATCCAATATACATATAGAATTTCATATTGCTTAAAAAAACTATCAGTCTCTTTTAATACACTGGTTATAAGAATAAGTCACTAGAATTGCTGTTTAGAATCATACTTTCTGAGAATATTTGAATGCCATGAGGTTACTTATTTTTTCCTATCCAGTGAAATTAAAAACTCAAATTGAAAGGCAATGGAACAGTTGATAACTATAGTATTATGTGCCAGTAAAAACAGGCCATCTTTGTGACACTATTCTTTGTGTAGAGCATGTGTTCTAAGATATACCATTTCTTATGATGTTCAGGGCAGAGTCTTCTTCAATGGGACAAAGTCATTTCCCAAAAATCTGTCCACAAGTCCAAAGAATGAAGATATCACTTGACATGGCCTCTGAGTGAGGGCCTTTTTAGTTTAACATCAGAAAGCAATATGGTTTTATTATGGGAAATGACATTAGAGAATATATATATATATATATATGGAGAGAGAAAGAGAGAGAGAGAGAGACTTTATGCCCTCTAGACCACCAGGCCTTTCCATCTGTCTTGCAGCTGTTTTCTCTGTGTCTCATCTCCAGTATTAGAATGTGTTTCCTGAGTATAGAATCTGTCTTGTTTTTCTATTTGTATCTGAACACTTAGCACATTGCTTTATAAATTCATATTTTTAATATGTAATTCCATTTAATACAAGTTTATTCCTCCCTCTATTCTTCCCTTCCTTCCTTCCATCCTCCCTCCCTCCCTTTCTTCCTGCCTTCCTTCCTGCCTGCCTTGCCTCCTTCCTTTCTCGCTTTCTTCCTGCCATCATCCCTCCCTTCTTGCCTTCTTTCCTTCCACCCTCCTTGTTTTTCAGGGGAGTATTAGTCAGCTTTCTAATTAATCCTGTTAAGCCCCCACTGTAGACAGACATAGTCAAATCACTCCTGACATCCCATATCGAAGAGGAGAATATGATGTCAGTCTGGTTAATCACTTTCCATTCAAATTCAGTGCAATAATCTACATAGAACTGACTTCCTGGCATGGTAGCTCCATACTTCAACCATTCCTGCTGCCTATACCATCTTCCTTTCTCTTTTCCCTGCCATGATCTAACTCTCACATCTGTCTGTTAGATTCAGCCTGTTATCAGTAATTCCAAGAACCTAAAACAAGTTGTCATAAAAAGTATGTATAGAGTACGTTTACAGACTTTCCAGCTTCACAGTGCCACAAACTTTAATTAATCCCCAAAGTATATGAGGCACTGTATTAGATACTAGTGATAGAAAGACAAAAATATAAAATAGACTCTGTCATCAAAGTGCTTATTTTCTACTAGGGATATCACATTTATACAGATTTGTAAATATTAGATGATTTGAGATAGAAGAAAGCACTGACAATAAATAAGTCTTCATGAAAGAAGAGACACCTGAGCTAAACTTTTAAAGAATTCAAAGTTGTGAGATGAATTATCACCCTCAAAATAAGAAGGGAAAAAATCTCAAAAGAGAAATCTTAAAGAAAATGGTAAAGAAATGAGTAAGCAAATAAGAGGGCCCAATAAAATGAACAGATGTTATGGAGTAAAAAAAAAATAAACAAGGAGAAATCTCCATGAGAAAAGAATAACTCTTTTATAACAACTGGACCTACAGAATTAAGAATATAACAAATGGGGCAGCTAGATGGCATAGTGAATAGAGCACCGACCCTGGAGTCAGGAGGACCTGAGTTCAAATCTGGCCTCAGACACTTAACACAAAAACTAGCTGTGTGATGTTGGGCAAGTCACTTAACCCCAATTGCCCTCCAAAAACAAAAAAAAAAAACAAAAAAAGGGGCAGCCAGGTGGCACAGAGAGTAAGAGCACCGGCTCCAGTGTTGGGATGACCTGGGGATTGAATCCGGTCTTAGACCCACCCAGAAATACCTGGTCGTGTAACCTTGAGCAAGTTACTTATCCCCGATTGCTTTAAAAAAAATTAAATTAATTAATTAAAAAAAAGAATATAACAAATACAAGAATATTGAGGCTAGTTTAATTAAAGCTCAGCAAAATAATATGAAATACAGAGGTGGCAATTAGGACTTTTAAAGAAGAATTTTAAAAGACAGTGAAGCTAAACTGGTGAAAAGCTGGTGGAAAATGTTAATAAAGTACATAGTGAAAAAACGAAGGAGAACAGAAAGTCACAGATAGAATAGTATCAGAATAAAATAAGAAGATAATATTGTAAGAAAATTAGGTTTCTACAGCACAAAGAAAATCACCTTGAAGATAGATATGAGATAATCTGGGAAGTATCGACCTTCCAGGAAGATACACAGGCACACACACACACACAATACACGTGTGTGGTTTTATTTGTGTGTGTGTGTGTGTGTGTGTGTGTAATATCTAGAGGGTAATTCCCAGTTTAACTCACCTAGAACCCTATTTCCAAATTATAGAATTTCAATTTTAAAGTAAAAAACAATACAGTCTAGAGAAAGCAGTTTTCCATTCCAAGGAGTTCCAATTGGAGTTACACAGGACTTTTCCATGATAACAATAAAACGATGAAAAGGAAATAGTTTTGGACCTCCAAATAGCATAACCAACAAAGCTGAACATGCAATTTCATGATAAAATAGGAGTGCTAAAAAGAATCATAAATATTGGGGCGGCCAGGTAGCACAGCGAGTAAGAGCACCGGCTCCAGTGTTGGAATAACCTGGAGATTGAATCCCAGGCTCAGACACTTAGCACCCACCCAGAATCACCTGGCCGTGTAACCTTGAGCAAGTTACTTAACCCCAATTGCTTAGGAGCGGCCAGGTGGCTCAGCGAGTAAGAGCACCGGCTCCAGTGTCGGGATGACCTCGATCAAATCAGGGCTCAGATACTCAGCACCACACCCAGAAATAACTGGCTGTGTAACCTTGAGCAAGTTACTTAACCCCGATTGCTTAAAAAAAAGAATCATAAATATTCAGTCATTTAAGAAAACTAGAAAATTACCGATAGAAGGATAGAAAGAAAGACAGAGACAACAGGTCTTAGCCTCTTAATATGTTCCAGGCACTGTGCTAAGTGCTGGAGATACAAAGAAAACATGACCCCTGCCCCAAAGGAGCTCACATTGTAATTAGAGAAAACAACACAGAAAGGAAAACTGGACTGTGGGGCAGGGGTGGGGGGATGGAAGGAGGGAGTCCAGGTACCTACATGGAGACAAGATGTAAGAGTCTGAAGAGGCAGAAGTAGATAAAGGAGAAAAGTTAATATAACAGGCCTAGGTACTTCCTTCCACAGGTGGAGGGGTCAGGTGTGAATTGGCCAATGGGAAAATAAGTACAGGTGTGGCAGCATCTCAAGACTGAGAAGTCGGCTAAGAGAGGAGTGGAAAAGTCTGGAGACTCAGAGGGATAATTGGAAGAGAGAATAAGCAGGACCTTTGCTAAGTACTAGGAATAGAAAGAAAGTGCCCCCCCAGACACACACACACCCTCTAACTTCAGGAAGTTCACATATGAATGGGGAGACAACATGAAGATAATTAAGCACAATCAAGATCTGTACAGCATAGATGAAGGTAATCTGAGCAGGGGAAGAATTAAGTGATAGAACTGGTAAAGGCTTCCTTCAGAAGGTTGGAACTGAACTGATCCTTAAGGAATCCAGGAATATTAACAGGCAGAGGTGAAGAAGCCTTCCAAGCATGGGAGACAGCCAGTATAAAAGAAACAGTTGGGAGATAGACTGCTGTGTTCAAGCATCTGCAAGTAGGTGAGTGGACATGGATTGTAGAGCACTTGTCAGGCTAAAAGGATAAAAGGAGTCTAAAAAGGTAGGGAGAGACCAAGGTATGTAAAGCTTTAAATGCCAAATAGAAGGCTTTCCAGAAAATTTCTAAGTGATAATTTCAGACAATTGAGTCAAGAAAGAACCCTATTCAAGAAAGCACACATTCATTCCAACGATGGGTGTGGTCCTGGTATGCCATAAGGGATAGAAGTGCCAAGAGATTATGCAAGAGATTTAAGTAAAAGCAGACTACAGGAAGATGAGTCTGAACTAAATAAGAGTCAGGATGGGGTATGTATGTATATAACAATAAAGACAGAGACAGAAGTATTTGAAAAAAAAATCAACTGTGGTATTTCTTGCTGATTAAAAATATATATATATCCAAGAATATGAATTTAGTTCGATCATAGGGAATGTAGGAGGAAGAAAAGAATGACTGTTTTAGAGATTTAGGAACGATATTGTTATGTTTAAAGTAAACAAACAAGGCACTGTGACCTAAAAATTCCCATGCAATGTGCAACAAAAGGACACTGAAGCGCTTTGAGCATTTTTAACGTTTTAGGGAAACTGGTGATCCCTAAGAAATTGGATCCAAGACTTGTTTCTGCTGTCATGGACCCCTGCGGCCTGAGGGTCAGGCATATTTATGGAGAATAAGAGAGTACTAAAAATAGAATGGGGCAATATATTTCTGTGATTGGTCAATTCAAAAAAGGGGAAGATTATACAATTAGTTAAGGGGAGGAAGTGGAATTCCTTGTTTGGTCACAGAAAGGAGCCAAAAGAAGGAAGTCCCATATTTGGTCAAGTGTAATGTCCCCCAGTCACCCGCTTGTTTCACCAGGCAACAAGATTCTGTTACAACCATCTGGTACAGAGAGAACAGGAAACCGAGGCTTCTTGGATCATAGAAACCAACAAGAACCTTAATTGGGAGTGTGTGGAACAGTTCAATAGGTCTTTGTTGGTGATATAACAAACTATAAATCTACATATTATAAACTTGTCTTATAAATCATTTAAAAGCAATATAATTATCTATACATAATGGATTAATTAATTTAACTTACATAATTCCCTCTCTGACATTAATCAACTAAAACCAGCTCACTTAGTAAAACACAATGAACTGAATAGATGCTGATCAAGTTGAATAAGGGTATGAAAATCATTCCCCCAGTACCTAGTAGGAATTTTTTAAAGGTAAAACAAGATTAAATGGAGGAAAAACAAACTTAATTATAACTTAGAATATTAATGTAATAAACTGATGGGGGAAAAAAGAATGAATTCTATTTTTGTTTGTTGTTAAGTCATTTTTCAGTCATGTCTGACTCTTCATGATCCTAGTTTGGGTTTTCTTGGCAAAGATATTACAGTGATTTGCCATTTCCTTCTCCAGCTAATTTTACCAATGAGGGACTAAGGCAAATAGAGTGAAATGACCTGTCCAGGGTCATACAACTAGTAAATGTTTGAGGCAGGATTTGAACTCCAGAAGAGGAGTCTTCCTGATTCAAGGTCTGGAACTCTGTACTCTGTGCCACCTTTTGGATGAGAAAACAGACCCTGAGGGTAGAGCCAAGATGGAGAAGTAGCAAGAAGTAATACAGTAAGCTTCTCCCTCACCCCAGGTCCTTAAAACAATTTTAGAAGATGAGCTAGACTAAATTCTGATGGGGAAATCCAAGAAGTCACAGTCAGTCATTTTTCTCAGGCCAGGTCAGTACAGGAAGACAAACTGATTCTGATGATGTGGAATAACTGGTTGCTAAAGTGGAAATAATCATAACTTCACAAAAGTGTCCACTCCTTAAAAGCTTGTGATAGAGGAGAGGGAAGATGGGACATTCTAACATGCACTCTAAATTTTGGAAGAGGAAATTCAAAGGGTTTAGAGGAAGGATAGCCATTAACATGATGAAAATTCTACAGAGAAAAGTCAGCAGAGCAAAAGTAGCAGCTTCTGAAGAATCATAATGAAGTCACAAAGCTCTACATTTCACATAAAAATGTGGTTGGTCTCCCCATCTCAAGTCTATCAACCATTCCAATACAGCCTCTACTGAACTGCTAAATGGACCTTGCTAATGCACAGATTTGACCATGTCATTCTCCTCTCATCCCCATCCCCCACCTACACAATAATTGCCCATGGTTCCACATTATATTTAGAATCAAATATATAATGGTCTCTTTGGCTTTCAAATCCCTTCATAATCTGGTCTCTCCTTACCTTTCCAGTCTTTTTATACTTTATTCACTCCCACATACTCTGTGAATCAATGACACTAAGCTTTCGTGCTATTCTTCACATAAGACAGGCCATCTTCCAGCTCTGAGTTTTCATTAACTGTCCATCATCCCTAAGATTAACTCCGTCCTTATATCTCTCTCCTACTTTCCCTGGCTTCCTCCAAGTCCCAGCTAAAATTTCAGCTTCTACAAGAAGCCTTGGGTGTGTGTATGCATGCACATATGTGTGTGCATGCATATACAAATGCACATGTCTAAAAATAATGTGTGCAATACATGCATGCACATTTTATATATAGATAGGCAGTTTGTACACCATTGCTTGCATGTTATCTTCTTCATCAGACTATGAGTTCCTTGAGATCAGAGACTATGCTTGGTCTTATTTCCTAGAACTTACTATGGTTCCTGGCACATATATGGTAAATGCTTCTTAATTAACAGACTGACTGACTAAGATGTGGAGGAAAACTGTGACATCTGAAAAACCAAAGAGGACGCATAGGGAAATCACCAACAAAATTAGAATATTATAAGATCTGTACAGAAAATAGGAGCAAAAGTAGGTAACAGGCTATAAATATAAGAACATAGCACAGTCATTTACGAATAATGGCAGGAGCTCAGAGTCAGCTGTGGTTAGAGAGGAAAGCTGAAGACGACACAAAGAAAAGTTTGCTTGTTTGTTTCTTCTCAAGTTACATTGGGGAAAAGAAGATGACCAAAGAAAGGACAGGACTTCTGCTCAAAGTGAATGAAATGGAAAAATGATAATAGAGAGAAGACAGAGTTCTTCAATTGTTCTATTTTTTAAATTTTTTTCTCCAAAGACAAATAACCTTTGCACTAGAAGTGACAGAATAAAATGAGTAGGGTATCAACAGGGCATGGAAATCTGGGATAAGAAAGGAAACATTAAGATAAGAACTAGATGCCTTAGAGTAATTCAAGTTACTGGGCCTGGATATCTTCAGGCACTAAACAAACTGGTATACTGGATTCTTGAGCCCCTGTCAGTGTTAAAATAGATAGCTAGATAGATAGATAGATATAGAGAGAGACAGAGAGACAGAGACAGAGAGAGAGCTGTAGGAACTGATCCAAAGTAAAATAAGCATAAACAGGAAAACAATATGCACAATGATTATAAAAATGTAAATGAATAGAATAATAAAAAAAAACAACTGAAACTGAATGCTTCAGAATTTTAATAACCAAGCTGGTCCCAAATAAGAGATATGAAAAAGAAGACACATTCTACCCTCCCTTATACTTCTTTGCAGAGATCAAGGAACATAGGTAGGGAACATTGAACATAGCATTGTACTTATTTTTTAATAAGTTGGTTAATTTTGTGGAACTTTTTTCTCTTTCTAGTTTTTTTATTCTTTATCATAAGGGAATGCTCTTTGGCAGGGGATGAAGGAAGGATATAGTGGGAAAACGTAAATTATATAAAATCAGACACTATTGATAAAATTTATTTTAGTAAAAGATCATGGGGGACCAAAAAAGAGCAAAGATCATGTCAATTTATAAAAAATAAGAATAACATAGTCTTCAAACTATCATATATTAAGCCTGATTTTATTTCCTGACAAAATTCTTGAACAAATAGATTAGGTAGACACCGAGTTTCTTTCCAAATCTGAAATTTTGTTATTCTGTAATAAAGAAAACAAGGAATTGGTAATTTAGAAAGGAAGAGCAACTTTAAAAAAACTACTAAAGAGAGAGAAAGATGAGGAAGGAAAGAAGAAAGGAAAGTTGCTAAGGTTGAAGAAGGAGATGAAATAAGAAAAGTATCAGAAAATAGTTCTTTCAGTATTGAAGTACATGGTTCATTCTCATGAGGACTTGAATTCTTCAAAGTTATTGTCTGGTAATAAAAAGTTGCAAAGTCATTAGTGACTAAAATGAAATGGAGAAACTACATTGTCAGTACATCAGAAGGATCATCATAGAGGACATAGAAATCTCAAAAAGACAAAGCCCTCAGAGACTAGAAATGGGAGTAAAGGATAGACATTCAAGAGGGGAAGATTTCAGCTTAAGGGAGAAAGAAGAGAGAATAAACATTTATATAACACCTACTATGTGCCGTGCATTGTGCTACCGTGTTTCCCCGATAATAAGACACTGTCTTATTATTTTTTTTGGACAGAAAAATACCAGAGGGCTTATTTTCAGGGGAGGTCTTATTTTAATGAACATTGACAGCAATTTTAATAAACAGGTAAATGTGAACAAAAAAAGTACCTTTATTCAATAAGCAAATCACTGGGGAAGAATAGGATGACGCGCTCACTGCTGCAGCTCTGATTGGATGCAGCTCGGAGCTCGGCGTGCGTTTCACGGGGGGGGAACAGTGCATACAGAGGGTACTGTAGTGTAGCGTGTAGTGCAGGGGATCACCTTCACTACAGTAGCAATCTCAATAGGGCTTATTTTCGGGGGAGGGCTTATCTTAGAGGAATCTTACACAGTAAGGGGAGGGCTTATTTTCGGGATAGGTCTTATTATAGGGGAAACACGGTAATCATTTTTCTTATGAACATTATCTCATTTCAATCCTCACAATCCTGTGAGGTGGGCTCTTTTATTATCCTCATTTTACAGTTAAGGAAACTGAGGCAAAGAGAGGTGAGGTGACTTACCCAGGGTCATGGAGCTAATAAGTGTCTGAGGTCAAATTTATACCCAAGTCTTCCCCATTCCAGGCCCACCAGTTCAATCACTATGCCGCTAATTGTCTCCATTAGCTTGATATTAAAAAAAAAACTTGTGAATAATTAGAGACATGCAAAAGTGGACTACTCTTGGTGATAATGGCTTCCCCATCACTTGTCCACCTTTTATTTTTTTTTTTTTTGCTTTTTGGAGGGTGGAAGGCAGCTCAGTTGGGGTTAAGTGACTTGCCCAAGGTCACATGACTAGTGTTAAGTGTCTGAGGTCAGATTTGAACTCGGGTCCTCCTGACTCCAGGTCTGGTGCTCTATTCACTGTGCCACCTAGCCACCCCTTCATCACTTGTCCTTTAATAGAAGCTCCATAGTCATTGAGGGAGGGGGAATGAAATAGAGGGGTTTTTATTCAAGTATAATTTGAACTAGATGACTTCTGACCTCTTCAATACAAAGATGCCAGTCCTGTGTATTACTGATAAGATGAAGAAAGAAAATGAGATTCAAGTACTAGAATAATTGAAAAATGACATAGTATGCTAGAGTCAGTGGATAATGCTGATGGAAAGAGAGAAACATAAGCCTATGGCACAGACTTCAAATCGGAAGAGACAGGCAAATGACAGTAGTAGAATAATGATCAAGATTCTAGAAGAAGCAATAGGAAAACAGTGTATACATTTACCCCATAAATCAGTCAACAAGCATTTATTAATCACCCTCACAGTATCAGGATGTAGGGTGTGTTCAGGGAGGACTGGTAGCTCTGGTGTGATGGCTGCCGAGCCCTTTTCAGAAAGGCTGCTTTTCACCTTTGGTGTCTACCTATTCTACCCAACATTCACCTGTGGCTCCAAGAAACTGTAGCATACTCAGTGGCCACAATCCAGTAATTGCTTCGGCAGATGGGCTAAACCAGGTTGAGGGCAATCAAGGGGTCTCAAACCCGTTGGTGAGTTAGGGGGCGTCTACCCCAAGCATGGGAAGATTTCTTCTGGTGGAGTGGGCAGATGTGAACAATTTGTTCCAAAGGCCACGAAGGCAGCTGAATCAGGCGCTGTGGGGCACTTAGAACTTGGTTAGACATCGAAGATGCCAAGGGCATCCCCTGTATCTTGAGCCATCACCAATAGTCTTGATTCTGTCCTACCACTGGACTGTGATGACTCTGGAGGAGAGAGTGAGGCCAACGACTTTGTGCAATTCTGCCTCACTTAAATTCAATTTACACACAAATCAAAAGACATTACACATACAATTTTACCATGAAATAGATTGTCCTGTGACAATCATGGTGGGGGAGAGGGTGGCGGGATGTCTCTCTCTTAGTCATTGAAGGCAAGATACTTGCCAGAGTCCTCTTTAATAGGCTGATTCTTCACCTGAAGATGGTGATCTATCTGAGAGCCAGCGTGGCTTCAGAAAGGGCCGAGGAACAGTCAATATGGTGTTTGCTGCCTGACAACTCCGGGGAAAAATGCCAGGAACAGAATAGAGGTCTGTACACAATGTTTGTAGATCTGAACAAGGCTTTTTGATACTATTAGTCATGAGGGCTTATGGAAAATTATGTCAAAATTTGGTTGCCCAGAGAAGTTCATCAGCACCGTATATCAATGTCATGACATTATGCTTACCCAGGTTCTAAATAACAGACAATGCTCTCATGCCTTCCCAGTCACCAATAGAGTGAAACAAGACTGTGCTAGCTCCCATGCTTTTTAGCATGATGTTTTTGCCCATGTTGTCAAATGCTTTCAATGAGGCATGAAGGTCAGCTACCACACTGATAGTAAAATTTTCAATTTGTAAAGGCTATAAGCCAAGACCAAAGTAGAGGGAGCGTTGGTGCATGATTTTCTGTTTGCAGGTGATTTTGCACTCAATGCAGCCCCTGAAGCTGAGATGAAACAAAGTAGGGATGCTGGTGCTAATTTTGGCCTAACAATGAACACAAAGGAAACACAGGTGCTCCATTAGTCACCACCACACCATCCATAAGTGGAACCATCAGTTACAGCAAATGGAGAGGTTTTGAGTGCTGTGGATAAGGTCACTTTGCTTGGTGGTGTACTTTCCAGGGATGGACACACTGAAAATGAAGTTGATGCACACATTGCCAGAGCTAGCTCAGTGTTTGGGAGGCTCCAAAGGAAAGTGTGGGAGAGAAGAGGTATTAGACTGACTACCAAACATAAGGTCTACAGAGACCTTGTGCTGACCTCATTGTTGTATGCCTGTGAAACTGGACAATCTACCAGCATCATGGCAGGAAACTGAATCTCTTCCATTTGAATTGTCTTAGGAAGATTCTAAAGATCACCTGGCAGGATAAAGTACCAGACACTGAGTTCCTTACTCGAACTAAACTGCCAAGCATTCAAAGTCTGCTTCAGAAAGTTCAACTCTGATGGGCTGGCCGCATTGTGCTAATGCAAAATGTACACTTGCCAAAAAGACTGTTTTATGGAGAACTCTCACAAGGAAAGTGTTCGCATGGTGGTCAGAAGAAGCAATACAAGGACTCTCTCAAGTTCTCTCTCAAGAACTCTGGAATTGATTGTGTAACATGTGTGACATGGAAGACACTGGCAGAGGACCTCTCAGCATGGTATGCCCATATCAGAGAAGGTGCTGTGCTCTATGAGAAAAGCAGAATTGAAACAGCTCAAAGGAAATGCAGGAGGCACAAATTTAGAGTATCCACCCCAAATATTCACAAAGAATATTTGTGCCCAACTTGTGGAAGAGAATTCCAAACTCATATTGGTCTGATCAGTCACAGTCAGACACGTTGAAATTCGACTTTAGCATAGTGATGTCATTTTGGTCATCACCAAGGACAACAGCCAACCAACCAACCAACCAACCAACCAACACAGTACCAGGCACTAGAGATACTAGACCAGGAGTGGGGATCCTGGGGCCTCAAGGTCACATGTGTCTCTCTAAGTCCTCAAGTGGGGCCTTTTGATTGAGTCCAAACTTCACAGAACAAATCTGCTGAATAAACAGATTTGTTCTATAAAACTTGGACTCGGTCAAAAGGCCACATTTGAGGACCTAGAGGGATACATGTGGCCTCGAGGCCATAGGTTCCCCACCCCTGTGCTAGACTAATGGAAGAAAAAAATTCCTACTCCTAATGAGCTTACACTCTAACAAGGAAGACAAATATACAGTAGGAAATGTAAAGCTAATAAATGATAGGATGAGGAAAGGCTTGAGGCAGAAAATGTGTTTGAGTTGTATGTTAAAGGAATAGAGGTACTCTAAGAATTCAAATCTGACCTCAGATACTTACTGTGTGTCCCTGGGCAAGTCATTTCACTTGTTTCCCTCAGTTTTCTCATCCGTAAAGTGAGATGGAGAAGGAAATGGCAAACCACTCCAATATCTTTGCCAAGAAAGCCCCAAATGAGGTCATGAAGAGTCAGACACAACTAAACAATAACAAGACAGTCTAGAATGGAAGGAATTCCAGGCGTATGTGACAGCCAGCCTAAAGGCACCAAGATGGGACATTGAGTGTTGTGTGTGAAGAAGAGAGCACAGTGTGACTGGGGCACAGACCTTGAGGGGTACCAGGATGTAACAAGTTTTGTTTTGTCTTTCTTTAGCATGAAGAACATGCATGTATCTGAAGGCAGTAAGGAAGGAATAAATAAAGAGGATGAAGATAAGGGAAAGAGAGATGACTGAGAGTGCCTTGTGCTAGAGAAGATGGGAGGGCATAAGGTCGTGTCAGGGATGTGCTGGACCCAAGTGTTTAAGTTTTCAGTGTGAGGATTTACACTTCAAAAATCACCAATAGCTACAAAAGCAGGACTTGATTGATTATTTTATTGATTGCTTAGGCTTTACACATCAATAATACAAGTAAAACATAAAAATACATGTGCATACTTTTTTTTCTAGAGAGCCTGATGCCTAAACATTTACAGGACACCCTTGGATTGCTCTGTAGACGTTGTGTGAGCTCAGTGGTACGGAAGAAGTCTCAGGGAATATAGTTATCACTAGATCGGAGGCCTGCTGACCAAAGGATCGCAACAACAATAAGCAGCAACAAAAACAGCTGGCATTTGTATAATGTTTTAAGGTTTGCAAAGTGTTTCAGACTGGTTATCTCATGTTAGCCTCACAAGACCTCTGAATCAAATGCATGTGCAAAAGGCCTGTCCTTGACTTGGGGAAGGGTCGGCTCCTTGTCAGAAACTGGGAAAAAGGAAGAGAGAGCATGTGAGGGGTCTTGAGATGAAGAGAACAGAAGAACAGGGGCTTCACATTGAATGGCCTCAGTTTTCTCAGTCAAGTAAGAGTCAAGGTCCTCCTCTTCGAGGGTTAAGATTTAGATATGGAAGACTTGAAAGGATTTGGAATAGCTTTTGTGACAAATGAGATACTAATAATTAGGGAGGATTAAAAGAACTGCCTTGCAGTTGAGGTCAGAGAACAGCAGTTTATAATGTTCCCAGTCATCAAGGTTGTGAGATTGCAACTATGTTCTAAAGGTCATCAATAGCAACGAAAAGGTAAATAGTGAGAGTACCCCAGGACTGACATTTGGCAAAAGACTAGTGGCAATAGGGCATTGGGATGTAGCCTATGTAAACTCTGGAGATCCTTCTCCCAAATCCCACTCCTACTGATGAGTCAGATTCTCAAAGTTAAACTGTCTATACCTCTTCCTTAGGGTTCAGGGATAATTCTCCCATGCCATTGGCTTGAGCCCCCAGTGGTGTGCTTCTCTGCCAGGTTTGTGAGCTGAGAATCATTTAGAGAGTGGTATTCACAGAGGTACAGTAAGAGAGAACTGGATTAGATCAATGGTTCTCAAATGTTTTGGTCTCAGGAGGAGATTCCAAAAATAATTTTGTTTGTGCAAATTACAGCTATTTATATTTACCATATTAGAAATTAAAATATCAGTATTCTTGTGAAAATAGTTTTGATTTCACAGATCCCTGAATTCTGGAACCCTTAAGGGGTCTCTGGACCACACTTTGAGAGCCATTGGACTAGATGAATCCTTAGGCCTCTTCTGTTTCTAGGGTCTATAATTCAAGTTTGGCTGAAATAGAGACCCCAAGCTAGGTCATCAGCTCATGTTCTTGCAGTTACCTTATATCTATTCATGACTTTACTTTTTTAGCCTCTCTATAGTACTATGCTGTTTTTTGGCTTCCTGTGGGACATTTCCACTTAGGTATGCTCTAAATACCTGTTATGTTGATTTAGTAGAAAAACCAGTAACTTTGGAAGCAGATAGCTGGGTCTGAGTCCCATTTACTTAGTATGTGCCACTTTTTACCTAATATGAATTGAATAAATCACTATGTGACTTGGGGGATATGGTTTTGTGGTCACAGTTTGATGAAAAAATTAAATCAAATAACATTTCCAGTTCTAAAAGCCTATGATTCTATATAAAATTAGGGCTTATTATCTTATTTATTCCAAAAGTTACTCTTTCTCAAACTCTCATATCTATCCCTTTTTCTTCAATCACATGACCATGCAAGCTGTTATCAGCATCTCACCTGGACTATTTCCAAGTATTGGAGTTGGTTGGAGCAGGAGTTCAAGCAAGTTCCTGCTTTTACTCTGCCATCTTGGCTCTGCCCCTGGGTAGTTGCTTCTTGATTGTCTCAGCTGAACTATTTCTATAGCTTCCTACTAAGACTCAGTACCTCAGGTCTTTCCTCTTTCTAACCAATCCTCCTCAAGTTGCCAAATGGATATTCCTCAAACATAGTCTGAACTATGACCCTCCCCTATTTGAGAAACTTCAATGGGTCCCTGTTGTTTCTAAAATAAATGATAAACTCCCGTTTGGCATTATAGACCTTCACAGTCTGGCTCCATCTGGCTCTATCCTTCCAGGTAGATTATCTCCCATATCATGACTTACATTCCAGTAAATTCTCCTTCCCCACCCCTGATCTGTGATATTCCATTTCCTTTCTCAACATCCACATACCTGAAAGGCTCTTCCTCCTCACCTCACCTGTTGGAATCGCTACCTTCATTAAAGAGGCAGTCCAAGTGACCTCTACAAGAGATATTTACTGATGCTTCCAAGTTGTTGGCAATCTTCACCCCCATTCCAAAAAAATATTTTGCATTTGTTTTGTATACATTTTATATTTATTTATCTCTGTATATCCAGGTTTTTTTTAACCGTCTTTGTGTCATAGATTCCTTTAATAGTCTGGTGAAGCCTGTGGACTCTTTCTCAGAATCATGTTTTTAAAAGAATAAAACAAAATACATAACATCAACTTGGTCTCCATTTCCAAAAGTACTGTTCCAATATGAACTTACTACCTTTTCTCTGAACTGTTGTAAGTCTCTTTCTCAGTCTTCTTTTCATTATTCATACTACAGATAGAACAGGAAAACCCATTCACTGGTCATACCATTCTCCTTTTTTTTTGCTTCTAGTAACTTCTAATAACTTTCAAGTCAAGTAGGAACTACAAATCCTGCATTTTCCATGCTCACTAATCACTTAGCAGCTGTCCCTTACTACCACCCTCATGTTAGCTACACCTTGACTGATTTGCAATTTCTATGCCAGCCAAGGAACAATTTTGCTCATGGTCAGTGGATCTGGGTTTGAATGTTAACTCTGATAGTCAATAGTTCTATGATCATTGGTCAGTTTGAAAATGAGGATGATAATTCTTAAACTATTAATTAAGCCACTAGATTATTGTAAGAAAGAACTTTGTAAGCCTTAAAATGCAATATAACTGTGAGGTATCATTGTCTATATCACTGTTCCTCTCATGTCTTTTTAAAATATAATTTAAATTTTAAAATTTTCCCCCTGTATTTAATGTGTGGAGGACTTGTTCAGTTAAATGTGATTGATTTTGGTCATTAAATAAGAGGATTTGGATGTAAACTCATCTTTCATAGACTTACTAAAAGCATTTTCAGGATAACTCCAGTTGCCAACAGGATATAGGTGTATGACTTGCACCACATTCTGTACCCAAATGGTTTTAATTTTTCCACTGAGTCTTTAGAATTTAAAACTTAATATCTAAGAAAAGAGGTATCTTGTGGTGTATTAGCAGAAGTTTAATAACTGGTCCTCTGAAAAAAAAAAGGTAGGCATGAGAAATTTTTAAGTTTAATTTGCATAAAATTAACATTTCTCCATCATTGTCTTAAGTCTAGGCAGAGACGCCAAATTCAAGGCCCAAAGCTTCCCACAAAATATCCTGATTACAAAACAAGGTTAAAATGTTAGGGGGGGGGGGGGTGGCAAGGTAGCACAACGAATAGAGCACCAGCCCTGGAGTCAGGAGGACCTGAGTTCATGGCTCAGGCACTTAACACAAAAACTAGCATGTGACCTTGGGCAAGTCACTTAACCCCAACTGCCCTCCAAAAAACAAACAAACAAAAATGTCATCAGGACATTTTTAACAAAATTTAAAAACACAACATGTTGTTTAATTGCTTTTAAGTTATGCCCAGCTTTGTGACCTTCTTGGCAAAGATACTGAGGAAACTGAGGCAAACAGGGCTATGTGACTTGCCCAGGATCACATAGCTAATGTCTGAGGCTAGATTTAAACTCAGGAAAATTAGTCTTCCTCAATCCAAGCCTGGCACTCTTATCCACTGTACTGCCTAAAAGCCCACAATACAACATAGATAATGTTAATTTGTAATTTTCTAAGTCAATATGTGACCCAAAATTATACATTTCTATTTCAGTTTGACACCACAGATCTGGACAACCAACAAAACAACAGATCAAGCCCTAATTAGTAGCATTTGCAGATTTGAACAGTATAAATGCTTACACTGAAAAGTTGACAATCATCTCTCCTGGAGCTCATAAGAACTGGCTCCGCATACTCCTGGAAGCGTCTCTATGAGGCCCTCTTACCTGGATCTCCTACAAGACTTGGCTAAACACAAAATCCATGAGCTGGTAGCATAGGATAAACTACCTCTCCAGTTTCCACCTTGTCTCCTCTTAACTGCCCAGTGTTGCTATTCTGCAGCTACAAAATGAACTGAAAAAAATGAGAAAGCTCTTTTCCACATGAAGTCAATCCAATGCCCAAAGTATATGTACTTGTGGGTGTGTGGATGTGTGTCCGTGTCTATGAAATAACTACATTCTGATGTCCTAGGATGTTGAATAAAGCCAGACTCTGCTTCAGTAATGGTTGTGGTAATCCTCACTAACACTGATGCTCAAGGCACAGGACTTCTGTGCAGCAACATATCCCCAGCACCACTAGGGAAGCATATCCTTATACTTTGTATAAAGCCACATTAGGATGCCCAGGGTATTTCCTTGCAAATATAAAGATGGAGTGATTGATTTACTGAGTCCCACTTCACTTAAGATAAGCAATGAAGAACAATTTCAAACATAGGCTTTAAACTAAATTTGAAAAGTCCTTCAAACTGGAGTTTCATCATTATGCAAGAATTGTATTCAATAGGCCAAGGAAACTTGGCCATTGCCCAGTGGTCATTTATAAATTATCAAGCAAGTTGAGAAAAAATTCATTTGAGAGGTTGAATCGAGTATGTATGACTTTCCAGAGTATCTCTGAAGAACTGCCTGAGGGACAGGGGATACTTTGATTTATGCCTTGACCAGGTCTCTTCTTAACCCCTTTGGTTGGAGGAGAACATTGAAAGCTTTGCAGAGTTTGAAGAATTTGGGACTTGCTATTGCTACCATAGCAGCATACCCAGATCATCTAGAAGCCCTATCTATATTAGAAGTTAAGGACAAATTGTATATAGATTTATAAGGATACTAGCAAAGTAACTACACCAAATTTAAGAGGAATTTCTTGAGCACCCCATTAACTCGATAAAAAAGAACTTCTAGGAACTAGGAGCTGAGTCAATCCTTTTCCAAATGTATTCTCTCGTTGAGTCCATTTTCCTTTGGATTCTATATGTACTTGTGTGAAATGATGTCAAAGGGATGCTTTGTGCCAATTGTTTTTACTGTACTATCTTAGTAAATTCAGTTTTCTAAAAGTTACTTGAGAGTAACTGATGAAATTATTCTTAACCGACAATTTTTAAGGAAAGCACACTGGTAGGGACCTAAACAATAGCACTTGAGGGGAAAAAAACTGCCCAAGATCATCCTTGATGCCTGAAGGGAGTTATCAACAACTTCTAAGAAAGCAAAATTCATCTGTGAAAATGGGAGTTGGGATAAGAATGCTTGAGGTTTATATAACCTTGTGAAAGTTGCTGTTCCCCATTGTGTGATGACCAACTTTGATGGACTTAGATCTTCTCAGTAATGCAAGCATCTAAGAAATTCCAAAAGACTCATGATAGAAAATGCTATACATATCCAGAGAAAGAACTATGAAGTCTGCATGCAGATAAAAGCATACTATTTTCTTTTTTCTTCTTTGTCATAGTTTTTCCCTTTGGTTCTAACTCTTTTTTTACAACATGAATAATGTGGGAAAATGTTTAATATGAATGTATGTGTATAGCCTGTATCAGATTGGACAGTCACTTGGGGAGGATGGAAGGGGGAGAAAATCTGGAACTCAAAATTCTATAAAAGTAATTGTTGAAAACTGAAAATAAATAAAGATTAGATTACAAAAATGGTGCTGTTCCTTATGAGGGTGAGGCTTACTACTGGTGCTCTTGTGTCCATCAAAGTCCACATTTCATCCAATAACTCTAAATATATACAGAAGTGTTAGAGGGGACAATTTTTAGTAATTGAGGTCATCTTCTAACACTGGTCTTTATATTGATGACAATAATTTGCATCCTCCAGTATCAATATGAATTCTTTTCATTTAACTAATCCTTCCTATTCCAGGCAGGAAATTCTTATCAGTCACAACACCGGATTATAAATGGGTTTAGTATTTTACTGTTTCCTATCCAGTTTAACAATAACATAGTGTTTGGGATGCCTCCCACTAACAAATCTCATTATTGATTGTTTTCCACATCAAGTCTCTTTACCCTGTCAGGTTTAATTAAGAATTTATTTGAACTACCACAGTGGTCTTTGTCAATGTTTTGGAAGCTCTGTACTACATGAGAAATGCACTCTGTAAATGCTTGAGGCCTTTTGATGTATTGTGTTGTCCTCTTATGATAATCCTGGATTTCTATATTATTTAGGCTTAAGTATTCAAGAAGAAGATTAATGAATACCATTAATCAGCCCATATTTGAGCCTGCTTCTGGAGAGCCAGGAATGAACTCTTTATGTTTCTTGAAGCAGATGCCACAAAGTTCTTTGTGTTTGTTTTTTCCTTTCAAATTGAGGACATGATGATACAATCCTGAAGCATGCTGAGCTTTGTCTCAATATAATGTGATAGTAAATTAATATCATGTCAAGTGAGTGATAGAAACAACTTCAATGATTGTTCTTTTATTAGACAGAGATTCATACATATTTTAGGAACTTTGTGTTAGTTGAAAGTATGGACAGAGGTTTTCAACTATTAGAGAGTGTAAACACTTAAATCCCCTGTTTGAGTTCTGTAGCTCTATAGCGTTTAGTTAAAAAAGCACTGAGATTTAGAGTCAAAGACCTTTTTTTTCTCTTTTCTTTACTTATTTTTTTCTTTTCTAATTATTTTGAGGGGTTGGCAAAGATCAAAACAAGTACTGTGATAAGTATTACCTTTGGGAACTCTATCAAACATTACTCGTTGAATTTCTATAACTATGTATTTGGTGATAAATGTAATTTTCACACACCAATTACAGGAGGTCTCCTAAAAGACTATTCATTTTGAGAGTACTGAGAAGTATACCTAATAAACAATTTCTATAGCTTCCTTAGACAGACAGAGAGGTATCCAGAATCAGGAATATAGTACAATGTTCCCCAAGATTACTCAGTTTGATTCACAAGGATGGAAAATATTTAATTGGGAGGAAAATAGGATAAGGACATAGGAGTATCTGATTAGTTCCCACAATCAACCTGATGAAACTACATAGCATGAGCGTGCCCACAAGTACCTTGCTGTGAGGACAGAGGGCATCTGTGATGATTGGATGACAGATTCAGGGGGTCAGAGTCTTGTCAGACTGGGCAGCCCTCTTTGTGAATCATAAAGGCAAACTGCCAGAACAGCTCTCTCTTAGTATCACTTGAATCAACCATCCTTTCTACTTCTTCTCCACTTCTCAGATAAGCTACTTGAAAGAGCTGTTCATATTCAGTGCTTCATCTTCCTCTCCTCTCACTGTCTTTAAATCCTCTGTGATGAGACTTCTGCCCTAATCACTGACCTGAAACTACTCCGTATAAATTAGTAAAAAAAAAAAAAAAGATCTTTTAATTGTCAAATCTAAAGGCCTTTTCCCAGTCTTTGTTTATTCTTGACCTCTCTGAAGCTTTAGACACTGTTGATCACCTTCTCCTTCTGTATACCCTATATTAGGCATTGTTATTCTGGGGTCTACAGATCCTTCAGGAATTATTGGATAGATTTCATGGGGTCCATGAATATGGATATGAGAAAAATACATCTTTATTTAAATATAATTCAATAAAGTACTCACAAGATGGCACAAAGGGGTCTATGGCATGAAAATGATAAAGAACCCCTGCCGTATCCTTTCTGGAATTTTGTGATCTTGCTGACTCTCTTTTTTTGGTTCTCCTGCCTATCTGACAGAATCTTTTCAGTGTTCTTTGCTGGATCAAAATCCACTAACTATAGGTCTGTCCCAAGGCTCCTCTTCTCTTTTCTTTTTATAATCTGTCACTTGGTGTGTTTATTAACTCCCATGGCTTCAATTATCATCTCTGTGTAGACAATTCCCATATCAGCAACTGCCAAATAGATATTTTAAATATGGTTGTTCCAAAGGCTTCTCAAACTCAGTACATTTGAAGCAGAAGTCAGTATCTTTCCTGACAAACCTACCCTTCTTCTAACTCCCTTAATACCATCAAAGGTACCAACATCTTACCAGTCACCCACATTCACAACACTGGTGTCATCCTTGTGTCCTCACTCTGTTACTGAATATATCTAATCAAATGCCACTTCTTGATCTGTTTCTCTCTCCAATATCTCTCATACATCCCCTTTTCTCTACTCACAAAGCCTCAATCTCTTGCCTGTACTATTGTAATAAGCTTCTAACTAGTCTCCCTGCTCCAAGTCTATCCCCAAGCTGAAAGTAACTTTCACATTGCTGCCAAAGTAATTTTCCTTTAGGACAGGTTTGACCTTCCCACCTTACTCCCAATCAGTAAACTCCAATGGATTCTTATTATACCTGGAATTAAATATAAACTTCTATGTTTGACCTTTCAAATTCTTTATCACCTGCCTTCTTCCCACCTTCCCATTCTTTTTATAGATTACTTCCCTCCAAAGCACTCTACAATTCATCCATACTGATCTACTGTTCCTGACACAGGAACTTCATCTCTTCTCTTCATGCCTTTTTACAGGCTTCCCCCACACACAGAATGCTCTCTCTTTCCTTACCTTTGCCTTTTGGAAATACCGATTTTCCTAAATACTGAGCTCAAATACTACATTCTGCATAAGGCTTTTCCCATTCCTCAGATGCTGGTGCCTTTTCCTCTATGGTTACCATTTATCTGCTTCATTTGTATCTTTCATATATCTATGTGCGTACATGTTGTTTCTCCTATTAGAATACAAATTCCTTGAGGGCAAACTTTGATTTCTGTCATTGTACTCCCAGGACTTAGCAAAGTGCCTCATACAGCAGTCATCTAGCAACTATTGGTTGATTGAAGATTTCATTTCTTAATATCTTCAGGACTTTCTCTTTGCATTTTCCTTAATGCTTTCTTCCAGAGAACAGGAAGAACGTGATGGGGCTTCTCATCTTCCCTCACTGCAAGCACAGTTAATAGTGTATCATGCCTAACTCTAGTGAGCTTTGACCCACTTACTCTGGGGCAACATGCTTGGCAGTTGTAGAAGTTCATATCCCTTGTAAATGGAATCTTCCCCAGCAGCCTTACAGTCATCTAATATCAGAGCTCAGGTCCTTATCATCAACCAGCAAACTGCCTCCATCTCTGCCTCAGCAAGGCTGATTAAGTATCAGGTCCTGGACATGCCAAAAGCCCTGGACTAAGGGTCAGGGAACAAGAGGACTATTCAAGTCCTGTTCTGTCTCCTATATAAGTGCTTCCTTCCACCCCATGTGGCCCAAATTCTGGAACAATCTCTACTGGACAGTAACATATCCCAGTTGTGCACTTATGCTGCCTGAGCTGTTCCTGGGCATGAGCGTGCAATGAATGATCCTACTGGCTTCACTTGCTTTGCTTCCTGCCTCCACAATCATTGCTGTTTCCCAAGCTCCTTCTGAGAATTCTCCTTGATATACTCTATCTCTGGCCTTGCGTCAGATGGTTCCCCTCTACACTAACTTTCTAAGAAGAACTAGGGGGATGTAGAAGCATAGAAAAGCTGCACATATTTGTCCGTGTAATCTACGAGGGGCCCACCTGTACCCCTAGTTGCTGGTTGTCTTCTGCCTTTTTATTTCCTGTACTGTGCGCATCACATATTAGATACGTCTACCCTAACCCTGGGAAGAGATAGGAGTAGAGGGGCAATACAGAAGCAAACAAAACTTGCCACTCTGCATTAAGTAGGTAGTTCACTGGCAAATGTTCATGACTGCCAAACTCCTGGCTGGTGGAGGGGGGAAGAAGGGAGGAGTGTGGAATTGCCTACTCGGTGTAATGCAGGAATCTAGCCTTCTAGCCAGGGAAGGGGGATTTCTTAGAGAGCACTAGCTTGGAAAGTTATCTCATGGGTAATCTCAATTATTTTTCATTCTGAAATTCAAGAATTTGAGGATCAGCCTAAAGGAAGAATAATCCCTGCACATAATAATCCTTGTATATTTCTTGGAGAAGGAAGACAATCCACATGGATGAAAGTCTAAAGCCCATCAAGGACAGGAGGCAGGCAAGAGACCTGAGCCTCATTAACCACTCCTTCCTCTATTATCATGAGTTCCTTGGACATTGAGGCTTCTATGGGGAGTAAACTGCTTTTTCAGCAGCCATCTAAGTATGTTTGCCTTCCACGGGAATTTTAAAACACAGGGCGGTCTATAGAGGAGGAACAATAAAGAAACTTATGGGAAGAGACACTCACCAGAAGGTCAAAGGCTTGCTCATAGTTACCCCTATTTCATTTCCCTTTAAGAGAGGGAGTGGATTAGCAATCTGTGTGCTTTGTGTAAAAGGATTTGTTCTATAAAACTTGGACTCAGTTAAAAGGCCACACCCAAGGACCTAGAAGGCCATATGTGACATAGAGGCCACAGGTTCCCCACACCTGTATTACACCATTAGAATGACTATGATAATCAATGAGATGCCAAGGTCATTGAGATATTGAGGTATAAGTGAGAATTATAACAATGGAGAAAACATAGAATAAAGTAGTAAGGAAAGGCAATTGCCAAAGCTCAGGTAACTACTTTGTAAATTATAGGCTTTCACAAACCCATTCCAAGCACTCAAAGTCTGTAAGTCAGTCAGCAAGCATCTGTTAACCACTTACTGTGTGCTGGGAACTGGGCTGAATGCAGGGATTTGAAAAAACAAACAAACAAAAAAAAACCATGGTCCCTGATCTCAAGAAGTTTACCTTCTAATGAGGGAGACAACATGAAAACAATCTGATACAAATAAGATATAAATAGGGTAAATAGGAGGTAATCTAAAAGTGCCACAAATTCAAATTCATGCTCTCATTATAACAGGGACACCTTAGGAAGTGAAGCAGATAATTGAGGACTGAACTACATAATTGAGGCTCAAACACACTTCTACTTTAATTATCTGGGTCTTTCCAGATAATTTTCCATTCAGGGAATGTCTCTTCTAATTTCTTGTAATTCTAAATTCAGGGAATTTAGTTAAAATGCATTGATAAAGGGTACAAAAAGTACATAATGCCATCTTGTGCTATAGCATCCCAAGCAACTTTTTTTTTTTAATCTGAGACATGTCACACCACAAGTAAGGTCTACCAGCTGCTAACCCAGTCTGCCAGGGCTGAAGATTGGCCTGGGTGGTATTGTAGTTGACACTGTTTCCTCGGGGTTAAATACCTTTTATCAATAGAACAAATAAGCAAATCCCAGGGGTCATTGAATATTTTATTTAGAAACAAGTCAGGCAAGTATGCACAGAGGAATTGAGGTGACTCCTTGACACTTAGTTATTATACCTACAAATTCAGAAGCACTATGAAGTAGTGTTTATATATCCTCTTTCCTCCCTCCACCAACTCTAAGCTGACATCCTCACTGAGGGAATTTTCACATAAATTTCCTCTGTGACCAAAATAGCCCTCTCCTGAGAAAATGACTGCAACTTGAAAGGAAACTAAAGACCTGGCCAGAAATATTTAGGGATCAAAAGTAAATGTAGGTTCTAAATGATTTTTAAACATAGGAGGAAAAAAAACAATGGTAATAGATCACATTGCTACATCTTAGTCAATAATCCCAAACCATTCACTGCCAAATGGCCCATCTCTTTAATTCTAAAGTTCAGGTGATATTAAATCCTCTACATTCTTGAGAATATAATGTTTGTGAAATTCCCACCCAGATTTTTCTTTTTTGCCTTTTTTTTTTTGGAGAGCAATTGGGATTAAGTAACTTGCCCAAGGTCACATGGCTAGTTTTTGTGTTAAGTGTCTGAGGCTGGATCCGAACCCAGGTCCTCCTGACTCCAGGGCAGGTGCTCTATTCACTAGCTGCCCCCCCCCCCAGATTTTTCATTTCAAACACCTTTGCTTCTGTTACCCTCTGAAAGGTTGGGAAGAAGAGTGGAAAAGAAAATGAAAAAACAATCCTGGTTGCAACAAATTCTACCTGACACTGAAAAATGTTTCTTTTTAATGTTATTTCCCTTTTCCATGCCATCTTATTTTTTTTAATTTCATAATCCTTAATAGTAAATTGTCCAATCCTATGAATTTAAATGGCAAGATTGGTGGTACTAGGAGTGTGGGGCAGGGGGTAGAATGAGGAAAGTTGAGCTATTTAAAGGAAGAAAGTTTTTTTTTTCCTTTTGCTTTTGGCCACTTCTGAGTATATAGTAAAATATATTTCCTAGGCTGACACTGAGCCTAGAAAAAGAAAAAATGAATCTATAGATCAGACTGGGGAAGGTACGAATGTCTCCAAAAACAACATTTTGACACTTCATTTAGCTGAGCAACACAGAAGACCCTCCCCACACTCTATTACAAATACAAAATAAATACCAGGTAATCTAAAGGGATTTTAAGAAAAAGTTGAAACTGTACCTGAGATTTACCCACAACATAAGGCAGTATGTGCCCTGAAATCTTCATACAAAGCAAACAGAAAGTGATTCTGGAGAAGAGGCAAAAGGGGTGGGGGGGGAGGCAATGCAGGGTCTCACAGTATGGGATGGAAAATAACTTTTCCCATTCTTACTTTTTGGAGACAGCAGCAGAAATTAAGCTGAAAGAGTAAATGAGATAAAGAAATACGCCTGGAGAGCTTTTGGTAGAGGCTCCATTGTCTGGGAGGCCTTTATTTTATCGCACTGTCCTGGAGTGAAAGGTTTGTCTATATGCTACAATACCCAGAAAATGCTTAACATACGGTAGATGTTTTAAGAAAAAAATAATAGGGGTGGCTAGGTGGTGCAGTGAATAGAGCACCGGCCCTGGAGTCAGAAGGACCTGAATTCAAATCCGACCTCACACACTTAACACACACACAAACACACACAAAAACAACAACAAAAACTAGCCATGTGACCTTAGGCAAGTCACAACCCCAGTTGCCCTACCTTACCACCTCCAAAAGCAAAAAAAAAAAAAATTTAAAAGAAAAAAAGGAAAAAATAATTGCTGACATTTAAATGAGCTATAGAATTTACAAAGCTATCTATGTATGATATCTCATGTGATCTTCACAATAACCCTAGAATGTAAAGACAGTCCCATTTTTCATATGAGAAAACTGAGGCTTAGTGACTTTTCCTGTGCTCATACTTCTTATAAGTGCCTATGGTAGGATTTGAAGCCAGGTCTTTTGATTTAAAGTCACTCTAACTGTTAGGCTGCTTTAGTTGAACTAAATAAAGTTAATAAGATAGGTGCCTCACTTCCTCTCTGGTTCAGGTAATTATATCCTGACCTTCACAAATATTTATTTGGCTACTTGGATTACATGTGCAACTGAATGGCAAAATTTGATAATCAGATAATTTTCAGAACTGAATGACTTAAATATTAAATAAAATGCTTACATGAAATTTTTTCTTCTTGGATAATTGTTTGGAAATAACACCAAAGTAATCTTTCAACCATAGTTTAAGTTGCACTTTTTTTTTTGGAGGGCAATTGGGGTTAAGTGACTTGCCCAAAGTCACGCGGCTAGTAAGTGTGTCAAGTGTCTGAGGCAGGATTTGAACTCAGGTCCTCCTGACTCCAGGGCTGGTGCTCCTTTCACTGCACCACCTAGCTGCCCCTAGTTGCACTTTTTTTTTCCCTTGGTAAAACTAGTATCTTCTTTATTGCCTATAACTGTGGCCCTCCACATGTCATCCATTAACTACTGATGACACAGGGCTAGTCTGATATATTATTAATGTTTACAATATGATAGCAGTAGCTATATTTTTCTTTTTATTTCTGGCAAGACAATCATTGTTGACCACCTCATTTTTATCACACCCAAAGCAACGCCATTCTTTGAATTAATTCTGGTGAGAGTTTGTCAGTTTTTTGTTGCTTGCAATGGCAAGAGAGAAAGTATAATAGGTATTATCTAGGGGTCCCTCAGTCCCATTGAAGTAGTTTGATGGAAAATACCTATTGACTGTTGTAATGTGGTAGTTCTGGTCCCACCTTCTCAGGCCAGGCCTGTTATATTTTACACTGCTCAGAGTTCTTGGACTGATACCTGGAAGGGATTGAGGAGTCTCTTCTCTGGCATCAGTTCAAACCCTCATTAGCCATATTGTCCCCATTTTTTGAACCTTCATTCTATTTAACCACTTAACATTGAATTAGGTTTTTTTATGTTTTATTTTTAATTTATGGAATGAAACAAGTAATTTCATAACAGAGTATAATAAAAAGATGACTGCTCATGAAACTGCACATCTATTATGTACAACTTGCTATTCCTTTCTAGTTTTTTAAAAGAAATATTTAGTTCATTATAGCAAGAACAAACATAAAAGCCTTTCCCCAAGACCTGAGGGACATAATCTTCCCTATGCTACCTCAGTCTGGGGGGATACATTGGGGTTGGAAATTAGGCTCACAATTTAGCTGAGTTCCTACACAGCAATGGGAGCTCCAAGTTCCAGTTCAAAGCCAGCACTGAAGATGGCTTCTGATAAGCTGAAGACTCAGAAAAAGACACTATTATAAGCTACAAGAGACTTGTTATACAAAACTAAAGTTTTAAAAGATTGTCTTTAGGGGCAGCCAGGTAGCACAGCAAGTAAGAGCACCGGCCCCAGAGTTGGGATGACCTGGGATGGAATCCGGGCTCTGATACTTAGCACCACACCCAGAAATAATTGGCTGTGTAACCTTGAGCAAATTACTTAACCCCAATTGCTTAAAAAAAAAAAAGATTGTCTTTAATTTCTAGTGACAAAAATGACCTTGACAAGAGTAAATTGTTTCCCTTGATTTTGTTTTCAAAGAACTTTAAAGTATCCCACCTTTGCTTACTTTGATTTTTCATATGATAGGCATATTCACAAAATGTAACCTTATAGTCACAATGAATGTCTCTTCCTTAATTTCCACTCACTTGCCAGCCAAGCTAAACACTTTTATTATAGCCTAGTAAGTTCCAGAAGCAGAACTGAAAATCTATGTGCATGGCGATCTGTTTTTAGTATTTGACTATCTAGACAAATCCACCTCCCTCCATAATTGCTCATATTTTTCACCTTCAATTTCAGTCTTCCATTGCTATACTTGAATTGTATGTTAGATTGAATTGAAAATCCAACCCACCCCCACAGGCACTGAAGAGCTCCAACCACATGTGTCAATGATGCTGTCAGACGTGGTTCTGGGATCTTGATAGAGACAGGCTTTGGGAGTCTGCTTCTCTGATGCTCTGAGTAAGTCTGACAGCCAAGTCAATACCAATTGTAGGAAGAGGGCCGTCTACTATTAAAATTCCAATGTGCTTTTCATGACAGCTTGTTAAATCCCTTTTCTCTGATCCCTGAACCTCTTATGACTCAGGGGTCTCCAAAGCCACAAATGACTTTTTCAGTTCTGCAGGATTTAAAAAGTACCTGGGAAACAAAGAAAGCTTACAAACTTCCCCACAGGGATGAAACTAAATTGTTAGCTTGCCACCCTGGAGGTTAAAAAAAAAAAACAACTGCCAGTAAGTTCTTGGCCTTTGATTGAAAAATTGCCTCCTTCTTAGAAGTGGCTGAGGCTTCAGTGAAGGAGCTCCTCCAAGGACAGTAGAAAACTAGAGTGGGAAATTCTTTCTTTGACTAGGTTTCTGTTCATACCCACTGCAGAAGTCTGATGTTATTATTGTAGATTAATTCATTCAACACATTATTGTTCTAAAGTGATCTTTCTAATTGTCCTTCCGGTAAATTCTGTAAAGCTATAATTATTCTGCTCCTCCCCATATTAAAAAAATAAAAACACAAAATAAATGCCACCAAGCAAAAATATGAAATGGTAAAGATATCACAAAAAAATACACATATTTTACAACTGGCCTAACAAATATCACTGACCTGGAAGTTAGGCTGTCTGAGATTTAGACTTGACTCTCTCCCTAGGTAATTGAATAACCTCAGGCCAGGCAGTTAATATTTTTGCTCCTTAGTTATCTTGTCTAAAAACAGAGGATAATGATGTTTAGTTCACCAGGTTGGTGTGAGGATCAAAGAAAATGTTATCTGTGAGAATACTTTGAAAAGAGAGGATAAGATTAGTGTGACAATAGTTTGCCTGAAAAACATCTGGGGGCTTTAGTGGACTAGATGTCAGTAGATGTCTACCATAGCCACAGAAAACTAATGTGATCTTGAGATGTTTAGCTTCCAAAGAATAAGCGAGTGATCAAGGGAAGGGGGAAGAAAATAAGCATTTATATAATGCCTACTATGTACAAGGTATTGTGTTATGGGTTTTGGTTTTGTTTTACAAATATCATCTCATCTGGTCACTCCAATGTACTCTACCTTCATCAATCAAAGCTTGGAGCATTATGTTCATTTGTGGTCACTACATTTTAGGAATAACAGTGATAAGCTTGGTGAATTTCTATTCCCTGTGAGAATAGAACGTGGAGCTATTGAGCTTGGAAAAGAGAAGACTCCAGAAAGATGTGATAGCTGTCTCCAAAGGCACTGGCATCATCCTCAACAGGCAGTCCTCAGGTGACGTCTGGATGACAATTTGTTGAGTCCATGATAGTGAATGTTCTATTTTTTCAGGTGTAGGTTAGATTTAAAGATTGGCTGGGGTCCCTTTCAACTCTAAAATTCTGTAGATCTTTTGGAATTAAAGAGTGTTATACAAAGTTAAGACTTTTGTAGCAGAAAAAAGCAGGTGAGCTTCCATTCAGAAGACCTGGTATACATTCCAGCTCTGATTTCTATAAGGTGACCAGGATCAAATCACTTAATATCCTTGTGTTTCGCTTTTCAAATTTGTAAAATGCAGATAATATACTACCTTTCCTTCTTAGGAATATGAAGAAAGCTCCGGCTAAACCTTCAAATATCATATAAATGTGAGGAATTATTAGTACTAATCCCCATAGTAGTTGTTGTGGTGGTAGTGGTGATAGTGGCAGCAGTAGTGGTAGTAGTAGTAAACAACTTTATTCTTAAGTGAGTTCCTTACTTCTTTACATGAAAGCAGAACAATGCCTTCTTATGTGTATATTTGCCATGTCATAAGTACCTATAACATCTGTCTCACAGAGAAGATAATTCCTAGCTGCATGCTTGTGCGTTTCTATTTGAAAGACAATTAAGTTATTACATAAAGGCCTAATTGGGCCAAATTAAGGTCCTTTGGTTTTAGGCCTAAATCTACAGCTACTCAACTCTAGCAAAACTCTATTATCATGACGAGGATATTGGTAAAATCTTTGTGTTTGGGTGAGACTTCAACCCTCTAATCAATTAGTGGACATTTCTAAATGACAAGTGTCTGAGTTACATCTGTTCCACATTCTTTGTGTATGTATTAATTCTCTGACTCCTAAGCCAGTTTAAAAAAAGATAGGAGGAACTAGAAGGCAGAAAAGATCCTTGTGCCTCCAGGAAAATGTACATCCTCTGTATAGGAAAATCCAATTTTGGTTAAGGCAGAAATGAAGCAAAGGATCAGTCAGGACATAATAATGTAGTCCTCTTATTTGGGGTGACCTCATGTGGGCTATCAGGGAAAGATGGAGAAGTAGTTCTCTGTGCCAGGTGGGAGTGATTTTCCTTCTGTTTTTCCAGGGAGATTGGGGAAAACATTTTCCCCCAGATCTATAACTAAGATAAGGTGACTGGGGCTTTGTACTAGAAGACCCAAATTTAGAGCACAGAAAAAACAGAACATATACACCCCTTCCTCTATTAAAGGCAGAGTAATGAATCACCCCCTACTACTTTAGCTAAAGGTCTTAATTGCTTCTTATATTATTTTCACATCATTAAATAATTGCAAAATCGATTAGAGGATATGAATTTAAGTCTTTACTTCAAAGCTGTTTCCAGATGCTTGCCCCCTATAGGTTTAGCACTATTTTTTCCTGGATTCCAAAATTACGCATTATAGCTTTGGCTATACCTATCTGAATTCCCAGACATACTCAAAAAGTGGTACAATGACTTTAAATTAAATCTTTGGAGTGGGGGGAAGAACTTGGCCCAAGAATTGTGAGTTTATTAGGGAATCCCATAATGTTCCTCTGGATTCAAAAACAAGTCAGGGTCCAAGTCATGGATTAAATTAGAAAGTTACATGAATACATTGTCTTATATTCCTATAATATTTTTCAAAAATTATGCATCCTGTGTAATGAGGGGTATGTTGGAGCCAACTGGAACTGGCCTAAGAGCCAATTGTAACATTTTCAAAGTGAGAATTTATACCTCGAAAATCATGAAAGTCTTGATTGGTTGTTTTATTGATTACTTAGACTTAAGAAAGTGATGGAGAAAATGTGAATAATGAAGATTAAATTCAAAAGAGTGTACTGTTTATTTTTCCCAGAGTTGGTTGTCACAGTTACCAGCACTCTATGGTATACAATTAAATTATAATTTGAATTTTGTGTCACTATGTTTTTCTAATTAAGTATGCATGTTTTTCTAATTAAGTATGCATGAAGTTTCATGGAAAAAAAATCACTGAACTTATAAAGGTTGCAGTGTGGTGTGGTAGAAAGAGCCTTGAATGTAGAGTCTCATGGTAGAGATGAAAAGTTCAGCATCGTCACTACTATCTGTATGACCCTGGGCAAGTCACTTTACTACTGACAGTTCCTTCATCTTTCAGTCAATCAGTCAGTCATTCAATAAACACTCATGAAATTCCTGCTATGTGTCAGGCACTGAAGCAATAGAGGATCTGCTCTCAAGGAGCTCAAAATTTAATGGGGGCAATAATAAACAAACAAAAATTTACAAACAAGGATAAGTAAAAAAAAAATAATTAACAGAAAAATCACTAGAATTAAGAGATGTTGGGAAAAGTAGTTGGGATTTTCTATTGCAAATGGGATTTTAGTTGGCTATTGAAGGAAGCAAGGGAAGCCCCTAGGCAAAGATGAGGAGTGAGAGTATTCAAGGCATAAAGGATAGCCCAAAGCCAAGAGATGGAGTGTCTTGTACATGAAACAGCAAGCAGCCAGTGTGACTGGATGGGAGATGACAGAGAGGAGAGTGAGGTATAAGGAGACTGGAAAGGTGGGGTATGTTATGAAAGCCATTGTATCTTTTTTTTTAAGCAATTGGGGTTAGGTAACTTGCTCAAGTTTACATGGCCAGGTGTTTCTGGGTGGGTGCTAAGTGTCTGAGCCCAGATTCGATCCCAGGTCATCCCAGCTCTGGGGCCAGTGCTCTTACTCACTATGCTACCTGGCCACTCCAAAGCCTTTGTATCTTAAACAGAAAATAATTGTATTTGATCCTGGAGGCACCAAGGAGCCATTGGAGTTTATTGAATAGAGCCATTGTCAGACCTGAACTTCAAAAAAATCACTTGAGCTACTGAATGGAGAATGGATTCGAGTGGGGAAAGATTAGAGACAGGTAGCTTCACCAGCAGGTTATTGTAATATTTCAGGCATGAGATGATGAAGGCCTGCTCAAAAATGGTGCCAATATCAAAGAAGAGAAAGGGGCATTTTTAAGATATAGTGCAAAGGAAGATGAAATCAACAGGCCTTAGCAACAGATTGGATATGGCAAGGGTAGAGGGGTGGGTAAGAGATGGTGAGGAGTCAAGAATGACTAGATTGTGAGCCTAAGGAACTGGGAGGAAGATGCCGCCCTCTACAGTAATAGGGAAGATGGCTGGGGAAAAAGTTTAGGGAGAAAGCTAACAAGTTTGATTCTAGACATGTTGAGTTGAAGATGTTTACTTGACATCTAGTTTGAGATATCTGAAAAGCAGTTGGAGACATGAGATTGGAGGTCAGCAGAGAGGTAGGGGCAGCATGGGTAGAAATGTGCATCCTCAGAATAGATATAGGGGGTAATGATACCACCAAGTGAAGCAATATAGAGAGAGAAGAGAAGATCCAAGACACCCATTGTTAGAGGCTTGATCTAGAAGAGGATCCAGCAAGGAGAAAAAAGGAGTGGTCAGTTGGGTAGGAGGAGAACCAGGGTAGATAGAGTGGTATCCTGAAAACCTAGAGACAAGAGAATATCAATGAAGAAAGAGTAACCAACAGTGTCAAAGGCTGCAGAGAGATCAAAAAGTAATGAGGTTTGGGAAAAGGAGATTGGATTTGGCAACTAAGAGATCAATGGAAATTTTGGATAGAGCAATCTTAGTGGAATGATAAGATTGGAAGCCAGATTAGAAGAAAGTAATATGAGAAAAAGTTGGGACATTTATTATAGATGGCCTTTTCTAGGACTTTAGCCACAAAGGTCAGAGGAAATACAGATGCTAGTTAGTGAGAAAGAAAGAATCAAGTGAGAATTTTTTGAAGATGGAGGAAACATGGACATATTTATAGGCAGTAGGTGTAGCAGCAAGCACCCCAGCATCCCCAGGGTGGCTGCCAACACAGGTTCTTAGATCTGCTTTTCTAAAGGAAAGCAACTCAAAATGGGTTAATAATCTTGCTTTAATCAATCAAACATCTTTAATCAATCAAACTTATCATTTACCTAGTTCAGGGGAAAAAGTCAGCACCTGAACTTCAGAGCACACAGACAGAAGTTACAAGAAGACAGAGAAACATTTCAAGCAGACAGGCCTCCAACCGTCTGACCATTACATCCATACCTAATCAGTTACCAGAGAGGGAAGCACCAACATCTGGGTTTTCAAAGCAGGGAGGCTCAATGGCTGCCCAGAGTCTCATCTGGTCAAATCACACAACACTTCTCAAAGTGAGCCCCAAAACAAAGCCTCACATCAGGGTTTATATAGCTTTCTCCTGGGTCAGAGAATGTAACAACCCTCTTAACTCACTGCCCAATCACAAAGTATCTCCTGGAAAACAAGCCTCCTGCCACAGGCTCCAGGTGCACTTAGGCCAATCAAAGGGCCTAGGGGCAGGGAAGATCCCATAACAGTAGGACATGAGTTAGTAAACAGGGAGAGATTGAAAATAAGTGATAGAATGGGAATGACCAAGAGGCCAATCTGCTGGAGGAGATAGGAGAAAATAGGATCACTTGGTAGAGAGTTCACCATTCATAAAGAGTTAAGACTACAATATCATGTGAGTCTGGGGTGAAAGGGGCAATAGTGGCAGAAGGCATATGAGTAATATGAGATGATGAAGAAGGGAGAAGAGGGAACTCTTGGTGAATGTCCTCAACTTTTTTCCTATAAAATATAAGGCAAGAATCTCAGCTGAGATGGTGGGGAGAGTTGGAGCCATGGAAGGTCTGAAGAGGGATGAAGAGGATTGGAAAGGCCATTCTGGTGAGTGGGGTAGTGAGCTAATTACAGAGTTGTAGAAGGATGGCCAGGTACCAGTGAGAGTCAGTTGAGTTTGTGTAACATAAATTTGTAGTGGACCCAGTCAGAAGGTTTGTTTGATTTTTCTCCATCTTTGGGGCAAATGGAAGAAGCACATTTTAGTCCCTTGTCACCTTTCCTCAGGGGCATTCTGCCCAGATGGAGTTGAAAGGTTTAAGGTACCTGGTCAGAGGAAGGTTTAGTTTCTCTTCTTATATGACAAGGCAGGAGAACAGGTGGCAGCAGGAAGTAATAGACTCCCTGTGCAGGGGGGAAGTCACGGTAAGTTACCAAATGAGAAAATTGTATTAGATGGCCATGATGGTCCCTTCTAGGTCTTAGTTTATGACACTATGATCAGTCCTTCTCAGAAGAGTCCTTGGTTCACATCCTGGCGCTCTCACCTGTAAGTTCTAGAAACTTGAGGATATCAATTATTTTCTCTAAATCTCAGTTCCCTCATCTGAAAAAAAAAAAATGGGTATTATACAATACAACCCAACTTACAAGTTGTTGCAAGAAAAAGTGATTTTCAAATTTTAAAATATTACATGAATGTGAGTTATTATTAACCAGAATAGTTCCAAAGAGTAGTTTTTTTTTAAATTCAAGATAATATGACAAACTACCGTGTTTCCCCAATAATAAGACACTGTCTTATTAATTTTTTTGGACAGAAAAACACCAGAGGGCTTATTTTCAGGGGAGGGCTTATTTTAATGAACATTGACAGCAATTTTAATAAACAGGTAAATGTGAACAAAAAAATGTACCTTTATTCAATAAGCAAATCACTGGGGAAGAACAGGATGATGCGCTCACTGCTGCAGCTCTGATTGGATGAAGCTCGGAGCGCGGCGTGCGTTTCACAGGGGAAGGAGGGGGGCAGTGCATACAGAGGGTACCATAATGTAGCGTGTAGCGCAGGGGATCACCTTCACTACAGTAGCAATCTCAATAGGGCTTATTTTCAGGGGAGGGCTTATTTTAGAGGAATCTTACACAGTAAGGGGAGGGCTTATTTTCAGGATAGGTCTTATTATTGGGGAAACACGGTATAAGCAGCTTTCCAAAATGAGCGCTATTAAATATGAACCAGCAGGTCATCTATATCATCATTGATGTCAGTGATGAAAATGTTAAATAATAATAGCTAGCTAATAATAATATAACTAGCATTTCTATAGCATATAAAGGTTCAAAAAGCACTTCACACATGTTAACTCATTTGATCCTCCCAACAATTTTGTAGGACAGGTGCTATTATCTCTGTTTTGCAGATGAGGAAACTGAGACTGAGAGATTATATGACACAGCTATTAAGTGTCACAGGCAGGTTTCAAAAAGAGTTCTTCTTGACTCCGAGTGCTATACTCTATTAGAATCCTAGAAAATTCCATGAGAAATATCCCTCCATTACACTCTTGGGGTCAACAGATTTTGAGCTGACCTAAATCCAGAATCATCTAGTCTACAATTTTTTATCTTGTCCATAAAAATAGAAAGAGAAATTATGTCAATGCTTTGCTGATATCTAGATAAACTATGTCTACAGAGTTTCCCTTATATTTCAGTCTAGTAACATGTTGAAAAGGAAGTAAGGATAGTTTGGTTTGACCTGATCTTCATGAAGCCATACATACTGGCTCTTTGTGGTAACTACTCCCTTTTCTAGGTGCTCCCAAGTCATCCTTGAAATAATATATTTTCCACACGCTCTGGCAAGCTGGACACACACCCCAGGATCTCCCCCCTAGACTGCAGTCCAGATCTAAGCAGGTTAAAGCAAAAGCGATTACCCCTCAGACTGGTGCTTGGTCCTCCTATACTCTGTAGGCCAGGAGCTGAAGCTGCCACGTGGAGGGGGCTGGCTGTGCTGAGTTTCAGTGGCTTCTCTCTCTGGGGGCAAAAGCCATGCACTCTCACTTACTGGGTCCCAAAGTCCAGGCTGCACTGACCTCTCACTTTGTCCTTCACATCCATTGTTGATAAATCTGGAAATGGCCACAGCTGCTGCTGATCTGGAGTCCCTCCAGCCTGTGGCTGGTCAGACCCATGTGGAGCTGGGCTCGGCTCCCAGAGCGCTACAATTCCTGCCAGCCTGCTGGGCTGTCCTCAGCGGAAGGTTAGCTTCTCTGTGTCATTTTGAGGGTTCTGCAGCTCCAAAGTTTGTTTAGAGTCCCCTTTTTACATGGATTGCAGAAGGTGGAAGCCAGAGCCTCGAGGAGGTCCTGCTTCTATTCTGCCATCTTCAAAATAATACATTTTATAATATTTTTAGGAATCAGAGTCAGATTCCCTAGCCTAATGTCTGTACATGCATCTCTTTTCTTTGTTGAAAACTGTTAACATTTGTCCTTCTGTTTGCCATGACCTTTAAAGGATCAGTGAAAATGGCTCAACAATATAGCTACTAATTCAGCGTTGTAGATTAATTTGGCTGGTGCTAGTGACTTAAACACATGAAGGGCCTCTATTAATCATTTTTGCCCTGACCTTTCCAGTCCAAAAATCATTTACCAGGTTAGGAAAAAATCAAAGCAAGACCAGAACTGAGAAACTGGGACTTTTTCCCATATATCATTTATCATCTTTGTCCTGTCTACCTGAGAAGGAATACAGAGGAGGGCCCCTTTCTTTGATCCTCCCCTTGTTTTCTCCATATAATTAAAATATTCCTTCTGTTGTTCTTTGTCTTATCTACCTGACCTCATGTGTGACCTTGAACACTCCTGACACTATTTTATTTTTATACAAATTTTATTATCCAGACCTTGCTTCCACATTTTGTACATTTTTTTTTAAAGACTGGTGATTAATTCTTTTGCTTTTGTTTTTTATTTTTGGCAATTGGGGTTAAGTGACTTGCCCAAGGTCACATGGCTAGTTTTGTGTTAAATGTCTGAGACAAGATTTGAACTCAGGTCCTCCTGACTCCAGGGCTAGTGCTCTATTCACTTCGCCACCTAGCCACCCCCATTTTATACATTTTTTTAAAAATCTAAATTCATTTATGAGTTACTTGTATAACCACATGAAGTGTTTCGGACAGATTTTTTTCTTCCTCATTGGAATGGTATCTCATAGACTTCAAATTCTCATAGATTTCATTCTCAGATGTTTCCATCTTTCCTAGGTTGACTCCCCTTGTAGAATTTTAAGCTATCAGATTTTACTAAGTCTTTTCCTGGACCTTTTGAAATACGCTTTCCCTAAATCTGGTGTGCATTTCAAACTATACTCAACTTTTCTTTTCTTTTTTCTATCATAAATTTGGAGATGGAATGCTCACTTTCTCCAAAGGTTCTCTTTTTCTATTCAGCATACAATTTCTCAAAGTTGGTAAAAAATAGTCTCTAACAGTAATTCATCTTGTCATTTCCACCAACTTTTGAAGGACGAAATGCTCATTAAGCAAATCAACATGTAATTAGCTGCTCTATTTTTGGTAAAAGAATTCGAACAGATTTCCACATAATTGAAGTCTACCATCACTATTCTATCAAGTTTCCATACCGGGTTTGTGGTTTAGTACCCAAGCTCTTGTATAAGTAGTTTGTCATATATTCTCATAATAGTATCACACCTGTTCCTTTCTCTGTTGATGTTTAACCAAATGCTCTCCATCATACTTTTATACTTTTTCATTCGTGGTTTCTGAATTTCCTGACATGAACATTTTTTAAATGTTCAATGTCATTTTCTCAGTCATTGCCATCCTCCCATCCCCCTCCACAAAAAGTTCACCTCTTCCTCAGGGAGCAATAATCTAGCCATTATTATCATTTCTCCTTTATAGAGCATGGCAATCTACTGCTCTGTGGCTTCACTTACAATCCTTATGACTGACTAAACCAAAGTTTTATTCTTTGACCACCATTACTCAATGTGTGGTATCAGCCTGACAGAATGTTAGTTCTTTTGAGTGAAAGGGTCATCTCATTTTTCTATTGGCATTCCCAATGTATGTCACAGTGCCTGGCACATAGTAGGTGCTTAATAAATTATGGATCAATCAACTTATGAATTATAGATAATGGTTAATATTACAAATATGAAAGTTCTAATTAGATCTCTCTCTATATATATATGTATATACAGTTATCCCTTCCACATTGTGGAGGTTAGGGGCACAGTGCCCCTGTGATATGGAAAATCTGCATAAAAATTTTGGCCTCGGGGCGGCCAGGTAACACAGTGAGTAAGAGCACCGGCTCCAGTGTTGAGAAGACCTGGAGATCGAATCCCAGGCTCAGACACTTAGCACCTACCCAGAAACACCTGGCCATGTAACCTTGAGCAAGTTACTTAACCCCAATTGCTTAGGGGCAGCCAGGTGGCTCAGCAAGTAAGAGCACCGGCTCCAGTGTCGGAATGACCTGGATCAAATCCGGGCTTGGATACTCAGCACCACACCCAGAAATAATAACTGGCCGTGTAAGCTTGAGCAAGTTACTTAACCCCGATTGCTTAAAAAAAAAAAAATTTTGGCCTCCTCTTCATGACAGAGAAGTCTGAATTATTATGGTATTAAAAGATAAAATGTGTCGATATTATACTATTATACATATATTTTGTTCATTTCTGAGTTTTCCAAATGTTTTCTGTGTCATCTGCTGGCCTTCACATGTCATCTGAGGCTTCAGCAAAATTCCCCCCAAATTCCCATTTAATTTCTTATGCTGACCTGTAATATACTGGAACCACAATGGGGAAAGTTGAGATGTGGGAGGGATAACTGTACATAGAAGTCCCAGTGGGGTTTGAAAGTACCGATCGAACCTCTCTTTTAAAGCTTCAGTAACTAACATGATTAATCAGCAAGCTTTCACCTACTCTGTCCCCAGGATTGTGCTAGATACTGTCATAAAACAAAACAAAAAGCCTACCACTATATGACATAGTTCTTGCCCTCCAGGACCTTGAAATCTAATTGGAAAAATAGTGCCATCAACACAAAACATAGTATGCAAAATGATTGATACACATTATAATTGTGAACACATTATAAGTGTTTCAAGAGAAGATAGATCAGAGTGGGCAAGAGTAGTTGGTGAACAACTAGAGTGAAATTTGAAATGTACTTTAAAGAATGTCTTAGATTTGAAGAGACAAAAATGAGGGAAGTTGTTGTGGAATGATGGGAAAAAGCACGGGCAAATCTATGGATAAGTAAAACATTGGAGCTAATAAGGAAACTAGTCTACTAGAAAAAAAGTTATATGTTTTAGGAAATGAAATTAGAATTACAGCTTTAGATCTGGAAGGGACCTAAGGGGCAAACTAATCCAACTCTCTCATTTTATAGATGAGGAAACTGAAGCATAGGGAGGTTAGGTGATCTGTCCAAGGTCACACAGAAATTATGACAGATATGGATTGGTTATAGAAGGCATCCATTGCAAATATCCTAATATTTATCCTTAAGTCATTCCTTTGAAAAGTATTGAAACCATTATCAAGACTTAATTGGCTTAGGGGTCTAAGACTATGAAAATTGATAGCACTTCCTGATTGCCTGAGTATAGAACATCCAGAAAGTTCTCTAGCCTCTCTCTGATGCTTGTTGGAAGACCATCATAGCCAACTCAGAGATAGGCAAATCAACTCTGTGTCCTCAATATATCCTTATTGAATATGTTTCCCCTCCAATACCTAAGCAAATCTCTTTTATAAACTGTTGAATGACCTACAAGTACCTTGTTTACATTCCAAAATTAGTTTTAAACTCAGGTTAATGACCTGAGTCAAGCCTAGTTCTGAATAGCATTAAAGGCTAAGTGAGACTATTACCTTTTATCTTATATAGTAGACAATTGAGAATCATTGTGGTGTTTGAGTACATAACAGAAAGCAATATTTGTCAATGATTATTAGAATTGGTGGTGTGTGTAAGATGGATTATAGACTGTCAAAAGAAATCAGATATGAAGTGATACAAGCCAAGATCACTGTGGTGACATTTGGAAGGAAGGAGAAGAAGCAAATACAAAGACACTATAATAAACACATTATGATTATTGTAGAATCAGTGATATGATAGTTAAAAAGAAGCTTAGTGGTCATTTAGTCCAAGAATAACATAGGGTTCATAAACTTAAAGAAAAATTATAACAGACATTGGAGGGCTAGGCTAGCATAAGGGTAACAAATTTGGGCATAGATAATTTGGAAGGATCAAGGGTGGGGAGTAGCTGGACAATAGAGGGCTGACTAGTAAGAGTAAGAGATGGGCCTAGGCATAATGAAAGGCTTACGGCCTCAGGCAAATGCCTCATCAAATGGGAAGATTCAATCCAAGTTCAAGGAGTTTCCAGAGCCCATACCCCATCAATAACTATTTTAATATAACTGATTTCCTTGCTAATTCTACACCTTTTATTTTATGCATTTAAAAACATTATTCTGAGAAAAGAGTCATAGGTTTTAACAGCCTGCCAAAAGGATCCATGACACAAATATGGTTAAGGCCACCCGCACCAGTTGAATTCTCTCATTTGCTGTTGAGGAAGCTGACTGAGTCAGTGATATTTTATGTAATCTCAAAGTCTGAGAGTAGCACAAATGCACAAATATAATAGTGCACACACATTCCTGTCATCTCTTCTCATCCTGATTCTTGTCATGCAGTTCCTCTGATTGGGTCATTTAGTTTCAGCTGACATTCCCTGGGCATCAAAGCCATGGCCCCAGGTCTCCCACTTGGTATTCTCATTCCAATTAGAGACAAACTCTTTCCTAAACCTCCTTAGTAGGTGTGTAGTTGCTCTTTGTGTGGTCTAGCTTTAGCCTCTCTATAGTTGAGAAGAGATGTGACTTCATTTATAAGGATTGCCCCAGTTTTCACATCTAGGTCAGTCTTTTGGAGACCTTATGGCGCAACACCAGTCCAACTGGTAACTTTTCACCCACACAGTTGAGATTCTCAGTGTCTGCATTTTAGGAGTATCGACTTGCCCATCTCCAAGTCTTGTGTCCCCCACTAGGACTCTCTTTTCCTCATATTTTAACTTAAGGTTTTTTTATTCAATTTTAAAACTTAGAAAGGAGAAAAAACTTCCTGTTCCTTGAATCTTATACAGCAACTAGAAGAGGAAACTCCTTATCCACTTTAAACAAGGAAAGTAGAGGAAGCTCAGGTTAAGGCATGCAGTTATAGCCTGAGGTGTGTGAGGGAATTTTCACTGTCAGTTCTACTCTCCCCTTTCCGCCCTACCACTGTTCCTGAAACTTAGAAAGAAAATCTTTTTTACCTGTTCCATTCTTTTTCTCCTTTCTTAAGCTTGTGTAGAGAAACTAGTTTGCAGACCTACTGAATGCAGTCAACTAGTTTTCCATAAGTACCTATGGCCTTTTTCACTACATAATTTTGTTGTTGTTTTTTTCTACTGTACTTCTGCTTAGCCTGGCGTGCCCCATCCTGCCTTGTGTCCTGAGATTTGGTGCTTCTGAAATATCAGAAATCATGAAAAAGCTATCTACTTTTTGACTTAGTTACCAAGGTAGCTGTGATGATGGCAATAAGCCAGACTCACCATTTTCGTTAACTTTCTCCTTCCTTTCATTTCAATCATTTCTAAAGTTACTCCTTAGCAGTCATACTAATTGACAGTTCTAAGAGAGACTAGTTTAGGCCTCAGGAAAACTGGCTGCTTGATGTAGATTAACAGGCCAAAGCTCTTCTTTAATTTCCTTATTGTTCAGCTTTTATGTGATTTTGTGTTCACTATGGCCAAATCCTCCATGATTATTAGCCTCTAGAGAATTCCAAGAACAGCTAAGAGATTCTGCTTTTGGAAGAATAGGTACATTTTGCTTCATGGGCAATCTAAGCACTGAGATAATAGGATCAAAAGCATTTTTGTGGATCTAAAAATTACTTGAATCAATTTGCCAACGAGGTTTTCATAGTAATAATAACTGTCAAGATAGCCACTTACCTTATCATTTATAGACACCTAGAATTTTCAGAAATGCTCAGAAGAAAAAAGCCAATAGTAAAAATTTGTTCCAAACCAAGCTAGTCCAGAGCCGTGCTGCCTTTGTGAAGAATGATGCATTTATAGAGATAATTTACGTTGATCTATCGTTTTGAGGTTAACAAAGCATTCTCATTGCAACTTTCTGGTGAAGTAGGTGGTATAAGTATTATTATACATATTTTTAGATGAAAAAACTAAGACACAAAAAGGGTGTCTTGACCCTAGTCACATAGATACTGTATCATACTTAGAATTTGAACTCAAGTCTCCTGAATATTAGCCCACTAAAATTTCTATTTCATGTGGGGACTACAAAAGACTACTCTAAAACTTGGACTCTTTCTAGACCAAAAGTTCTTAACCTGAGGTTGATGACAGTCAGATTTCAGGAGGTCCATGAACTTGGAACTTTTAATATTTTGATATCTGTATTTTGATATAATTGGTTTAATTTGGATTTCTATGTATTTTCTTTTATGCATTGGACAAACATTTTGAGATGGAGTTTATAAGTTTTATGACAGCCAGAGAGGTCCATGACAAAAAAATAGTAATAAGTTTAAGAACTTAAGAACTGAAGTTCTTAGACAAGATATGTGTGGCCACTGGGGGTAGGTAGGGAGGTGGTAAATCAGATCACTTTTTGGCTCTAAACTTCTGTGATTCTATGGATACATAGTAGAGATTGCTTTTAACATACATATTAACATTTTCTTTTTTTGGTCAACAGATACTCTATTGGTTTAAAATGAAGCTGGTGGGTAAACGTAGACGACTGGGAAGTTGTTCTGATGCTAACAAATGTTAAAAGGACACAATTTTTAGAGGAAGGCCCACTGGACCAACACAGCATTAGCAGATTGCTACTTCAAATGTACAATATGTTTTCCATTTGCTTTGAAACTAAGAACGAGAAGTAAATTGGGAAAACTGTTGTTAGGATTCAATTGGCTTTACCGAGTGAATTGCAATTAGAAGCCTATCCAAACTCGTAAAACTAAAAAGGATATTTTGTTCTTTAGAAAAGAGTCTTTTTACTGTTGGTCTTTGTAGGCAGATTTGTGGAGGAGGCTAATATGAAGGCTCTGAAATACCCAATAGCTTGGAAAATAGGTTATTTGATTTACAATTCCTTTCTCCTATTCTTTTGGCTTAAAAGCTACAAATGCTTCAAAACCTCGAGCATTGTTTTATATCATAAAATTGAACCTGATTTTCTACATGGTCCCAGTTATATTCAGTGGTCTCACTTTCAGAGTTTGAGAAGAGGCAGGGTAGAGGTATTTTGCAACCCTGGTGTAGGGGGGGAGGGCCGAGGCTTCCTTTATAGGGCTAGGGTAGTGAAATGTGAAGGGCAATAAACTTGAATTCAAGGTACTTGAATCCAAATCTCAACCCTGATATAAACTAGTTTTGTGATCTTGATCCAATTACTTATTCTTTCTAAATCTCATTTTTCTTATCTGTATAACAGGAGGAAAAAATCCTTGCACCACCTATTGGGCAGAATGCTTATAAGAATAACACTTGGAAAACTGTAAGACAATAACCAAATTATGTAAATATGATTTATTATTATAGGTCTCAATGAAAGTACTTATGATTTGTTGGAGAGATTTTCACCCACGATAAATGATATTTATTCAATAAAATGTATTATGATAGGTTACAACTATAATTTAAATTGTGTATACAATTTAAAATAATAAATTTTTATAATTGAATGAATAGTATTTTCATTTTTATACCATTATAAAGCAATACAATTCAGATATTGTATTATGATTTTAAAAAATCAGTTTTTAAGTAGATTAATACCATAGATCAGGAAAGATGGAAAATTGGCAACATAAGAGGTGAAGGTTGTGTTTATGGCAGGAAATAGGAACATTTGGTGAAAGGTCTGATATTTTATTTATTTTTGTAATTAATAACAATGTTATAATTTTATATATTGTTAAATGTCATTAAATCAAGCTTTTGGGAAAATTATGTGAAATATACCTTCAAGACAAACGTACTTTATAAAAAAAGAGGTACAGTCTGTTCAACTGAAGCAAAATACTCTACACAATAGAAACAGGAGTAGTATCCATCCTTCTGAATATTTCTTCATGTAAGTTAAGGAAGAAAAAGTAAGTTGAATAGTTTGAACTAATGTATAGATTGTTTTCACTAGACTAAAATAACTTATCCCAGCACATCTCATCCCCCTTTATTCTAATTCTTATGCTCTTTTATTTCCAATTTATTCTTTTTTAAAAAAATTAATTTTTAAACATTTTTAAAAAGTTTTCAACATTTACTTCCACAAGCTTTTGAGTTTTAAATCCCCCCCCCCGCCAAGATGGTGTGCAACCTTATATAGGCTTTACTTATACATTCATATTAAACATATTTTCACATTAGTCAAGATGTAAAGAAGAATTAGAACCAATGGGAGGAACCACTAGAAAAAAGAAACAAAACAAAACAACAAAAGAAAGGGAGGGCAAATAGTATGCTTTCATCTGCATTCAGACTCCAAAGTTCTTTCTCTGGATGGGGATAGCATTTTCCATTGTGAGTCTTTTGGAATTGTCTTAGATCCTTGCCTTGCTGAGAAGAGCTAAGTCTATCAAAGTCAGTCATTGCACAATGTGGTTGTAACTACGTGCAGTGTTCTCCTGTTTCTGCTCCCCTCACTCAGCATCAGTTCATATAAGTCTTTCCAGGTTTTTCTGAAGTCTGCCTGCTCATCTAGAATTCCATTACATTCATAAACCACAACTTGTTCAGCCATTCCCCAATTGATGGGCATCCCCTCAATTTCCAATACTTTGCCATCACAAAAAGAACTGCTATAAATATTTTTGTACATGTGGGTCCTTTTCCCATTTTTATGATCTCTTTGGGATACAGCCATAGAAATGTAGGTCAAAGCATATGCCCATTTTTATAGCCCTTTGGACATAGTTCCAAATTGCTTTCCAAAATGGTTGGATCAGTTCACAACTCCACCAACAATGCATTAGTGTTCCAATTTTTCCACATCTCCAGAATTTATCATTTTCCTGTTTTGTCATATTAGCCAGTCTCACAGGGGTTGTGTGGTACCTAAGAGTTGTTTTGATTTGCATTTCTCTAATCAATAGTATTTTTTTAAAGAAAGAAAAGAAAAAAAATATAAACAAAACAAGTCCAATGGTTTGTTCTCTTTTCTACTTCCATAATCCTCCACTTCTACAAAGAAAAGCAAATAAATTTTTACCTCTTTTTCTGGACCAAGCTGGGCCAGCATTGTTTCAATTTTTATTGTTTTTGTTCTCATTTACCTTATAGCCATTTCATAGATGATTTTCCTGGTTCTTCTGACTTCCCTTTGCATCAGTCCTTATGTCTTCCTTACCTCCTTGTACTCTTTATATTTATCATTTTTTGTTGAGCAAAAATATTTCATTGCATCTGTGTTGGCTTAACAATTCCCCAATAAATGGGCATTTACTTTGTTTCCAATTCTTTGCTATTACAATAAATGAAATACATTTGCTAGTATATGTGTGCCCCTTTTCCCCCTACTTTTTATCTCCTCCCAATATATAGCTAACATGTAGGTCTCTGGGTCAAAGGGTATGGTCAAGTAATTCATTTCCTTAACATAATTCTAAATTGCTTTTATTGTCAGGATTTTACGGGGAAATTCTGGAATTGCCCTGTGGGCAGACAACCTAACTCACCATTACTGGAGAGGCTACAGAGGAAAGCGCAAGGGTAGAACCTGGTTCTATGTTTTATTTGGCCCCACAGTTAAGGTTAAAACAAAGACCAGGATTTAGGGATTCACAGGAAATTGGTACTTGGGAAGTTACTACAAATATGAGCTTTATTATTATGTGCCATAGCAAGCAGGGATAACAAAACAAAGAAAGCACACAATATGGCAATACAGACAAAGACTTAACCTATGGATGTGATGCAAAGGAATCCAGCTCAATGGACATGGAAATCAATAAAAAGATGGGGGGAGGGGAGGGGGCAGAATAGGGGTCTGAGCAGAGAAATATTACATTCTAAAAATGGGCTTGGTTGAGAACAAGTAATTGATGCCAGATGTGGGAAGGGGCATTCCGAATCAAACCCAGATGTGGTAGGGAAATTCTCTAGGTTACTTCCATGGTCAGGTGGGGGAAGTTTCTATACAGGAACCAGAAATTGTGTGAGGGTTTGAGTTGGCTACCTGAGTAAGAAGGAAAAGAGTGGATTACAAGTCACTATAGTGGGCTTCAAGTCTTATCCATTGAGAAGCTGCAATCATTAACTGCTAGACACAACATCAGAATGGGTCAGGATAATGGAAACATATAAACTACATGTTATTGCTTCTGTGTTTTATGGGCATTAGGATCCCTTAGCCTAAATGACTACATTCTGGAGTCCTGTTCTAGCATCATAACTACAACATCAAATAATATATTTTAAAAATCACAATGATCTGGGGCTGCTAGGTGGCGCAGTGAGTAAAGCACTTGCCCTGGAGTCAGAAGGACCTGAGTTTGGTTCTAACCTCAGACACTTAACACCCATACACACACAAAAAAAACTAGCTGTGTAACCTTGGGGAAGTTACTTAACCCCAATTGCCCTCCAAAGGCAAAAAAAAAAAAAATCACAATGATCACACTAGGGAAACCTCATCAGGGATCCAGAAAGGTCTAAGTATTCTGTGCCAGCCAGGACATCTTCAGCATCTCTTCTGATGCTATGAACATATGTGAAATATGTGAATGTTTGTGAAATATATAGCATGGTTCATTAAAGTTGGTGGGGCATTGTGGGAGACAATCTGCTACTTTTGGGTGTTTGACTCAACTACCCTGACCTCAAGAGGATGATGGAGGCAGGGGGATGGTAGGTATGGGTAACTTCATGGGGTAAAAGCCCCACGAAGGCTAGAACTTGGGAGTGCAACCCAGGGCCAGATGAATGGTGAAATATTATTGAAGCCTGGAATGGACGACGAAAGGCAAAGGATGGTAAACTGCAAGATTGCCATGGAAAGGTAGCATACCACCCCTATGTTGACATGCAGGGACAAAGTTCCAGTAGCTTCACTCTAATTACCCCTATGCCTCTAGGGACCTAGAAGTCTGTTCAATCCAACCACTCCAGCCTGACAGCCATCATTGGTTACTGGTTATCAATGTGGCCATCACTGGTTATTACTACAGAGACTACAAGTGACAATGACTTTTGCTTGATTGGCAGTGAATGGCTCTACATATTTTGCAAAGGATGATACTTCCAAAATAACTTCTGCTATTTATTTCATGAGTTTATGCTAATTCTATTTATTCTGTATATTTATGTCTCATCCTTTAGAACTGTCACCAAAAAAAAAAAAACAAACCCAAAAAGAAAGAAAAAAAAATTCCAAATGAGTCCATGAAAAAATTTTGACACTTTTGTTTGGGGAAAAAAAAAAAAGATTTGAATATTCATAGATCAGGTTTTTTTAAAAAAGAAATTAGGTTCTAATGAATGAATGAAAACAGTATTATTAGATGCCATTGATGTGCTAAATAATGTGCTAAGTACAGTGGGGATACAGACAGAAAAACTGAGACAGTCCTTACTCTCAAAAAGCTGTCATTCTAATTGGAGGAGAAAACCATACAGGATGTTCCAAAAGTTTTAAAGCTTAAACTGCACTAAGACTTTTGGAACATCCTGTATATCAGATGCAGAGTCAATGACAAGGCCCAGGGGTACATTGGCAGATCAGATGCCACTTTCCATAGATTTATTTGGAGGACCCATAGCTGCAAGGCAGATGGTATGGGCCAGAGGACCTCAGGCCATAGTAGTATTAGGGTAGATGGCAAAGTCTAGTAGGCCTTCTTCTTACTGGAAGGATTGTAGCTGGTGACTCCCAGCTAATCCAAGTGTTGTTAAGTAGCCATATATTCTCTGCAAGAGGCTGAAGTCTAGAGGAGCCCCTTCATCCATCCTTAGAGGGAAATAACAGGGAGATTGAGTTCTGGGTTCTCCTCTGAATGAGTGAGGGTGAGAGTTAGCGTCCGACCAGAAGGGAGGAAGGGGATTGGGCAATGGCTGGAGACATGGGACAAGGGAAAAGGCTTCTCCTGTTCCCCTGTTCTTACCTGGCTTTCCCACAGGGGTCTGAGTGTCTAATATGAGCACTGTGAGTAGACAAGGACAAACTAAGGCTTTTACCTTTCTTGGTTATCTGGTTTAAAAGCTATTCCTTACTGATCAAATTACTTTAAATTCATAAACCTAGTTGTTTTTGATGCTTTTGCTTAAGACTAGTAGTTTTCAAGATTTTTAGCTATTAATTTGTTTACTGTAAAGCAAATTCTTCAGTAATTACATTCCAAATTGTCCCAGATGCTATTAGTTCATCGATGTTTCCTTGTATGCTTTATTTATGGCAACAGCAAAACAATACATTTATTAAGTGCTTAACATGTGACAGGGCATAGTAAACATTCTTTAAATTAAAAAAAATTAAATTTCTTCAGTACAGTGCCTTTCACATAGTCTGCATTCAGTGAATACTTGTTGGACTGGATTCCAACACATTTTGGTCGTTAATTCTTCTAATTCTCCTTTAATAGATGCAGATCCTCTCTGTAGCTATTTTTAAAAGTCTTTGTCATTTTCTTCACACTTTTATTTCTCCTAACTCATGTTTATTTTTTTCTAGTGGCATGCTACAAGTATGTTTTTTATAGTTTTATCTGTGCTGCCTTCCTAGTCCTTCTTACAGTGCTGAAGCTAGTGTGATTCTATCTTCTTTTTCATTATTGATGGAGAGTACAGCATTCAGTTTACTTTTTTAAACCTCAGGCAGACTTTCCACTAATGGCTTAACATTTCTCTTTAAGATTACTATTCAATAAGCCTTTTTGTTGATCTCATGCTACATATAATTTGAGATGGTTCGGTAGCATAGAATGCTTCATATTTCAAACTGTCTTCATTGCTTTATAGCTCCCTGAATTATGTAACCATCCTTACTCTATGGCCTTTTCATTGAGAACTCCTTAAAAATCAGTCATGCTTGGTTGCAAAGTTTCTTCCCCACAAGTTGACATGAAGGACAGGGGCAGTTTCCAAAGATCTAATGTTGTCAACACTGTGGGGACTGCTCCCTTTTATCTGATTTGTTTGTATTTCGTCATCAGCACTATTTATTTTGTAGCTAGTAACAAGAGGTACACTGGATATCTAAGAAATCAGCAAGGCCTTATGTATCATTATCTCCATAATAGTATGCAGATTTTGGAGATGTCTACAGCTCAAGGAGAGAGGGTGGGACAGTCCAGGCCAGGCTTACACTGCCCTGCCTTGTTAATGACTCAGTGTGTAGTTTCCACTTACAGTCCCTGTTCTCCAAACTATTTCAACACACATTTATTACACGCTTTTTATGCGTCTAACATGGGTTTAACTCTAGCCTCTACTCTCCAAGACTTCTCTATTACTCTCAGGGGTTTGGGGAGTCTTTCTTCTCCATCATCAGCTCAAGGCCCCCTCCAATAATTTTATGAGTTGGAGTGCCTCATACCCTTTTCCATTTAGCTATCAGCTTAGCCTTTATGACTAGATGTTTGCTTCAAAGATATAGCAACAACAAACATACAAATTTTCCCCTCAAAACTTTCCCCTTCCCCTCCCCCCAACACACACACACACACACACACACACACACACACACACACACACAGCCACACACAGATGCATACCCCTTAAGTCTCTGGGGAGGGTATTATGCTTACAGGTCAATTTAGTTCCTAGGTAGCATTTTACCCGTCAAGTTCAAACCCAGCCTAGACTCCCAGATTCCCAAGTCTTAGAGCTCCAAGATCAGAGTTTAGAACAGTTTTCAGTCCTGATTCTGGGAGTCAGCCCAAATTCTGTGAGTGGAGTTGACTTTCAGACAAGACTGCAGGAAAACAAAACCAAACCACTTAAGTTATCATCTCTTTAAAGAGGATAGCTTTTTCTAGTTCTTCATACAATGGAAAAGGTTGCTTCCAACCATCTGGGCCAATAAAGAACTTGTCCAGGAATGCTCTGCTCCTTCAGTCCTCCAGAAGCAGGACCTCAGAGACTTCTGGTGGATAATATCATTTTAGGTGACCTGGACACATCAAACCTTTTCTTGACTGACCTTTAATGCTTACTACCTATGTGACCTTGGGCAAATTTTTTAACCTCCTTGAGCTTAAATGGACATAACATAAATGGACAAAACAAGAGTTTCTCAGGACGGCCAGGCAGGAATTGCTTTTAATTTGCGTTGTTGAGGGTGACTCCCAAATCAGCGCTAATTTTGAACCATAAACAAAGCATGTGTTAGGCATTAAGAAATACAAAGAAGAAAGAGTGTCAGTTTGGCCTGCCCTCAGTTTACTTACAATCTAGTGTTTACAATCAAATAGCTTTTATAATATGATAATAAAGTTGAGTAAGGTAGCAATCCAAAGGAGAACACCATGAAGTCTATTTGTAAACAATACCCTTGACTCATTAAGAATAAAGTAAGTGTGGGGCGGCCAGGTGGCTCAGCGAGTAAGAGCACCGGCTCCAGTGTCGGGATGACCTGGATCAAATCCGGGCTAGATACTCAGCACCACACCCAGAAATAATAACTGGCCGTGTAACCTTGAGCAAGTTACTTAACCCCAATTGCTTTAAAAAAAAAAAAAAAGAATAAAGTAAGTGGAGCGGCTAGGTACTTTGTGAATAGAGCACCAGCCCTGGAGTCAGGAGGACCTGAGTTCAAGACACTTAACACTTACTAGCCATGTGACCTTGGGCAAGTCACTTAACCCCAACTTCCCTGCCTTCCCCCCTCCAAAAAAAAAAACGCAAAAAAAGGGAAAGTAAGATAAATTTTGCAGGCTTTGTAATAGGAACGTTCAGATTTTTTTAAAAAAGGTGATATTCTCTATCTAATCACGACCAGAGCTTGTCTCCCAAAGCTAATAATAGAACTAGTCTAATGCAGCTAAACATTTACTGTGTTCATTTGGTGCCCGTGAAAGGTTTATACTGGATTTGAAATAATTAATTGTATTTCCTATTATGTCTGACCCATCCCAGAAGCTAATACATGAGCTTCAAGTCAAGTCAGTTCTATCAATCCGGTTGGAGGATAGACCTTTTGGAGCTCAGAGGTGGCAATGGGAGAAGACTTCCACCTCGACCTTCAGGCTTCACCAGAGCTCCAGCCAAGGAAGCTTGGCAACCCTTATTTAAAAAGACCCGTTCTAATTTCCCCTTTCTCCTTTAGCGCGCTCTAGTTATCCGCCGACAGGAACATCGCGATTTAGGTCACGAATCATGGGGGGGGAGGGGGGATTTTTAGGCAGAGCTGCAGCATAGCCCGGCAAGAAATGCCTTGGCTCATTCCCCACCGCCGCACCCCCATTCCCAGCTGCTAGGAGCAGCCCCTCCACCCCCTCCATCTCTGGGCTCCGGGGCAGTTAGGACCCCGGGGCAGGCATGCCACACCCCCGGCTCCTAACGCGAAGCCGGCACGTTTCCAAGCCGAGCGCCAGCTCCGCCCGCTGCGCCCACCTCCTGCGCGTAACCCGGATACACACCCACTCCTCCCCTTTCACCTCTCTCTGCTGTTGGCTAACGTGGAAGGGAAAGACCCTGCCGGGCGGTGGGGACGGGGCCGGCTGCACCCCCTTCCTGCTCTCCCGGCGTGGGGCCGAGCCCTGGCATGGGAGCCGGAGGCCGGAGAGGCCGCAGTGGCTGCAGGCGCGGTTAGCTCGCTGTGCAGCTGCGACTCCGGGGGAGGAGGAAACTGCCTTCATTGTGTCCGGGAGAAGAGCCAGCTCGGGGTCGGGCGGGGGTCGGGGAGGAGAAGGGGGACCCCCTCGGGTTCCCTGCGGGCCCCTGCTCCGGGGGCGGTGGCTGCTCGGCTCGGGGCGCCATGGGACGCTGCTGATCGTCTCCTTGTTCCGAGCCCCCCCGGGCGGCATCGCTTCCGCTCCGGCCGCGTTAGGGAGGCAGCGGGGGTTCGGCCGCCTTCCCCGGCTGCAGCCATGGCCCCCATGGGCATTCGCCTGTCCCCGCTCGGCGTGGCCGTCTTCTGCCTGCTAGGGCTGGGCGTGCTCTACCATCTCTACTCCGGCTTCTTGGCCGGCCGCTTCGCCCTCTTCGTCTTGGGGGGAGACCGAGGCGGTGCCGACTCGCCGGGCTCTCAGGCCGACGGGGGCACGGTGGACCTGCGCGAGTTACTGGCCGTGTCCGTGCTGGCCGCGGTCAGGGGCGGGGAGGAGGTGAAGAGGGTCCGCGAGAGCAATGCTCTCAACGAGAAGGCCAAAGGGAAAACCCGGGAAGGAGCCGAGGAGAAGATGACCAGCGGGGACGTGTTGTCCAACCGCAAGATGTTCTACCTGCTGAAGACCGCCTTCCCCAACGTGCAGGTGAGTGACCCCGCTGCGGCCGGGGCGGGGGGCCCTCCTCATTTTAAACAAACGAGCCAGATTGCTTGCTTGTGTTTGATTGGAGTAAATCAGGGTAACCTCTTTGGCCGAAGGTCCGCAGTAAAAACTCTGAAATTGGAGGAATTCATTTCCAAACCCCATGCCCTGGGGGCACTGTAAGGGCATTATCCCGCCTTATGCTCTCCAGCCTAACGTTAGTACCCTTGGATGAATAGTTCAGACCCAGCTCTGAGATCTATTGCTTGCCTGTCACCCCACCTCTCTCTCACTTGTAACCATGGTAGAAAACATAAAGTTTCTGGAGTGAAGAAAATGACCTTGGGAGTGTATCTCATCGTGATGCCATTTCTGAAATCTCATTATTTCATCTCTTCCTCCCCTCACACATTCATAGCGCCTGATAATGTTCCGTATTTACCTTCTCTCCCCATATTTATTCATAGAATGAGAATCAGAGAGGAGCTGGACTATTTATCCAGAATACAGGGTGCTTGTCCCCCAACCTCCCAGATTAATTGGTAGAAGAGTTGAGCACCCAGACAGGTGGATGGATCAACAGTTTAATTTTATCATTAACTACATTTATGGAATACTTTAGAATTACAAAGTCTTTTACTTGGATGATATGGTTTGTAGACCCAGGAATACAGTGCTTATTTATCATCCCCATTTTATGTATGAGGACAGTGAGCCTCATAGAGGTTAAATGATTTGTTCAGAGTTCTGGTAGGAGGAATCCAAGATTGTCTTCCTCAAAGTCTAGTGCTTTTTCAGTAGTTTGCTTCCATCTCTTAGTACTGTAGGATTAATCATTTTTAGTAAATGTTGCTACATTGCATAAGTATTTTTATTAATTTTCATTTCCACAGCAAGAACTCTCATGACCTGGGATTTATTAACAATCCCTGGCATTTATATAGTATTTTGAGATATACTAAAGTACTTTTTACTCCCCAGCCCAGTGAGGTTAAAGTTGTACAGGTATTTTGCCCATTTAACAGATGAGTTTGGGCCTCTGAGAGGTGATTGGACTTTCCCTTGGTCACTGGGCTCTTAACTGCCTGAGGCGGGATTTACAGCCAGGTCTGCTGACTCTAGCTAGGTTTAACACCAATTGAAAATTATTTCCAAATGAATTTAATAACTGAATGAAAATGGATTGTAAATGAACTCACAGATTGTTAAAATGTGTCTGATATTCATGATATCCTGGAAAGAATACTGGATTTTGAGAAAGAAGATCTGGCTTAAAATTCAGTACATTTGTGATTTTTTGGCAAAATCACTTTACTTCTCCAGGACTCTTTCCTCCCTCATTTGCAAAATAAAGGAGTCAGCTCTTAAGTGCCTTCCAGGCCCTGTGACTTAGAATCCAAGGACTGGGGTTCTAAGGTTTATTATTCTTAGATGAGTGAAGAATTTGAACCTTAAGATTTCAGTTTTCCTCTCTGTAAAATGGGACTAATATTAAAATAGGAATCATACTTGTACTCCCTGCCTCGTGGAGACTATTGTGAACTGTTTTGTAGCTCCTGTTCTCTTTACCTCTGCAAAAAAAAAAAAAAAATTATCAACAAGCTATTATTACCATGTGGATTGCCAGTGTAACTGACAAATTGCCCATAGGATAACTAACAACCCAATGAGATAAGAAAAGGTAAATATTATCACAATTTTGCAGATGAAGAAAGAGAAGATTAGAGTGTATATTATTTTTTTCAAATTGACAAAGTTATTAGGGGCAAAGCAAAGAGTTGTATAGAAGTTGGTGAGGATTTCTGACTCACCAGTCTATTGCTTTTTTTTTTAAAACATTGGATTTTTTCTTCCTGTGACTTTCCACTGTGGCACCTATCCCACAGGATTATGGTGACACAATTGAGGAGGAAACTAGGTAGTGCAGTGGATAGAACATTAGGCCTGGAGTCAGGAACACCTGAGTTCAAATTTGACCTCACATACTTTCTAGCTGTGTGACCCTGGGCAAGTCACTTAACTTCTGTTTGCCTCACTCTCTTAACTGTAAAATGGAATAAAAAAGCACCTACCTTGCACTGTTGTATAGGAGATCAAATGAGAAAATAATTGTAAAGTGCTTAGCACAGTGTCTAGCACCGAGTAGGTGCTATAAAAATGCTACTGATTTTTGTTAATGTTGTTGCAGGCATGTCTACAAAGCACTTTGAAGACTAAAGTAAACTGGGTGACTGTCAGCTGTTCTGGTTATCTGTGACTTGAACCAAGAATTGCCAAGGAACATTATAAATGTCTCTCATAAAGAAACTTCCTTTAGTCAGTTTTGTGGTTAGCAAAATCACTTAATCTTGTGTTTAGGTGAGGTATTTTGCATAAGACCAAAGTGTTGGCTATACATTTCTCTCTCTCTCTTTTTTAATCTCTCTGCACCAAAACGCTCATATAAAACTGCTGCCCTGAAAGTTTGTGTTTGTGATGCATTTGGAATTCTCATAAAATTTATAGAGGTCAAAGTAATGTGCCATTCTGCTCCAGCATTTCTCTGTTCATTTTTTCATATATTTTGGTATAGCTGGTCAGCATGGTAGTTAGATCTCTAGCCCTGGAGTCAGGAAGATCTGAATTCAAATCTGGCCTTGGACACTTAATTGGTCTGTGACCTTGAGCAATAATAATTAATAATAATAACGGTAATAATAGCAGTTAAGCAAATCACATAACCTCTAGTTGCCTTGGTTTCCTTGATTCTAAAATAGGGATACCATGTAATAGCTAATTCTCAGGATTGGTGTGAGGAACAAATGAGATAATATTGTAAAGTGCTTAGCACGGTACCTGGAACATAGTAGGCACTTGGTCCCCCCTCCCCCTCTTAAGGATACTAATGCAAACAGGTACAGTTTTGAAATTGAAAAAAATATATAAAATTTTGGAAACTTGAAAATGACTGAATTTCAAGGACAGCCAAAGTGACATTTAAGATAATGGGAAAAAAGACTGTTACTAAAATCTTTCAAAAAAGAATAAGGCTTTTTTTTCTTATATTGTTTCCATAACCATTTTGTTCTTTGGGTGACTTCCACGGGCTGCTACAGTTGTTTTCTCACTTACTAGGGAATGCTAAGGCATTATCAGTTGCCAAGGATAATGATCTGCATTTATTCAAGCACAAACACTGAGCTTTTAAAATTGCAGAAATTGGACTCTCCCGGTTTGAGGACAAAATAACTTTTTTGTTCTCTTATGAATATGTGAATGTGTGCAACTAAAATGTTTACATTGGATGGGAGTTGGAACACTAGAGAAGGTAATGTTCATTTACACAATCATAATAGGGTTTGTGTCTTGTTGAGATATCTCCCTTCTTTTCTGCTTTTTTTTTTAGAAGAGGCCAAATGTTTCAGCCCTCAAAGAAGAAATAGAAATTCACCTCTTTCTCACCCGACTCTCCAGCAGAATCTCAGCCTTAGCAGTAATAGGGTTTGTAGCACCCCACTTAGAACTTTGTGGAATGGGATCCTCCCCTCACTGATCTGCCCTGGAAGAAATCAGAACTGGGAGGCTTCAAATTCTTTTCCTTGATCGCTTCACTTCTCTGATGTAGGGTGTAGTCACTGCATCATTCCTTACTCCCTCCCCAAAGACATCTCTCCCCCTTAACACCCCCTCCCCCAAATGCCTGATTAGAGCCGGAGGCTTGGTCTAAGCCATCTGACATTCATTCCTCCCACTCTAGAAAATTTCCTCCCTAAGTTATCAGTCCTGTTTTAGCTCCCAGTACCTGGAGATAGGTACCCTTGACAACCAGAATTAGGATTATGGTCAGGAAACCTAGTTTCAAATGATACTTAATGTGATCATCTCATTGGTAAAATGGGGATAATAATAGCATCTCCCTATGTTGTTGTGAGCATCAAATGATATGCCCTATTTAAAAAAGCACTTTGCAAACCTTAAAGGACCATGCAAATTCTTCTTATAATGGCTGTTGTCATTTCCTATCAAAGAATAATTTATTTACAAGCACTTTTTAAGCGCCTGTGCTCCCAGGAAGTGTTCCTAGACATTGGGGAACACAAAGAAAAAAAAATAAACTGACTTGAAGAAGCTTACATTATGTTTTGGGGAAACAAGATATAAAAAGATAAATAAATGCAAAATATATACAAAGTAGTTAGGAAGTATAGCATCTGGTGTTTGGGGGAGGGGGAAACCAGATGAGCCTTGTAAAGGAGAGGTGCTTACTTGAGTTACACTTTGAAGTAAGAGAGGAAGTAGTTATTCCAAGTGCTGGGACCAACCTGTACAGACTATGACAGAGTAAGCCAAGGGTGGAAATGGAACAAAAAGAGGACCTTGGGACTTAGACCAAGGTATCTGTACATTTTCTCCTGTCAGCTCCTTGCTTCCCTAGGTCTCTTTCTCCCTCTCCTTCTGCCTTTGGAGCAGTGGTGTCAAACTCAGATGAAAACGGGGACCACAAAACTGTATATAAGCATCCCCTCTGGGCTGCATATTTACTTAGGAAACCATATTTAATGTCATCTATGTTTAAGTATATTTTTATTTATTTTGTGAAATGCTTCCCAGTTACATTTTAATCAGGTTTGGGCTGTACTGCACTTCGGTGTTACAGGACCAAATGCAGCCTGCTGACCACGTCTTTGACCCCTCCTGCTCTAGACCAAAAATTCTTAACCTTGGGTTCATGAACTTTTTCTTATAATTTGTGTGTAACTGCATTCCAATATGATTGATTTTTCTTTGTAATCCTATAGATTCAAAAATTTCTGCAAGGGGATCTGTAGGTTTTATCTGACTGCCAAGGAGGTCCATGGCATAAAAACAGTTAAGAACCCCTGCTCTAGACCACCATCATATGGGAGGTGCAGAGCTCCATGCCTCTTTGATAATAATAGTCATGTAGTTTGGGGTCTTCTAGCAAGGTTTAAGCTTGTGGGATCATACTTAAAAAGTAAAAGAGGGCATATGTAAGGCCTTTCCCCACAGCTCTCTGTGGGTATGATGCTGGGGTACCCTGCATGGGCCATAAAAACTTATTTTGAGGCTCATGTCATCTCGTTTTGCCAATCTCGACTTCCCATAACACTAAGCTTTGCAGAGTGCTTCAGTAACCTTGTGAGGTAGGCCATATAGGTATGTTTATGTATATTTTAGCAGTGAGGAAACTGAGGTCCTAAGAGGTTAAATGACTTTTTCATGAACATATCAGTGAGTATCTCAGTTGTCATTAGAAACCAGGTCTCCTGACTTCCAAGTCCAGAACTTGAGTCACTATAGCAACAGGCCCTAGGTCCACGGGTTTCAGAGATTTCTGCTCTGCCTCATTCACTCTTTTCTCTCCTTGTCTCTGAACCTAGAAATGATTTGTTTTTATATGAGAAAAAAAATAGCATCGTGAATCCTTTCCGTGCCAATCTTCCATGGTACTTCCGTAGGTAAGATGGTAAGTTGTGGACTGAGTGGTGATATCGTTAGGTAGCGCTGTTAGAGCCAAGAACGCAGACTAATGATTTGACAGTCAGGAGGGATGTCTTTGTTGCAGTGCTGCAGCATTCTGTTCATGGACTTGTCTGCTCAGTTATTGGTTTGTTTGTTTTTTAGATTGGTGACCTTGGAAACATTAAAGTCATGTTCTAAAATTGACAGATAAGGCAGTGATTAGAGGGATCACAATTCGTGATAAATTACATGATTCACAATGGTCTCAGCAAACAGAAATGGAATTAATATCAAATTTTGCTCTTAGGTTGGGAAAAAAAAAATGAATGAGCACCAAATGAACAGAATTCGTTTTTGATATGGGAAATGGAGATTTAAATGTACTTCAAGTTTGCTATTCACAACAGTGTGATGGAGCTGATAAGAATAATAATTAACAATAATAATTTGAATACAAGCTTAAACTGTATTAGTAGAAGTTTAATATTTCATGAGAGGAAATAATGCTTCCACATAAAGTACTCTGTACTGGTCAGATAGTATTTCATAGGATTATAGGATTTCAGGGTAAAGCAATACTAAAGGTCCTCTAATCTAGCCTCTCATTTTATAGATGAGAAAACTGAAGCTTAGAGAGGTTATTCTTTAAGGTACCAGGCCTCTGTTGGGGTCGATATTGAACAGAGGTGGCATATCACTGAAACCTCCATCCCCAATCAAATAGAGCTTTGTGTAGTGGTGTACATTGAACTTAATGGGGAAAGAAAGAGGTTGGTAGACGGTAGGCACCACTGTCTTGATTGGGTTATAGATATGGATGGAAAGAACCTCAAATGAAGAAAGGTACTGAGTGGTGTAGGCATCTATAATGGTGGTTCTACCCCAGGAATGGAAAACCTGCAACCTAGATAGAGGCCACTTATGTCCCTCCAGATCTTCAAATGTGGCCCTTGGATTGAAGCCAAACTTCCCAGAACAAATCCCCCTAATAAAAGGTTCTGTAAAATTTTGACTCAGTCAAAAGGCCACACCCAAGGACCTAGAAGGCCACATGTGGTTTTAAATTTCAAGCAGTCCATGCTATCTACCCAAACTCCTCTAGCCCCTTCATCATAGATTCTCACCATCCAAGACCCCAATGATTCTCCCATCCTTTGGATGAATCTGCTTAATATATCAGTAGCCTCCTGCTGAGTGAAATCCTCAGTTATCTCCCTGAACTCTGTTTGGCCTTTCTGATTCTCCTACTTTCTTCTTAGTGTGGAGTGAAATTCTGTCCTTGTAAAAGCCTGGTCACAAAGCATTGTACTGCTTTCTACCCATTCATCTGCTGGCAGTCATCATGGCAGCTAGGCTTCGTCTGTATTAGGGAGGCACACGCATTCTTCTTGTTAGTTTTTTTCCTTCTTTTTCTGAGCCAGATTCACAACAGCCTTCTCTTCTACCACCTGAGATCCTCTAGCTTGCTTCAACCAACTTCTTATTCGAAACAGCCAATTTTTTTCTCCATCTGAATTTTTTCTTGTAACACCCTATCTCTGCTCTTACATATAATATGGTAATCTGTTAGTAAAATCAAGGCTCTCCTATACACTGCCTCCAGTTCTCTCCCTGCTTTTATTGGTATTCTTTGCAAACGTGTTTCTAAATCTCTAGGTTCTTCCTTCTGTAACCTCAGCTCCCAATTTTTTACAGAGCCCTGTCCTTTTAGCCCACTCTCTTACTAGGGAGGAATAAGGTAAATCTGCCCATCCTGGGATAGCCATTTCTTCTTCTAAATCCATTCAGCCTCCAAATAGAGGTCCAGTATTTCTCGATCCCATCCTTGTCACCAAATGTAGCGCCAATGCAGTATTCACAGCATCAATGGCCACTGTCCACATGCTGACATAGTGCTCAATCACAAAATATAACAGATTCTCCATATGGAAGATAGAAGCAAAACATTTATTCTGACACCAGAAAACCGAATCCCCAAACTAGTAAGCCAAATCCATCATAGTAGCAAAGAAGTTAATAAGCCATAAAAACACAGACAACCACAGCATCCTTTAGCCTTCCCACAAACTAACATTTACTCACAAGCCTGTCTCCCTGGGGTATGTCCTCTCTCTCCCACTGTCTGGCTGCTCTGACTCCCAGCTTCCTATGGGCTCTGCTCTACCCTTCAGCAGACTCTTTCCATCACAGGCTCCATGTGATTATATTCAGCCTATTAGGGGGCAGGGTATGTTTTCACAGCAGGGAAGGTCTTCAGATTCCCTTAGGCCTATTAAGGGGCAGGGAATATCTTCAAATTCCCACCTCAAGGCCACAGGTTCCTTACCGCTGTTAGCCTGTTTGGACTTAAGCGCCTCAGTCTGATGTCTCATACTGTCTTCCTGGTGCCTAGGTCCAGGAATCCCACTGAACCACCAGGGATGGAGTGAGTTCAGAGAAAATAATGAAGCCATGCTAACTGGGTCCACCACAGATTTATGTTACATGACTTCCACTAGGCCCTCACTCTGCAATGGCCCTCCTTTTCTGCTCCTCTAATCCATTCATTATCCCACTTAAATGTCTTCCCCCACTATTTCTTCCTTCACCTCTACTCCATCTGGATTCCAGCCTCATCATTTCACTGAAACTGGGTTCACTGAAGACATTCCAAATGACCTCTTCATTGACAGATCTCAGTGATTTTCCTTCTTGACCTCTCTGTAACCTTTGGCACTGTAGATCACCCTCTTCTTGTGTCTTTTTATGTTTTCAGGGCACTACTCTCTTCTCAGTTTTTTTCCTACCTATCTGATGGCTTGCCAGTATCCTTTGATGAGCCCACTAACTGTGGGCGTTCCCCAGGCTCTGTCCTGGCTCCTCTTCTCTTTTCCCTCTCTATTATTGCACATGGTGATCTCATCTGCTCCAATTGATTTAATTATCATCTCTAGGCTGATGATTCTCAAATCTTCTTAAATAGCCCTAACCTTCCCACTGACCTCAAGTTTCACATTGCCAACTGCTTATTTTATATCTTGAGCTAGATTTGTTTCACAGACATCTTAAACTCACCATGTCCAAAATGAAAATTATTATCTCCACCACCTTCTCCCTAACTTACTTATTACTGTTGAGGTTCCTACATCCTCCCAGATGTCTAGGCTTATAACCTCGGCGTCATACTTGATGCTTGCTTGCTCTTTCATCCCTCCTCCCTCATGTCTAATCTGTTACCTCGATTGCTAAGGTCTCTCAGTTTTTTACCTTTGTAAACATCCCTTTCATGTATCTCTTCTCCTCTAACAACTACTACCACCCATGTGCCGTCCCCTCATCACCTTGCAACTGGACTGTTTCTAGTAGCCTTCTACTTGGTCTCCCTACCTTAAATCTCCTCATACCCAAGTCCATCCTCCATTGGGCTGTGAAATTGATCTTGAAGTGCCCATAAGAAATTATATACCAAAGCCCCCTCCCAGTCACAACCTGCCAGAAAGGGGTCCCTGGAAACCACCTAATAGGCCACAATAGTGAGGGAACTTTCCACCTGTGTTGCCAGAAACATACCCCAGATACAAGTCTGTTTTTGTTAGAAATATGCGCCAGATACAAGTCTGTTCTTGTTTTTCCTAGGCAATCAAGGCTTTACTAGAAATCATATTTCTAGTAACATGTTATTCTATAAAAATGTACCTTGCAGAAGACTCGAGGCTGTCTTCCTTATTAGGGAAGCAGTCACCATGGTTAATAAACACTCCTATCAAATTATAATTGCTTTGCTGTCTTGTTAATTTCTCGGTGTCCACTTCAGTCTGATCCTGTCAGCCCCCTTCTCCAATTCAATACATTTCTGGGGCTCCCTATTATTCTAAGATCAATTATAGAGTCTTAATTGCATTTTAAAATCCTTCATGGTTAGGAAGCCGAAGAGTTTCTACTTGTTAAACAGGTGGGTACCAACCTTAATCTATTACCCTAAGAAAGCCTTTTTGACCTTGACCTAACAGCCTTTACAAGGGACTTTTCCAGTGGGCTTTGAGAACAGAGAAATATTACTTCTTAGTATTTCTAGAGAAACTAAGAAAGAAGTTTTTAATGTGCTTCTGCATCTCATAAACATGAATATCTCGCAAGGCTCTGCCCTTGGTTCTTTTCTTTTATTGCATTCTTTCCTTTTGCCAGTCTCTTCTCTTCCTAATTACCTTGGTACAGACTACTTCTCAGATCAAAATTTCTCCTCTGACTTCTATCCTGAGTTGTCATCCTTTGTTTTCAAGCCTGCCTGATACCGCTCCAAAACATCAAAATAACAGGACCAAACTGGACTCATCTTCCTGCAAAAATTCACCTCCCTTCCTAACTGCCTGATTTTTCCTGTTGCACCATTATTCTCCTTGCTTGGCATCTGGGAATCATCCTTTACTCTTCATTCTTCCATATGCAGTCATTGTCCAAGTCTTTTTGATTCTACTCTCAAGTATTTCTCATTATCTCCTCCTTCTTTCCACTTACACTGCTACTACTCTGGCTCAGACCCTTATTTCCTCTTGACTAGATTATTCCAGTAATCTCCTAATTGGTCTCCTAGTTTCCGCTTGTTCCCCTCTCTAAGTCATCCTTTCACTACTAGAATTGTATCCCTAAAGCAAAGATGTGATGATGTCACTCCTGATTAAGAACACAAACAATCTTTTAGTGACTTCCATTGCTTCAAATAATGTCACTTAGTCTGACATTCAAGGTACTGTACAATCTAATGTCACATCATCTTCCAGCTTTGAATATGTGAATGCTCAGTGCTCTCTTTTATTAGTGTTAAACCCAGACTACTTGGTTCTTCCTTCTGAGTGGCAGTTTGCCATCTGTCTTTGTTGTCTCTCACGTCTAGTGTGATGATCTCCGCATATCTCTGCCTGTTGAAATCCTTGCCACCTCTCAAGGCCCAGCTCAGGTGCTCTGTTGTTCATAAGTTTCCTCTTACCTCTCATGTTTGGCAGCTAGGTGGCATAGTGTATAGTGCCAGGCCTGGAGTCAGGAATATTCATCTTCCTGAATTCAGATTTAGACTTAGACACTTAAAGGCAAGTCACTTAACCCTGTTTACCTCAGTTTCTTCATCTGTAAAATGAGTTGGAGAAGGAAATGGCAAACCCCTCCGGTGTCTTTGCCAAAAAAACCCCAAACGGGGTCACAAAAAGTTGGATATGACTGTAACAACAACAGCAAACCTCTTGTATTTCTCCTACGATGAGTGATCTTTTCCTTTGAATTTTTCATATTCTAGTTTTGCCTCTTCTGTGTTGAATGTCACAGTGGATAGGGTACATCACGCGGCAGCATGGTATAGTGAATAGGGTGCTGAACTTAGAGTCAGAATGGTCTGGGTTTGAGTCTCACATACTAGCAATGTTACCTCGAGCAAGTCACTTGACTTTTTTATGGCTATATAACACATTTGGGAATACTTTTTCCCCAAATAGTTATGATTAAAAAAAAAAAAGTTTTGGTGTTTGGAGGGGAAGGAAACCACTTACATTCAGAGTATCTGATACTGTTTTAGAACAGTTCATTCTTGAATATTGTGGATCAGGTTTTACAATTTGTTGAAATGAAAAAGCACGCTGTTGTGTTAAAGTCAGTACTCATTGATGGAAAGAAACTGTTCATATGTTGATGCAAGTGGAGAAGAAGAACAGTCTTTACTATGTGTAAAGCATTGTTCGAGGAGCTATAGCCTAGAAAAGAAATTGACAAAGAATCCCCTTTAAGCCAGTTGTTGTTCACAACAGGTTTTTAAGGCCAGTCATCTTTGGTGTCCCATCTATTGCTTATGGGATGTGGACACTTTACTTCACTTAAGCCGGGCTTTTGTTCATTGGGAAGAGCAGTGGCTTAGGTTGTAACCCTGAATGAGTCACTTTATATACTTTTGACATAGAAAGGAGCTGAGAACTAGTTAGATGCTGTAAGTTTGAGAGGTCCATGGAACATCTAGTTTGGAAATGGTCAAAAAGCAATCACAGCTGCCAGATTGGAGAATAGGAAGAAAAATTATGGCTGGATATTTAGATCTGGGAGTACCCAGCATAGCAGTGATAATCGAGCCCTGAGAGTAGTGAGAGAGAATAGAAGAGGGCTCAGAACAGAGCCCGATGGCCCACCTGCAGTCTGGGGAGAAATGTAGGGCGTGGCCAGATGGATCAGAGCAGAACCACAGAGTGGGATCATGAATTCCCAGAGTAAATGAGCATGCAGGATATGATGGTCAGCAGTGTGAAATGCTGCAGTGAGGCCAAGAAGTCTGGGGGTTGAGAAAAGAACACTAAATTGGGCCGTGTCGAGGTCATTGGTAACTGGAGAGGCTGTGTTCATTTGTGTGATGAGGTGAGAAGCCAGATTGTAAGAAACCAAAAAGTTAGTAAGAGGAAAGGAAATAGAGGCTTTTTCTGGCAGTCTGGTTAGGAAAGTAAGGACAGACACAGGATGATACCAGAAGGTGACTTTATTTTGTTTTGAAGGATGGGGGAGATCTGGGCATGTCTGTAGGCAACAAGGAAGCAGCAAAAAGATAGAATCATTGGACTTGACTGAAAGGTTGTGACAAAGTCAGGGCAACCAAGATCAGAAGGGAAGCAATTTTTACTGCCAGTGTTTCTGATAAAGACTTCATTTCTAAAATATACAGAGAACTGAATCAGATTTGTAAGAATACAAGTCACTCCCCACTAGATAAATGGTCAAAAGACATGAACAGGCAGTTTTTAGATGAAGAAATTAAACTCTCTGTAGTCATATTAAAAATTCTCTAAATCACTATTCATTAGAGAAATACAAATTAAAACAACTCTTGAGGTTCCTCCTCACACCTACCAGAATGATTAATATGACCAAAAAGGAAAAAGAGAAATATTGAAGAAGATATGGGAAAACTGGGACACTGATGCATTGTTGGTGGAGTTGTGAACTGATCCAACTATTCTGGAGAATAATTTGGAACTCTGCCCAAAGGGCTATAACACTCTGCATACTCTTTAGCAATACCACTGCTAGGTCTATATCTCAGAGAGATCTTAAGAAAGGGAAAAGGACCCACCTGTACAAAAATATTTATAGCAGCTCTTTTTGTAGTGGCAAAGAATTAGAATTTGAGGGGGTGCCATCAGTTGGGGAATGGCTGAACAAGTCATGATATGTGAATGTAATAGAATACTATTGTGCTGTAAGAAATGATGAGTAGGAGAATTTCAGAAAAATCTGGAATGATCTTCATGAACTGATGCTGGGTGTGAGCAGAACCTGGAGAACATTGTATACAGTAATAGCAACATTGTGTGATGATTAACTTTGATAGACTTCTCAGTAATACAATGATCTAAGACAATTCCAAAAGACTTGTGATGGAAAATGCTATCCGCATTCAGAGAAAGAACTATGGAGTTTGAATGCAGATCGAAGCATACTATTTTCTTTTTCTTTCACGTGGTTTTTCTCTTTTGTTCTGATTTTTCTTTCACAGCATGACTAATGTTTAATGTTTGATGTGTTTAAAAAAAAGAAAGAGTGTGACAATTATGGGGTCTGTGTTGTAGGAGATGGAAGGGGATGAGAATAAGGTTACAAGTAAAGGAACTGTTCTTAGTGAGAAGGGACATCCTTTCAATTGGAGTAAAAGAGAGAATAAGAATAGCACAATACTGTCCAGGGCCTTTGAGATTTAGAACAGGGGAAAAGAGGAAGCTCAACTTGTGAATAGTTTTATTTTCGCAGTAAATATAAGAGGACAGGAGAGAGGTTGTATGTGATACTTAAGGAAAGAAGAAAAGGTTTGGAATAGCTCTCTGTGGGAAATTCAATAGAGAGTCAGTTCCTGAGGAGTAAAAGAATTGCCCTGCTGCTTCAGTAAAGACCCTATTGAGATTAGATAACATGGTTTTGTAGTGGATGACTCACCAGGTTGAGTAATTTTGTCTGGTTCTATTCATCAGCACAGGATTAAGAGTAGAGAAGGTAGATGATGGGAGTAATCTAGGGCTGGGGTTTGGCTAGGCAGGAGTCATCATGATAGTGAGAGGAGACAAGACCTTGACAGTAGAAGACCCTGTAATGTTGAACTGGGTATCTATAGGTTAAGACTGGAAAGGGTGGAAAGTAAAATTAGAACAAGATGTGATAGCCTGGGAAAGTGGCAGGACTGGAGGTCTTGGTGACATTAAAGAAGAGATTTAAAAGTATTGAAGCACAGAGAAAGATATAGTAATAATGGTAATAATATTTGTATGCTGCTTATTATGAACCAGACATTTTGCTAAGAACTTGACAGTTGTTATCTCATTTGATGATCACAACCGTTCTTCGAGATAGGTGCTGTTAGCACTCCATTTTACAGTTGAAGAAACTGAGGCAGACAGTGGTTAAGTGACTTGGTCAAGGTCACACAGTTATTAATAAGAGTCTGAGGCCAGATTTGAGCTCAGATTTTCTTGATTCCAGATCTTTTGCCACCTAGAATGATAGGTTATGGTCAGATGAGATTTCAAAATATAAAGAAATACTGAGATTTAGATAGATGAATATGAAGGTAAGGATAGGGAAAAACCTATAGTAATATCTTGAGATGATCCTCTTTGACAACAGTAGATGAACAAAGACAATATCTTGAAGAAGAAAGTTTATCCTTTTTTTTTAACTAAAAGAATGTGGATATTTTAAAAAAAATTCCCAACGTATGGAAAGGTTAAGCCCCAAACTATCTGTATAACTTGGTTAGATGCTGTGTAGATGCTTGGTGCTCCATTCTCCATATCTTCTCTTATTGTGTTCCTTTCCCTTCTGGAGGCCCTGATTCATGAATGGGGGAGGAAGGGGACACACAGTAATGGTAAGGTCAGCATTCTGCAGGACCTGGTTAGAGGAAAGGTAACCTAAGAAGTGTAAAGCATTTTTGACTGTGCTATTTGCATCCTGGAGCATGGAGTAGGAAGAAAAGCTTATGGAACAAAGTCTGGGAAGCAGGTTGGGGTTATTATCCTCCTTCAGAAGAGGGAGCCAAAATCATACAAAGCAATTCTTGTAAGGCAAACTTTGGGTTTGAACTTGGGGTCTGCATTTTTTGTCTTTTGGCTGGCCTCCTGAGAGGCAGATTCTGTTCAAAAAGGTTTAAAAAAAAGATACTTCTCTTTTTGCTGTTGACCTTGTATCCAAACTTATTCCAGCTGTCCAGCTATGGAATATCCTGAATATACATTTTATAACTCATCTAGTTTCTCCACATTCTTTATAATTTCATCAGTCAAATTTACTCCTTTAATAATTTGGTTTTCACTTGCTATCTTTGCCCTTGGCTACAAGGACATGTAGTTTCCCAAGAACGGACAAGAGCTTCCTGACAGCATTTGTCACTCTTTAGTGACTCTTTAGTTGCATTTTTTTTTTCAGGAAGTTGTGGTTAAGTGACTTGCTGAGGGTCACACAGCTAGTGTGTCAAGTGTCTGAGGCTGGATTTGAACTCAGGTCCTCCTGATTCCAGGATCAGCGTACTATCTGCTGCACCACCTAGCTTTCCCTTCAGTAGTTATGTTTACTGCTTCAAGGATGGTGTTTGGTGGCAGTAGTTTCTAGAGAAAGCAGTTGTCAGAGCAGCCTCTGGGAGGCAGTACCATTTTCAACACAGTATCTATCATGTCTTTGGATTCAGCATCTGCTGAATCCTCTGTTGTGAGAACAAGAAACTAATGTAAAGACAAGGATGTATGACGCATGAGCAGTTAACATTACCCAAATGGGATTTTGCCCTCTCCCCTGACGAAATCTGTTGACACAATTGCTGTCCCAGGAGGGAAGTCAGGAGATAAAAACAAACAGATTGAGTCCAGAAGGGAGAACTATCACCATAAGCTAGCCCTTGAGGGTCAGCAATGCCAACCCAAGCAATTCAGTATTAGTAGAGAATCCTACTTCAGGAGACAGAAGTGTCATGCTGAAAAATTTATGGTAATTGATGGTATTGCAAACTAGGGACCTTTTTTTAGTCAGCACTGCTGTATAATTTGAAAATAATGGCTCTGAGTCTAATCACTTTCTCTGTGCTTTGGAGGGGCTGAAGAACCTTTTGTGGCAGAAATTTGTTCTTTGATTTGTAGCTGTTGTTGTTTGCAGAGGCTGCTGCTGGCCATGGTTTCCTCTGTGGGTCATGGGCCTCTGGGGGCCTTTGTTTGATTAGAGCTTATCTCATTCCTGAGATTCATTTTATGGGTTGGCCTGCCTGAAGCTTTCTTTTGTCTACAGCTGTGCTGCCCTGTTGAAAGTTTTGTTTCTGAGCATTCATAAAGTGTTTTTGTCCTTTCTAGTCCCTTTTATCCCATTTTGACTCAGCATCCAAAAGCTGAAGCATTTCTATAGCCTGTGGTGTTGATACCACAGACTCATCTTTTCATGGTTGGGGTAGTTCAACTGATATGAGCATCATTTTGATTCTGGTACCCTGGCTCTGGTTTAGAACCTCTTTGTTGAGGATTCTGTTTTCCTTTCTGTTTTGGGGGGGTCCCTGTCCCTACCCAAGATAAGACAGATGGAAATATTTCAGAAACCAGACTGACTATCCATACTTCTAGCCACATTAAAGTTTATGAACTAAAAGGAATTTATATACCTAGTCATGAGTTTCAGTTCCATTCAGTGATCATTTATTGAGTACTTTGTGCTTGCAACTATGCTAGATGTTAGGGATCCAATTATAAAAATGGAACAGTCTTTGGCTTCAAAGAGCTTATCGAAGTTGAGGTTGGAGGAAGGGACATAAAAAAAGCAACTAACTGCAAAATACATGTAAAAGTAAATGCAGAGTCATTTCAGTGGGGGAAGACACTAGCAACTACAGGCCTTTTGTAGGAGGTGACACTTGATGGGAGCTGTTGATGTTACATTCCAGGTGCAGACTTCCTAAAGATACACTGCAGTGTTTCATATCATATGGGCCAGCTAGGTGGCATAGTGAATAAATAGAGTGCTGGACTTTGAGTCAGTGAGATATGAGTTCAGGGGCGGCTAGGTGGTGCAGTGAACAAATAGAGCACCGGCCCTGGAGTCATGAGGACCCAAGTTCAAATCTGGCTCGAGACACCTCACTAAAAACTAGCCATGTGACCTTGGGCAAGTCACTTAACCCCAATTGCCCTACCTTTCCCCCTCCATAAAAAGCAAACGAAACAAAAAGATATGAGTTAAAAATTGTCCTCATTTACTAGCTTTGTGACCCCGAACAAATCACTTATCCTCCATTTCCCTCAGTTTTCTTATCTGTAAAATGGGGATAAGAATAGCATTTATGTCCCAGGGTTATGAGGATGAATTGAGATAATTGTGAAGTTCTTAGTACCGTGCCTGTCACATAGTAAGCACTATATAAACATCAGCTATTGTTATTGTTTTGTTCTGTATCACACCTGTATCTCATATACAGGCATACCTTGGAAATATTGCAGGCTTGGTTTCAGAGCATTATAGTAAAGCAAATATTGCACTAAAGCAAGTCACAGAGATATTTTCGTTTCTCAGTACATACAAAAGTTATGTTTACACAATACTGTAGTCTATTGTGTGTCATATATTAATTTTTTTAAAAAAGCAACATCCATAACTTAATTAAAAATACTGTATTGCAAAAAAAAAATGCTAACTATCATTAGAGCCTTCACTGAGTCTTAATCTTTTTGCTGTTTGGCAGGTCTTGCCTTGATGTTGATGGATGATGACTGATCAGGGTGGTGGCTTAGCTTTTGGCCCATCTCGGCTTTTGACATACATTCTTCACTAAGCGTAGTCATTTCTAGCTTTTGATTTAAGGTGAAAGAATTTCAGTTCTTTCTTTCTCTTGAATACTTAAAGGCCATCATAAGGTTACTGATTGGCCTAATTCCAGTATTGCTGTGTCTCAGGGAATAGGAAGACCCAAGGAGAAAGAGAGGGACTGGAACACTTGGTCATTGGAGCATTCAGAACATTTCCACACGTCATTTATCGATTAAATTTGCTGTCTTATTGGGGACCAAAACAATTACAATAGGAATATCAAAGGTCACTGATCACCATAGCAGATATAATAATAATGAAAAAGTTTGAAATATTGTAAGAATTACCAAAATCTGACACAAAAACATGATGTAAGCATATGCTGCTAGAAAAATGGTGCAGATAGACTTACTCAAGGTGGGGTTGCCATACAACATTTGCAAAGTGCAATAAAATGAGATATGCCTGTATACTTTACTTATAATGTGTATTATATTATTATTATATCATCTCTAGCCCTAAAGATGACTATAAAAACAAGACCTATTTCTCTACCCATGCTAATCATGCTCCAAGTCTAAATTTTCCCATTCTTTACATTCTAGATTTTTTTTTCTTTTTTTATGGTAAGTTGTGTTTGTGGAGGTAAAAAACCTTGAAATATAATCATATTTTTATTCATATAGCAAAGTGATAGTATGAGACGACAGTAGATGCAAGTCTTATCTTTAATAGGTACTAACTGTGTGTGTGACCTTGGGCAGATTCTTCAATGTATTAGTGCCCTAGGCATCTCCATAATTATAAATGACAGAAGAATTATGGATCTGCACTGATGAAAGAAACTTTCATACCAAGAGTTCCCCATGCTGATGAAATCACAAATTCAGACCAAAAAGAAAAGAAAAAAATGTATGGAACTCATTCTCCATACTAGTTGACCAACTTTGTAAGTTGCCCATCTGATAAAATTGGGCATGTCTTGGTGTTTCTGCCCTATCTGATTTTGTCATGTATAATTACCCATTTTGGCATACATTCATAACTTCATATACTCTAACTTTCAGGTTTGCAAAGTACTTTAATTTCATTCATTTGAACCTTATAGTAGCTTTTACAGTAGGTACTAAAGGTATTTTACAAGTGATAAAAAGAGTCTCAGGAGGCATTTTGAAGGCATTTGGGATAAGTGACTTGCCCAAGATCACACAGCTAGTGTCTGAGGCTGGATTAGAATTGTTAACATATTTGCCCATGATCACAGAGATAGGAAGTGTTAGAGTGAAGAATTTGAACCGGATCTGTTTGATTGCAAGTCTAACACTTTATCTACTGCCATCGTATATCTCTAATATATAGGCGGCATTTTATTTTAAAGTTTTATGGATGTGCCTTGTTTTTACATTACATACTTTATTTATAGATTACTCCTATTTTGTGAAAGGTCTCTTGTACAGAGTAAAACAGTTAAGTAAAATTAATAATCACAGGACTTGTATCTGAAGATACATATATATATGATATTTTTAATAATAATTTTTTTATAAACATTTGATTTTAAAACTTTGAATTCCAGATTCTTTCCCTTCTTCCCTCATCACCCACCCTTACTGGGAAGATAAGCAGTTCAACATAGTGTAGTTACGCAGAACATTTCCATAGTGGATATATTGGGAAAGACTGACTATATTTCCCTCCATCCTATCCCGCCCCTCACTTGTTCTATTTTCTACTTTGACCCTGTCCCTTTTCAAAAGTGTGTGCTTCTAACTACTCTCCCCACCCCATCTGCCCTCCTTTCTGTCATCTCCCCTGTTATCACTTTCCTGTAGGGTGAGATACCCAATTTAGTGTGTATATTATCCCCTCCTTAAGCCAAATTCATGAGAGTAAGGTTGATTCATTCCCTTTTGCCTTCCTGTTCTTCCCCTCCATTGTAAGTTTTCCCTTGCTTCTTTTATATGAGATAATTTACCCTGTTCTGTCTCTCCATATCTCTTCATTATAGTCGTTTCTCACCTCTTAATTTTACTTTTAAAATATCATCCCTTCCTTTTCAATTGATCCTGTGCCCTCTGTCTATGTATACCTGTACACATATAAACACACATTCACATATGTATTCATACACACATATACCCTCCCATATAGACATATATGTATGTATACATATATATATATATATATATATAACATATATTTTATTCCCTTAAACTATTCTCATACTGAGAAAAGTTTCATAAGTTACAATTACTGTTTTCCCATGTAGGAATGTTAATAGTTCAACTTTGATAAGTTCCTTATGATTTCTTTTCCCTGTTTACCTTCTCATGCTTCTCTTGCTTCTTGTATCTGAATGTCAAATTTTCTATTCAACTCTGGTTTTTTCATCAAGAATGCTTGAAAGTCCTTTATTTCATTGAGTGACCATATTTTCCCCTGAAACATGATACTCAGTTTTTCTGGGTAGGTGATTCTTGGTTTTAATCCCAGCCCCTTTGTCCTCCAGAATATCATATTCCAAGCCCTTTGATCCCTCAATGTGGAAGCTGCCAGATCCTGGGTTATCCTGATTGTGTCTCCACAATATTCAAATTGTTTCTTCTTGGCTGCTTGTAATATTCTTTCCTTGATCTGGGAACTCTGGAACCTGTCTATAATATTCCTAGGAGTTTTCTTTTGGGGATTTTTTTCAGGAGGTGATTGATGGATTCTTTAAACCTCTATTTTGCCCTCTGGTTCTAAAATACCAGGGCAGTTAGCCTTGAGAATTTCTTGAAGGATGATTTGTAGGTTCTTTTTTTGATCATGGCTTTCAGGTAGTCCAGTAATTTTTAAACTATCTCTCCTGGATCTATTTTCCAGGTCAGTGGTTTTCCCATGAGATATTTCACATTGCCTTTTATTTTTTTATTTGTTTGGATCTGTTTAATAGTATCTTGATTTCTCATAAAGCATTTAGCTTCCATTTGTTCCAGTCTAATTCTGAAGCAATTATTTTCTTCAGTGAGCTTTTGAAATTCCTTTTCCATCTGGGCAGTTCAGCTTTTTAAGGCATTCTTCTCCTCATTGGCTTTTTGGGCCTCTTTTGCCATTTGAGTTAGTCTATTTTTTAAGGTGTAATTTTCTTCAGTCAGGTTGTTGACTCTCTTTTCTTGATTTTCTTGCATCATTCTCATTTCTCTTCCCAATTTTTCTTCCACTTCTCTTACTTGATTTTCAAAATCCTTCTTGAGCTCCTCTATGGCCTGTAATCAGTTCATATTTTTCTTGGAAGCTTTTGGTGCAGGAGTTCTGACTTCGTTGTCTTCCTCCTGTTCCACACTTTGATCCTTTTTGTTCCCCAAAAAGGAATCTAAGGTTTGATTGCCGTGCTTGTGAATGTTGCCACTCAATTACTTGACTTTTGAGCTCTTTGCTGCAATAGAACTCTGCTTCCAGAGGGGAGAGGTTTTCACAGTTCCCAGAGCTATTAGTTGGGCAACCTTTCTACAGCCCCCACAAGCTCTGGCTCACTGGTCACAACACCCCAGGACCTCCACCCAAGACAGCGATCCAGATCCAAGCAGGTTAAAGCCAGAGCGATTACTCTCTGAATGGTCACTTGGTCCCCCTGCAATCTGCAGGCCAAGAGCTCTGAAGCAGCTACAGGGAGCTGGCTGCACAGCCGGTGTGCCTCTGCCACTTCTTGCTCTAGGGGCAGAGGCTGGACCTTGCTCCTCCGTCCTTCCCCAGTTCCAGTAGAGTTCCATACTGACCTCTCACTTTGTCTTCGGCATTTATGGGTTGATAATTCTGGAAACCCCCTCAGCTGCTGGTGATCCACTCTTCTGAAGTCTGTTCCCCGCTGCTGCTGGTTGGGGCTGCCCTGGGGCTACAACTGCGTGCTCACTAGGGCTGGGCTTGACTCCCAGCATGGATGGACCCTTCTTCCGGGATGCCTTCAGTGGGAGATTTGTTTCTCTCTGTCACTTTGTGGGTTCTGTAGCTCAGTCTATAATATATATATTTTTAAAAGACTATTCTCCCTCCTATCCTCCACCCCTTTGGGGGGAAAAAATAGAAAAGTGAAACAATTTTTTTTTCCCAACAGATTTTCATAGTTAGGCAAAACAAAAATTTCCCCATTGGCCACAAGGAAATATGTATCACTCCACATTCTAAATCTATTATCTCTTTGTCATAAATAACATATTTCATCATTGGTCCTCTGGAAACACTAATGGTCATTGTATTGATCATGATTCTGACGGCTTTCAAAGTTACTTGGTTTTGGTTTTGGTTTACAGTGTTGTTATTATATAAGTTCTGGTTTTGTTCATTTCATTCCTCATCAGTTTGTAAAATGTCTTCACAGTTGGCCATCTTTAGAGTATTGATGTTACAGCACAAACTGTTTTTCTGGTTCTTCTTGCTTTACACCACGGAGGTTCATATAAATCTTTCCATTGTCTTTGATATGTTTCTTCATTTCTTATAGTACAGTACTATTCCATAAGGTATGTATACACACACAAGCATGTGTATGTATGTGTGTGTATGTTTATCTCTGTATGTATGTATATGTGTTAGTACATATGTACACTTATGTGATCACATATGTGTGTGTTTATGAATACACACATATACCAAGATTTATTCAGCCATTTCATGTTAAGTTCTTTTCTTCTATAGGTATTAGTTATGTATATTAGAATCCATTTATATTTGGGCAGCTTGGTGGTACAGTGGATAGAGTACTGGACTTGGAGTCAGGAAGACCTGAATTCAAATGTGGTCCCAGACCCTGTTTGCCTCAGTCTCCTCATCTTGTAAAAAGTGTTAGAGTAGTAAATGACAAACCACTCCAGTATGTTTGTCAAGAGATGGGGTCACAGGGAGTTGGACACAACTGAAATGACTGAACAACAAAATTTCATGTTTAAATATGCTGCTGAACAGTATTATTGGCCAATAGAATCCACCGCTCACTCGAAAAGCCACCTTCTGTCTCTGCTCCAAAATGCTGCAGTCCCCATGAATGTCTCTGTGTCTGGCATCTGTCCAAAATGCAGTCGAGGGTTAGCAAGGATTTAGCATGCTGGTCTGAAGGACCACGGACGGCCTCAGCGTTTTTGCTGAGAACTGCTGTAACTGAGTTACTTAAGGAAAACAGAGAGGGCACAGTAGGGTGGTATATCTTCTGGAGAACTGTCTGAGCTATCCTCCATTGAAGAGTTTGTGTGGATTAAGACAAGGTTTGTGGGGATAGTTAGATAACAGAGACTTAGCAGTCACTACCCAGATCTCTTCTTCTTGTATATACGTTTCTGCTTGTTGGTATTTAGAAGTGGTGCCAGGGAAGTTGTGGTATTTACGTCCTGGACCGATATATTTCTGTCCCCATGTCATCTGATCAGGAGATGGGCCCCTGGGGATCCTTTTGGGGAGGGAGTTGAATAAAAGGCATCATCAAGTTAAGCAGGTGCTGTGCTCCTGAGAACACTGCTGACCCTACCAGCTATCACAGGTTAGCTTGATATTAAGTGGGAAGACTACTGGACTTGGAAATGGAAATAGAATTAATGGAAAGAGTACACAGACTGTCTGGGGAACACTGGACTTCTCCACTTCTCTGAGCCTCCACTTCTTTTAAATTAGCATTAGGATAATAAATAATATTCCTACTATCTGTTTCACAGGATTTTTTTTTTAATACAAATCATGATCCTACCCTTTTTTTTCATACTCCAGCCTCTAGAATTACCCTAGTTTGATTCTGGGGACCAGTTGCAAGATCATTTTCTCTCCTTGGCTGATCTTATGGAAATCTCTGAAATGGCTCATCTGTAAGTTTTTCCAAATATCAGTAACAGAGTACCTAGCTCCCATATTAAGGTGGCAAACACACAGTGATTATGGGGCAGCCCTTATTTTTCTCCTTAGAAAATGTTGAGCACGCAAAGGAGTCATCACAGTTCTAAGTTTAAAACTGCCTTTATGTTCTCTGTAAGGCAGAGGTGTCAGATTCACAGGCCTCAACACTCTTGAGTGCTCTGAACCAATTAAAATGTAACTGGGAAATATTTAGCAAAATAAAAATACAGTAGAACATTGATAATGTTAACATGCACTTTTCTAAGTCAGTATGTGTCCAGCAGAGATGGTTTAGTGGCACCCATTTTCTGTCTGACACCAACTGCTCTGAGTTACCAGATGCTTCCAACAGAGATCCACACCTGGTCATCTCAGGCAAATCTGGGAGCCACCAGATCAAATCTCTCTTCAGTTATAATCATAAGGTACCTTGATAAAACACATACACAATAGTCTGGAGATTTAAAGTAATGAAACCCAGAATCTGCAACTTAGATACTGATCCAAGATCCCTGAGCTTCTTAATTGACCATCCTAACAGATTTTACTCTAACCTTCCCCAAGCCTTGAGAGAATTCTCTTTTTACTAGATTCCTGCCAGAGGTCCCCCACAGTCTCTATGTGACCTTGAGCTCCTACACTGCACTACTGGTAGACAGAACTTCACTTAGTAACCTTAAGGCCCCTCCACACCATATTAACATAGTCTTTCTGATAGTCCAATATATCTTTATGAAGTCTCTCCCTCAGGGGTACTACTTATTTGTTTACAAAGACACACATATGTATACCTCCAGTTCTAAAATTCCCCAAAGTAAGGGAAGGGAAAAATATTTCTTTAGGAGGATTCCAAAAAAAAAATATTAAAATAGGGTATTAGAATAGATACTCTGAAGATATGTATTACCGTAGATTTGGGCCAGGAAAGTGCCTTCGCGGTCATCTTTTTTTTTTTTTAAAGCAATTGGGGTTAAGTAACTTGCTCAAGGTTACAGGGCCAGGTGTTTCTAGGTGGGTGCTAAGTGTCTGAGCCCGGATTTGATCCCCAGGTCATCCCAACACTGGGGCCGGTGCTCTTATTTGCTGAGCCACCTGGCCACCCCGAGGTCATTTTTTTCAACTGTCTCATTTGACAAGTAAAGAAATTGAGGCTCCAGGGCAGCTAGGTGGCGCAGTGAGTAAAGTGCTGGCCCCAGAGCCAGGAGGACCTGAGTTCGGTTCTGGCCTCAGATACTTAACACCCACACAAAAAAACTAGCTGTGTAATCATGAGCAAGTTACTTAACCCCAATTGCCCTCCAAAAGGCAAAAAAAGAAAGAGAGAAAAAAATAAATTGAGGCTCTGAGAAGTTAATTATTTTGCCTGAGGTCACACACAGGTTATTAAGTGGTAAAGCTGGTTCTGAAGATAAACCTGACTAATTCTAAGATCTGTAAAGCACTTTCTGTCACATTTTGTGACCCTGGGCCTCAGTTTTCTCACATGGACACATTGCTAAGTGTCTGAGGTTTAATATGAACTCAGACCTTCCTGATTCCAGGCCCAGCAACTTTTCACTGTTCCAGTATCCACAGCACAACCCCATGATATCCTGGTTCTTTTATGAGTCAAACTTCAGTGGTAACAATAAGGCCAGTTAGTGTAGAAACATTCATAGAAGTGTGCTGTTGAGCTCTAGAGGCTGGTGGGTGAGGAAGATTCTGATGGGAGGAATATTAGGAATATAGGTAAGTTAGAGAGAAAACAGTGACTTCCCTCCAAGACATAGTATAGCAAGTTGTGATAGTAATGGAATATAAAGATCCTCCTGTATTGGCTTGGTTTTCAAACTGATTGTGTTAAAACCCAGAGCTTGTTAATCCCACTTGTGGGATGGGCTTGTTGATGTGAAAAGAAAGTCCTGAACTGGGAGGAGCTGGTGACTTAGATTTGGAGAGACAAGAGAGAGGCAGAAGAACTTTTTGGAAGCAGCACCCTCGTGGAGGCAGAGAGAGACTGAGAGAATTGCTGGGGGCCACTTTGAATCGCCCTGGACTTTTGAGACCTGCCCCCGAGCTGCCAAGGACTGAGGAGACATGGCTGTTCTGCTGGTACTTTGTCTGTCTGTTTTGATGTTGTTTTGCCATATTTGTCCACTGGTGAAATACAGTCCTGTTGTTGAAAAAGTCCTGGAACCTGGCTGTTGGCTAAGAGCTCCTGAGACTGTCCTGCAGAAAGAGAGTGAATGCTGTCCACTGGTGAAGGACAGTGCTGTTATTGCAGGGGTCGGGAACCTTGCTGTTGGTTCAGAGCTACTGAGACTGTCCTGCAGACAGAGAGTGAATACTGTCCACTGGTGAAGGACAGTGCTGTTGTTGCAGGGGTCTGGGAACCTTTCTGTTGGTTCAGAAGCCCTGAAGAAGGATTTTCTTGTTGTATGTTTACAGAAATCCTGGGAGAGGGTTTTGCTAATGTTTTCAGGGGTTCTAGGACTGTTCTACAGACAGAGGATGAATTAATGAAGGGACTGGCAATGTATCTTGTGGCCTTGCTAAGCCTTGTCTCCCCAGGAACTAAGATTGCTGAGAACTTGCCTTGTTTCAAGATGAAGAAAAGACCTCCATTTGGGTATTAAGTGCTGTGCTTAAACTTGATGTGACTCTGGGGTAGATTCAATTGTGATCCAGGGGTGGGGAACTTTTGACCTTTTTGTGCCCTGTGATTGAACAAAATGAAGGTACTTTACTTATGTTTGGAAACTAATCTCCATTTGAGAAGAGGGGCTTTGTGGTGGACTAAATGAAGGTACAGCCTAGGGGTGGAGTAGTATTTAGAACAGGGACTTTGTAATTGATTAAATGATTGGAAGGACCTGGGGTGGGGTAGTACTTGGAGATTATTTAATCACCCTTAGTAAAATACTGTATTTGGAATGATGTCATGTTTTGACCTTCTCTGTTCTTGGTTTGTCACTGAATAAAATGGAGAGCACCTATGCTGGTATTTTGAACCTTGGGAAGTTGCCTTTCCTTTCCTTACATTACACAAGTAATCCCTGAATTGTTCAGGGTACAAGACCTGTAAGCTGCAGCATACATTTATCGATCATCTACTGTGTGCAAAACTCTATACAAGTCCTTCTCCCCCCCCCCCCCCAGAGCTTAAAATAGAATATAAGATGTTGGAGGGGATGTGGGAAAACTGGGACACTGATGCATTGTTGGTGTATTTGTGAACTGATCTAACTATTTTGGATAGCAGTTTGGAACCGTTGTCCAAAGGACTAATAAAACGATGCATACCCTTTGATCCAGCAAAGACATTTGAAAAAAAGGAAAAGATCCATTTGTACAAAAATATTTATAGCAGCTCTTTTTGTGGTGGCAAAGAACTGAAAATTGACGGGTTGCCCATCAATTGGGGAATGACTAAACAAGCTGTAGTATATGATTGGAATGGAATGTTATTGTGCTATAGGAAATGATAATCAGGCAGATTTCAGAAAAACCTGGACTTATATGAACTGATGCATCGTGAAGTGAACAGAACCAGGAGAACATTGTGCACAGTAACAGCAATATTGTTTGATGAAAAACTGAATGACAGCTATTTTCAATAATACAGTGATCCAGAACAATCCCAAAGGACTAATGATCAAGCATGCTATCCATTTCCAGAGAAAGAACTCATACTGTTTGAATACCGACTGAAGCATACTGTTTTTCACTTTCTTTATGTCATTTTTTTCTTATTTACATCTTGTACAAAATGACTTAATATGGAGATTTTTACATAATTGCAAAAAATAGAATATAAGTTCATTAAGGAAAGATACTGTTTCATATATGTCTTTTTTTCCCCTAGCCTAGTAAATGGCACACAGTAGGCACTTTGAACATACTTATTTAATGAATGATGGAAATAAGGTACTAATTAAATGGGTCATTTGGAACAACTGAGAGAATGTTTAAGATGAGAAAATAGGAAAGTGGTTAACAACTGGGAGGAGGCATCGGAGAGGAAGAGATTAAAAATATTTGGAGGTGGTAGGGAGGGATGTAGTATTTTTTTTTCCCCTCCAAAGGCTACTGACATAGAACCTTAGATGAAAAGTCAACTTAGTTTCTTTTGTTTTACTACTCAGGGAAAATGTTCACCTTACTTGCTTTTTAACTTAAGCATGAAAAATATAATTCTTTATTCAGTAAATACAACCAAAGGGCATTGGATTTAGAGTCAGAGGGTCCTGGGTAAGGGAGGAATTTATGCCTAAACAAGAGATATAGAGCATTATGAGATATAAACTAGATTTGATTATATTAAATTAAAGAGTTTATGCACACACAAAAATAATATAGCCAGGATTAGAAGGAAAGCAAAAAGCTGGGAAATTATTTTGTCTTTTTTTTGTTTCTTAATTAAATTTATTTATTTTTAGTTAATAACATTCAGTTCCACAATCCCCTCAGTTCCAAATTTTCTCTCCCTCCCTCTCCTCTCCCTCCCCCCCCCCCCATGGTGGCATGCAGTCTGATACAGGTTTCACAAGTACCTTGGGAAAATTTTTTTACAGCAGTTGTTTCTGATAAAGGCCTCATCTCTCAAATTTATAGAGAACTGAGTCAAATTTATAATAATACAAGTCATTTCCCAATTTATAAATGGTGAAAGGTTATGAATAGGCTGTTTTCAGCTGAAGAAATCAAAGCTATCTATAGTCATAGAAGCAGAGGACCTGGGTTAAAATCCCAGTTTTACTACTGCTTGGAAAACCTTGAGAAAGTAATTTCATTCTGGACCTCTATTTCATAATTTGTAAAATGGGGGTGACCAGACTCTGATCTTTATAATTCCTTCAAATTCTAAATCTATGATCTGACTTTAAAAAAATTCTTGTCTTTATGTTAAGGTCAATTAAGGTAGGAGATAAAGAAATAGAAGAAAGAGCATAGAGAAAGGAAAAAATAGAAGAGGGAGAATAGAGTAGGAGAAGAAAGATTTAGATATGGAACCATAAAAATATTCTGGAAAGTATATTTTAGAAAATATTAACTAAAGTGCTAGAATAAAAGTAAGTTAGCTCAGATATAGCTTACATTTCCCCACTTTCTGTGGCACCCTTATTTTGTCCCCATGTCTCCTGTCACCAAAAAAACCAAAACAAAATATTAGTTTTTGCAAAACCTGCATATGGAACTTCAGCTGGCTTTTGTGTCTTTTCCACCTCTGGCTTTCTGTCATAAAGAGGCAAATCAAGTGTAGAAGTATTCCAGTGGATCTGTCATCTCATCTTGCATACTCCCTCCAGAAGTGAAAATCAGGACCCACACATGCTTGCCCATCTAATTCTTGGCCATGTAACACCCTAAGTTAACTTTGGAGAGGCCACCCCGGGTACTAATGGCCTTCCTTGCTTTACCTTTCTCTTGAATAAATATCATTGGAATACATGGGCTAACCACCGTATATCCCTTGTTCTTGCCTGATAAAAAAAAATATTAACAGCTAACATTTTTATAGCACTTTCCAGGTGCCATGTATTGTATAAGCATGTTACAGATATGTCATTTGATCCTCACACAGTCCTGTGGAGGTGCTGTTATAACCCATACTTTGCATTTGAGAAAACTGAGATTGACAGAGATTAAGTGACTTGTCCAGGTTCTACAGTTTCTAAGTGATTGAGGTTGGATTTCAACTCAGGTCTTCAGAAACCAGGCCTGGATCTCTGTCCATTGTACCACCTAGCTTCAAGCAGCCTTTTTAAAAAAAAATTCCATTTTTCAGTGACATCCTTTGCATTGCTTTGCCTTCATAATTACTTGTTTGCATGACGTTATGGTCTTCTAACTCCACTCTTTTGCCTCTCAGTTCCTTTTTGGTTGATCCCCAAAGAATCTGCAGACTATAATGTTCTGTGACTTGGAGCCATAATACAACAATGCTGGAAGAATATCAGTATTAGAGGGAGAGAGAGAAAAAAGACAGAGAGAGAAGAGAGGGAGAGAGAGAGAGAGAAAGAGAGAGAGGGTGTAGCAGCAAGCACCCCAAGCATCCTCAGGGTTTGCTGCCAACACAGGTTCTTGGATCTGCTTTGATAAAGGAAAGCAACTCAAAATGGGTTAACAAGCTTACTTTAATCAGTCAAACATATATCGTTTACTTAGTTCAGGGGAAAGAGGTCAGCACCCTGAACTTCAAAGTATACAGGAAGACTTATCAAAACAGAAACAGATCAAGTAGACAGATTTCCAAACTGTCCAACCATTACATCCATACCCAGAGATCTGGGTTTTAACATCTGGGTTTTTCAAAGGGGGGGGGGAGGCTCTGGACAACGGCTTCCCAGAATCCATATCAAATCACAGAACACTTCTCAAAGTGAGCCCCAAAACAAAGCCTCACATCAGGGCTTATATAGCCTTCTCCTGGCTCAGAGAATGTAATAACCTTATTGACTCACTGGCCAATCAAGAAGTATCTACTGAAAAACAAGCTTCCCACACCAGGCTCCTGGTGCACTTTAGCCTAGGGGCAGGGAAGATCTTAAAAATTTACATTCCCATTACAAAGGGAGAGAGACAGACAGACAGACAGAGGGAAAGAGAGAGGAGGGGAGAGAGAGAGAGACAGGAAAAGAGAGAGAAGGAGAGAGAGAGAAGAGAGACAGAGAGAGAGGGAAAGAGAGAGAGCAGAGGGAGAGAGAGAGAGGAGAGAGACAGATGGACAGACAGAGGGAAAGAGAGGAGGAGAGAGAGAGACAAAGGGAAAGAGAGGAGGGGAGGGGGGGCAGGCCTTTGTTTTAGGGGGCCATTAAAATAACTTCATCAGTTTCCCAGTGGCAGTTCAGCATTCTCCTTCAAGTCAGTTTTGTACTCAACTCATGTTTTTGCAGATTGAGACAGCCATTGTAGCCACAGAGTAAAAAAATGAGCTCTACACTCTAGCATTAGTGATCGGAACAATGGATCTTGTAGCTGAGGGTGAGATCTTAGAACCCTGGCCTCAGTATGTTTTAAGGAAGGAAAGGAATGAATGTGGTGGCATAGCAAGGTCCTTCAAGATAAGCAACATAGGATTGGCAGAACACAAGTGGAATATATTTAAGATCAGTTATCAGGATATTTTTTCCCTTGAGGTTAAAAGAAACTATAACAAATACATAATACCTAATGTTTTAAGTTTTAAAATAAATTAACAAGCACTTATTAAGTATTTTCCATGAGCCAGGCACTGTTCTAAAATACTCAAGATATAAATAAAAGCAAAAACAGATCCTGCTAATTATCTGACTCAAACTTGTTTTCCCAAAGCTTGCCCTTTTATAGTTACTGTGTTTGATCCTTACCTCCACCTCCACCCTTGGCTAACATGGAGGTATATATAGTCTATGGGCTGGCTCAGCTGAGAGAGTCAAGGCCTTGCTTGGGCTTTGACAGCTGGAGATACATATTCTTTTTTTAAAGTTAATTTTACTATGAGGACCTAAATTTAAATTATGTTTTGATGACTTAGATCAACATCTTTTTTTTTCCCCAAAATGCTTAGCATTTAAAAACCACAGGCTTGAAAAAATGAACTTTTACTTTTAATGATGTTGTGCTTTTTTATTTAAAAAAGATCTAAGGACATAATACTGTTATTCTTTTATTAAAGTTATTTTTATGAATTACAAAGTCAGGTTTTCAGAAAAAGGATATAGTATTTTTACTTTCCTAATTCCTGAACCTAAAAATATGATTATAATTTATTTTGGGCAGGAAGCAGTATTACAATACTAGAGAATTAGATAAATGTTCAAAGTTTTTACAACACAGTAAATTCAATTTAGAAGCACAAAATGAATGTGTCCACTGACTTTTGAACATTTAAAAAATTTGTTCCTGGTTGTATTGATAATTATCACACATAGATTTGTTGTGTTTTTTGCTACCAGATAACTCCCTCAATTCCCATTCCCCTTGTGACATCATCTCCTATTCGAAAAGATTCTTGTCCAAGTCTCAGCAGATTGCTGAATTCAGTCGGGGAAATATAAGTTTAGGAAGTAGTGAAATTATTTTTTAATGAAATTTAATTCTGCCACTTTTTAGCCTTTCCATTTTCAAGAGAAGTATCGAAAGTTTTGGTAGCTTCCATTTTTATGGAAAAGAAAGCAACTTCGTATTAGAATACCATTTTCAGTTTACTTGTGTGCTTATAGTAAGCCTTAAAAAATTTGTCTTTCTCCAAACTGGTCATCTAAAAATTTCACACCCCAATTATTGTCCCTAAAAACATTTCCAAAGATGGTATGGATTGCAGTTCCTTTGTCTATCTCTTTTTTTTTTTGCTTATTTGAAATAAATATCAGTGAAATACCTTTAACTTCTAGGTGATGAGCTGTGGACAGTAAGGATAATTTCTCTTTATAGGACTTTCTAGTGTGATTGTTTAATAGCTTTTGCATTGATCTTTTGCTATGACCATCTTTAACCGAAGTAAACTGAAAAAGCAAATATTGATTTTTTTTTTTACTGTCTACTTTCCTCACACACCACTAAAGGAGCCATTCATTCATATGTTGCCTATAGGAGCTTATCAAAGTTAGTATTCTTAACCACTGATTGCCTCTTGAATGACTTTAGACTGCACGTATTGAGTATCCATAGGGTGAATGGACATCAGATTATTAGGCCATTTGAGTATACGTATTTAAAAACAAATCCTGCTGTTGCAGAATTTAGCATGTACTTATCTTCCCTCCTTCATTGACATGGTGGTGTTTTTTGTTTTGTTTTTGTGGATGTTCTCTTGACCAAAGCGGGCTGTGACTTCTCTAGTAGAGGGGATTCTGGGACTAGTGGTGGGGTCACAAACACCATCGGCTGCTCCGCCTTCTTGAGATAAGCTTTCTCAGGGGTGGCTAGAATACCTGCCCTGGAGTCAGGAGGACCTGAGTTTGAATTCAGCCTCAGACACTTAACATTTACTAGTCCTGTGACCTTGGGCAAGTCACTTAACCCCAATTGCCCTGTCTTGCCCTCTCCAAAAAAAGCAAAAAAAAAAAAAAAGGCAAAAGAAATAAGTCTTCCCAGATTTAGTTAGCCTGGCCCCCAGACAACAGCTCTGTAGTTCTTTTGCCAGATATGAACTCAGAGCCTTTCCAGAACATGTGAGGTCTATCGGAATGTGTGGCCCTATCAGCAAAACATGGAGAACCCATTATTATCTTACAACAGGTCATCAGGGTATGACTATAGGGTAGTTTATAGTGTATTAAGGCAAGTAAAATAGACAAACCTTTAACTGATAGAAATGTAAGACAGTATTCCAGGCAGTATTCCAAAAGTCCCCCTGGGAGTTATTTGTTTGGAGTTTGAGATATCTTTTCTTACAAAAAACATTGTTTTGAATTGTAGTTAGTGGCATTCCCCGGCTATTTCCGAACTATTGCACTTGCACTCCGGACATCTTCCTCGTCTTCCTGCGCAGAAAGCTCTGCTCTGCTCTTGGGACCTTAGACTCTGGGAGTTGAGCTTTCCCCTGTCTTGCCTGGAACTGGGTCACTTGCCAGCCTTTTCCAAAGCATATTCCTGTGTGTGTCCTCTTCTTCCTCATTCCCCTTCTATTCCATCAGAATATAAGCTGTAATGTAGGCAGTTTGTTTTTCTTGCCTGTATTTCCACAGTATCTGGCACCTTGTTCAGTTGTTTTAGTCATGTCCAACTCTTCATGACCCCATTTTGGGGTTCTCATGGCAAAGATACTGGAGTGGTTTGCCATTTTCTTCTCCAGTTCATTTTATAGATGAGGAAACTGAGGCAAACAGGGTTAACTGACTTGTCCAGGGTCATACAACTAGTTAAGTGTCTGTGGCTAGATATGAACTTAGATATTCCCAACTCTATACCTGGTGACACCTAGGACACCTAGATGCCCCAATTGACCACCTAGTAAGTGCCTAATAAATACTTTTTTCATTCATTCTTCTGCCAGCCATCCATAAGTATGACATGATGGGAGATTCAAAAGAATTCTATAATATAGGGACCCTGCCCTTAGAGAACTTGCAGTCTAATTGGGGAAGAGAAATTAATGTGATAAGAGATAGAGGAAGATTTAATCCCTAAACTGTGCTATTGATGAGAGTTTTGGTGAGCACTTACATTGTAAATTGTTAAGATGTTCGTGTGTGTGTGTGTGTGTGTGTGTGTTTAAATCACAGTCTTAGAGTTTGAAGGGACCTCACAGGTTATCTTACTGAACCCATATAAATGGTCCTACATAAATGTTAGGAACCTATTCCTCCTTGAGATAAATTATTCCACTTTTAGTCAGTTTTAATTGTTTAGAAATTCCAATCCCTACCTCCTTACATTGAGTCAGATTTGTTTTTCTGCAACTTCTGCCCATTTTTTATACCTATGCTTGGGTCGCCAAATATTGGGAGTACATGGTCAAAGAAGACAGAATGAATATTTTTCTTCTTTAATCTTTGCCCCCACTGATTCTTGGACCATGGGCAAAGCCCTTACTTTCCCAGCCTTGGTTTCTCCATGTATAAAACTAAGCTTAATGACATGGTAGCCTGAATGCCCAGGACTTGAAAGAGTGAATTAGCTGTTAAAAATGTTATTGGATATGGGAATGAGGGGTACTAACGATGTATTTCAGTAGTACCTTTCATCCAGAGGTCTAATAATGGTGACCATCTTCACAGCGTCTCTAAAGAGAAGCCTAGGAAGGATACATGCTTACTATGCCCATTTTTGCATACAGAGACTGAGATTAATAACTTGAGTTGTCTGATGTTACTCATCAGTGACACTGCACAGAGAGGGTGTGTTCAAGCTTAGCAGCTGTGGATTCAGAATAAGAGGGACTGCATTCAAGTCTTGGCCTGCTAGCTTACTTACTTTGTGAGTTTAGTAAAATTCCTTCCCCACTCTGGGCTTCAGTTTCCTCATATGTGAAATGAGGGGGTTAGATCCAGGGGTGGGGAACCTGTGGCTTTGAGTCTACACGTGGATGGATGTTGTGCAACAAATGGAATTGTTCTGTGAAGTTTGGATTCAGTGAAAGGGCCGTACTCGAGGACCTAGACGGCCACATGTGGACCCGAGGCCAGAGGTTCCCTATCCCTGGATTAGACAATCTTCTCAGGTCCCTTTTCTTTGTAAATTCTATTTTCCATTGTTCCCTGATGTCAAGATATCATATATGATAAACTAATTTCTGTAATTTTCAAACTTGATAGAATAATGCAGTGTTCCATAGTATTGAAGAATTGAGAGATTTCTCTGAAAGGGAATACTTTAAAATAAATCATGTATCAAAGTGGTTGTAGCCGACTTTAGAATTGACCATCTTCACACCTGAAAGTACTGTAGGGGGGGCAGCTAGGTGGTGCAGTGAATAGAGCACTGGAGTCAGGAGGACCTGAGTTCAAATTTGGCTTTAGACACTTAACACTTACTAGCCCTGTGACCTTGGGCAAGTCACTTAACCCCAATTACCCTGCTTTCCCCCCTTCAAAGAACAAAACACACTAAAACAAAAATAAAAGAAAGTACTGTAGATCAAATTAGTGTGAGTCCCTTCATAGTAACCAGATTTTGCTTTGGTTTAATTAAAACAGCTTTGCCTTTCTTCATGTCATGCCCCTCTCTCTACCTTCAGCCCCAGGTCAAGCATGCTGGCTCTCAGCCTGAGGCCCTGGATACTAGATTGGTCCCCCTTAGCCATAGCTAGCCCTACCCAGACATCCCATGCTGTTGGCTAGCATCTTCATGTAGGGTTGCTGAGTGAGTACCCTGTTGTCCTCCCTTCCCCTCCCCCCCATACATACTTTTTACCATCTCTGGAGTTAGGTGCAATTATTATTACCTCCATTTTACAAATGTGAAAACTAAAGCAGCTAGGTTAAGTGACCTGCCCAGGGTTACACAACTAGTAAGTGTGAGGCAGGATTTGAAGTTGTGTTCCTGACTTCCAGTTCCAGTGCTTTTATCCATTCTGTTACCTAGCTGCTTTGTCATTTAAACAACCATTTATTAAGGGCTTTACCGTGTGCCATTGCTTGTGCTGAGTTCAGGGGACAACAAGAAAATTGGAGAGGAAAAAAAAAAGATCTCTGCCTAAGACTGTAAGCCCCTTGAGGGAAGAGACTGTCTTACCTTTTTGTATTTTTTATCCCTATCACTTAGAGCCATGTCTGACACAGAAATGCTTATTAATCTTCTACAGGGAGAATAATCTGCCACCCCCGCCCTGTGATGATGCTTCTGTAGATTCAGCAGATATTGATGGGGGCACATCCCCCCTCTGTGTAGATGATAACCCATCCCACTCATCCTGAATACCTGCTCTGACAACAGATCTGGCACCATCACTAAGGAGGACTTAAAAAGAGGTCATCATTTCTGACCACATCAGTCATATAGATCTGACTTCTGGGAATTTCGCATGTTTCATTTCATTTTTTTGTGATATTTTTATGCAATTTTTAAGTTTTTGAAGTGCCCGCATATCTTTACAATTTCTTTTTCTCAGAGCCCTTATTCATCAGTAACTTGGCATTGATCTTTTATGTGAAAAGCAGAAGAGTCCTCATTACTTTTTCACAGCAACGGCAACACAAGATTATCTAGATTTTTGTCTGTTACGAGTATGGCATTTACTCTCATTTTGTTTTTCTAAAGATTATTTAGGAAAGGATTGTGAAATTCACCATCATAAGGGTTTGTTTCAAATGCCAAGTAAGGAGTAGCCAAAAAAAAAAAAAAGAATCAGAGTTAAATTAGTGGTGGTGTGTTATTTTTCATTTTGAAGTGAATCTTTTTTTTTTTTTTACATAAATGTGGATGTTGTGAAATCTTTTTAGAACTAGGGTAACCTTACAGATCAGTTAGTTAACAAGCATTATTAAGGGCCTTCTGTTTGCTAGGCACTAAGCCTCATTCCTTAACACGTACAGTGACTTGGCCTCCTGGCTGTTCCACAAACAAGACCTTCCATCTCTTGCTCTGGGCATTCTCTCTGACTGCCCACTATGCATGGAACTCTTTCCCTTCTCCATTCCAGTTATTGACCTCCCCGGCTTCCTTTTAACTGCCAACTGAAATCCTGTGTTTTATAGGAAGCTTTCACCAGCCGCTCTTAATTCCAGTGCCTTCCCTCTGTTACTTATTTCCTGTTCATTCGGTATGTAGCTTTGTATATATTTGTTTGCATGTTGTCTCCCCAATTCGATGTCAACTCCTTGAGAGCAGGCACTGTCTTTTGCCTCTTCCTGTATCCCCAGCACCTAGCACAGTGCTGGTATGTAATTATTGATTGATGGATTGATTGAAGCCTGGGAACAGCGAGTGTCTTGTTCAGGTCAGTGGCACCAAGGCAGAGTACTTAAGAGGAGAGTAAGAAGACAGTAAAAGCGGGTGGTGACCAGACAGTGAAGGTCTTTGGATGCCAAATAGTGTTTTCTATGTGATCCTGGAGTTGGTAGGAGGAACCACTGTAGTTTATTGAATGAGGGTGGGGTGGGGTGGGGTATGTGATGTGATGAGATCTGCACCTTAGGAAGATCATTTTGACAGCTGAGGGGAGGGTCCACTAGAGTGGGCAGAGACTTGAGGTCGGGAGACTTCAGCTTGTTATTGCCATAGTTTGGGCATGAGGTGATGAAGCCCAGCCTCAGGACAGTAGTGTCTTCAGGAGAGTGAAGGGATCATATTCAAGGTGGGTGGTAGGGAAAGGAAAAGGGAATAGGCATTTATGTAGCCTCTATTACACAACTAAGACCCTACACCATATACTGTGCTAAGCACTGAACAAATATCTCATTTGTTCCTCAGAATACCCTGTGAAATAGGTGCTATTATAGCAACTTTACAGTTTCCTCAGTTGAGGAAACTGAGACAAACAGAGGTTAAATGACTTGCCTCAGGGTCACACAGCTAGTGTGCCTAGGGCAGGATTTGAATTCAGGTCTTCCTTATTCTAATCCCAGGTTTTTATGTACTGTGCTACCTAGTTGCCATTCAAGAGATGTTAAGAGTAGAAATGGCAGGACTTGGTAAGAGATTGGATATAGGGGGTAAGAGTATCAAGAATGGAGGAGGACACCTAAGGTGGGAGGGAGTCTGGGTGACTGGGGGGATGGTGTTGCCATTGACAGTTAGCAGAACATCAGGAAGAAGAGAGGGCTTTGGGGAAAGGTGGGGACTTCAATTTTTGACATGTCAAGCTTAAGATGTCTGATTTCCTGTGTGTGATGTACAGTAGATTTAGTTGGAGATGTGAGGCTAGAAGTCAAGAGAGAGGCTAGAGCTGGAGAAATAGATCTGGGAATCATTAGCCTCCAAGATGACTGAACTTAGGAACTGATGAGATCCTCAAGTGAGAGATGCCAGCCTCATTTAAAATGGACGCAGGCCGATGCCCCCTCTGATGCTCTCGCTTTTCTAGCCCCGGTTCTGTCACTTACTTAGCTATGTGTCATATAACTTCCCTGGCACCTGGCTTCCTCATTAAGGTTACCATCCTTAATCTATTTGCCCAAGGGAGACCTTTTGTCCTTTTTCTGATTGGCCTAAAGAGAAAAATCTGGAAAAGGTTTTTAGTCCAGAGAAAATATTTCTTAATATATTTCTAGAGAAACTAAAACGAGCTTTTAAAAATATGCTTATGTGATGAGATGTTGGACTACATGGTCCTTGAGTTCCCTGCTAGGTCTTCATTTATGATCCTAATAATTATTATAACTGACAGGCTTAAAGAGTTATATACCTTCTCTTTTGACATGAACAATCATATAGATGGCATCCCTATTTTACAGATGAGGAAACGGAGGCTAAGAAATATGTAACTTATTGGGGTAGCTGAGATAATTGGAAGAACCAGGTCTAGAACTCAATCCTCCCAGCCAGTTCTTTTTCTGTTACAAACGACATAATTTTTAATATTTCTTTAAAGATTCAGCATTTAAAAGATTTCTATAGAGGGATATTGAAAATTAAATTTCTTATTAAATATTTTGAGCTTGTGTCTTTAGAAATATTGGGAAAAGCATTAGCCTCAGTTCACAGACCTTTTTGATCCATCCATGCTTGGAAATGAAATAGATACTCTTGGGACCTATGAATTCTAATTCAACCATAAAGTAACGCACATTGTATTAGAAGGTAAGCTCCGTTAATATAAAGACTACTTTTTTGTTGTCATTTATTTTTTGTTTTGTCTTTTTGTCTGGGGAATTGCCTTACCTGTAGTAGACTCTTACTAGATGGTTCTTGAATTGAGTTTCAATTATAAAATTATGAATTGACACTTCCATTTAAACTTCATGGGCTCCAACATGTCAAAGAAAAAAATACTAATTCCGTACTCTGCATTGTAGGCTCTCTGCCAGAAATAATTAAAAAATTAATATGAATCTAATAACCCAGCCATTTCTAACTTGGAGAGAGCGCTATGATCAAACAGGTGCAGGTCCTCAGACATGTCCTTTACCAAGAGGAATTGAGGCAATGCTTACAGGAATGTTGAACAAAAAAAAGATTGTACTATGTTGAAATAACATACTTAGATTAACATTCCAAAACAGTTGTCACCTTCCTTGACCATTGTCCTTAAGGATTGCTAGGGCCTCCTCTAAGCAATCAATGGATCCTTTCTGAATGGAGAAGTGTTGGTGATAACCCCATCCTTTCTGGATTTATAGAAAGAGGATACTACCCTTAGATGATTTAATAGCACAGTCTCTTCAAGGCTCGAGTGAATATAGTATGCACAACCAGACCAGAGGTACTCTTTGTTCTAAGTTTGGTTACCATCCATAACCCATTTGCCCAAGGAAGGCCTTTTGTCCTTATTCTGATAAGCCTAAAGAGAAAAATCTGGAAACAGTTTTTAGGCCAGAGAATCAATCATTTCTTAATATTTCTAGAGAAATTAAAATGAGGTTTTTTTAAAAAATATGTTCACATAAATATAAACATCAAAAAGTCTTTAACTGACATTATTGCCAGCCCTTTCAGAATGAGTTGATAGTCATACTTGGCTTCTCTAATTAGACCTGTTAGAAGTGGATTAAAATGACATCTATATTTATATAGGATTTTAAGATAAAGCATTTTCCTTAAAACAACCCCACGAATTAAAGAATCTGGGTATTATGATCTTAATTTTTTAGACGAGGAAACTGAGCCATAGAGCATAGAGCCAAGTAGCTTGCTGCTGCAGTCAGTCACGTAGCTGGTAGGTAAATTGGTATACAAATGCAAATACAAACCAAAACCATGGTAAAAGTAGGTGAATTAAATATATAAATAGTGTGGAAGCTCAGTTCTGAGATGGCAAGCAGTGGGTACTTAAGACTGTTTCATGAATTAGGTTCCATAACCCTCTTTCAGTTTGCCAAGGAAAGCAAGGGATTACAATTTCAGTGTCTGTTGAAATGAAATAAGGGAAAACTTTGACCAAATGGCAGAATGCAGGAGGATAAAAGGAAAAGGGGATTTTTCCAGTGTTTGGAGTTTGGTTTGGTGAAGATTTCACTGGTGGAATTGGTTAGGATCAGGTGGAAGGAACTAGTGTAACAAGGGAAAGGGCATGAAGAAGGGAAATTCTGTGGCATTTGCAAATGACAGAATCAGGTAACAGTGCTCTAGCCTTGGGTCAGGTCAGCCAGTTGCTTTTGCTTCTGTTGAACCTGTTGTTATCTGAAGATCTCGAGATAAAGAGTTCTGGGATAGGGACAGCAAGTGCTGTCTTGGTGATTTTATGGAGGTGGCAGTTTGGGACTGACTAACATCACAGCATGAGGTATATGTGCTAGCACTGAGAAGAAAGGCAAAAATGAAAGTCAACTCCTTCCAAAAGAAATATAAGGGAAAATTGGTGGTGAGCTTGAGGGGTGTGGCAGACAGAGAACTGTGGTGGCTGGGGTGGATGAGGAAAGGCAAGGTGCTGTGCCATAATAAACCCAGCTTTTGTAAACTACGGTGGTGATGACTAGGGACTGTCCCGTATTGTAACAACCTTTCTCCTCAGACTTTATCTGAAAGTTTGTTTCTCCCATGCATTTTTTGCAAACGGCTAGTGGATAGAAGGTCAGCCTTGGAGTCAGGAGGTCCTGGATTGAGTCAAGCCTCAGACACCTATTTGCTCTGTGACCTCAGGCCAGTCATTTAACCCTTCATTTGCTTCCAGGAAACTGCTATCCACGTCCAAGACTCCTCACCTCTGGTGCCTGAATTTTTTTCTTCACAATAGAAGAAATGACAGCTGTGTACCAAACAAACAAAATACTTACCATGCAATATGTGTGTGTTCTGCATATGTATGTTACATGTTACTTGTAGCACACTGAGCTCCTTGTGGAGAAGGGACTGTGTCTTATCTGAACTTAATATTTGCTCCAGTGGGGCAGCTAGGTGTTGCAGTGAATAGATTCAGGAAGACTCATATTCCTGAGTTCAAATCTGGTCTGAGACTCTGTGTGACTCTGGACAAGTTGCTTAACCATGTTTGCCTTAATTTTCTCATCTAGAGAATGAACTAGAAAAGGAAATGGCAAAACCTTCCAATATCTTTGCTAAGAAAACCCCAAATGAGATCATGAAAAAAGGATTGAACAACAAAAATTTCTTTCAGTGCCTTCTCTGCACATAGCAAATGATTAATAAATATGTAATGAATGACCTATTATTGTAGTCTTTTTTTTAAAGTATTCATTCCCTTGTTTTTGAATCATTCTAATCCTACAGTTTATTCAGTGGAATACCAAATATTTAGGTGCCAAGCATTCTTAGGTGCCAAGCAGTTGGTTTAGGTGAACAATCCACTGCTATGCTATTGACTTCTCTAAGTGACTGTTTTTCAAGGCTTACAGACATATTTTGATAATGCTTTCCCTCTCCCAAGCCCTTTCTATAATAGCATCACTGGTGTAAGCTGACGCTTTTGAAACTGTTAAAATGTAGTTATGACCTCTGTCTCATTTCTGCCATGTGGGTTGGTGGTGACTAGTCCCTGGCATGTCTCCCATCTCTGCCCTGATTTCTATACTGCAGGGTCATGACATCTGGCCATGGAACCACAAGCTGTGAGCCAGCTCTAGACTAACCATAAAGCAGCATTGTTAGAGAGGAGAGAGCAAATAGGCCTGTCATATTCAGAACACTGGTCTCTTACTGAAGGGTGCTCATGCCCTTGCCTGCCACATTGCTGGGGGTGGAGAGGGTCTTTCATTTTGCATGGAAATGCGTTCCTAGAGTAAGTGACTTAGTTAACTTTATAAGCTTACCTCATTTCTGTGCAGAAAGGTACAATGTGAGTATGCCTTGTTTTACATAACAAAATAATTCCTTGAAATGTCTTATATAAATCTGATCTGTATAAATCAATTCATATTTTAAATGTAATAAGGAAACTTGTTGAATATATAGGGGGAAAAAAGGATTATTGCCTCAATTTTTCAGATGAGGAAACTGAGTTTCATGAAAGGTTAAGTGACTTATCTGAAGGTCACACAGTGGGCTTTGAACTTAGGTCTTTGTGACTTCTAGAACAGCACTATGTCTACTATGCCATGATTCTCTTATCAAGATATATTTCTATAATTCTTATATATATATATTTATATATATGTATGTGTATATATATATATATATATACATACACACACACACACACACACACGTACACTGTAATTCTTTCCAAGATTTTGTAGCTTATATCTTTCCCAAGTCCCCATTCCAGTCATGTATTTACCTTCCAATTTGGTTTTCTTATTTTTCATTCCTAACTGTTAAGGTTGCTTCTTGCGTTCGTTGAGCTAAAGGTGAATGTCATTCTCACACTTTCGGTCATTCTCTTTTGTTAGGAAGTGTTAGATCTTACACAGCTTTGCCTTAAATTGGCACCTCAGCATTCTGGATCATGAAGTTATCCTCACTTTTGCTTAGGTGACACTTGGATGTTCTGTGTGTAGGCTAGAACTTCCCTTTGAGGATGGGCTCCATTTTGCAGTAAGACAAGTAGATTTGAACATGTCCTATTCCATATAGCTCTTTGTTGCTTTTTGCAAGTGGTGTAACATTTCTGAACCTGTTTCCTCCCCTTTAAAGTAATGCCTACCCCTGGGCCATTTAATGAGATTGTTGTCTTCATGTATTTAGAAGCACTTTAAAAACCATGAAACACCCCACAGAAATTTGTAATATAATTGTTTCCTTAATATTAGTTAACACTAGTTAATATGCCTGAAATCGTTTTGTTTTTGACTGTACTTCTTAAGTTTTTTTTTTTTGTTTTACCCCAGATTAATACTGAAGAACATGTGGATGCAGCTGACCAGGAAGTTATCTTGTGGGATCACAGTATCCCTGAAGATATCCTGAGGGAGATAACCAAACCCAAAGAGGTCCCCGCAGAAAGTGTTACTGTTTGGATTGATCCACTTGATGCTACACAGGAATATACAGGTGATTTTGGATTAGCTGTTCATTATAGAATGGAGAGTTAAAATGACAAGTTATGTTTGGTGATCTATGTGAGTCTAAGAGGAAACTTTTTTTTGCCGTGAAACTCACAGAACAACTTGCTGCATGCAGTATAGCGTAAGGGAGTTAGAATTGATTAATTCTGGGGCCCTCTCCAACTTGAAAATTTTGTGATCCTAGTGTCTCATCTTTCAAGAATAACATTGTATTTATTAGGAGAAAAAGCCAGCCTTTATTTTCTCTAATTAAGTTATATTGTTCTTAAATGTCTTGATTGGTGTTATTTTTTATCCAAAGAGACAGCTGACTGATATTTATATTATATTTATACTGTGGTACAGTTGAAAGGGGACAACCATATGGTTTAATGGATAGAGTGCTGGGCCTGGAGTCAGGAAGATATGAGTTCAAATTCAGCCTCAGACACTTACTAGCTGTGTGATGCTGGGCAAGTCACTTAACCCTGTTTGCCTGAGTTCCCTCATCTTTAAAATAAACTGGAGAATGGCAAACCACTCTTTGCCAAGAAAACCCCAAAATGGGCTCCTGAAGAGTTGAACACAACTGAACAACAACAAAAAGAATGGATATATTTTGAATCATTTGTTTTGTTGAATCAGCGGTTTTAAGATGAGAATTGACCTTAGGATAAACTAATCAAACCCAATTACTTTACAGATGAAGCAGTGGTTATCCTGGTTGGATAAGTGCTTTGCCTGTGTTCACACATCTAATTAGTGACTTAGCCAAGACTATAATCTGTCCAGAATCTAGCTGGAATCTTCTCACTACTGCTTCCTTTTTTCTTTCTTTTTGTAGGCAGTCAGGGTTAAGTGACTTGCCCAGGATCACATAGCTAGTAGGTGTCTGAGGCTGGATTTGAACTCAGGTTCTCCTGAGTGAAGGGCCTGGTGCTCTATCCACTGCACCACCTAGCTGCCCCTACTTCCTTTTCTTTTGTTTGTTTTTTGGGAGGGGGGAAGGCAAGGCTATTGGAGGTAAGCGACTTGCCCAAGGTCACCCACCTAGTAAGTGTTAAGTGTGAGGTCAAATTTGAGCTTAGGTCCTCCTGACTCCAGGGCAGGTGCTCTATTCACTGTGCCACCTGGCTGCCTTCATACTTCCTTTTCAGCAACACTTTAGCTTCTGAGGTGGCTTAATCACTTAATCTTTAAATAGGTTTAGATTTATAGATAAACTGACCCAAGCCTGGAGCCTTTTAATAAATAAAAGGATTATGTTCTAACCATTCATAGTCAAAATCCATTCTCTAATGTTAATCCTTTCTCTAATAAAAATGATTTAGTTATTTCCAGAACCTAGATTCACAAACATGCTGAGCTAGAAGAAACCTCATAGATTGTCCAGTCCAACCTGTATCAGAACCGCATTCTCCTTCAGAACATCCATACCAAGTGGCCCTTTGGGTACTCACTGCTCTTTAAAGGAGCTCATTCTGTTTTTAGACAGCTTTAATTGTTCTGAAGTTCTTCCTTCTTCTGGTACCTTGTGAGATATGAATGTTTAGCACAGGACACAGGAGTCGTGAATTCTTTGTGGGCTGGTCTTTTTCCTAGCTGGCCTGCTTATCTGGCTTTTCTTACTGTTTTTACTATTTTTGCTTTATCCTTCTCTGTCTGAAGATCCTACTCTTCATGACCCCTTTTGGGGTTTTCTTGGCAAAGTTGCTGCAGTAGTTTTTCTATTTTCTTCTCCGGCTCATTTTACAGATGAGGAAACCGAGGCAAAGAGGGTTAAATGACTTGCCCAGGGTCACGCAACTAGTATGTGTCTGAGGCCAGATTTGAACTCAGGAAAGTGAGTCTTCTGACTTCAGGACTGCATCATCCAGTGTACCACCTAGCTGCCTTGTTTAGTCTTTAGCCATAAGATAAAAGGGCCACAGGATAGAATGCATTAAACAAAACAAGTATCACTTGGCAGTGAGATGTGCTGGAATGGAGCACTGCATGTAGAAACAGGGGGACTGGGTTCAGTTCCTGGTTCTCAGGCCACAGGCACGTTCTTCTGACCTTTTTAAACTTTTCTGTCCTCAACCCCAAAAGTAGAGATGATATTATTTGGACTGTCTGCTTCACCAGGGTTATTGGAAGAACCCCCCCCCTTTTTTTTTTTACAAACCGTAAAAAGTGTAATAGAAATGAATTATCCATGTATAATTTATATAAAATTGCCTGCTTTATCAAGAAGTGGGGGAGAGGAGGAAGAGAATTTGGAACTCAAAATTTTTAAAAATTGAATGTTAAAAATCATTTTACATGTAATTAGAAGAAAAATATTAAATATTTATTAAAAAGGGGAAAAAAGAAAAGAAATGTGAGTTACGGGATTTGAAGTCAGAAGATATTAATAAGGTCTGGTACTGCTAAATCTCCTTCTTTTACAATTTTTCATCAGTTCCTTTAATATTCTTGACTTTTTGTTCTTTCAAATGAATTATTATTTTTTCTAATTCAGTAAAATATATTTTGTTAATTTAATTGAGATGGCATTGGATATATGAATTAGTTTAGGTAAAATTGCTACTTTTATCATATTGATCCTGTCTACCCATGAACAATTAGTATTTCTCCAATTATTTAAATCTGATTTTATGTATATAAAAGTTATTTTTTTTCACAATTTTGTTTATATAGTTCCTGGGTTTGTTTTGGCAGGTAGACATACCCCCAGGTATTTTATACTATTGAGAGTTATTTTAAATGGGGTACTTTTTACTCTGTCTTGCAAGGGTTTTGTTTGTGATATATAGGAATGCTAATGATTTATGTGGATTTACTTTATATCCTGTTACTTTACTAAAATTATTAATTGTTACAATTAACTTTTTAATTGGGTCTTTGGGATTTTCTAAGTATATCAATTAAAAAGGTAATTTTATTACCTCATTCCCTATTCTGATTCCTTCTGTTTCTTTTTCTTATTGCTATTTCTAGGATTTCCAATATAATATTGAATAATTTAATAACTTTAACAAATAATTTAATAAATTATCCTTTCCGAATAAAATATGCCTCCTTATAAGTAAGCTACATTATCTTTGTGGGGTACATTCCACCAATTTTCATTAATATTCACTAAGTAATTTTTGCCTCTTTGTAGGATAATCTTAAGCACAAAACACAACTAAATTCACTTTCACTTGACTAGGAGAATTTTTTTATTGTGCTCTATTTTCAAGGGAAAGAGGCAAATCTGACAAAGACAGATTATTAGAGATTGACCAAAAATTAGATTCAGTCTACTCTCATGGAACTTCTACACCTCCACTATATTTTAGACAGTGAGATTTGATATTTAGAATTCAGAGTGATGACCCTGATGCCTTGGCCCTGCTGCTTCCCCAGTGACCTTGGGCAAGTTACTCCTTCTTTTGACCTCAGGTTCCTCATCTGTAAAATGGAAGGTTTGATCTCTTAGAGATTATCTCTTAAGATCCTTTATAACTGTAAGACTGCAACATTCTGAGCCATCAAAAAGATTAAATTGTATTTGACATGTTAATTTAATGCTGTATTTATTGATATACTGATCTGTTGTTTTTAATCTGTCTTAGGCCAGAAGTATACCGATTGTGTACATCTTAGATTCTAAACAAATTGTTTTTTGATTTGACAAAAAAATTCAGTTAAATGCAATGCTCCATTCCCTTATATTTAGTGGAATTTATTTCATATACATTCATGACCTTGGAGTTTCACAGTGGAAGCTTTGAAAAGCTTGACCTTCCAATTGCTTTGAAAGGCAAGATAGTTGAAACGCAAAAAGAACATACTCATTTGGAGAAAGTACATTGGAAATTATGTAAGTTAATGGTAATTATGTAATTACATAATTGGACATTATGTAAGAAATAATCTTCCTCAGAAATGGATTGATGAAAAATAGAATTTACTTTTTATTTGCAGAGGGCTTATCCTGGGGTAAGGCTGCATCTATCTTAGGGTAGACTTGCCCCACGAAACCATTTCATATTACTTCAAAAAAAAAATTAACCAAATAGTACCCTTTTGTTATAAAAGTTGATCTGGATTCCAGATTTATGTTTTGTGACTTTAACCCTAGTATTTTTTTTTATTCCATATAGAGGATCTTCGGAGATACGTCACTACAATGGTGTGCGTAGCTGTCAATGGTAAACCAGTACTGGGAGTAATACATAAGCCATTCTCCGCATATACAGGTAACCTTTTGTCCTGCTGCGTTGTTTCATTCTCTTGCAATATCAGTGAAACACACGTTTGTAGCAGTCAGTTCACACTAAACTGTCACCAAGTAGCCAGTAAATCTTGAGCTTCAAACTGGATTTATTTCTTGAAAGATCCTGTTTTCCAGATTGGGATGTGGCTCCTGACAGAGAGAGAGGCCAAGAACAGGAGATTGAGTGCCCGAGGATGTATATGTATTAAACTGAATGTGCCAACTCAGAATTGCATTGTAATAGTTTTTATGCCTCTTTCTCTCGGCCTTTATTACAGATAATTTAAAATTGCCTGTGGTTGATAATGAGCTAGATACCATATGTAAACAGTTAGAATAATACACCTCAAGTTTCACTACATTATTTTCTTCATTATCTATTTTTCCATTTTCTCTTACTTTTTTTTAACTGGATAATATGCCCTTTAAAGGAAATGCCGTTTTCTAATGCAGATTTTACCAATTTAAATCATTAATTGTGCTGGTATTTATACAGCTTTATTGAGGTACTGAGGCATTGAATGTATAAGTGACTTTACCTTGGCTTGCAGAGCCCATCATATGTGCTGAGTCAGGACTGAACCTGGAGCTTCCTGACTAGGAGCCTACTGCATCATGCCTCCTCTCATGCATATATGATATTTATCGCTATCTAGATCTAGATAGATATTGTTATTGTTCGTTCATTTCAGTCACATCTCACTATTTGTGTCCCCATTTGGACTTTTCTTGGCAATGATACTGCAGTGGTTTGCTATTTCCTTCTCTAGTTCCTTTTATAGAGGAGGAACTAAAGCAAACAGGGTTAAGTGACTTGGCCAAGGTCACACATCTGGTAAGTGTCTAAGACCTTATTTGAACTCAGACACATGAGTCTTCCTGATTCCAAAGTACAGTGCTCTCTCCTAATCACCCTGGAGAGATAGATAAAGATATTTCTGTATATTACAGAGTATCCAGGTGACTTATTTATTTTCCCATTAGAATATCAACCTTCCTTTTAGGTAGAAATGCATATATTTTGTTCAATATCTTCTATGGGTAGTGCTATTGCATGATACAGTTTGCAAGGCACATTTGCATCTTAAATTTTCCTCCAAAGAACATGGTAAGGGTAGAAGGTTGAACACAGGTAGGTTAAAAAGCTTATCCAAAGATGTAGTTACTCTAATATGTAATCCTCACTGTTGCCTTAGAGGATCCCTAACCATCTTCAAAGCTCATCTGGGGTCTTGAGCTGATCTGTAAGGCTACAGGAAGCCAGTTCTGATCCTCCCAATTACAAGAACCTTATCTCCAGAATTTTTATGTCTGTATTGTGTCTCCCTTCCCCTAATAGAAATTCTTTGAAGATGAAGATTCTTTCATTTTTGTTTTTATTTCCCAGTGTCAAATCATAGCATCTAGGATATAATAAGAACTTATAAAAGCTTGTTGATTGAATGAATGAATTGGTTGAAGAAATTGCCTGGCGTATTTAGTCTAAAGAAAACACTTAAGGGGAACATGATAGCTTTCTTCAAGTATGTGAAGGGCTGTCACATGGGAAAGATAATAGGGCCAAATGAACAGGGAACAATGGGTAGAAATTGTCGCGAGGCCAATTGAGGCTTTCTATAAGCAAAGCCTTGCTAACAGTTCCTAAGTAGGCAGTGGTTCACTGCACTGCCTGTCTTCCAGCAGGGGCTGACTGAACACTTGTTGCAAATGCTAGAAAGGAGATCTTTATTGCACCCTGGACAAGTGTTGGCTCTGTGCCTGACCTCAAGCTAGTCATTTAATCTCTCAGTGCCCCAGGTAATCCTGGAGGACACAAGTTGCCTTATAGTTGCTGACATACTTTGCTGTAGGGAGAGTTTGCACACAGGAAGTTCCTTTTACAAAAACAAAAAACAAAAAAATATGAAGAATCAGAATGGCCTTTGAAAAAGGTTCCTTCTCATTCTGAGATATTGTGATTGTGAATTTTTTCATCTCCTGATCCTGTTCTTCAGTATTAGCTGTCCCTCCAATTTTAAGGTTGTCCTTATATTTGACAAGTATGCTATCTTTGCCTTCATTCAGGTCAGTGATACAAGTGCTTAATAGGAGAGGGTCAAGCATGTTCCCCTGGGGACATCATTCCAAATTGACATGGATTCCTCTATGATCTCCTTCTAGGATTGGTCATTGTCCACTTCTCAAGTTGCCTAACTGTACGATAATTTAGCAGTTACCAAACTTTTTGGTCTCAGGACTCCTTCACACTCTTAAAAATTATTGAAGACCCTGTCACCTGCAAAAAGCTTTTGTTCATATGGGCTATATCTATCAATATATGCCATTATTAGAAATTGAAATATTTTAGTATTACTATAAAAATAGTTTTGCCTTTACAGACCCCCTGAAAGAGTCTTGGGGATCCCTAGATCCTTGGTCTGTAAATATCTCCAGTCAGAGGCACTAAACTTTTATGATGGTTGCATAGCACTTAGGCAGTATAGTGTAGTGGATAGAGCCTCATTCCTGGAATCAGGAAGATCTGAATTCCTACATGGCTTCAGATAATTTATTAGCTCTATGGCCATGAGCAAGGAAGGCACTCAACCTTTACTGCCTCAGTTTCCTCATCTGTAAGTTGTGGGGCAGTAATGATAGCATTTATCATGCCTTACTTTCCTCATCTATAAAATGGGTATCATAACGGCATCTATCTCCCAGGTTTGTGTTGAGGATCCAATGAGATGAAACTTGTCAAATGCTTGGTAAACCTTAAAAGTGCTATGTAAATGCTAGTGATTATCATTTTTACTTAGAAATCATGCTGGATCAATTTAATCTCAGTCTGTAAAACTGACAGAACACACTGATGAGAGGGAAGTAAAGCATCTAGTAGGTATTGATTTTGGTTAGTCCTCGACTGGGTGTCCCTGTGACATTCTTGATTTATAGGACTATAGATTTATAGTTGGAATGGATCTTTGAGCTGTTTCTCTTTTCTCATGTTCCAAGCCCTTCCATCCCTCAGTGTAGAAGCTGCCAGATCCTGTGTTATCCTGACTGTGTTTCCACAATATTCAAATTGTTTCTTCTTGGCTGCTTGTAATATTTATTCCTTGATCTGAGAACTCTGGAACCTGGCTATAATATCCCTAGGAGTTTTCTTTTGGGGATCTTTTCCAAGAGGTTATCGGTACATTCTTTCGACCTCTGGTTCTAAAACATCAGGGCAGTTATCCTTGAGAATTTCTTGAAGGATGATTTCTAGGTTCTTTTTTTGATCATGGCTTTCAGGTAGTCCAATAATTTTAAAATTATCTCTCCTGTATCTATTTTCCAGGTCAGTGGTTTTCCCAATGAGATATTTCACATTGCCTTCTATTTTTTCATTTGTTTGGATCTGTTTAATAGTATCTTGATTTCTCATAAAGTCATTAGCTTCTATTTGCTCCAGTCTAATTCTGAAGGAATTGTTCTCTTCAGAGAGCTTTTGAAATTCTTTTTCCATCTGGCAAGTTTGGCTTTTTAAGACATTCTTCTCCTCATTGGCTTTTGGATCTTCTTTTGCCATTTGAATTAGTCTATTTTTTAAGGTGTTATTTTCTTCAGTCAGGTTGTTGACTCTCTTTTCATGATTTTCTTGCATCATTCTCATTTCTCTTCCCAGTTTTTCCTCCACTTCTCTTATTGGTTTTCAAAATCCTTCTTAAGTTCCTCTATAATCAGTTCATATTTTTCTTGGAAGCTTTTGGTACAGGAGTTCTAGCTTTGTTGTCTTCCTCCTGTTCCATGCTTTGATACTTTTTGTCCCCAAAAATGAAATCTAAAGTTTGACTGCTGTGCTTCCTTTGCTTGCTAATGTTGCCACTCAATTACTTGACTTTTGAGCTTTTCGCCACAGTAGAACTCTGCTTCCAGACAGGGGAGCTTTGTCCCAGTTGCTGGGGTTTTTGCAGCTGCTGGAGCTATTAGTTGGGTGCCTTCTCTGAAGCCTCCACTGGCTCTGGCACCTGGTTCCACACCCCAGGACCTCCACCCAAGACAAAGGTCCAGATCCAAGCAGGTTAAAGCAAGAGTGATTACCCTCTGAATGGTTGTTTGGTCCCCCTACAAACTACAGGCCAGGAGCTCTGAAGCAGCCATGCAGCAGCCACTGTGCCTCAGCCACTTCTCCCTCCGTGGGCAGAGGCCAGACCACCACTCTTGGTCCCCCTGTTCCCAAAGTTCACACTGACCTTTTACTTTGCCTTTGGAATTTATGGATTGATAACTCTGGAAACTGACACAGCTGCTGGTGATCCACTCTCCTGAAGTCCCTCCAGCCACAGCTGCCCTGAGGCTAAAACCGTGGGCTTATGTGGATCTGGGCTCTGCTCCCTGTGCGCTGCAATGGGCCCTTCCTATCTGCCTGCCGGGTTGCCTTCAGTGGGAGATTTGCCTCTCTCTGACACTTTGTGGTTTCTGTAGCTTTAAAATTTGTTTAGATTCGTATTTTATAGGTATTTATGGGGGAAATGCATGGAGTTTTCCTGCTTTGATGCTGCCATCTTGGCTCCGCTCCCCTGAAAATTATTTTTAAGTGTAATTTTACAAAATGAAGTGTAATGAGACAGAAGTGATGATATACTTAAAACTTTTTTTTAAAAAAGCATATTAAATATGTGCTGACACATTTCTGTAACATATGAATAAGCAGCAGTACAAATAAAAGATTACGATAAATATTCAGAAGAAAAGTCCTTGCAGGTCCCAGGTGATCACAAGGTAAATATCACAAAGGGTTGATTGATGTGCAAAGATTAGAAACTAGTCCCTTTCATGGTGCATAAAATCAGTTATCTTGGGACTTGTGTGCCTTTGTTTCCTCCTTCTTGTTTATTTCTCCAGTGCCTTTGTGTCCTTATATGTGCCAGCCCTGTAGCTGGGGGCAAGTTATGTAATCTTTCAGTGTCTCTTCCAGGCAGCAAGTTATAGGCAGTGGCTGCTCTGACAGGATTTAGAGGGTTGTTTGGGAGGGAGGGAGAGGATTTTTCAAACGAGGGTGAAATCATGGTTCCTTATACTCCCCTCATGAGGTCAGGAGACCTCATGAGTCATTGGACCTGCATACCTTACCCAACAAATGAATACGTAGTTCTAAACTCTCTTCGTCAAGGAACTCTCTCTCCTCAAGTATCTCCAAGGGCAATAAACTACAATATGTTCCCATTTCAGCACTGAACTGGCTTCTCTGAGAAGTAGTGTTCTTCTTAAACCAGATAAAGAAGGTATAAAGTAGAAATCTATCCTGCTTTAACTGAAGCCCCCTCCCTCTGGTTCAGGTCCCCTCCATATCCATTAACTCAATTTATTAATGGAGCATTAATAGCTGTTTTTCCCTTTTAAGATAACTCTATACTGCAGCAAAACCTCAGTGAATTAAGACTCTGCCTGTAAGGAATTTGTGGTCATTTGAACTGGTTCTACTTCTATAACCTCTCTGAAAGAAGGACTTGCTGAGAACATACTGTAAATAGGATGCCAAGTTGAATATAGGGCACATATGGAATGGTCCACCAGTTAGTTAAGGTGCTTTGAAAATATATTTTTTAATTTTTTTAAAATTTGATTTATTTACTTTTAGTTTACAACATTCAGTTCCACAAGTTTTGGAGTTCTAAATTGTCCCCCTTTCCTCTCCTTCCCCCTCCCCGCCATGGTGACATCAATCTAATATAGGTTCTACAAATACCTTCACATTAAACATTAGTCAAGTTGTAAAGAATGATTATAACCAATGGAATGAATGAGAAAGAAGGGACAAAACAAAACGAAAAAGAGAGACAGCAAGTAGTTTGCTTCAATCTACATTCAGACTCGGTAAATCTTTCTCTGGATGTGGATAGCAGCCCTTTCCATTGCTGAGAGGAGTCCAGTCTATCAAAGTTTAGTCATCACAGATATGATATGTCTGTAGTTGTGTACAATGTTCTCCTGGTTCTGCTCTCCTCACTCAGCATCAGTTTACATAAGTCTCTACAGGTCTATTCCTCATTTCTTATGTGCTTTGAAAATCTTAAAGCACTATATAAAGCAGTTATTAATGTCACCATTATTATTAGGCCTTATGTGCTGTACTACAAAATTTGAACTGCTCCGCATATCTCTCAAAGCTTTAATATATACAAAGAAAGTTTCCTTTAGAATTCTCTCCAAGTCAGCACTGAATGCTTTTGACTTTTACTTCTGAGTTCTATTTTCTGGCCCTTTTTTGCCACTCTCTGAATCTTGTCTCCATAGCCTAGTTAAAACATGGTGACTAAAAGAAGGTAGATCACAACACTGTAATGAGTCTAAAAATTAAGTATTTAGCAAAAGAATGTAGAAATTCTTCCATGGACAAGTATAGGTACTTAAATAAATATACAAATGCAAGGCAATTCCTTATAATACCAAATTCTATGCCCGGTGACTTCTCTTTAGGTTTTAATGTCTATAGCAAAATGGCTTTCCCACCCCCCCCCAGCAAGGCCTTTTAGGGCTAGTGTTATAGTCTGTAAAGGTAAAAGTATGTTTTATAGCTTCATCATCAGCATTGTTATATTATAATTAATTTTTATTAAGTGGCCACTGGGTGGTGGTCATACTGTACCTTTAAAAATTTTTAACAGTTCTGCTTGTGTAACTTATAACTAATTTAAAAAATATTTGTACATATATTTAAACATTGAATTGTCATAAAATGAAGGTTACAGATTTATGATTTGAAATATTCCTGTGTAGAATATTTAGTACAAAAATAGATAAACGTTTTCTTTCCCTTACACAATACTGACCTCTAGAGAGACTATATCGTAAATTCTTTTCTTAGTAAATAAAACATGCTATAACTGAAACACATTTTCTAAAGAATTCTGGAGTTTTTTGTTTTTATTGTTGTTACTGTTTCCCTTCCAAATATATATTAACTGTAGGAACAAATGTTGACAGTTAGGTTTTTGTTTTTAAAGTGCTTTGTGTTTTGAATGCTTCTACTTAATTCTTTTTATGTCTCTAAGTTTGGGAATTTGTTGCACAATCTCTGTCTTTTCATCCAGGAATAACATGAGAAATGGATTTCTTCTTTCCATAGCTGTAATTGTCACTTGATTAGTCTATTGGGGAATGATTTAATTAATATACTTAGTTGTAATTTTTTTTTTTTAAGGAATACTGTTGTAGAGATAGAGAGGGCAAGCTTGGCTCAGCCAGCACCTTTTTAATTCAGGTTTGATATTGGAATAAAATGAGTTGTTCATAGATCGTTGAACAATTAACAAAAGGAGATTTGCTTAACTGTAGGATAGAAAGAATATTCAATGAGGATATATTAGGATTTAATTGGGATAGTTCCACCAAGCCCCTTCCACTACCCACCCCGCCCTGCACCCCCCCCCCCCCATATACACATTTACATAGGGAAATATGGCTGTCTGGTCAGCAGGGCATGGTGTGGTGGCTAGCCATATATCGGTACATTTGCAAAGTATGAAAGTAGGTGGGCCTTTTTTATTTCCTTATGTAACCAGCAAGCCATGTCACTATGGCCATAGGAACTTTAGGGGGGCAGTTAGGGATAGCTTTGTTGCTTTTTAAGGGAAACTAGCATAACCCATGTTTGGGGTGGGGGGGGAGCCTTGATGGATATTGGTTTTATTACCGCCCCTAAATTAAGACCACTTCTAGAGATCCCTGGTTAAAGATCGAGGCTTATAATGATTTTTATGTTTATTTCCAAAAAGGAAAAATTAAAACAAAATCTCATTCAGGTAACTCTTAGATTATATTGATATATTTAAAACCAAGTAGAGAATTGTGCTGCTTGGACTGTAAGACTGCCACTTTGGCCCCAGTTAGATGCATTTCAGAGGGAAAGAGACATATATGCAAACATAAATAAACACACATGCATGCATGTATATATTTGAGCTGTATAAATGTATAGATGTATACACATGTGATTTGAATTATCATTTGGGAGAAAAACAATTTCACATGTGTGTTTTTAAAAAAGTTACCTTTTCACAGTCCTTGGGAGTGGGAGAGAACATTTTCTGAAATTATAAAAATTCAGGCATATATTCTGAAATTATAGCACAATTTAGCTATAATAGCAAAATATAAATCAGGAATAAAGAGAAATAACGGTTTTGTAAATTTGTAATATAAAGTTCTTTTTGCTTATTTTAATTAAATGTCATTGCACAGCATTCTTTTCTGGGAGGGGGGACTTTTTTTAATCATTTAAAGATGTCTGTGAAACTAAAGAATAGCTTATAGTTTCAAAGACTTGGATGTCTTCCAAAGTTGCTAATGGGTGGTAAATTTCCTTTCTAGCTTGGGCAATGGTGGATGGTGGTTCCAATGTGAAAGCCCGTACCTCCTACAATGAGAAGACCCCAACAATCATCGTGTCTCGCTCCCATTCAGGAACAGTTAAACAAGTGGCTCGTCAGACATTTGGAAACCAGACCACTATCATAACTGCAGGTGGTGCAGGTATGTTACTATATTGCCTGCCTTAGCTATGATCTGAATCGGTTACACATATTTAGGGATTTATCTCAGTCACAAGCATCCTCACGGGTCATTTAATCCAGTCTACATCTGAGCCTGGAAATGGTCATCCAGCCTTGACTTAGGACTTGTAGTGAGAAGTAAGCTACCTTCTATCACTTTGCTAGGAGGGTTTTCCTTTCACTGAGCCAAAATCTTATACCTTGCCAGTTTGAAATATGGGAGTGAGTTTATGCATAGATCTTGTTTCCCCAATTAGGTTGGAGCTCCTTGGAGCTAAAAACTTTAGAATCTAAATTTTTTTTCTGTACTCTCCATAGCACCTTGCATATAGTAGATGGTTGAAGAATATTTATATCTACTTTTTACATTTTTCTCTATTAAGAAAAGTTCACTGTATCCAAGGAACATCGATTTTTGTCCATAAAATGAAGAGGTTGGATTGAATGTTCTTTGATTATAACTTGAAGCCATTAAGGAAATTTACTTTTTAACATATTAATATGTAGTAGTGATCACAAAACAAAAACATGGCAGATGTGTCAAATCTTGTGCCAGGAGAGCAACACAAGTCTTTTTCTTGTACCTGGGCAGTGGGGAGAGTATTAAAGGTGAATGTTCTCTACTTTTTAAGATGGTAAGTACAACAAGGTCCCAATTAGTGCAAATAATGAATCCCCTGAAGTGACTGAAACTTATTCACATTTGAACTTCATATCTCCTTTGGGTTTGAACCAAGTATTGTATTGTAAATAATTATGACTTGAATAGTGTGAATTTAAATACATTTGACCACTTTAGGCATTCTTTATTTGCACTAATAGGGACTTAGCAGTACTTAAAAAAGGTTTCTATATCTTTTAAGTGAGGATAGAAGAATAGAGAATAGAATGTAAAAAGAAAGTGTGATTTAATTCTTGAATAATGGGTATATTTGTTTTTCTACTTTAGACTTGATTTCTTAAATATATAAGATAATGCTTTGGAGATTAGACTTAAGCTATATTAGGTAGTGCTAACAATCTAAAATGAAGTCTTTTAAATAGATGATTCAACTTGTTTTGTTGGAAAGAGAGTGAAATTTGGAATTCGAGGACCTGAATTTTAATTGGCTTTGATGTGACCTATGAGAACATAGGGCTAAAAATTTCACTTCTTGCTTATCAGTTTCTTCTCACCTACAAAATGAGGTGGGGGGGGTTCAATTTTTATTTGTTGTTTAGTGGTTTTTAGGTCATGTCCAATTCTTTGTGACCCCATTTGGGGTTTTCTTAGCAGAAATATTATACTAGTTTGCTGTTTCCTTCTCCAGCTCATTTTACAGATGAGGAAACTGAGGCAAACAGAGTTAAGTGACTTGTCCAGGGTCATATATTTAATTAAGGATATGTGGCCAGATTTGAATTCAGGAAGATGAGTCTTCCTGACTCTAGAACCATCTCTATCTACTGCCCCATTTAGGGATTTTTAAAGGAGTATTACTTATGTCCTACATGACTCTAAATCTGTGATTTGTATTTACAAAGCACTTTACATAATCTCGTTTGATTGTCATATCAGTCTTTTGTGAGGCTGTGCTCTTTTTTGGGGGATAGGGAAGCTGAAGCACAGAATTATAGTACACACTAAAGTTATAGATATATTATGTGGCAGAGCTCAGATTCTGTGACAGGGCCTAAAGGGAGGGAAGGATTGGAATAGGCTGTGTGGAGTGTAGGAAAGCGAATCACTTAGTGGTAAGTAAAAGAATAACTGGCTGAGGTTGGTTACAAAGCAAACCTCTCTAATTGAGAGGCTTTCATGACTTGCAGGAGCAGAGAAAGTAAATACCCAGCCCTGGACATTAGCAAGACAGAAGAGGAAAGATAGGAAAGTGGTGGAGTTAATAAGTGAGTTGTTAAAACTAGCCCACCTTGGGGTCCAGGCTCAGTAAGGAATAATAGAAGTAAAAATAGGGATTATGGACTAGGAGAATCAGAAGGGTCATGATGCAGTTTAAAAATAAAAAACAACAAAACTTTTCAACTTTAGCTTTCAAGTAAAATTTTCCAAAATTTTTGAGAGAAAGAAGTGAGTAGTAAGTTACTTAATTCTTCTGTCCATATGAACCTACCATTCCATTGAAAAGAACTGCAAGGAAAAAAAATTTTAAATCAGAACTATAGGAGTCTAGTCATAATTTAGACTCTAAACATCACTAAGCATAATTATCAGTATTTAAAGTGATATTAACAACATATAATAATAGTGTCCTATTTAGTAGTTGAGTACACACTTGAAAAATACAAACAACTTATAATAAACAGTAACCTAAACTCTACATGCTTTATTCTTTAGGTTACAAAGTTTTATCCCTTTTGGACGTGCCTGATGACAACCAAGAAGAAGCCGATATCTATATCCATGTGACATATATTAAAAAATGGGATATTTGTGCTGGCAATGCCCTCCTCAAAGCTCTTGGAGGCCATATGACCACCTTGAGCGGTGAAGAGATAAGTTACACTGGTTCTGATGGCAATGAAGGAGGGCTCCTAGCCAGCATCAACATGAACCATCAGGCTCTGGTCAAAAAACTCCCGGAACTTGAGAAGACATCCCACAAATGAGCAGAAGGTCTACAAGGATACGCTTCTTCTTCCCAGAGCTGAGAAGGGTCAGTCTGAAGGACCCTGGGCTACAGACAATCTGAGGAAGACTATGCATGATCAAGGCCATCTAGTCTTCTTGAGATGATGGAAAGCAACAGGGACTCTCCCCACTCCCTACTCCCTTCCCTTTAAGATGCAGGACTGAGGAAGATGGGTCGCTTTTTATCTCACTCATCATCTTTATTTTGGAGACTGTTTTCATACAGTTGTCATACTCAAGGTGCATATATGTAGATAGATTGTGGGGTGAAATCTAGTTCTGAACAGACCATATTTGAGTGACTTGTCACAACAGCATCATTAAGCTTAAAGTACTTTTCATAAAGAATCAGGCAGAACCAAGGATTAATTTTGAAAGTTCATTTGGCATTACTTTATAGCATACATTGCTGAAAATGAGATCCCATTAAGGATTTCTCCCCAGTTCCATTTGAATGGAAAGCACAAGGAGCCAAATACCCATCTATATGCAAGAAATAAATAACTGTTTTTGTCTGTGACAGAAGAACATTTCTGACTGATTAAAAGTAACAGAACAGTTTGATTTTGTTTTTTTCCAGAACTTTTAAAAGTTGGTCATCCAGCTGGTAGAAAATATTGAATTTTTGATGATTTGTAAATCATGGTAGCTATTATTTCTGTGTATTTTAAAAGAAAACTGTTTCTCAACATAGCTTTAATGTCTTGCCGTTGATTTCCACTTTCCCTGTGAAAGATGCATGACTCACTGGGTGCTCCCCCAACCCCCTTCCCAGTCCTAACTAATTATTGATTCTGCTACTTGTAAATTTTATTCTGGAGTTTCAGAATTGACCCTATGGATTTCACTATACTTTTTTGTGATCTATTTTTAAATGAAAAGACTATAAGGGGAAGAAATTAGGGACAGAAAGATGGATCACAAAAATATAAATGAATTGTTGGTAATTTAAAATTGATGTTTGGTAGTAACAGAATTGAGTTGGCCTTCCTCTCCGTACACACACACAAAATACTAAAATTAACTGATTTTTTTAAAGCAATTTTATCTAGTTTGCATTTAAGAGATCTGATCTTCATAGTAAGTCCATCCTGAAGGAGCTATTGCCATTTTTGCTCTCTGTTCAAGAACTTTTCCCCAGACTATACAAGTGGTTTTGGGGGCATCATGTAAATCCACTGCAGGGTAAAACACTGAGGCTTAGATTTTAGAGTTCATTCTGATGAGAGTTTTCTTCTGATTACACTTCAGAATCTAGTTCAAACAGGAAGGATGAAACATTTGCCTTGTGTCCTGTTTTGTTTTGGCTGTAACTAGGGCCTGTCTCTGAGCTTTTATCCAGAAGTCTGGGTTCTCTCTGGGTGACACTAGCAATTACATACCTGGACACTTCAAGGACACCAACCAATGGCATTCTTGTTTATCCCTTTTGTGTTCCATTGCTGTATGGAAGTGGCCAAGAAGGGATTCTAATGAGAGAGGTTGGACTAAATTTAATCTTTTAAGCTTAATGTTTTATGGTTTTCTTTCAGTAACATGACTTAATGTTTCTGGACCATGAATAAGAGCATTGAGCTTTATTGTGGAGGTGCAGCCTCTCAAGACTTCATAATCTGGAGAAGCAGGCTTACTTTGTGTGATGCAGATCATGTCGAGGACACCATTTTTAGGCCCTTTCTTGAGGAAGATGAGTGACATGGCTGCACAAACACCTAGGTGTGGCTAGAGGCTTCTGATTCTCCTTCAGTGACCAGAGGACCAACAGTGTCCTAACCTGCCTAAAAATGGCATGCAGAAGATGTGACTATCTACGAGAGTTGTACAGTCAGGAAAAAACTGGACTCACCATAGTAACGAAAGATCCAATCGCTTACTTTTACCTAGTCCTCATCGCTGATAGTATGGCTGGCAAGATGGTAGGCCTGGGCGAAGGGGGAGTATGTGATGTGGTCATGAGCAAAGATTCCCCTTGGCTCATCCTTTTGAAATAGGTTGTTTCTGTACCCATGGCCTTTGTTGAGTGATGCATTTTTTTTGGCTATTCTAATGGTTAGTATATTTGTTATTTATGCAGTTAAATAGAAATTCTGTATACAGTGTTGAGAGTTTCAGAATTCATTAGCTATTTGGTTAGCATTGTGGTTAAAAAGGTCTTCTTATTGGCATTGTAAAAATGGCAAGGAAGGTAGATCATTGCTAACTCAATTCGAATCCTCTAGCAGTGTAAATGTAAATGGCATTTGTTTGAATTTAGTCAGTTTTTATTAAGGGTCTACTTTGTGCAAACCACTGTTGCGTGTTAAGAGAGATACAAAGATATGTGAGACATAGTCTTAACTAGCACATTTTTAGCTGGTATTCACTAATAAGTATACACCAGTAAACAATTGATTTGTACCAGTAAAGTTGATGAGTGGTATGTTTGCCAGTTTGGTTCTCTATGCTAAGATTAACTGTTAGGAGGAGAAATGGCACTGATGGCCTATACAGTATATGACTTCAGGTTTGAAAATTCCAATTCAGTGAGGACAAGGTCCCTCTCATGACCTTGTTAAAGGATTTCTCCTTTGCACTTCTCCATGACCGCCAAGTCCATTCAGCAGTGAAAAGGCATTAATTGGTAATCATATATGACTTCATTGATACAACAGTGAATTGTGTATTTGGTATTTTGAGATTTGGGTTGGCATTGTGCTTTTCTTCCAGTATTGCATAGTTAATTATGAGCCTTAAAATAATGTTTTTCTCATCTTCTCCTAAGATAATTTAAAATAAATTATTTTGAAATGGTTAAAGCTGCTAATTTTTGTTAATTTTTTTGTTTATTCTTTAGAGTATCAACAAATATGTTTTAGGAAAAAAAGTATCTTAACTATAAGTGTCCACATTTTGTGGAAATTGGGTGGATACTTGAAGGCGGGGAGGAAACTGAATTAGATTTGTCTTTTTTATCGATAATAGAAGATTTTTCTTATTTAGCAGAAAAAGCCTTTAAAACATAATTTGCTGTTTGATTTTAATAGTAAGGACTTTGTGAGGTATCTGGGTATGTACAAAAATTAACATATTGGCTAGCAATTAAATGTTTTATTTTTATAATTTGTTTGGCACAGTTGAGTGAGACTTACTTGCATGGCTGATTTCTTTTGAAAGTGCTTTTGTAACATACTAATTATTTTAAAAGGTTTTCTATTTATTTCCAAAAGTGAGTGTGCATTGTTTCCCAATGTATGAAAAATGTTTTTTTGTTAACGTGATTTGAGACAGTATTTTTACTTTAATAAGGAAACCTATTTTCCTCCCCCCTTTCCCTTTCAATAAACAGAAAACTTGCATCATATTAAAGAAGCTTAAAATATATGGAAGCACAAATTATAATTTCCCTGGATTATAGAAGTGATGAAATTCATGCCTGATTTGGGGCAGAAGGAGTAAGTTGGCAAAGTCTTATTTTGGCACACACTGATATTATTTCTTCATTACAATATTTTCAGAGAAAGTGTTGCAAAATATTTGGTGTTTTTTCCCCTAAGATTTTAAGGTATTGGTGACAACTGGTCTGTTTCTTTATTCCAGTCACTATTAAACACTATGCCAAGTTCTATGAATCGCAACATGACATCCATTTCGGTACTACTGACACATCTGTCCCTTCCCACATTGTATATCTTGTCCCTTAATTTGACGTCCTCTATTTCCCACTCTTCCCTCTGCATCATTCCCCCCCCCCTCTCTTACCGTCCTTATGTATTACCTCATTCCTTGATATTGTTCTCTCCTTTATCCATTTGTTACTTCTGAAATTTGGAGCAGTGTGAGAAGGTTAGATTAGACTTCTGGACTTTTCTGGTCTTTCTAGCTCTAAATCAAATTTCTAATGGGGATGGGTGGGGCTTGTTATATAAATTGTATGGGGAGAAGAGAATCAAATCTGTCCAGAAAATTCCCAAATTAATTATGTTTTCACCAGATTCCCTTTAGAAATTAAAGAGAAAAGTAAAACTTGTAATCCCCTAAACTCTGTAATTGGCAGACTTAACCTGATATTTCTATCTCTTCAAAATATTTCTTCCTGTTTTACCCACAAGTCAGGTATAAATGTAGGAGAACATAAAGCTAGAGAGAAAAAGCCTTTGGGGGAAACTGGCTTTGATAGAGCCATTTCTGTATATGTGCCCAATTTCAGAACATAGTGGGTCATCACTGTGTCTATGTACACTGTTTCTATGTGGGCAGTTGTCCCACGAGTGTTTCTTTTAAGAATTTAAAAAAATTATACATTTCTTGGATGAATGACTTTAAGTTGTGGTAACAGAATTATGTGGAGACACATGCACGCACACACGCACACACACATACCCTTTGTTCTTGTCTCGTTCTTGTTTGTCTTGATTGGCTTGTTCTTGAATGTCTATATGTTTACCCACATGCACACACACACCCCTTTTGAAGTTGTTCCAGAAGGTCTATATGTTCACTTTCTGTATTTGAAAAAAATGGAAGGCTAGGGAAGAAGAAAGGGAACAGTGGCAAAGGGAGGCCTTAGAAAAAAGATGCACCATAAAGAGGAAGAATTTTGTATGTAGGGTGGAGAGTGGGGATATGGGAGCTGATACAAGAAAGAAACACCTTCCCTTACAGTGGCTAGCAAGGAAGGTTCTAAGGTTCTCTTAGAGCCTTCCTGTTTATTCCAAGCTAGTAACTACACCATAGGCTAAATGCTAATTGGAGAAAGCTAGAGAGGGAGGAGGATCCCATCAGCTTCCTTCCTCCTTCCTTAGCTCTGGGGCCCACTACTTTTTCATTGCTCCAAAGATTAGTTAATCTAGGGAATTTCAAGCCAAGTTGAAATGAGGATGCAATGAAAAACCAGTAGAAGATTATTAGGAAGCCAACAACTTTGGGGTGTTTGGTGTGGATGCTGGATAAGCCCATTTGTTTGGAGTTTTGAGACAGAGCTGCAATCTGAAAATTACTTTTAGTGTATAACTGATAACAAATTTTGAGTCTTCCTATTTAATTGTTTAACTTAGCAAATCTGTGCCTTACTGCTACTAGGGCATTGTGTGTTCGTGGAGGGGGAAGACTTTCTATTGGGATGGGGAAACTACTTAAAGGAAAAATAAATTATTTCAGTGTTTTTAATGTCAATTCTGGGAGAGAATTCATTAAGTGAATGAATGACAAAATATTTTTGCAGACTCTACAAGTATAGTACACTTTTATATGAAACTGGTATCTCAGTGTTTATAGGTCTGAAATGATAATTCATCTTTTGATTTTTAATTTAGCTTTACTATAACATTGTAAGCCAGTGGAAGGTAGAACACATTTTAAAATTTGATGTTTTAAACAGCCCAATTTTTGAATGATTTACTTTAGCATGGAATTAAATCTATTGCCCTAGTTCCCTTCAAATTGGTTGTTGCTATAAATTAGCTGTTCTTTTTCAGTGCTGTGATAAATCAGCTACATATGTATGTATCATATCAAACTTAATGTTAAAAGTTGCTTGTGTCCTTGGATTTATAAATAGTTTTGATTATTTGTAAATAATTTCACCAAGGGGATGGGAAGAATTGAATTTTGTACTTTCAAAAAAGTGTTTTGGTTTTATGGGGTGATGGTGTGTGAAGGTTTTTCTTTTAGAAAAAAGAAAAAAAACTGGTCAAACCTGGCAGGTATATGCATTTCTAATTTGCCACTGGTGAAGGTTTATAAATATTAAAACAGTTGACAGGAAAGCTTTTTAGAAGTTGGGTGGTGAATTAATCATGTGTGGGAAAATGAGATTTATAAGTAGTTTTCCATTTGGGATGAAAATCAGAATTGCAAGCCAAGTTGGCTTCATGTCTTGTTAGAAGAAAAAGGTGATGAATTACATTAAAACAACTCATTCTATATTGTGTGCTTAGGAGGGTTCCCCAAAGTATTTGTACCATAAACGTCATCTGTGTAACTTGGCAAAACAGAAATGGGTGTTCATTTAGTAGTGTTTTCCATTAAAGTTCTGTGTGTGGTTTGTATGTATTACACACCCGGTAAATTTTCCATCAAAAGAGAAATGCTCAACATATGTCTTGATATGAAGGGAGTTGGTAAGAAGGGCAGGAATGAAGTTCCCCTGGCTATAACTCCATCGGTCATTAGGAGGATCAGTTAAATCATACAAGAAGAATTTACTACTACTCTATACCAGCATCATTTAGTCTTCCTAGCCAGCCCTGAATGAAGGACAGTAGGGATCAGGCAGCTTATTTTTTCGATATAGTCACATTATCTACCATTAGCAACAAAGATGAGTAGAGGGCTTCAGTTTCTAAGTCTAGAGAGCCCCTCTCCTAGTCTACCATTATAGAAAATATTTCCTGTATCCACTGGGTATCCTTCCTTAGGTACCAGCCATATGATCAGAAGATTTAGTTCATACACAAATATCTGTACGTTAGCATTTTATCTTTTTAGCTTTCTTCTCTGGTTTTCCTCAGTCCCTTTAGCAATCATGTTTTCTCTTCAACTGTTTCCGGAAGAATATTTCTATAGTTCACTGTGGAAGAGGTTGCAAAAAAAAGATCTAACCAACTCATTCATCTTGCCTGGTAGAAAAAATAAACGAAGATATGAGAATGTGGCAGTGGAGGCCGTGAAAGGCTAATTTCAGAAACTCTGGACATTCAGTTGCCTCTAATGGTGACATGTCCATCATGAGGCTTCAATGCTAGAATTAGCCATTAGTGTTTCCTATACTTTACTTTTGCTTGCTTTGTAGAGATAAAACTTTACAAATTATGTTACGCTGTTTCTCGAAATCCTGTATGTTGATATCTTTGTGTCTTCTACTGAAAATTACTCTTTTTTTTCCCTAAGAAAATTTAAGGAAATTGCCCTTCCACTCTGCCCCTTTTGAGTACTGTTCAGTGATCAGGGAGCACTAGTAAATTTAAGTGTCTCATTTGAAATGATCTGTTGTCTGGCCCCAGCAATTTGTATGTGACCTGCCTTTCTGGTTGATACTTTGCCAAACGAAATCTAAATTCTCAAAATAAATTACAGTGATGTCTGAAGACTGAAGTGTGCAAGCTGATTTTGTGAAGAAAATTGGGGCTGATGGGATGGTGGGAAAGGGGTAGGAAAAGTGCCAAGAAAAATGTGAGCTGTTTGAGTTAAGGCATGGTAGAGGATAAAAAAGAATGGTATTAGAGAAAATCCAGACGAGAGAAATGGTGGTGAACAGATAAA
>NW_027186304.1:65763931-65782784 GCF_028583685.1 Petaurus breviceps papuanus | reverse complement strand
GGTTATAAAATGTTTATTGACCGATTATTAACAGAATGAAAGGGGGTTCCTCAACTGGTTAGGAAGAAACTGCAAATAAAAGCTATTTGGAAGAGGCAGTTGAAAGGGAACCTAGACTGTAGGACCTGGGAACAATCAAGTACTCAAGACACCCAAGGAAGCAGAATAAAGAAAAATTGTGTGGGATACTCTTAAGTTCAGCAAGAAAGTTCCTCAGAGCAGGGGAGTGTCAAGTTGCCTAAGGAAAGTGCAAACCTGTCCAGCTTAGAAATGGACCAGGTAAGGCACCATGCTGATTACTAGTAGAATGGGGTCCCAGGACTTCCAGCCAGGATAAAATGGGAGAAACTAATAATAATGCTAATAATAACAATATTCAAGGGGAGAAAATTTGACTTGCAAAGATCAAAGGTAATATAATTTGAGAGTTAAAGCTTGAGAAAAATTATCTTTAAGCTTCTTTTGTAAATGGAAAATGTATAGTGAGGGTTATAAATGATGGGAAATTATGTCAATGCGAAAAGGGGGAAAGTGTGGGGAGATGAGTCAGAGCAAGTGATAGTAAAGGGAAGGGAAAAATGAGTGAAATTATATTGATGCTTATGGAAGAGATCAAAAGTGAAGAGGAAGTAAAATTGAGAGTGAGAGGGTAAAGAATGAAGATGAAATGTTAGGAGTGAAGGGAGAGAAACTATTGACAAAGAATTGGAAGGAAGAAAATGGGATGAAGTAATGAGGGATAGAAAAGGAAAAGATAAATTGAAGAAAAGATGTGGAACAAATTGAACAGACCAGAAAAAGTTTCTATGTGAATGGTCTTAAGGGGTCTGAAGGTGGAAGCAGGAGTAACCTTTAGGTGACTGCCACCAAGCTGGAACAAGATATAGGAAGAGATGTTTACTTTGCAAGAGGAGTTGCTAATGATTGACTAACTAGTGGAAACTGACTGTAAATCCTACCTGCCAAAAATAAAGGATTGGTTAGAGGAAAAAAAGGGTTGAAGGATGTGAGGTGATAGAGAATGAGGGATCCAGGATACTGGACATTGGATAGATAGCTGGTGCCTTCAACGGAAAGAAGAATGTTTGTCTTTGGAAAAGAGAAAGGTATGGGCCGGGGGGGGGGGGGGGGAGGAAGGTGGTTAGCTGAATTCAGTTTTAGACCTGTTGGATTTAATGTCTTCAGGACATCTAGTTTGAAAAGTGCAATAGGCGATTTGTGATCAGGATCTTGGTGACTTAGGAGAAATAAGTTTCTATTCAGAGATCAGTTCAAAATGCTAGATTCCAAAGGATTGAGGAGTAGAAAGGAAAGAAAATGGAGATAAAAACTGTAGACAACTTTTTCAAGGAGTTCATGTTTGTTTATTCTGGTCTGGGGTGTCCTGGGCTGAGGAACTTTAGAATTTATGCCTTAAGTCTGTATCTCCTAGTTTCTCCAATGATGAGTGAATATGTCTAAGAGATGTGATGGTATCATATTTAGGAAAGTAACTCAGGCACATTTTACATAGATGTCTAGTTCCCTTTCCTCTCTCCAATTTATGTTACATATGGGAATTCTTGTCCTTCAATCTGACTGGGTTGGAGTCATAGAATTTTATAATGGGCATTAGCATGACTTCCCTACTCTCAATGTTCATTGATACCTCAGTTATAGTTGGAAGTGGCCTAAGATCATATGTGGAAGAGATCTACCATGTCTTCTTTTCAACTTTAAGAATTTTACCTCCTGTTCTTTATCATTTAACTTGATTGAGATAATTTTATAGATTAAAAGTTTGAACCCTGTTACTATTCTCTTCAAAAATCTAGATGGGAGCATCCTTGTCCAGGGCAATGTTTCTATCTTGGTGAATTATTTGATGATGCTATTCTTAGAGTCCTAAGTGAACACAAGCTTCAGTAAAATACCTAGAGGTTCGATAGAGAACTAGGTAATTTGGGATTGGGCCAAAACTGGCTTGGAGGTCCTCATATGAAGAATTTTTACAGTTTTCCCGGAAAGGGTGACTGGTAAGTGAAAAGCATTTCTCCCCTCTAATTGTAGCCAGACACTCATTCTCATGCTACACCAGTTGAGGGAGGTGCTAGAAAAATTTAGAGGAATTTTGTAGATCAGCCCTGGCAGAGCTTGTTGGCTCTATGTTGGCCTTTCCAACATGTGGGAACAGGCGGAGGGGACAAAGGCAAATTCTGACTCACAGGGGAGGAAACTTGTCAAGACACCAAGATTGTTAGTGATTTCATTATCTTTGCTGTCTTACACCTCACATAACACTTTTGTTTCTATCTCTTATGTATTTACCATGTGTTATTTTGAAATGTAGTTCTAACAGTTTCTTGGGGGTGGGGGAGTTGTGGAAAATCTTTCTCTTCTTTCTTTTTTCTCTGTTATGTCCACAAGACTTTATTCAGGGCTAAGTTTCAAGATACTCCATGTTGGCTCTATCTCTCTCCCATGGGAAATACCTTCCTCCTAAATCCAGCTGTTGATAAGTCACTAAGACATTTTTCTTAGTAAGTCATACAGTTTAATTGAATTAGGAGATATGAAGTACCATCAAGTAGTATAGACACAGATAGCAAAAAATGTCATAAACACAATCATTTTCAAAAGCACCACCTATCATGCTTTGCATCCCAGGATTGGGGAAATATAGGTGCCAAAATAGTAGCTTACCACAGGCAGCATGGAAACTGGGAAGTATTGGAGACAACTTTGTGGTTACTCCTCAGCATATCAACTGAACAATAAGAAACATCAAGACCTTCACTCCCTGGTATTACTTCTGGTTCAAGTCTTCCTTCTTGGTCATCTAACACTCACCCCATCCTGCCCTCACCTTGCCCTGAGGACCTCTTCATGGGCTTCCACATAGAATCTTCTTAGTATGTAGTAGAAACCTCACAGGACTTCACTGGAGTGCCATGTCTGGCATAACAAGGAAAAGATGGTGCCAATAATTACTGCACATCCCAGCCAGATGAGAGAAGGCTCATAGGGCCTCCCAGCCAAGGTGACCATTCTTCTATCTCTCTCCATGACTTCTTCCCACAACTCCTTTTCAAAATTCCCTTCAGAAATGTCATATTTTATACAAAAGCCATTTGGGAGATGAAGGCTAGAGATGCCCTTACATCATTATTTTTATATGTATTAAAATTCCCTACTAGACTGAACTTCATGAAAGCATAATCCATGACTTTGCTAAATTTTGCATCTTCTCCATCACCTGCCATATCTTACTTAGCATCTCTGTACACAAGAGGTATTTGAAGATTTGTTGAATTGAATAAAGAGGAGCTAATACTTACCTGCACCTCTGCTAGGCTTGACTGCTCTGATGATTGAAAGGAGTAACATAACCAGGTTGAGGAGAAACTCATTTTCCTCAAAAAGGTTCAAAATAATAAGATGTAGTTTAAAGATAAAGACTGTCAGCAAAATTTTAATTTATAAACCAACTCTTCTACCTCAAAACGGGTCATTGGCCGGTGAATGAAGTAATTCTGTTTTGGATCTTTTCATTTGTAGATCATACTTTCTGAATTAATAGGGACCTCAAAGATCATCTCTAAATCAATCTGAGAGGGAAACCTCTCCAAAACATCCCTAATGAATGGTTATCAAGCCTCCAATGGAGGCCTTCCAGTGATGGGGAACTCATTACTTAAGAAAGCCCATTCTATTTTTTCTTAACTCTAATTGTTAGGAAGTATCTTCCTTATATAAAACTTAAGAAAATCTGCTTCTCTGTAACTTTGAGGGGAAGCTTTTATTTGAGGACCAGTAAAACTCTATTGCTTCTACATAAAAGTCCTTTGACTACTGTATTTAAAGATAACTCTGTGTGCTTAAATTATGTATCATAAATTCCTTCCCCCAAGTCTCTTTTCCAGGTTAAATATTTCCAGTTTCCTCAGCAATTCCTTGCGTGTGGTGATTATGAATGACCTCAACATTCTGGTCCCCCTTTCAGGAATATATTCAAAGTGGTCAATTTGCCTCCCTAAAAAGAGAAGCCCATAACTCAATAAAATATTCCACATGTGTCTGACAAGGAAAGATTGATGTGGCACTCTGAACTCTCATTCTGCCTTCTTAGATATGTAGGTGGATTTTTGATTGCATCAATGGGGGAATTTCTCTTTCAGATAGGCTATCTCATCATGCCTTCTCATGGTCTTCAATTCTTGTCCATATCTCTCCAAAGATTCTTCTGAAGGATATACCCAATGTTCTAGAAATCTCCTTCTGGTTCTGTTAATAGATATGAATGTTTAAGGCTGACCACATGCTACCTTTCTGTCCTCATACATGACCAGCCAAACTTCCTCTACCGTCATAGTGTCCTTAATGATGACTTTTGCTATGATATACAAGATAATTATTAGAAAAGTTTCAACCTACTTACAAACACCATATAGCAGCCAAAGGCCTAATGGATAGAGCACTGGGCATAGAGTTTGAAAGAAGAGTTTAAGTTCAACCTGAGACACTGTAACTCTGGGCAAACTATTTAACCTTTGCCTCAGTTTCCTCATCTATATAAATAGATAATAGTACCTACCTGCCACAGTTGTTGTGTAGATCAAATGAGCAATTTGTAAAGCATTTTATAAACCTTCATTTACCATATAAATGTTAATTATTATTATAGTCTTTCCATTTAATTTGGATGAGTTGTGATTATGATTTCTTCAGAGAATGTGTTGTTCCATGATTTACAGCTGTGTAGAATACACTAGGAGTGTATTGGTCTTAAAGAGATAGGCTTTTATGTCAGCAAGTGGTTAGACATTATTAAAAGTACTGCTCAGTTTCCCAAATTCAATCTATCCTGGTAGCTTCCTCTTATACTCTTCTAGGCACATCTTCTTGTTTGCAGCAGGTGTGTGTGTGTGTGTGTGTGTGTGTGTGTGTCTGTGTCTGTGTATGTGTGTGTGTGTGAGAGAGAGAGACAGAGAGAAAGAGACAGAGAGAGACAGAGACAGAAAGACAGAGACAGAGACAGAGAGAAAAGCAAACATAAACACAAGTGTTCATCCAGCCTTTGCATGAAAGGAATCCACTATCTCCCAAGAAAGCTCATTTCATTTTGGAGAGCTCTGAATGTTAGGAAGATTTTCCTTCCTTTAAGCCTAAATTTGTGTCCTTGAAACGTCTTATATTTTTCTTACTTCATGTCCCTGTCACCAAAGAAGACAAATTTAATCCCTATGGCATATAACAGCTATTTTAATACTTAAAAGCTAACAAATGTGTCCTCTCCCCAGCACCCAAGCATCCTTTTTCCCCTGGGCTAAAATCCTCAGTTTCTTCAGCTGATCGTGATATCGTGATATGGTAGTCCTTCAGGGTCGTTCCCTATCCTTGTTGACCTGTTTTGGATACTCTCCTTATAACTAAACAAATCCTTCCCAAAAGGCACTCACCAGAACTGAATATGATACGCCAGGTGTGTTCTTTCCAAGCAGAGTGCAAAGGAAATGGCAAGCTACACATCCTTTGATATGGTCCAAGGTCACAAGGTTACATTGTTAATGCCTATTGAGTTTGCAATTGACCAGCTCTTTTTTTCCCTTCTTTCAGTAAACTGTTGCCTCATCATGCCTTCTCTGCCTTCACAAATAGAATTCTATTTTTAAAAACTCAGTGTCAGACTTCACATTTGTCCCTATTATTTTCATCTCACCTACTCTTAGATTCCAATCAGTGTTCTAACCTGTCTTTTAAATCCCTTTTGTAGGTTCCCAAAGTGGGAGATACTACCCCCTGGGGGATTGCTGGAATGCTCTAGGGGGGAGGTAGCCTCTGGTGTAATTGGAAGGCATTAAATCAAAATAAGGGGATGGTGGAAACATAGGGAAAAGAGAAGAAAATTTTGAAAAACTGTTCATACATGTTTCATCTCTTGTGTAACAGTTAAAGTTGTAGTGATAACATTATTTTCAAAATAAACACATAAAATGCAAACTATAACAGATCAGTGGTCAAGTCTGCCTGACAGGTCTTAAAAAGAAAGTGTTGGCAGGTGAATGTGTTCAGCATTGTTGGGAAGTCCAGCATGCATGGGCAGGAACATTTGTGGGCAATGACTTGTTTACAATACAATACTATATGGTTATATGATGTAATAATTATGTCATCAAAATTTTTATGCCAGAAAAGATAAAAATTTACAATAAATTATTAAATGTAGGATATGTCTGTTTAATTTACATATTTTTGAAATGACACAAATTTCAAAAAAAACTGTTAAAGAAAATAGATTTCCAGAGGGGTGGTGAGTAATTTTTTTTTTGAGGGGCCAAATAAGTTTGAGAACCTTTGCCTAAGATAGTAACCTCCATGATGGCAGGAACTATCTTTCTTTTTCTTATTTGACTGGCACCCAGATGAATTCTTGAATCTGAACTATGTCATGTGACATCTTAGCTATCCTCCTTCAGCTTAGTGTCATCTACATATTCCATAAGTGTACCATTTAGAGATGAGGAAATTGATCACTTCTGGATGACTTCCCAATTCTGACCAGTTCTTACAATGACAGGATTTTTGTTCCCTCTAGGGATCACCATGACTCCAAACTCTCTTCAGCCTCCTGGATGTCTGCAGCCAAGTGTTCTTTGAGGAAAAGGGAAGTCAAATTGACTCAGTAGTTGAGAAAATTTCTCAGATTTTTTTTATTCTCCTAGAATTATCATTTATTCCTTTAGCAGGAAAAGAATATTTTTCTGTAGAGCAAATTTAAATTTTCTGAGGTAGAATTGATCATTTTATGGCTCACTTTTTGATGTTCCTTCCTGTGTTTGGCCATGTGGGCTAGCATATACACACAACATATATATGTATATATTCCATCTGCTCCTTCTTCCCTCCATTGCCTTCTCTATGCATATGGAAGGGGATGGAACACAGATTTGGTTAAAGAGTTCATAATAGTCAAAAAATATCTGATGTCTGTCTTGGCCATTATGTAGTCTGGAATAAGAAATAAACCAAGGAAAAAGGGAGTCTGGAGTAAATGGTTGAGACTCTTTTTGTGTCGGTGCGTAGTGCACATGCAATAAATACAGAGTTTTGTGGTGGTTTGAATGCATGTGATCATCAAGGGATAAAGAGGAGGCTGAAAAGTATAAGATCTATATTTCAATGTATATTTCTGGGTATATCAGGATTGATAGGGTAAGTGGTAGAGTTGTTTTGCAGGAAATTGAGAGTATAGTCTTAACTATAAATTTAGTTGACTATCCTTGGGAAAGATTGAATTCAGTCAAAGGCTCAGATGAATGCTTATTAGGCCAAATTTGCCAGACACATCATCGCTGCTCAGATCACTCCTTGGAAGTACTCTCTCACGGCTCCCAAGCACTTTAGGCCCCAGTTATAAATAACATAAGACCCCTGGGGAAATAAATATGCCCTATGAGGTTCTAATTATCCTTCTGGATGTTACAGAAGCAGGGTCATACAAAGCAGTACCACAGAAGATGGTAGATTGCATAAGTGTTTGTCTCACCATAAGGGATCTTCTTTAAGTTCTCAAAGCCTTATGTGACATGCACATCTCTATTCTTTCAAAGTATGATAATAGTCACAAAAGAGTTATGTTGATGTAACTAGGATACACCAGCAATAAAGATAGTACAATACTGATTTAAATACCTATTTTCCCTCCATTAGATGATAAATGGAACAACTGATGTTATTGGAGCAAATGTAGACTCTGAGGTTTTGTGGGTAAAATTGTCAGTGCTGGAATAAACAGAAACCAGAACCAGTCCCAGAAAGTTCAGGAACCAACAAAGGCTCATTGAGTTCACCAGTAAGGGAGACTACCCACAGTGGCAGAGACTCCCTGAAGGGACAAAAGGACAAGACATATATAGGTTTTGATTAGGTGAGAGGTAAATTGGGTACTGGGTACCTCTTGATTAGATGGAGCTTGTTACTGGGGGTTTGGGGATAAGATTGGGGTCATAACAGGAAAGGCTCTTATTTGGGTTGGCTGCTTCCTGTAACCCCACCCTAATAGAAAGGGACTATCCAGGATACTTGTTTCAGCAATATGGAAGGTCATGGGGTGGGGTGGGGAGTGCAATACAAACAGCACCAAGGACAAAATAGAGAAACTACAGACAAAAATGGAGTTGCTCAGCCATCTACACCATCTTCCAGCCATATACCAAATCTCATAGATAAATCAGGCCCCTAGAACTTGATTATATCTTACTCTCAGCTTTTTAGGGATTATCATGGAGGGGTAAGGAGTGATTCTCTTATGACATTGCCTCAAGCCCCAGCTGACCTTAAGTAAGGAGGGGCATTTGCTAAGGTGGGAATTTACGAATAGTTGCTTTATCACATCTGTCAAACATGTGTGATGCACACTCCCACAAGTACATACCTAGTCTGAGCTAAAATAGGCTGTGGCTTAGAGCACCAGACAAAGGGATAACCCGCAGCTATTAGGGTGCTAGAAGGTCTTTCTTACTCTTGGTGGGGTGCTCAAGACGTTCTCCTAAAGCATGGTGAATATTCATCCAGTTTGTCCTTAACTCCCAATTCACACACTGCTACTAGCCATGGCAGTTGAGACACCAATGGGAAGACGGTAAGTCCAACATCATCCAGACCCTTCAAAGCTGGAAGGTCCTCCTCTGGTCAAATCAAGTGTGAGAGGGAAGGAAACCTGGCCAAGGCCTAAGCAAAATCTCCCTCTTCCCACATGGTTGCTTTTCAAGGATGGGACACACTTGCTCTAAGTTCTAGGGGCATAACAAAATCAGCCAGCCAGTTGCTTCATCAAACAGCTCCAATGACTTTTCCCATTTAGTAATGACTAAAGTTGATTGATTTGGCATCTTATCCCTCACTTCAAGTGGCACTGGAGTTCAATACATCAGTCATCCAACCTTCAAATTACTTTTCGCAACCATTACTAATTTTTTCCATCACTCTGCTGGTAGCTAACAATGGGAATATAATTTGAAAGGGAGAGATGTAGTTAATTGATGTTTAGAAAATATATGTTTAGAGGCACTGAAAATGAAATAGAAGCCACATAAATCAATGCCCAGTGGTTAATAAAATGGATTTGGTTGATAAGTACAAAAGAATTAATAAAATTCTAGATCTCTTGCTGTACTAATAACTTCCAGTTGTGGAACTCTCCCAGATAGATTTCCATTCACCTTTCTCTCAGACCAGAAGCAGCTACCTGTAAAACATTTTTTCAGTACACTTAATTTCTCCCTCCATTGATTTCTTCATTTCTTTCAAATGGATAGGCTGAGTCTCACTCTACTTTGGAGGAAAGAAGGAAGGGTGGGGTTATTCAGTGGAATGACTATAATTCTAAGGTCAATAGGTGGTACTCCGCTGGTAAATATTTAATAACTATATCTCTAGGAAACACACACACACACACAAAATACATGTTTAAGTTTAATCTGCATTATTAGCATTTTCTCCATCACTTAATTCTAGACAACACCAAAACAATAAATCAAGCCCTAATTTGTATTATTTCTTGATTTTTAAGGCATAAATATTCACACTGAAAATTTAACATTTGTTCTCAGGAGTTAGTCTGAGCCAACTCCAGCACACCCCTTGGTATGGGCCTGGTCTCAATTCTTTTTCAGTTGCGTTTTCCTAAAGAAACCCCCTGAGCAGGCCCATTTTAGCTTGCCTTTGACCTCTCTGTGTTTTCCTTCTTTCATTTCATAACTGGGCAATGTCAGCATTTGATCTTTCTTGGTGGCAGGGTAGGGGGAGGAGGGTGTTTGGGCAGAATTATTGTAGCAGTGAGGATCTCTTTCCCAGGGCCATTGACACAAGCATTCTAAGTGACTGTTGGGTGGGGAGGCAGGGGAGTGAACACTCTAAGTAATAGGCATCTCTGGTATTAATTCATAAAATTTCAACCTTGCCCAAAACTGCTTTGTCTTTTTATCTTGAAGATTTAGTTTTAATTACTCCACATGAAGAGCATAATTTCTTTCTTTAGGGGTTGGAGCATTGAAGGGCTTTAAGGGGAGCTATGAATGGGTGCTATTTTACTGATCCCCAAACTGGAGTCACTACAAATTTAACATTTACAAAGAGTTTACTATACACTAGGCATTGCATGATTTACTGACAATACAAAGATGAATAACAGTTAGTTCTTGCCTTCATCAAGCTTCTAAGTGAAAATGTTTAGTTAAAAAAATGTTGATGTTTGTATTTGTTAGTGATTTCTAAACTGATGAGTTAATGGAACCAAAAGAGTCATCTTCCAGTTCTCTTCTATGTTTCCATGAACATTATTACTGCCATGGTCCTTATCTGAATCATTTTTTGCATGATCAGGAACATTTAAATTGTAAGAGAAATTTTTGGCTATTTTAAGACAGCTAATATTGACTTTAAAAATCTGTAAGATTTTGATATCCTATTTTTGACCACAAGAGGGCAATCTAGTTTTCAGAAAAGTTCTATGCCTCAAAATTCATTCTGTCAATCCAGGGTGAGCTCCATCTGGGAGCTTAGGAGCAGCTCAAAAGTTCATTTATATTACTTGTGTCCTGTCTTAAGTCTGGTAGAGAGCTCTGAGGTGCCTAGGATAAGATTGGGGTGTATAAGATTTCAAAGAACACAGGGAAAAGCAGGAAGAGGAAGGGGACTGGGGTGACAGGAAAGTTGGCTAACTAAAAGTTAGGGGAAACCAGGGAAATCTTAGGGAATAATATGGAGGATCAGGAAAGAGTCCTGTTAGTCAACATTAGGGTCTAATTTTTTTGAATCACCATAAGGTGATGAAGGTAGTGAAGGAAGTCACCAGGTAAAGTTCATAAGGGAGAAAAGAAAAATAAAACAAAGAGTAGTTAAATAGGGAACAGAAGGTAAAAAATAAGAAATCAATTTGTGGGGAGATAGGACAGATGCAGAAAACATGGTTAATACACCAGAGACTTCAGTTTTACTTGCGTTGCAGTTAATGGGCCTTGCTTTAATGAGCCAGCTGACCCACTTCAGTTCAATAAACATTTATTGGTCACCTACAAGGTTCTATATTAAGTCCTCCCCTCTTTGTCTAGGAATGATGGGTAGGTATAGAAAGCACTAAGGGAAACTTAATGTGGACAACCTTTGAAAATGTAGATGATGTTAGAGGATATGCTCAGAAAGTCCTCAAAAGAACTAAGCTCTCTATAAAAGGAATCAATTTCCTTTTTAAAAATTTAATTTAATTAATTTTTTAAGGAATCAGTTTCCTATAATAAGCAACCAAGAGCTTCTTTTTATAATAAATAAATGAACATATAAACAATGAATAAATCAATTGTAATACCCTTTGATTTTACATTATCAATATTTCTGGACATGCCCTCTCCCATTCTCCTCTATCCCAATGAGATCTCCTTTATTACAAATAAAAAACAATTATATTCAAGTACTTTATACAATGGGCAGTAAGATGGTACAGTGGATAGAGTGCTGGGCTTGAAGTCAGGAATACTCACCTTCCTAAATTTAAATCTGGCTTCAGATTTTTGGTAGCTGTGTGACCCTGGGCAAGTCACGTAACCCTGTTTGCCTCGGTTTCCTCATCTGTATAATGAACTGGAGAAGGAAATGGGAAACCATTCAAGAATTCTTACCAAGAAAACTCAGGGAGTTGTACATGACTGAAAAAACAGCAATTTATGCAATCGTCATGCCTGACTGTATATGCTATGTTCTGTATCTGTAGTCTCTCACTTTACTGAAAGGAAGGAGGGTCAGTTTATCATATATTCTCCAGGATCAAAACTTGATGTTATTGCTAGACTCAGAGTATGGATATTGACTGAAAGTTCAGCTTAGATTCTTTTTGTCTAGATGGAACAAAGGGTTTCTGGAGAACAGGGTTTTCTGAGAGGAAGAGCTTCAGGATGAATACATTTTCAGGAGGCAATGAATGAAATTATAAGTTGGCCATTGGAGGTAGAAGCCATGACTGAAGGATGAGTAGCCAAAAGTTCCTAATGCAAGGTGAGAATTGCTATAGAGAGGCAATAGCAGTGGTAGTGTGAATCCTTCACGACTAAATCTGGCCCAACATCTGCAAGACCATGTTGAAAGGAGACAGTTCAGCAGCAAAGGAGAGGGAAGCAGGCATGGGTCAGCAATGCCTGGGGGTCAGTCAAGATAAAGACATCTCACTCAAATTGGTCCTGACACCTGCAACATCATCAGTCCATTTAGGCTAACAGAATATTGAATATGGGAGAGGTTTTGTTGATAAAATAAAGGATATAAAGAAGATTTGGGACTGAGTGCACAGAGCCAAGATACTTCTCCTTCTCTCTCTTGACTATTGTAGGTTTCTGCCTCTATCAAGATATCAGTCCTCAAGACATATACAGTTATCCCTTCCATATCATGACATTCCCCCATCACAGTTTCAATATACTGCAGGTTGACATAAGAAATTAAATGGGAATTTTGGAGTAGTTTTATGGAAGCCTTATGGAAAAAGACCAGCAGATGATGCAGAAAAATACTTACCCAAAATTTTACAATAAGATACTGGCAACACCCCATAAAAGAAAAAGAAAAAATTCAGACTTCTTTTCTGGTATGAAAGAAGGGCCAAAAAATTTTACACTGATTTTCCAGATTGTGGGGCCACCACACCCCTAACCCCCACAATGTAGAAAGGATCACTGTAGTACTACCCTGGATAGGGCCCTCTCTGTAAAGGAAAAGAGCTGGTAGTTATTAGAGAGTTGAGCAACCTTCACTTGTGGTGGGTCTACACCTCCCTAGTAACCTAAACAGTTATAGGCAATAATATCCTAGGACCAAGGTTGGGGAATCTGCAGCCTTGAGGCCACACATGGCCCTCTAAGACCTCAAGTGTGGCCCTTTGAATCTAGTTTGGATTCTGTCAAAGGGCTACACTTGAGAACCTAGAAGGTCACATGTGGCCTCAAGGCCGCGGGTTCCCCACCCCTGTTAAGCAAATTCCCCTTCAAAGGACTCGGCTTTTTGGGAGTCAAGTAAGCCTCTGCTCTGGTAAATCTTACTTTCCCTTGGAACCCACACAAATCAGATAACACGCAGTACCAGAGAAGGTCTGGTCTCTGCTGTGCTGATGCTTTTTCTTCTTTGTATCTCCATCTGACAGGTTCTTCTCTCTTCTTCTGTATCTCTATTTGTTGGTCTGAATCATTGTCTAGTGACCCTCTTCTCCTTCCACATCTCTGACTTTTCATTATTTTTTTTTAATCTCAGCATCTTGAGTCTATTACTCCTCTGCTAAAGGACCACATGGGTTCTGTGGAGAATTTCTGTGCCTGAACATGTCTTTCATGGGGGTCTTTATATATACTGCGCCTTCCCTGGATTTAGCTCTAGAAGAAACCTTAGGGGGCACCTAGTCCAATACCCTTATATAACAAATACTACCTTCTACAGGAAGCCTTTCTTAGGCTAGCTGCTAGTGCTGTCCCATCTAAAGCACTTTGTGTTGATCTTAAAATATTTTTCTATTGTTATATTGAATAGGATGCAGATTATTTGGGACAAAATATTTAAATTTATTGACACAAAAAACTTACAAATTATTACATCTTTGTTTTTAAATCCATTTTATTGCTTTATCTTGTTTTTATACTTAAATTTCCCCCAGTATCTACCCCTTCCATCTTCCCAGAAAGATATCCCTTATAAAAAAGATTTTTTTTTTTGTAAAGGAAAATAAGAGATAAAACATTCAGCAAACACTATTAGCGTTTAGGGAAAATAATGACATTATATACAGTGTTCTACTTATGGACCACAATCCTTGAAAAAGAGTGGGAGGGGCGGCCAGGTAGCACAGCGAGTAAGAGCAGTGTTGGGATGACCTGGAGATCGAATCCCAGGCTCAGACACTTAGCACCCACCCAGAAACACCTGGCCATGTAACCTTGAGCAAGTTACTTAACCCCCATTGCCTAGGGGCGGCCAGGTGGCTCAGTGAGTAAGAGCACCGGCTCCAGTGTCGGGGTGACCTGGATCAAATCGGGGCTTAGATACTCAGCACCACACCCAGAAATAACTGGCCATGTAACCTTGAGCAAGTTGTTACTTAACCCCGATTGCTTTAAAAAAAAAAAAGAGTGGGAGAAATGTCTTTTCATATCATTTTTGGGTCAAAACATGTTTGTTTGTTTTTAAAATTTTGCAACATTCAGTTTTGATTATTTTGTGGTTTTCTTTCCATTCACATTGTTGTAGTCTTTTTTCATATTATTTTCTTGACTTTCTTACTTTACTCTGTATCAGATCATGTAAATCTTTCCAAGATTCTCTGAATTCCTCATATCCATTACTTTTTACAGTATAGTAATATTCCATTATATTCATGTGACACAATTTTTTAGTTATTCCCCAATCTTTTTTAAACTTTTTTTTTTGACTACAACATAAAGTGCTACTTTGAATATTTTGGTGTATATGGAGCCTTTCTTTTTGTCAATGATCTCCTTGTGGTATCTGCCCAGTGGTAGAATCTCCATATTCCATTAATGCATGGACCTTTTAGCCATTATATTTGCATTCCAAATTGCTTCCCAGAATGGGTGTAACAATGCATTAAAACATTTCTTTCAAAGGGCAGGGACTATCTTTTACCATTTTTGTTGTTGTAGCACAGTGCCTGGAACATGAGGTGCCTAATAAATGTTTATTGATTGATTGCCAAACCTCAATCCTGGATGACTCCCACAATCTCCTTACTCTGCCCCTACTTTTGAGCTGTTGAACTCAGCTAGAGGAAGTTTCACAAAACTGCTGAATGGCTACATTAAAAATGCATGTTATTCAACCTCAACTTGGCAGTCATTGAAATGAAGAAGTCCCTTTATTCCTTTCCAATTGATTCCCTATATCACTCCCCCCAAAAACTATTCCAAACCTTCTCTTCCCTCCTAAAGTCTCCCATAACTTCTATTCCTAGGACTCTCTCAGATAAGAAATTTGTCTCTCATCTTACTGAGAAAATTGAGAACAATCCACATTTCCTTTTCTCCAACTCTCTTTAATTTTATCTCCCAGTCTCCTTTTCATCTCAGTGTTTGACAAAGAGGTAGCCATTTCCCCAAGACCAACTCCTCTGCGTGTGCACTTGATCCCACTTTATGTCTTCTCCAGCAGATCATACTTTCAATCATCCCCAGTTTAAAATCTGCAACCTCTTCCTGTCTACTGGTTCTTTCCCTCCTGCCTTCAGAAATTCCCAAGTCTCCCTTAACCTAAACCTCTCCCCCCCAAACCCTTTGCACTAGACTGTACCAACTCCTCAGACTATTGTCTCTCCTCCCTTTCGCAGACAGGGTTCTTGAAAAAGTTATCTTTGTTCCCTGCCTCTACAACCCGGCATCTGTTTTCATCACTCAACTGAAACTGCTCTCTCCAGACTTACCAGTGATCTCTTAATTGGCAAATCTCATATTCTTTTCGCAATGTTAATCCTTCTTGAGCTATCTATTGCATTTACCACTATTGAACACTCAGGTTTTTCATATTTTCTCTCTCCAGTTCATCTTCTCCATGTCAGACCTTTCTTGTTTAGTTTCCTTTGCTCTCTTATTATGACCCTTAACTGGTGTTGCCCAAAGTTCTAATCTTGACCTTCTTCTCTTCTCCTTCCACATTCTTTCTCTTGGTAACCTCATATCTTCCCATAGGTTTAGCTATTATCTTCATCCATTGTATTTCTAGACTGATATATGCATCTCCATTCTCTGCTCTGAGTCTCAGTCCCACATCAGTTTTCCACCGGACATCACAAACTCAAAATTTGCCTAAAAACAACTTATTATATTTCCCCCTTAAACATTCTCCTCTTCTAAACTATCATATTTCTATAGAAGGAACCATTATCCTTCCAATCTCCTAGGCACATAACCTGGGCATCACTTGGAACTCCTTGTTCTTCTTCACCCTGCATATCTATCTAATCAGTTGCCAATTATTGCTATTTTTCCTTTTATAACATTCCTTACCTCTGACCCCTTCTCTCTGTTTATAAAGATACTATCTTAGCTCAAGTCAGTAAAATTTCTCATATAGACTATTGTCACAGCCTCCTGATTGGTTTTCCTGAGGCAAATATCTCCCACATACTACCATCAAAGCAATTTTCCTTAAACATATATAGGACCATGTGACTCCTTTACTCAAGCAATTCTTGTAGCCTTTTAATGCCTCTAGGATAAAACATAAACTTATCTCTTGGATTTCTTTCTACTTTTAAAATTTATTTAATTTTTAATTTATGGAATAAGACAAGAATTTTCATAACATAGCATAATAAAAAAAGATTATTGCACATGAAACGGCAAACCTACTATATATAACTTGCTATTCCTTTTAAATATACAACAAAGTTATCATGTAAATTTCTTTTTTCTGTTTTTCTTCCCTCTTCCCCCCGCCTCCATGCCCACCATTAGAAACAAATAGGTGTATATATATATATGTATATATATATATGTATATATATATGTATATGTGTGTGTGGTATGTGCATATGTATGCACGAATATATATGTATATACCTATATGTATATATGTCTATATATACATATACACACTTATGTAAAATTATTCTCTACATGCTTCTATTTATCAGTTCTTTCTCTGCATACAAATGTCCTTTATAGTTAATTTGGGTCAATTATATATAATAGTCAAATTAACTCACGACTCAAAGTGATTCTTAAAACAATACTGCTGTTACTATATATAGAGATGTTCTCTTGGTTCTGCTTATTTCACTCTTCATTACTTTGTGCAAGTCTTTCCATGTTTTCCTAAGACCATTGAGCTCATCATTTCTTTTGAATTTAATTTATTTTAAAATGCTTTTTAAATAAAATCCAAACCTGTCTCATTGGACATTGTTCCCCAACCCCCTGTGAAACAGCCAAACTGGCCTTCTCTCTATTCCTTACACATTATACTTCCTCCACCATCACTGGCTATTTCAGATGTCTGGTCCTCCTTACCTTCTTACCTCCTTACCTTCACAGGGTCTCTCTTTTCCTTTAAGATGAAGTTCAAGCACTGTCTTCTTCAGAAAGCCTTTTCTATTTCCCTCAATTGCTAGTGCCATCCCTCCTAAACTACTTTTCTATATGTTTGTATTTATCAGATCTATGTTTTTTTTTTCTGAATATATTTTCATTTGTTCTCGTCTCTCCTATGAGCAACTTGAGGATAGGAATTATTTAATTATTTGCAACACAAAATTTACAGATTTACTAGAATAGTACCCGGTATAAGGTAAATGCTTAATAAATATAAATTGCCCTTTAACCTAGCAATATCACTTCTAGGTCTGTATCCCATAGAGATCATACAAATGGGAAAAGGATCCATATGTACAAAAATATTTAGAGCAGCTCTTTTTGTAGTGGCAAAGAATTGAATATTGAGGACATGTCCATCAGTTGGGGAATGACTCAACAAATTGTGGCATAGGATGAATGTAATGGAATGTTATTGTGCTATAAGAAATGATGCGCAGGGGGGCGGCTAGGTGGTGCAGTGAGTAGAGCACCAGCCTTGGAGTCAGGAGGACCTGAGTTCAAATCTGGCCTCAGACACTTAACACAAAACTAGCCATGTGACCTTGGGCAAGTCACTTAACCCCGATTGCCCTAACTCCTCCTCCTCCAAAAAGCCAAAAAAAAGAAAAAAAAAAAAGAAATAATGAGCCGGACAGCTTCAGGAAAACCTGGAAAGACTTGAATAATCTGACACTGGATAAAGTGAGCAGAAGCAGAACATTATACATAGTAACAGCCACAGTATGTGATGGCTAACTTTGATAGACTTATCTCTTCTTAGCAATGCAAAAGATCCAAGACAGCTAACTCCGAAAGACTCATGATGGAAAATGCTGTACACATCCAGAAAAAGGACTAAGGAGTCTGAATGCAGGTGGAAGCATATAATTTGCTCTCTTGCTCTATCTCTTTTTGAATTGTTTCTTCTTTCTCGAGGTTTCTTCCATTGGTTCTAATTCTTCTTTACAATATGACTGATGTGAAAATAGGTTCAATATGAATGTATATAAAATTACATGCGGTCTTAGGGTGGGGGAGGGGAGAGATGGGGAGAAAATTTGGAACTCAAAATCTTATGGAAGTGAATGTTGAAAACTAAAAATAAATAGATAAATTAAATATATATAAATATAAATATGTATATGTATATATACATACATACATATATATATATAAATTGATTGTCCTTTTGCTACAGTCATTTGCTTTCCATTATTTGTCATCGAGTTCACAAGATTTTGGCAATTTAAAAAAGTTCTTCATTATTGTGATAGTAAAGGCAATTAAAGATTCCCCTGTATTGGCTTGGTTTTCAAATTGATTGTGTTAAAACCCAGAGCTTGTTAATCCCACCTGTGGGATGGACTTGTTAATGTGAAAAGAAAGTCCTGAACTGGGAGGAGCTGGTGATTTGGAGAGAGACAAGAGAGAGGCAGAAGACCTTTTTGGAAGCAGCACCTCGTGGAGGCAGAGAGAGAGACTGAGAAGGATTGCTAGGGGCCACTTTGAATTGCCCTGGACTTTTGAGACCTGCCCCCTGAGCTGCCAAGGACTGAGGAGACGTGGCTGTTTTGCTGGTACTTTGTCTGTCTGTTTTGATGTTGTTTTGCCAGATTTGTCCACTGGTGAAAGACAGTCCTTTTGTTGAAGAAGTCCTGGAACCTGGCTGCTGGCTAAGAGATCCTAAGACTGTCCTGCAGACAGAGAGTGAATACTGTCCACTGGTGAAGGACAGTGCTGTTGTTGCAGGGGTCTGG
>NW_027186304.1:65760798-65763921 GCF_028583685.1 Petaurus breviceps papuanus | reverse complement strand
AATACTGTCCACTGGTGAAGGACAGTGCTGTTGTTGCAGGGGTCTGGGAACCTTTCTGTTGGTTCAGAAGCCCTGAAGAAGGATTTTCTTGTTGTATGTTTACAGAAATCCTGGGAGAGGGTTTTGCTAATGTTTTCAGGGGTTCTAGGACTGTTCTATAGACAGAGGATGAATTAATGAAGGGACTGGCAATGTATCTTGTGGCCTTGCTAAGCCTTGTCTCCCCAGGAACTAAGATTGCTGAGAACTTGCCTTGTTTCAAGATGAAGAAAAGACCTCCATTTGGGTATTAAGTGCTGTGCTTAAACTTGATGTAACTCTGGGATAGATTCAATTGTGATCCAGGGGTGGGGAACTTTTGACCTTTTTGTTTTCTATGGTTGAACAAATGAAGGTACTTTACTTATGTTTGGAAACTAATCTCCATTTGAGAAGAGGGGCTTTGTGGTGGACTAAATGAAGGTATAGCCTAGGGGTGGAGTAGTATTTAGAACAGGGACTTTGTAATTGATTGAATGATTGGAAGGTCCTGGGGTGGGGTAGTACTTGGAGATTATTTAATCACACTTAGTAAATGCTGTATTTTGAATGATGTCATGTTTTGACCTTCTCTGTTCTTAATTTGTCACTGAATAAAATGGAGAGCACCTATGCTGGTATTTTGAACCTTGGGAAGTTGCCTTTCCATGGTATTACATTACAATTATGGAACCATACTCCAGTCATATTGGATATTAATAAGTCTGGCTCAAATTGTAGTTCATGAATTTTCCAAAGAGTTTAAATCAGGTGAGTTCCAAGGTCAATGAAACATGTTTTTCTTCATCTTTTAGATGAATTTCTTAACCTTTCATGACAAGTGGTATAGAGTAAGGTTGTTTTGCAGTATTCCACCTCCACTTGGGAATTCCTGAATTTCTAGAACAATTTTGCTCCTCATTATAGCAACATATTTATCAGATCTCGTCATTGCTGCAATGGGGAAAAGACTTCTAGGCCCACTGGAAGTATAATATACCAAAACATTTTTGGTGGGTTTTATAGTCTGTGAAGATACTGTGATCACGCAAGCTTTTCTGAAATTCTTCCAACAATGGATTTGATATATGTTGTCTTGAATGAAAGAGTGAGTGTCACTTTAAAACAAAACAAAACAAAAACCTCCAGTACTCAATCTGGGCATATCTTGCCCTTGACAGCTTTTTTTCTTCATAGCAAGCTAGTTTTTGTTGGTTTTCTTGCTGTTCTTTCAACTTTAAGAAGGCTATACCTCACTGTCTTTAATCCATAAAACCCATTCATTCTGTCAGGTCTCTTTGAAGGTGTTTGCTAATTTTCTGAAGGTTAAGAAAGCTGTTTGGCAGCAACAGTTTCTAAGTTCTCATCTTTAGTTCTTGATTACACTTTCCTTTGCATGTAGGTCTGGCTGATCTTTTCTCATTGTGTGTTTTAATGATACTTGAAACAGTTGGCTTCCCCTCACTATCAACCACTGAAATATATCATCCAGTCATTGAAATGTGTTCTTTAAGAATTACAACTTTTGCACATTTTCTTGGATTAATAGAGATTCTTATAAACCAGAGAAATAAAACTCATCACATGAGAGAAGTAAAATCTAACACTAACCTAAGAGAATACCAACCAAACCTGGGGAAACCAACTGACTCTGGTTTAATTTGGTCACAGTCAGAACTTATGAATTAACCTAGTGTCAATAGAAGCATCACTCATGGCTATAGCTCTGACAAATGAAACCATGTCAACATGATTGCTTCTCCCAAGTAATTCATATATCACTAGTAGAAACATGTCAGAGAGAAGTGTGGCATAATGAATTTAGAGCTGGCCTTGGAACCAGGCCCCTGGGGTTCAAGTCTTTTTTTGATAGTAACTTGCTGTGTGACCTTGGGTAAGTCACTTAGCCCCTAGGTGCCCTAGACAAGTCTCTAAGATGCAGGGAAGTTACCCAGTTGCATTTGTAGATGGAACTTCCTCATCTGGGCATCTTCTATACCAATGGCAGTACAGGTCCACTTCCTATCCCTTAAGTATATATTGTATTCCCTGACTACATTGTCTGCTCAAAGGCAGACACTATTTCACTTTTGTCCTTATCTTCTTATTACTCAACCTGTATCTGGAATTTTGCAGGTGTGTAACATGCTTTCTTGATGTAGAGGAGAAAACTGAGAATAGGCTGATGTGATAGAGCTGGACTTGCAGATTGGCTGCTCTGACTCCAGAGAGAGGTTTGCACATAGTAAGTACTTAACAAATGCTTCATTCATTCACTTATCCGTTCCAACTTAACGTTTCCCACTGCATGGCTCTGCTTCCATGCCTATGCGTTCTCTGTCTCCACATATCTCTATCCAGTGTCTCTCCACCTGACTTCCCCTTTAAAGCCAGAGTGTAAGGGCATAGTAGGAAGAGCGCTGGACTTATAGTCAGGGGCGTGGGCTTCCTGTCCTCACTCAGCCACTGACTTATTGTGCACCTTCCCTGAGTATCTGTGTTCTTATCTTTACAATCCTACGATTCCTTTAAATTTGAAGTAAAAAAAAAAGTCATTGGACACAATAAATACAAGGCTTTGGGATTTTAGCATATGTAGAATAAACACTCATGAGAAAAGAAAAGAAATCCTTTTGTTTATTCTATTACATGTCTATGATTTTTTCAAAAGGAGCTAGGAATCTGTGAAGCCAGCTCCAACAGAATGGGAAGATGGAAGTGAGGCTGGGTGAATGGAAATGTCAGCATTTTAGAACTAAGTAAGTTTTTTCTCAGTTAATGATTTATATTCACCACCATATACACCTGTGACTGCCAAAGTTTTCACTCCTTATTACAAGAATTTCTTACCTTCTCCTCACCAGTTTCAGACCATGACCACCTATAAAAACTCTTCCATCATTCCCTTTCCTTTTGTTTGCATGTTCTTTAAGATTAAAATTAATTAAAGACTAATCTTTAATATTTTTATAGTACCTGGCCCATAGTAGGCACTTAATAAATGCTATCGAATGAATGAATAAGATTCTTCAAAATAATAATCAATTAATACTTTCCCGATGCATTTAAAATAAATATCTTTCTGCTTTCCCAGTTGTCACTGAT
>NW_027186304.1:65716717-65760788 GCF_028583685.1 Petaurus breviceps papuanus | reverse complement strand
GATGCATTTAAAATAAATATCTTTCTGCTTTCCCAGTTGTCACTGATTTGTTTATTTTCTCCCCTGTTTTAATGTCTGTTATCCTTATTTTGTATTAGGTATGTTACTCCACTGCCTGCTTTTATTAACCCTCTCTTCCCTCCCCCCATTTCTGTGAGCCCTATATTACTCCCAAGCAATAGATAATCTTCTCAATTAATTTAGATATTATTTTTAATGATTCCAAAAGCCAGCAAACTGAAGTTTGCTGGTGTAGTTGTCTCTGAGTGAACTGAGAAATTGGCAAATGGAAATTCTTTCTGAGGACAAAGATTTCGATCCTTGACTGGTGAAAACATATCACGTGTCTCACAAGACAGAGCTCAAGCACTGATTTCTTCTGTAATTCAACTTTCATTACCATATAAATTGATTCTGCATTTCAACATTGAGCTCATTTGTATGCTCAATGTTTGGAACCCAGGTAGATTAGCTTTCTGAAACATTAAGTCTAGTGTTTAAAGCAATTTTAGAATTCAGTGGTAAAATAGTTAAATGTGTGTTTGTGGCCAGGTGGTGCATTGGATAGAGTGCCGGATCAGAAGTCAGGAAGACTCATCTTCCTGAATTCAAATCTGGACTCAGACACATACTAGCTGGGTGAACCTAGGCAAGTCACTTAACCCTGTTTGCCTGAGTTCATCATATGTAAAATGAGTTGGAGAAGGAAATGATAAACCACTACAGTATCTTTTGCCAAGAAAACTCCAGATGGGGTGAGTAGGAGATACACACACACAGAGTGATATTTTTTAGTCACATATATGTGTGTATATATGTATATATTATATATGTACCTGGTATATCCATATGTGTGTGTTTATTATATATATGTACATGTATATATTAAAACATACTGCCTCTATATATATTTGTGTTTGCCTATACATAGCCACATATACAAGAACCAGGATAGATTAGTATTTTGAGGACTGGCTTTGGAGTCAGGAAAATGTGGGTTTAAAATATTGCATGTTATACTAGCTTTGTAACCATGGGGAAGATATTCAACTTATGAATGCCCCCAGTCAACTCAACTATCAGTTACAGATGAGTTTGTGTCAATGGAGAAATTTTTTCCACTGGAAGTTCCCCAATGATCCTTGACTATTAATATCAAGCAGAGCATAAAAGAGGGAGGCATTTGTTTTCTCTCATTTTCTGCCACTGTCATGGATAACGTCCAGCACAAAATTTGAATGGAAGAGGGATTCCCTATGGATGAAGTCCTACAGATGTTTCTATTTTTTGATGATACTGTGCTGATTGCATCAAACTCCAGAACATTGCTGCTGTTCAGTTGTTTCAGACTCTTTGGAACCCAATTTGAGTTCTTCTTGGCAAAGATATTGGAGTGGTTTGCCATTTCCTTCTCCAGCTCGTTTTTACAGATGAGAAACAGAGGTAAACAGAGCTAAGCGACTTGTCCAGGGTCACACAGCTAGTAAGTGTCTAAGGTCAAGTTTGAACTCAGGTCTCCCTGACTCCAGGCCCAACACTCTATTGACTATGCCACCTAGCTGCCCAGAACACTGTAGAGTCTCCTAAATGAGAACTATGATCACTTAAAGAAGTTTGAACTAAACCCTCCATAAAAAAAAGCAAAGAATGCTTATTCTCCTGAGTGTGATGCAGTTGGTTGGATGACCCAATAGCTAGTCAACCAGTACACATGTTGGATGGACACTTCAGGTGGACGATGAACAGAACTGAGTGGGAGGAGTTGAGACAACTGGATTGCTTTTGGGAAACTATTCAGAATTTTTAATGAGCCTACACATTTTCCTCAAACAGAGCTCATCCTCTTAACTGAAATATTCTTTCATTGATGCTCATTGTACAAATAACTATTTCTGAAGAACCAAAATTGTGCATCACACAAAAAGCAATGACCAAAGACATGGAGAGTGTGAGGTATGAGAAGGTTGCCAGTGAAGAATTTCCTAAGAGAAGCAGCATTAAGAAGATTAGCAGAAGTATGACAAGAAACACAGGAGAGGGTGGTCATGTGTTACATATATGTGTATGCATAACCATATACACATATATTAATATGTACGTGTATGTGATGGCTAATATTTATGTAACACTTTAATGTTTGTAAAACACTTTACAAAGATTATCTCATTTTGTCATCAGAACAACTCTGTGAGGCTGGTGCTATCATTACCCCCATTTTATAGCCGAAGAAACTGAAGCATTTGAGTGACTTGGCCAAGGGCACCTGGCAAGTAAGTGTTTGAGACTGGATTTGAACTCAGGTCTTCTAGATGTTTTTGCTGTTGGTTCTCACACCTAATCAATGCATTCAGTAGCCTTTGCTCTTCTGAAGAGAGCTAGAGGATGAAGCTCGAAAGTCTTCCTAAAGCTCTCATGTAAAGAAGTCTCAGAAATCCAGTTAGTTCTTCTGTTCAAGCCAGGTATATTCCTTGTATTGGACCCCACTGTCCTCATGGCCCCATGCTGGGTAACTCCCCCATCCTCACTACACCCCCACTACTTTTCAATTTCCTTTTGACTACTGCCTTCCCCCATTAGATTGTAAGCTCCATTAGGGCAGGGACTACTTTTCTTTTTATTTGTATCTTTGGCATTTAGCTCAGTACCTGGTACATGCTAGGTCCTTATGAATGTTCATTATATTGTACTATATTGTATTGTACCTTGAGGGAGATACTTGAACTGTGAAGAGCTGAGTTGGCTACTTAATTGTCCCATTACATGACCCATGTTTGAGTGTTTTAAGTATTATTCACCTGGGAAAGTATAATGAGGGTTATAAATTGCTCTGTCATATTTTTAATCTTTGTGAATATGCCCTTATGATTGTTTTTTAATCATTTTTTTCTGGTAAAAGAAATTAATAGCTATATTTTCCCGATACATACATGCCTTTGTAGGGTGATGAGTTTTACATAATTTTCCTCTAGATTCTAGGATATAGACTTCAAGGTTCAGAGAGTTTAAGAAAGAGTATGACTCTTCTCTTCAGAAGTCAGGATCCCTTAGGCTTTAGCTCAGTCCATGCTTGGTCTAGAGCTGGGGTGCTTTAGAGGGGGGTGCCCCCAGTTCTCTGGGCCACTAACATGATGAGTTTCCTGGTCATGAGTTTTTCCTGGGAGCAAGTGGGCCATGATGATGGTGGAGTTGAATATAAAGAGTGTAACTGGTCGGGGAAGGTCATGTCTTCTGGTAAGCCAGAACATGGTTTAAGGTAATCCTCTTGGGAGTAGTCATCTTTTCTTCTGAGAATCATTGTACTATCTGCAGGAAGTACCTAGAGGTGGCATTGACTAGGGAATCCCAGATCTTCTCAATCTTCAGAGATAGTCACTTTTTGAAAGTCATATGTCTCATGATGACTGTGTGGTTACTGATGCTCAGAAGAAGCAGCAAAATAGAAAAAATAGAAAAGACAGTCAGGGACCCAAGGCTAAGGCTCAGGCAATATATTCTCTGACTGTCATGTGTGAATCAATTAACAAACATTTATTAAATGCTCCATTATGTGCCAGGAACTGTGCTAAACTCCGGGATTACAAAAAGAAAAAAGACAGTTCCTACCTTCACGTAAATTAAGCTATGGATTTCAGTGAGAGAGTCCTCCTATGTTCCAGAGAGAAGAACAGAAGTTATGTTAAGTACAGATGTTGCTTCTCCCTTTAAATTCTACTGAATAGGTGGTTCTTCCAGTTCAGTGGGGACCAAGGGATTGCTACATCACCACAGAGTACAAGTCATTCAACACAGAGTACTATTCTCCCAGGAAGTAGGCATTTGAGCTTAGTGCATTCTTTATGTGATGTCCCCTACAGGTCCATACTCAAACATATTTCATGCTGTGTACTCCAGCCTAGTTTGTGACACATATGTACTACTAAGCATGGTTTTGAGTTCAGTTTATTCAATATTTGAATTTAATGACAGCTGGAGTTCACAGAGACAGCTCACAAAGATACATAGATCTAAATTAAAGAAGTGTAGGGTTGGCTGCAGTTGCTAACTCATACTCGATTTCAATCCCATCCAGCAATTATGCAAATGTTTTCATTGAAATTTGACTAGTACATTTCCATCTTTCTTAGTGTTCATTAGTTATTCTTATAAAATAATCAGAAGGTATTGTATTTTTATGTTTTGTTTTGTTTTGTTTTTTTTTTACAAATGAATTCAAGACTTACTGAAATTTCATTTGGGAGGTTTTCAAATAGATGAGAAAATTCAATTTTTAAAAAATGTATACAAATATGATAGTTTTTAAAAGAGGTGACAATTGTTTTCAGTACCAGAATCACAGAAGATAGTAAGTGCTCAAACATGTATTTTGAAAATTCTCTTTCCATAGAATGAGTTTCTTTTGAAAAGCATTAAATACCAATTCTTAAAATGTCATCTTGAAGGAGTAGATTAAGCATTTTTCATTTTTTAAAAATATCTACTAGGGATCATACTATCAATAGCCACTTTTTTTTTTTTAAGTTTGACTGTTCTTTGAAGTAAAACACTTTGCCGCAAGATAGTCAGACGACTTCTGTTTGCTACAGAAGGTTTTCATCGTTATTCCCCATCTCATTATATTGACAAATTGCTACTTGCACAGTGACTACTAGTGAGAATGAGTTAGAAGGCACAATCAATTTCCCTTATTTTTTTTTTTTTTAGAATCTCTGTAAATATTCTGGGTGATAAAGCTTGTGAGTATTTAATTACTCAGATAATTTGATTAATGTTGCCAAAGAAGTAAGTTTCAATGCTGAAAGGATTGAAAAGGATTGGTGTTCCAACTGGAGGGACAACAAAACACAAAACCTGGGCGGGAGAAGATACTTTGTGATTCACCAACACAAAAATAAATAAGATACTGTCCCAGACTTTAAGAAGTATATAGGAATTTAGAGCAGTGTTATTCCAAGTTTTTGAGAATAATATGTAAATTTTCAGTATTATGAGATTCCCCCACACCCACAAAGACATTCAACAAAGTAGTTCCTTTACAATTAATTTTCTTTCATTTTCTGAGGTTGTATTGTTTAAGATCATAATTTGGTCTGTTATTAGTTTAGGTATTTTACATTTTAAAAATTAATCCTCTATTTCTTTTGAGTCCTCAGTTTTGTTAACTGTGCCGAGTAGGTGCTGATAGTTCTTTTTATTCCTTCTGGTTTTGTTGTTACTCCATCTTATTAATTTGCTATTTTGCTGATTATTTCCTACCATCATCTTTTTAATCAGATTAGCTAAATGTTTATCACTTTCATTAGTCTTTTCTAGCTCTTAGTTTTAGCACTCCTATATATAGTCTTGCTGGTTTCCAATTTATCTATTTCTCTTTTACTTGTTGGTTTTTCTGTTTGTGCTTATTTGGATTTGTTTATTTGTTGAGATCCTAATTTTTTAAAATTTACCTTCAGTTCATTAATCCTCGATTTTTTTTGTTTTGCTATTGTGTATGTTTTTAGGGATATAATGTTTTCCTTGAGGGCTGCTTTAGTTTTATTGAGGAATTTTCATTCCAATGGAGAGATACCAAATATATATATAAAAGCACACATGAAGTTTATAAATTAAAAATAAACATGTACAGTTACCAAGCAATTTTTTCTGAGATCATTGCATTTAACTTGTATAAAGATCATGAGTTCTTTTAATGTCATTATTTTTTGCTTCCTTTCTTCCAAATTGTTTCCCTCCCATGATCATTTTCTTTTCCATTTTCTGTGCAATCCTTTCAGAATCCACATCCTCCCATTCTTCTAACTAATTGTCTCCTAAGCTTCTGGCTTTTCTCCCACTGAGGCAGAATGTTGTCCATGTAGCACAATATTCACTCAGAGGAAGTGGTCTTTCTTTCAACCAACTCCATGTAGATTAGACCCATAGGAAGGTCTCCATCTTCTGTTACAAAACATATCTCTTCCTCCTCTGTCCCCCAGGCCTCATGGGGAATGCTCTTCAACTGAAGCTCCTCTCATCAATAAGAAAAGATTTCCTTCCTCCTGTTTCGTTTCTTCCATTTGCCACTTCAGTCAATTCTCTTGAAACCCCCTTATTGCTAAGAAATTAAAGCAGTTGTTATCCCTTTGTTGTCTACCCATTTGTCTCTGTGTTCCACCTCCCTTTTTTTCTTCTATTCACCTTTTGATTATTTAACTTAATACCTCAAAATCCATTGATTCCTCTTGGAGTAGAGTCACTACCTGGTGTGTTCCTCCAGAATTATTTTCCCTCTTTCTTTAAATTCTGCTTACATTTCTATCCCCTTGTGTACTTTTAAAAATAAATATCTTCTTTCACAACATGACTAATGTGGAAATATGTTTCATATGACTGTACATGTATCATTATATCATATTGCTTGCCATCTTGGGAAAGGGGGAGGGGAGGAAGAGAAAAAGATTTGGAACTCAACATCTTATAAAAATGAACGTTGTAAACTATCTTTACATGTAATTGGAAAAAAACAAAATAGCTTACATTAAAAAAATCTCCCAGTGGTCTCCCTATTGTTGCTGTTATCGTTTTTGTTGGTATTTTAACCCAATAGATATTTTCTCTCTTTTAGGTTTTTTTTCTTTTAATAGTCTGAAGAGATGGGGTAATTTACTTCACTACTTGTGATTGCTATGTTAGTTCTATCAGTTTCCTTTCCTTGTGTTTCTCTTGTTTACAAGTTGAATAATCTGCTCCTGACTATTTTTTGTTTTCTCCAGGAATACAGCAAATGATTCTCTTTTATTGAACATCCATCTTTCATTGATGACTCAGTTATGTCATTTTGGGTTGCACCTTAAGCTCCTTTGCTTTTCTGAATTTATTATTCCATCCTTTTAGCTGCTTCTTTTTTTGCAGGTATGGAAGGACAGGTGGGTGTTTTGGCACAACCTGTATAGACTTAGGATTCCCTAACCTAGGTCCTCCAACCTGTTCAGTTTTGACTTATTGCATATTTCCCTGGGGAAAAGCAAAGAGTAAAGAATAGTTGTTTATACTGTTCATCTGCTTAGGTGTAGAGCTTTTCTGTTTTGTTTCCTTTGTCAAGTGAAATAAACCTAATCCTCTATCTCATACTTTCTTGGCCCTTGGCCATAGGTTGAAGTTGAGGGTCCTGTCCTTTGTCTGTGGAGCATTAAACATGAGCTAACTTCTCATATTTCCAGAACTTCTCCTAGAAAATGAGAACATGTGCCAAAAAGAGAGATTTTTGTAAATTGCTCTCAAGATTGAACCTGATCTGTACAAAGTGAAAATTTAGGTTCTAGACCATGCATTACACTAGAAATAATAAGAGCTCACATTTTATAGGATTTGGCTTGCAAGGTGCTTCGTGCATCTTGTTTATGCACACAGTTGTTTATGAGATTACTAAAGCTTAAGCTGCTAAAGCCATTACCTAAGGGTGTTGTCAAGAATCAGTTTTCTTTTCGTGTAAGCTTGGTGGAACTGGGAAAGTAACAAGATGTCTCAGTCATCGCACTTTATACCTATTGATATTAGAATACCAATTATATATGTATGTGTGTGTTGGAGAGGAAGGTGTTGGTGGAGTTTCAGCATAATTTCATTCCAAAATTGAAAGATTTCTCAGATGTGTTTTAGTTCGACCTTAATCAAAGGGGACCTTGCTACATCCTTGACAAATAGTTATCTAGATTCCATTTATAGACTTCCTGTTATGGAGAATTTATCATATACTGAGACAGCCTATTCCACTTTGTTAAGAATTTTAATTGTTTAGAAATTTTTACCTTTATCAGGACTGTCTATCCCTGAAATTTCTACTCGTTGCTTCTAATTGGAGGTGAAGCAGAAAAAGTATAATGTGTGACAGTTCTTTAGATACTTGGAGTCAACTGTTAGGTCCATCTTAAGTCTTCTTTTCACCCTTCTTTTCAATCAGTTGACTTATAGAAGTTTGTAGTGATTTGTATATTTGTATACAATTACTCAAACAATAAGTATATTTGTAGAAGTACAACAATGTGATCAAGAGATGACTTCTTATGGCTGTTTTCCTTCTACTAATGCAACCTAAAACCAACTTAGCTTTTGTGTATGGCTCTTACTGACTTCATCATTTATTAACCCTATTCCTCACTCCCCAGATTTTTTCACATGGTTGTGGTCTAGATAGATCTCTCCCATCCTGGACTTCTTTTGCTGATTTTTTGAAACTGGAAGTAAAATTTTTCATTAACCCCATTAAATTTTAACTATGTTAGGTTTAGTGCAATCAGTAAAAAATAATGATTCTTTTGTCACACATGTCAGTGACCCTTAGCACTTCAAGGTTTGCAAAGCACTTTAATATGCTATCTTATTTGATTCTCAAAACAATAGTGTGAGTTAGATGCAATTATCCTTTTCACATCCCAGGGGTTAGGGGCGAAGTACCCCCATGATCTGGAAAATCATATAAATTTTTGGCCATCCCATCATACCAGAGAAGAAATCTGAATTATTATTGTATCAAAAGATAAAAATATGTTGATATTATACAATAATATACAAATATTTTATGCATTTCTAAACTTTTTCTGTGTCATCTGCTGGCCTTTATATGTCATCTGTGACTTCTACAAACTCCCCCCAAATTCCTGTTTAATTTCTTATGTCAACCCGAGATATATCAAGATAGCAATGGGGAAAATCACAATGTGAAAGGGATAACTGTATTTATTTTGTAGATGAGGAAACTCAAAGACAACAGGCTAATTGAATTACCCAGGGTCACACAGCCTAATAATTGGCTAAGGAAGGAGTTGAACTCAGGTCTTCCTGAAACCAAGGCTAACATTGTCTACCCAGCTAGCTGAAGCAGTGATTTATTTGGCCCTGGAATTAAAGTAAATACCTGGGTTTGAGATTTCCAGAAAATTGGTCCTCAGAAAAATGATACAATCTCTCTCTAGCTTTATTGTTATGCAATGCAGCAAGCAGACAAAGGCTATATACACTAAGGCAATATAAACAGACAGAAGTTTGTCCCCACATGTGAGAAACTGAACACAGCCTGAAGGTAAAGGAGATGTTGGGGGGGACACACTTAAAGTTGGGGTTCAAGTGACAAGATTGCATTCAACAATGGGCTTAGTTGATAACAGGTAATGGGTGCCAGATGTAGGACAGAGTATTCTTAATCAGACCCAGATGTGGTAGAAAAATTCTTGGATTCCCTTACCAATACCAGTCACGGGTGAAGCTGGTGCAGGGAGCATTTCCTTATTGGGACCACAAACTGGTGGGAGGGCATAATGTTAAGTAAGGCAGCAAAAGAAGAATGACTCCAGGCCTCTGCAGCGAATCAAGAATTCATCTAGTCAAAAAGCGACAAATCTTATCTGCCTGACACAGAGTTACTAGAGGAAAAGTACACACTCTCTGTTTTGCCTATGTCCTTCTATGGTCATTAGGATCACTTAGCCTAAGTCACTCCATATTGGAGTTCTATCATTAGTAATCCAATATCAAATAAAATATATCAAAGAATATAAAGTTTACAATTATCACAGAAAGCTAGGTGGTTTAGTGACTAGAAAGCTGGGCCTGAAGCCAGGAAGGTATTTAGTTCATCTTCTGTCTCAGACACTTCATAGCTGTGAGACCCTGGACAAGTCACCTCACCTCTGTTTCTTCAACTCTAAAATGAGGATAACAGCATCCCCTATCTTAAAGGGTTGTTGTGAAGATCAAATGAGCGAATATCTGTAAAGTGCGTGGCACAGTACCTCTCACGCAATAGCTGCTATATGAGTGCTTGTTTCCTCCCTCATCCTGGACTAAGTTTGGATTATTTTAAAATCTGATAAGCATGTCATCTGTGCTTTCATCTAAGTAACTGATACAACATTATTGAATGGAACAGAGCCAAGGAGAGAACCTTGGTACAAGATTCCCTCCAAATTAAATCCATTAATTGCTACTCTTGAACTCTAATCATTCAAGGGAATTCATCATCTACCTGACTGCATGAAAATCTAGCTTGCATTTCTTTATTTTGTTCGATTAAATTCAATTAAACAAATAGTCATTAGGTGCCTTCTCTGCTAAGACATTATAGGAGATACTAGGGATGCAAAGAGAAAAAACACACAAACAGCAAAAACAATCCTTACCCTCAGAAGAGTTCATCATTTACTGGGGGCATAAAACAAGTACCAAATAACTTTTACCTCTTAAGGACGGAAATATTGTAGTATACTGAAAATGAAACTGGGCCTCAATTTAGGAATCTTGATTTCAGTTTCTGGCTTTCCTTCCAACTCACTGCATCACTTAAGGTAAGGCAGATAGCCTCTCCAGGGTTCAGGTCTTCATTTTTAAAACGAAAGGGTGATCTTTAAGATTCCCTAAGTTCTAAAATGCCACAACTATGAACAAAACCCAAATCTTATGCTTAATACTGCATAGGAATGTGTCATTTGTGAGGCTATTAGTGTGTTTTATTTTCACATGAAATTCTATTTTATTTGGCTTATTATTACTGATTAGTGAATATTTTTATTTTATTACATATCCACGCATATCTAAGCTAGACTTTTAGATTGATGGACAAAGCAAACATTTATGGATGTGCCAGTTTAATCCTAAAACAAGGTTTCACTATTCCATTGTGCCTGTGTAGCCGCAGCCACATTGGCATACACAGGATGGTTGCTGGCACAGCTTCTTAGATCTGCTTTACTAAGAAAATTAGCTGTTTAAGGGGTTAAAAATCTTTTTTAATTACATTCACTAGTTCAGGGGAAAAGTCAGCACCCTGAACTTCAGAGAAAATACAAGCAGAGAAATAAAGACCAACAGACAGGACTCTGCCTGAATCAGCTATACACTCTACATATATCCCTGGATAGAGAGAGCCTTTACATCTGAGCAGTTGGGGATATCTGAACATGGGGCCACTCAGAATCCTGACCATGGAATCACAAGATCCTTCTCATAAGCAAGCCCCCAAAGCAAAATACCAACTCAGAGTATATATACACTTATCAGAGCCAGAAGGCATCACAATCCTGGTGACTTAGTGCCTAATTAGAAATTAGAAAAAGGTGTGAAAGCCTTCCTACAAGCAAGCCTCCGTTAAGTGAGCTTCTCTTAACGGGTTCCTTGTGAGGCCTGTTAATGGGTGGGAAAGATCGTCAACTCCCATTAACATTACAGTATGTTTTATGGAAAGAATTCTCACATAAAAATTCTGAATTTAGACCTGGAATCATTCTGAGTTATAGGTCATTGTTGACTTGCAGTATCAGCAGCTTTGTGGAAACATCTTTGTGTGTATACAATAAGACTACGGATTGGGTAAAGCAACTTAATTATCCACTTTATCCATAAGAAGTTCTCTTCTAACAAGGTAGGCCACAAAAGATGTTACAGGATTTAGAATGAGAAGGGTCTTTAGAAGTTATCCAATGCAAACAACCTCCTCATTTTACAGATAAGCAAATTTAGACTTAGAGAGAGGTTGAGGCTCACCCAAAGACATCCAGAAAATAAGTAGCTACTTTTCCCCCCAGATCTTTATCCCAACGCTTTCCCCAATATTTATTTTCCAATCAATGTCATTTGTAGCAGTTCATGAGCAATGGTTTTCCATGAGGTGAAGAATTTTTTGGCAACAACTCATTAATCTATCTACCCAAACACTGAAGGCTTCCCCTACTCATTAATAGAAAGAATGCCCACATGGATAATGTCATAGATCTTTAAAGCATTAAAGTAAATCTCATTTGCAGAGCCTTTTCTAAAATGGTTGTTTGGGGGCTTAGAATTAGATTTGAACTGAAATAAAACTAAATCCTGCCTTTTTAGCAGTGTTTGAAATAAGATGACAATAATGATGATGATGGTATTTAGAAATAATTCAGGCTAGTCAATTAACATATATACATATAGTGTACATATATGCACTCTAGATGATTCTAGTTTTAAAATTATGAATTATTTTCACCTCAGAAGAGCTAATTCTACCTTCCCGTCTATAGTTGTCAAGGTTGAAAAACCTAGAGAAGACAGACATCTGTGTAGGGAGATACTGAGTTTGTGCAGCAGTCTGAAATTGTTATCTACCTCCCCGTTCTATTTAAAGAATGTCAATATGGTTTTCTGTGGCAGCAACATCAAGGTCACGGGTCTACTTGTGACAAAGGGCAAAATTTGTAAAAGGAGAAATATAGAATGGTGTGTCTGTATGTGTTTTGTATGCATGTGTGTGATGTATGCATGTGTGACAAAACTTAGAATAGTTATTGAATACATGTGGAATTGGTATAGAATACTGAGGAGTGAGTGTAAGGAAAGTAGGGCATCAGAGTACAGTCCCCTGGGCATGACTCTTGTGTTTTAAGGCCAGGCATGAAAAAAGAAGGTGCCTCTGTGTAGATGGTCAAGGCATTAAGGCCCTCTGCCATGACGATGATTGACCTCTATGAAGTGTCATCAACAATTTGAATGCTGATGATCAAGTCCAGAATATTTGACTGGCATCATCCTGGGCCTTAATCATCTCACACAGAGAAAGAAATTTGGGGAGCAGCTTTCTATCTTTACCTCTTCCCTTCCCTTCTCTCTCTTTTTCCCTCTCTATATTTACTTCTACCTCCATATAATCTACATCAATATTGATATCAATATCTAAGTATGTTGATATCTTTATAGATTTACATATAAATCAATAGATTTACATGGAGGTCTATAGATCTCTATGTAGACACACATAGACATACAGACATCTATTAATAAATACATCACTATAAATAGAAATGCATCTATGTATACAGGTATATATATATATATAAATATAAATATATACATATATGCACAAACACATATATACACATGCCCCTGAACTACTCTAGTCAGTTTTTGGCCCTTTTTTTAGTTCCATTTGGTCATTTCAAAGGTAATGCTTGGTTATATCTCTTAAGGAAACATTATTCACAATAAATACATCAGACTAGTAACCCACAACATGTCTCATTAACCTCCCTCTGTCCTCTGCTATTCACCACCTCATGAGAGCCAATCCTATTTACAAGATTAACATGAGACCAGGGAGGAAATGAAGGATTGTGCCTTGTTAGGCCAAAGAGTGTTTTCCTTTTCAAACCAGATTTCCGATCATGAAACAAGTCTCGCACAGTTCTGGTGGCAATTCTCCCCAGATATGTGTTAGGTCAGATCACATTTCATGGTGAGGAATGTAAACACCACATTGACTAAAGGTTTTCTTTCTGTTTTTAGTAAATTTACTTCCCTGACTGGATTAAGATCTTTGGTTACATCAAGCCTCTAACTGGCAGAAGACCAAACTTAATTTTTCAAAGAGAACATTGTCATGGAAAAGATTTAAAGAGGGAAATATAATTGGTCTGAAAACAGCTGTGGGAAAGCTAGGAGAGGAAAAGAGTGGAATGGAGTGAAGTGGTGTACATTTGGAGGGGAGGCAAGAATCTCTTTCAAATTTTTACTTCCTGAGAAGTGGTATAAAAGTTTATCTAACAGAAGCCTTGGTGTAATGGGAATGTAAATTTTTAAGATCTTCCCTGCCCCTAGGCTAAAGTGTACCAGGAGCCTGGGGTGGGAGGCTTGTTTTTCAGCAGATACTTCTCGATTGGCCAGTGAGTCAATAAGGTTGTTACATTCTCTGAGTCAGGAGAAGGCTATATAAGCCCTGATATGTAACTTTGTTTTGGGGGCTCACTTTGAGAAGTGTTCTGTGATTTGATATGGATTCTGGGAAGCTGTTGTCCAGAGGCCCCCGGCTTTGAAAAACCCAGATGTTGAAACCCAGATGTTGATTGGGTATGGATGTAATGGTTGGACAGTTTGGAAATCTGTCTACTTGATCTGTTTTTGTCTTGATAATTCTGTCTGTATATTTTGAAATTTGGGGTACTGACCTTTTTCCCCTGAACTAGGTGAATGATACATATCTGACTGATTAAAGTAAGTTTGTTAACCCATTTTGAGTTGCTTTCCTTTATCAAAGCAGATCCAAGAACCTGTATTGGCAGCTACCCTGGGGACGCTGGGGTGCTTGCTGCTACACTTGGTGTACGAGGACATTTCTGAAACTTCAATGAAAGCAAATCCTCTAAAATGTGCTGTCTTATGGACACAAATGATACTCCTACCCACTATCACTTGGAGTTGTTTTTCTCCTAGTGATGATAAGTTGTTCTGATCCCAGTTCTCTTGGGGACTAAAAGATGTACCTACAAGACAAATGGCTACAGCTTGGGAGACAGACAATGGAGGGGTCACAGACTAGAGTTTTTCTCTACGTGAAGCAGTTGATATGCAGGATTATTATTATTATTTTTATTTTTTACAAATGAGGTGGTAGAAAATTGTAAAGGGCACATATAAAACACACTTTAGTGTGTTTAGTAGTGACAGTAATGATGATGACAACATTCAAAACACCACCACCTCTGGTAACAGCAAACAGTTGACTTTATGTAGTTCCTTATAAAGCTAAGAAGCAACAATTAGAATCGAACTTGGAACATTTGATTGGTTTAAAATTGGGAAAGGAGTATGACAAAGCTTATTTATTTAACTTATATGCTGAGTAAATCATGTGAAATGCCAGGCTGAATGAATCAAAAGCTGGTACTAGGGTTGGAGAAGAAATATCAATAACCTGAGATAGGCAGAAAATATCACTTTGATGGCACAAAGCAAAGAAGAATTAAGAAGCCACATGATGAGGAAAAGAGGAAAGTGTAAAAGCTGGCTTGAAGCTTAACATAAAAAAAAGTAAGATCATAGCGACTGGTCCCATCACTTCCTGGAAAATGGAGGGAAGAATAAGTGGAAATTTTATCAGCTTTTATATTCTGGAACTCAAAGATCACTGCAGATGGTGACTAGAACCATGAAATTAAAAGATGCTCCTTGGAAGGAAAACTATGGCAAATCTGGACAGCACACTAAACAGCAGAGACATCACCCTGCTGACAAAGGTCCACAGAGTCAAAGCTATGGTTTTTCCAGTAGTAACAAATGGCTGCACTATAAGGAAAGCTGAGCACAACAGAATCGACACTTTCAAATTGTGGTGCTCGAGAAAACTTTTGAGAATCCTTTGGATAGCAAGGAGATCAAATCAGTCAATATTTAAAGAAACTCAGACTCTTTGGAAGGACAAATACTGAAGCTGAAACTTAAATACTTTGGCCACACAATAAGCAGATGAGGCACATTGGAAAAGATCCTGATGTTGGGAAATATTGAAGGCAAAATGAGAAGGGGATGGCAGAATATGAGAGGGAAAGATAGTGTCATGGAAACAACAAACATGAGCTTGGACAGACTTTAGGAGATAGTGGAGGATTGAAAGGCCTAGCATGCTATGGTCCGTGGGGCCACAAAGAGTCAAAAGAATAAATGACAGTCCATTAGATTTCGAAGACAGGCAGTATAGTATAGTGGATAGTGTACTGAGCTAAGAGCCAGGAAGATCTGGGTTCTAATCTTGTCTTTAACACATATTGGCTTAATGCCCCAGGCAGTTTCTATTATGGTAAATGGTGGAGGGAGTTTTAGCAGGTACTAATCTGCTTTAGCAGAAGGAGTACCCTCAATGAGAAATCCCTCAAATAATGCAATCATGGATCTCTTTGAAAAAAAATTATTTGCACAACACTTTTCATATCAAATATCTCATTTGATTCTCATAACAGTCGTGTGAGGTAGGTTCTATTGACAATGCCCATTTTGCATATGAGGAAATTGAAACTTAGAAAGGTTATCACTTTCCCAGTCAGTAAATATTAGAGGTCTGATTTGAACTCAAGTCTCTTCTTATTCTGTTTAGTGCTTTTTTCCTTCAAAACACAACGGACTAATCTAGGATATCTTATAATTTTCCAAAATATGCACACGAAATCATATTCTAATAGACAATATCATAAAATTCTCGCATGTATCATATATATGTGTGTATATATACATATATGTGTTTGTGTGTGTGTGCAATGCTGCTAGCAGAGTTTTATACTTGATAATCACTCTTCATTATTTTGGTGATCAACATCAGTCCCATTGTAAACTCAACTTGTGTTATTTTCACGAAGACATTGTCATTTTCTTGAAGAAATTGTGGGAATTGGGTGAAGCACACTGACTCAATCTAGCGACTCAATTCTGAAGCTGGTGCATTTGTGGTTGGAAACCTGGACCACATTTACCTGTGGCTTAGAATACCTTAGCTAAGGACTTAGATTGTACTGACCAGAAATCCAGTCAAATCTGAAGATTGATGCAAGGAGTTATTTTTTCATAATTATACATCTCAAGCAACCCATATATCTTATCTGGAAACTGGCCCTGCGCTGTTCAATTAGCTACTGTTTCTGTGTTCCTTTGATTGAATACAGACACTTGGGGGAGAGGGGAGTGGGACACCTCTTTTTCTTTCAGGGAATTGTACCTTTTCATTCTCCTCCTCCCAACTTGGAAAGTCCCTAATCTTTCCTCCCATTAGAAATCAGATTACCTAATCTTGTATCTTAGCTTGTACCCTGTTAGATATTATTAATTATTTAGTATTATTTGATTGTTTTAATGCATAAACATCCATCTCCACCTGTATTTGGGGTCCAGTGTCAAGCTGAGGAGGTCTGTTCCTGATGTGTTTTGCAATTGGCATGCATTACTTAATAAGACAATATGTTCAGAAGCTCAAACCTTTGTTTCCTTATTCATTTCATTCTTCACCTGTCACAATCTTTTGAAGAAATCTAATCCTTATTACTTAACTAATTCTAGACTTGAATACAAATGATAAAATGTTTGAACAAGCCCCCACTTCTCAATACTTAACATTGTTTCACCAGACTACCTCCCAAAGTCCTGAAAAGTCGGGAATGAATTGCTAACTGGTTTATAGGCTTGAAAATTTATAGGCTTGAAAATCAGCTTGTGAGAAGGAAAGAGAGCAGCAGCCCAGAAAACCAGGCTTATAAAATAGCTTAAATCTATGAGCTCAAGCTGGAAAGAAGGATCTTAGAGTGGTTCTTATCCAAAATGTTACCTATCCTAAAAGGCACTGATATTCTCCAATGTTAAAATTTAAGATAGGGGCAGCTAGGTGGCGCAGTGAATAGAACACCATCCCTGGAGTCAGGAGAACCTGAGTTCAAATCTCATCTCAGACACTTGACACTTAACTAGCTGTGTGACCTTGGGTAAGTCACTTAACCCCAAATGCCTTGCCTTCCCAGCTCCAAAAAAAAAATTTCAGATAAAAGGAGAACTCAATATAATAAGTATTTATTTTGAATCTGCTACATGCAGTGAATTGTGTTAAATATGGGAGAAGAGAGGGTCATAAAAAGACAAGTAAGACATTGTCATCATAGAGCTGATGGTCCAGTTACACAAGGGTGGGGAACCTGTGACCTCAAGGCCACATGTAGCCCTCTAGGTCCTCAAATGTGGCCCCTTGACTGTATTAAAATTTGTAAACAGACCCCCTCAATAAAAGGATTTGTCCTGTGAAGTGTGAATTCAGTCAAAGGGCTGCACTTGAGAATCTAAAGGGCCACATGTAGCCTTGAGGCTGCAGGTTCTTCATCCCTGGTAATAGGAATGACAAGTATATAGTATGAGTTCTTTCCATGGTTTCCATGCTTAGTGCTTCTCTGCAAACCCTATTCCCCCATGTTTTTGTTTTTTGAAATAAGCATTATGGCAGAACTGTTTTACATAGTAAATATTTTAAATATAACACATCACACATTTGTAATATGGTATTTGTTATGCATGTATAATGCATCATTTATCACATATATAAAAATTATCACAGTTTTCAACAAATTACTTATAACCCTGTGTGATAAATGACTTATTATACACCTAGGAAAAGGAAGCATTAATAATTTCTCACACATGCCTAATGTCATTTATAATGCATGAAATATTTATTTTTTGTATATGTTACATATTATACATTACATGTGTATATGTACATAGTGCCGCTTCCAGCTGTTCACCCTGCCACTAACATTCAGTAATCTCTCCTTCTTTGAGGGCCATACAATCCAGGACTGGATTCAGGAAGTACTGAATTCAAACATATTCTCAGACACTAGCTGGTAAAGTTATTTAACCTCAGCCTGGATAATAATAGTATCTATTTTGCAGGATTTTTGTAAAGATCACATGAGATAATAATATTTGTAAAAAGCACTTAGCACAGTGACTGGCACATAGCAAATATATAAATTCTTATTTCTTTCCCTTCCCCTTAACTATCCCAACTATTATCCTGGCACAATGGATAGAGTGATGGGCCTGTAGTCAGAAAGACTCATTTTCTTGAGTTCAGACACTTACCAGCTGGTGACCTTGGAAAGTCACTTAATTCTGCTTTCTAAGTTCCTCTTCTGTAAAATGAGCTGAAGAAGGAAATGGCGAACCACTCTAGCATCTTTGCCAAAAAACCCCTCAATGTGGTCACAAAGAGTCAGACACAACTAATCTTACACCCACCTCAGAAACAAACAACAAAACTTAAAATTTATAGACCTCTAGGATACTCTGATTCCTTCATCAGCTTAATGTCTAGTTTCTAGAGAGTACTACACTTTATTTCACATATGCCATCAACCCACTTGGGATATCAGTTGGTTCCCAGATCTAGATCAAATGTATTCATTTAGTCCTTGAGATTTGCTTTGGTTAGAAAGAGATTCTTGGCCTTAGTTAAATACAGTTTGGACCTAAAGTTCTCTGGTTACCTTGACTTTGACAGGAAGCACAAACAGTTAACATCACACAGATTCAACTTCTTAAAGAATGGTATTGTCATTACTGATTCAAAAATGAAGGTGGCACCATTTCCATATTCTGCTTTGCTTTTTACTCTTTCCTTAATTAACTAGATTTGAACAGTAGTTCTTCATCTAGTGACTAGGAGATGTCTTAGTGACTCCTAGGTCAGGGGCCTGTCTGGGCAGCTGCAGGGTGGGATCTTTCGATCCACCTTGGTAAAACTGGTGATATAAGTGTCTGTGGGTTCTTGGGGTCAAACTGCATGTCTATCTTTCCATCGTACCTCACTTGTGTCCCTGGATAAACACCTGTATGTTGTTGTTGTTTTATTTTATTTTTTATTATTTTTTAAAACAATGGGGGTTAAGTAACTTGCCCAAGTTTACACTGCCAGTCTACTTCCCTATTTCTTATAGACATGCCCATCTTTCCCCCATCCTCAAAACCCCCCTAATTTGAGCCATCCATCCATGTTGTCATTCCATTTCCCTCATACCTTTTGTGGCTAAACTCTTTTGATAAGAGTATGATAGTGTTACTCAGAGGGGTATGGTAAATCGTTTCTCTGAGAAAGACTAGAGCATTGAAATGGACTGCAAGCTTAATATGAAGCTATAGTTTACTTTGGAATCCAAAAATGCTAATGCAAGCTTGGGTGGCATTGAGAGGAACAAACCGTCCAGGAAAGAGTCCTGTTATAGCTCTGAGACCTGGAGTATTGGTTCAGTTTGGAGGCAGAAAGAAGATTAGAACACAGTGCATAGAACACTGGACCTGAAGTCATAACAACTTGTGTTCAAATTCTGCCTCAGACATTTTGTAGCTTTGTGACCTTGATCAAATCACAACTTCTGGAAACCCCAGTTTTGTCACTTATACAATGGTGATAATAATAATAGCACCTAACCTCCTAAGATTGTTGCAGAGGTCAGTTGAGATAACATATTTAAATCGTTTTGCCCAACTTAAGTGCTATGTAAATAGTTTTATTATTATTATTATCATTATTTTCATTGGTTGCTGTTGGGTTTTTCCTTCATTTTCAAAGAGGACCATGGCTTCAGGGAAATGATGACATGACTTGCAGTTGACTTTGATTTGAATGAGGGAGGGCTGTGCAATGTCAACCTTCTCACTTTTTCCTTCAGAGCCATCTGGGTCCAGTGACCAGATATTCATCAGGATGACTGGAGATGACCCAGGATGCAATGGGAGACCCCGGTCCTTTTAGACTAAGGCCTTTTCAAGTTGTCACTTTGAGTGAGGTGATGCCCATTCAGTGAATAGGCCTCTTTAAGAAGTGAGTCAAGGGATGGTTCCTTTAATTAGAGAAAAGGAAAAAAAAAATCAAGCTGGGAGGGGAAGACCCTCAGCCTTGCTGTTACAAAGAGAAACAATTACCATTGATATTCACTCCAAGCCAGGGGGTTCCAAAACATAGCATTTAAGTGGAGCTTGGGCAGGGACCTATGTGAGTGAACCGGGTTTAAGGTTTTGTGAAGAAAGAAAGAGAAAGAAGGAAGGAGGGAAGGAGAGAAGGAGGGAAAAAGGAAGGAGGAAAGGAGAGAAGAAGGAAGGGAGGGAGGGAGGAAGCAAGGAAGGAAGCAAGGGAAGGAAAAGGGAAGGGAGGGAGGAGGGAGGGAGGAAGGAAGGAAAGAAGGAAGAAAGGAAGGGAGGAAGGGAAGAAGGAAAGAAGGAATAATTTAGCTAGCAAACCCCAGGTTAAGTGGGCAGCTTCTGGCCATCAATATTTACCTTCCTTTGGAGAAGAGAAAGAGAAGGAGAGGGAGAGGGAGAGGAAGAGGATGAGCTGAGTTACCTGACTAGCTGGGTCCCCTTTCAGGCAGCTCAGTTTACTCACAGGTTGTGTTTGTCCTTCATCTTCAAGAAGGACCACAGCATTGGTATCTCATATTAGAAAGGACACTGATAAGCTTGAAAATATCTATAAGGGGGCATCAGGAGGGTGAAGAGCCTTGAGTTCATGCTTTATGAGCCTTGGTAGAAGCTGAATATGTTTCATCTGGAAAAGAGCAGAGTGCAGTGGGAGCATGATCACTGTCTTCAAGTACTTGAAAGGTTGTCATGTGTTAGAGATTTATTCTGTTTGGCCCCGAGGAGCTATACCATGAACAATGGGTAGAAATAAGTTTAGGCTGCTCGTAAGGGAAAACAAACGAAAAGAAACCTTTCTTTTGAGAGCTGTCCAAAAGTGAAGTCCCCTGCCTTTGGAGGTTGTGGTTTACTGCTCATTGGATGCATTTGAGCAAAGGCTGGATGAGACAATGTGATGATTCTGTTGGAAGTGACTATTCCCTTTTGGATATTGGATGAACTAGACAGAGTGTTCTGAGGTTTCTTTTAACTCTAAAATTCTGTGATAATGTTTGTGATCAGAAAGGATACTTTTTTTTTTGACAAACTGATGCAAAATATTTATTCCAAGTTACTTATTTTTGATGCAGTAAGTTTTTCCCCGTATACAGACTCATGTGATAACCACTTTTTAAAATCTGTAAATAATGTTATCAAAATAATCTTAATAATCTCAAAAAATTTATATTTTACAATCCTCCCTGAATATCAAGGCTGCAGGGAGAACACAGCAATTCCTATATGCAAATATTTTATAGCTATACCCAAAAAGGAAAAAAAGGAAACCCAAAAATGCTTGGTTGAAAGGATACTTTTCTAAAATCAAAAATATATCTATGATAAAGAAATTTTTTCCTTCATGAATTGTACTCTAAACTTTAGTTTTCTGTTAGGAAGATGGGGTCATTCCCATTTGGTTGAGTTTTTAATCACCACCACGCCAGCTTTAACTGATTCTGTTAACTGGTTCTGACTTTCTTGATACTGAGTCTGCCAATGATAGGGGATACAGGAATTCTGGAGAGCCTACAGCTATAATCTTCTCCATTGTCACTGAATTACCTAGGGAGGACCCATCTGGAGGATGCCAAATGTTCATGTCACTCTGGAATGCTGGATCGATCGCAGATGATCTGGAATGGACAGACTGCTGATGTTCAATGTCTCTCTTAGCCACTTGGCCAGCAGTCTCAGTGGATCCTAGGGAGCTTCAAGTGGGGCAATTACCCAAATGCCACAGTATAGTGAGGGCCCCAGATGGAACTCTCTGATTCATCTGGAAAGGAAATTAAAGAGCAATGTGCCCCGATTAACTGGCCTGTCACCCTCAGTTGTTTGGTCTCCTCTGATTGGGCGGACCTGGGACAAGGATGAGTCATTGGTTTCTTAACAATGGCTAGAGAGATTACTATGGAGGGAGAACAAATAAGACAGAAAATAGAGGTTTAAATTTAAGACAAACTTCAGCTATTTCACTGTTTTGCTTAGGGCTGGCTAGCCAGGAGTGGAATTTACTTAAGTTGCTGCCCCTTCATTCCACATACCTACCATTTCAGTTAAATTCCTAGGTAAGACGGAAAAAAAAACCACACAAAACAGTGAGCCAACCAAGAAACACATCAAATAAAAGCACTGAACAGGGTATGGGAATATTATTCTCTCTCTTAAATTCTAAGTTTCAGGTGAACTGTAATTCAATCTTATCCAAATAGCTTTACAGCCATTACCATTCTAAAACACTCAGGGAAGCAGGACTAGCTAATTCTATGTCTCTTTGGATAATAGACTTTATGTCTTAGTTTTGTTATCTGTAAAACGGGAATAATGATGTACTTGCTATCTACCACAGAGGGCTAGTTAAATCATTGAATGAGAGTATAAAGGTACTTGAGAAAGAATGAGGTGTTAAAGATATGAAGCTTTAAAAAGACAATTGGGAAGAAGATAGTTGAGAAGGAACACAATCATTTCCTGGACCCGAGCATCAATGATTGAAAAATGTAAATTAGGAACAAAACTCAAATAATTTGGCTTTACTGCTTTGGGGCACTTTGGAATGAGATGGAATGAGCACAAAATACCTGAGTCTGAGTTCAGAGGCTAACAATCCAGTGGGATGTGATTTCTCCTTAAAGGTAGAGCTCTCTGTGCCTCCATTCCCCATGGTCTGGTCCCCTGGAACCCTCCACCAAGTTCCTATGGTCATCTTCTCCTTTTCTAACATGATCTTCCTATAACAGTGGGGCACACTACCCCTTTTTGCACAAGACACTTGACCTAGAGACTTTTTTCACATGGGACACCTAGAATCAGTGAGTGAGTGGTATACATCATCGATGGCTACACTGGCTTCCTCCTCTATAAACTCTCCCTTCCCAGAAGTAAACTCAGCACCAGCCCCTGCTCCAGGTACTCACATTTCTACTATCCCACCATATTCCTGTTATGGTGAGCTGGAAAGATGACTGACTTTAGTGTCAGAAGACCTTAGTTGAAGTCTTGCTCTCCCATTTACTACTTCTGTGATTTGGACAAATCATTTAACTTCTCTGGGTTCCAATTTTCCTCATGTATAAAATGAAAGCCCTTCAAAGTCCCTTGAAATTCCAAATCTATGATCTTATGATCAATCCGCTTCCACCTTTTGATGCTTATTGAAACCTGTCTTTCTCCTGAAAACATTTATCTTTTGGCACCCTTTCTTAGACAGGTTTATCTACTCACACACAAAGGATCTGGAGGAAGAAGCAACATATATCTTGCTCCTAGACCCTTTGTCTTCCATTACTACTTAGTAATAAATCAGCAAGCATTTATTAAGCATTTACTATGTACCAGGGACTATACTAGGCCCTGGGGGTAAAAGTACAAAGAATATAACAATTCCTACTTCTAAGGAGCTTATATTTCTAATAGAGAAGACAAGAAGGGAAAGACAGCCATATATAAGATGTCTACTGATTAAAAATAAAAATAGTTGCTATAAATATGGAGAAAGCAGTTCAACATAAGGCAATTTGAAAGGGAGGCCACTACAGATAGGATCAGAAAAGTTGGTGCTTCATCTGCAGCATAAAGATAGAGAGGTACAGTGTGAAGCAGAGTTAGGAAGGGAATGTTTCCACAAACGGGCAGAATCATTGAGAAATGGAGGATTCATGAGTAAGGAAGGAGATGTCAGCTTGATTGGATCACAAAATATGAGGAGGTAAATAATATCCATTAAATGTGATAAGGTCAATTGGGGGAAGGTGGTAAAGGTCTTTGAAAGCTAAACAGAGGAATTTATAATGTATAGGAATAGGCAATAGGAAGTCACTGTAGTTGGTGGACTGGAGAAGTCACATGGTCACCTCACACCACACCACCAACATCATGCCCCCATCACTTCCACTAGCCATTCCCATGTCATTGGCCCTTTTTGAGAAATAAGGACAAACAACATCAACCACTCAGAGGAAGAGTGAGGGGTCACCTGGCCTAGCCCAAACCCAGACCTTGATTGCTCTCCAACCAGTGCCCTCTGCCCTCCCAGGTGAAAGATTTTATCCATATCTTGCCCAGCTCTCATTGTAAGACCTCCTGCCCCCCACCCCAGACTGTGAGTTTCTCTCCCCATTTACCACCTACTTTTATTCCTATGGCTTCTTCTGTTTCTCTCATCCTTGCAATAATTAATCAACAACTATTCCCTGCATTTCAATTCTGCCTATGCCTTCCACTATGCCCCATGAATTTCCTGTTCTTAGCAAACATTCTCCTCTACCTCTTTATGCTGAACTCGCTTAAGCTTAGTCTATCTATTTAGCTGTCACAGAGACTTGGCTGTCCTGATGATATTGCATTCCAGACTGTTCTCTCCCTTAATGGCTGTACGTTGTCTCATTTCCTTCCCCCTCACTCTGATCCTGATGAGAGAATCAAAACACTCCTTGTTTCCTATTGTCACTTTCAGACTCTCCCTTTACCTCCTTCACTCAATGACCTTTACTCTTTTGAAGGTCACACAAATACATTTTTCCACCCAATCAAAATTATGGTAGTTGAAGTATGCTGATCTCCCCCCTGCCCGCAATGTCTTCAGGACTTAGCTCAGTATTTTTTTTTTCTTTTCCCCTCAACTCCTACACTTATACTTGGGGATTTTAATATTCATGTAGATGGTCCCTCAAATTCCCTAAAATTTCATTTCCTCTTGTTATCCTCTCTAAGGTCTGTGACTCCAATTTGGCCACACATAGGGAAGGTCACACTACCATTCCCCACGGGTGTTCTGCTTCCCAAATTAGAACCTCTGGCATTCCCCTATTTGATCACAATTTCCTACCACTCCACCTTTCTTCTCTATGCTTCATTTATCCTACAATTGTTCTTCAAATATATCAAAGCCTGTATTCTTTTTTTTTTTTTTGGCTTTTGGAGGGGAGAAGGAAGGACAGTTGGGGTTTAGTGACTTGCCCAATGTCACACAGCTAGTAAGTGTTAAATGTCTGAGGCCAGATTGGGACTCAGGTCCTCCTGACTCCAGGGCCAGTGCTCTATTAACTGCACCACCTAGCTGCCTCTCAAAGCCTGTATTCTTTCTATTCTTCAGTACTTTGTCGCTTTGACTTCAGGCTCCTCCTTCTCCAACCTCAACACAATAGTTTGGTATTTCAAATCTAAACTGTCCTCTACTCTTGAATCCCTTGCCTGCTCATTCTATTGACACTCTTTTGTTGCCAAACCTCAACCCTGGATTACAACTGCCATCTGCCTGTTCCACTCCCACTCACAAACAACTGAATGAAACTGGAGGAAATTCTACAACCACAGTGATTTGGTACATTACAAATTTATGTTATCCAACCTCAACTGGGCAAAGCCATAGTTTTGTTTTTCCCTAATTGATTTTCTATATCTCCCCTCAGAAGCTATTTCAAAACTTTTTCCCCCTCCTGAATCCTGTTATCTCCTTCTCCCCCCTCCATAAGCTGAGGACATTGCCTATTATTTTACAGAAAAAAGGAAAGTATTTGATGTGATCTCCCTCTTCTCCTGTTCTTTTAATCTCAAGAATCCTTGATATTATCTTTCATGCTCTCCTCCTTCATTCTAGTCCGGGACAGATAATAAGCCCTTCTCCTTGCCAAGGCCAACTCCTCTACACATTCACTTGAGCCCATCCCCTCCTGCTGTCTCCAGAAGTTTGTATGCTCCATTCTTTCTCTCTTGAATCTTCAACCACTCCCTATCAACTGATTCCTTCTCTACTGCCTTCAAACATGTTTAAGTTTCCCTTTCCTCAAAAAAATCTTCACTACACCCCACCATCCCTAAAGATATCACCCTATATCATCTACAAATTTATGTATAACTTCAACTGGGTCCTCACTGCTGCTAGGCAATCCTATAACACCTCCTTTATCAACTTAGTGTCCCACTCTCCATAGCAACTCTTCCAAACCGTTTCATCCCTCATGAAACAAACCTACATGGCTTTTTCTCCTCCCATTCTTTTAGTTGAAAACCTTGATTCATATCAGATAGAAAAAATTGAGACCATTTGCTATGAACTTCCTCTCCTCCACTCTTCCTCATCTATCATTCTGGTGTCTTCTGCTTTCTCCTACATTTCTGTCTCACATGATGAAGTAGCCTTACTGCTTACCAAAATTTGTTCAAGTGATCCCATTCCATCTCCTTTCCTCCAATATATTACCCACTCTCTGATCCTCACTCTTTCACTTATTTTCAATCTCTCCTTCTCTATTGCCTTATTTTCTACTATCTACACACATGTTTGTGTTTCCTATCCTGAAAAAGCCATCATTTTACCCTTCTCTCCCCACATCATCCTATATATCTTCTTCCTTTTGTAGCTAAACTCCTTGGAAATGCTGTCTACAATAGGTGCCTTCCTTCCCTCCTCTCATTATCTTCTTAACTAATTACAATCTGACTTCAGATCTTATCATTCCACCAAACTCATCTCTACAAATTTACTAATGAGTGACCTCTTAGTTGCCAATCCAATGGCCTTTTCTCAATCCTCATTCTCCTTGACCTCTTTGCAGCCTTTGACACTGGTGACCCCTTTCTCCTCATTCATAGTTTCTTCTCTCTAGGTTTTCAGGATGCTACTCTCTCCTGGTTCACCTTCTATGTATCTGACTGTCCCTTCTCTGTTTCCTTTGCTGGATCCTCCTCCAGGCCATACCTTCTAACCATAGATATCCTTCAGGGTTCAATCTTGGTCTCTCTTCTCCCTTTATACTACTTCAGTTGGTGATCTCATGTAAAGTCAAGTACAAACAGTTCTCCAGAAGACTGCTGCTTTGAATAGCTCTAGATTCTGATCACATAGTATAGTAAACTCTCTATTTACTCATTGGTAAACTAAGGCAAAACATTCACAGAAACCAAAGTACAGCATTCACAATGATATAACAGCTTATCACTAAAGTGGCCACATAGTTTTAAACAAAAGATATCATTCAGGATACAAAGTACAAAGGTCTCCCACCCTAGGTTACATTGTCTTAATCTCTCAGTCAGAAAGTCTTCTTTCTTCTTGATTGGAGATTAGTTTCTAATCATCCTTAACTCAATCATCCTTAAGGGTACAAGGTACAAAATACAAAGTTCTCCCACCCCTAATATGATGTTATCAGTTGCAGTAAGTACCCCAGGAGAGGTCTTTTCATCTTGGCTCAAGGCTGTCTCCCAAATTCCATGGTTCCTCTTCCATGGGTCCAGTTTTTGCTTGAATTCAACTGTCACCTGTTTTCACAGGCAGGCAGCTCTCAGCTCCATGTCCAGCTTCTCACCCAGCTCCTCATCCAGTTCCCATTCCATATTGAAGCTCACAGTATCCAGTCCACCTCAAGTCCTTCTCAGTTTCTGTTTCTGGGAAGCCAAAACTTAAGGGAGCCAAAACAACATTCATGAACATTGCCAGCACCGTCATAAATTCAGTCTCTGCCTGTGAAATCAACACAGACCCACAAACAAGGTCTGAGAACTCAACACAAATCATCAGTAAAGTCCCAGGACCTCTGAAACCCTCCTCCAGGACTTCTGTAAACAGCCAACAATAAAATCCTCTTTCAGGGCTTCTGAACCAGCAGTAAGGTCCAAGGGCTTCTGTACAAAGTATCACAAACACAAATCAACATAGACAGAACAGACAGTGTGCCCGACCACCACATGTGTTCTCCTTTTCAGTTCTGCTCAGTCCCAGCTTGTGCTCCTGCTCTTACACAGTCTTTAGCTCCTCCCTGTTCCACCCATCTCTTATGTCCTTCCTGTTCCTGTCTTTGGCAAGTCCCTCCCACTGTGGGTTTCACAGGTTCTGTTTCTTAATAAAGACTTGATATAATCACTGGCAAGGCTCAAAGACACTTGAACTGAAACAAGGTGCTAAGTACTCGTTTTCTTGCCATTACATTTAATCAACTCCAGTGGATTTAATTACCATCTCTATGGAGATGATTCTCAAATCTACCTTTCCTGTCCCAATTTCTCCAATCTCGCATCTACAACTGCCTTTCAGACCTTTAGAACTATCTCTTACCCCACAAATTCAAATTGTTGACAAGGCCTGATGATTTCCCCTTTGCAACATCTCTCAAAAATACTCCCTTTTCTCCTCTGACATTGCTATTGCTCTAGTATAGACCTTTATTACTTCATGCTTTGATTATTGCTATAGGCTGCTGGTGGGTCTGCCAGCTCCAAGTGTCCCTCACTCCAATGCATTTCCTACTAAGCCACTAAAGTGATTTCCTAAAACACAGGTCTGATCATGCCACCTCTCTACTCAATAAACTCCAGTAGCTTTCCATTGCCTCCAGAAGCAAATACAAAATACTCTATTTGGCATCCAAAGTCTTTCATAATTTAGTTCCTTCTTACCTTTCCAGTTTCCTTATATCTTACTTCCCAACATGTACTCTTCAAATTGGGAACATTGACCTCCTGGATATTTCTTCAACAAGACACTTTATCTCTTGCCTCTGGGAATTTTTTCTGCCTGAAACATTTTCCTTCCTTCATTGTCTACTGGCCTCTCTGGTTTCCTTTAAATCTCATCCAAAATTTTACATTCTATAGGAAGCCTTCCCCAACCTTCTTAATTCTAGTGCCTTTTCCTTGTTAATTGCTTCCTACTTTTCCTGTACATAGCTTCCATGTTATCTTTTGCCTTTTTTTTTTTTTTTTGTATTCCTTAGCACTTAGCACAGAGCCTGGCACATAGCGCTTAATAAAAGTATATTCATTTATTAGCCAACCTCCTTGAAAAAATTATCCATCTATACTCACTACCTACAATTCCTCTCCTTTTACCCACTTCTTAGCCCTTTGTGATCTAGCTCTCTAATTTCTTAAGTTAAACTTCCTCCCTCAAAAATATCACGGATCTCCTAATTGTTAAATCCTATGCTCTTTTCTCAGCCCTAATGCTTCTTGAGCTAACTGCTGCATTTGACATTCTTGTTGACCCTCTCCTCCTGGATACTCTCTCCTCTCTCAGGCACAGTCCTGTCATCTTATCTGACTCCCTCTGACCCCTGATGTCATTATGGTTCTTGGAGGATGCTACCCCTGACTTTTTTTGACTGTTCCTCTTCAGTATCTTTTTAGTTCATTACCCACATCATGGTCAATAACTTTTAATGTTCCCTAAGGTTCTGTCCTTGGCTCTTCTCTCTTCTTCTTCCATGCTCTCTCTTTATAACTACACAGGTCCCATGGGTTTAATTATCATATCTATGCAGATGACTTTCTGATTTGCATATCCAGGCCCAGTCTCTCCTCTGAATTTCAGTGCCCTTCCACCAATTACCTATTAGATATTTCAAACTGGATGTCTGAGAGACATCTTAAACTCAACATGTCTAAAACAGAACTCATTATCTTTCTCCCTAAACCCTCCCCTCTCCCGAACTTCTCTATTTCTTGTTAAAGCACCACCATTCCTAGTGTATCGTGTTCCTAACCTTAGCATTATTCTTGACTCCTCACTTTCTCTTGCCCCATATATTCAATTAGTTGCCATTTATGTCTCCACCACATCTTTCAGTATCCGACCCTTTCTCTTTGCTAATGTAGCTACCGCTTTAGTTAAGAACTTCAATACCTTTTACCTAGATTGCTGCAGTAGCCTCCTAATTAGTTCCCCTGCCTCACGTATCTCATCTTTCCAGTGCAATCTACATATTGCTGACAAAGTAAGTGCATTTAATTTTCCTTAAGTTCCAATGGGACTATGTGGTTCCCCTATTCAACTACCTCCAGTGACTTCCTTTTGTCAGTAAAATTAAATATAAACTCCTCGGACTTTTTTCCAGTCTCATTGAACATTATTTCCTTTTCTGAACTATGTGATTTTACCAAACTGGCTTTTTTTCTGACATTTTTTTCTGTTACATGCAACACTCCATTTCATGCCTTTACACTGTTCATCCCTCATGCTTGCAATGTTTGCAGTCTGTCTCATATAATCTCTCTCTTCCTTTTAAGATGCAGTTCAAACACCATCATCTACATGAAGCCTTTTCCTGCACCTCCAATTGCTAGTACCCTCCTTCCCCCTTTGTGAATATATATGTATGGATGTAGGCATACATGTATGCATGTAATATGTATACAGACTAGTCTTCAGTTTTGAATATATATGTATCAATATATCCCATGGTATGTACTCTTCATTCCTCCCCATAAAAACAAACTGGAGCAAAAGCAAAATAACTATGAATAATGGATTAATCAATAAGTATTCATTAATGTATGAATGAATATATGTATATATTGGTGTCTGTATGCATATGTTCATTTGTCTATGTTTGTATTTATTTATCAAGGTATATATATATATATATATATATACCTACACAAAGGTGGAGAAAGGGCACACACATATATGTGTATATTACCTATTAACAACATATTTATTCTGTATTTTAAAAATATCATACTCAGTGACAAGTAACATTGTATAATGGTCATTGTGTAAAGTAATGTAAAGTCATTATAAGTAGCAGTATTTCGTTCTTGGAAGGTGGGGGTAAGGGATAAGCATTTCAGTGCCTACTAAGTACCCGGAACCATTCTAAGTGCTTTACAAGTAGTATTTCATTTGGTCCTTACAACAATTCTGTGATATAGGTTCTGTTATTATGCCCATTTTATGGTTGAGGAAACGAAGGCAGATAGAGGCTTAGTGGCTTGTCCAGGGTCATAAAACTAGTAAATATCTGAGACTGGATCTGAACTCCTGCTTTTTTGGTCGCAGGTGTTGTATGCACTGGGCCACCTAAGCTGCCTCTTCCTTCTTTATGCTTCTGTCTTCAGTGCCCGGCACATGATAGATCCTTAACGGAAACTTGTTGGTTAGTCGATTGATACCTGTTGCTGCTTCTGTTGTAGTTTTTTCATATGGGGGGGTGCAGAATGAGGAGTAGTGATCATGGGATGTATTATGTAAAATAAACACTAAAGCGTCTGGCTGCTCTTCCTTCCAGACTGGACACAGTCACACAAATGCCGGGTGAAATATCAAGTTCTACCACAAAGGGGAACTAGAGCATTATCCTTTAAACCTACATACAGAAGAGTGATCTTTTTTGTGCTCTTTTGCTTTCTGGGAGCTTTGAAACACTGCAGCTAAAATACAAAAATGTAAGAAATGATTTCCATTGCCAATAAAAGGCTCTAGCTGGTAGTCTGTCCAACTGGTACATTTCTTTTCCTTAAAAATAGATTTTTTTTAGGAAGATGAAAATCTCATTTAAATTTCCTGTATGAACATGTGTTTTATTGGGTTAACATCAGAAAAAAAAATAAGGTACCTCACATTTTAACAGAAGACTTCAATTTTGGTGGTTTATTTTTCCCCCTGGGATGAGATAGGGTGGTCTCCTTATATTTATATAAACCATGATAGGTAGCGTGGGGCAATGGAAGAGCTCGGAACTTACAGTCACTGGACTTGAATTATTGCATTCAATAAAGGGCAGGAACTTCATCCTCAGTGCCTGGCCAAAAGTAGGTGCTTAATAAATGCTTGTTGATGGTTTAATTAACTGAGTTTGAATCCTGGCTCTCCCCAACATTTATATGTGACTGTGGAAAACTCATTTAACCTCTCTAGGCCTTAGTTTTCTCATTAGTAAAGTGAGAGAATTGAATTAAAATATATGGAAGGCACTCTCTAGCCGTAGACTGATGATCCTATGATCTGCGATCATGTGGTTTTATAAACTGCTCTGACTTCTAGCAGAGGACAGATCAAAGGAAAACACACTGTTGTCAGAAAGGAAGAGAAAGTGATATACCTGGAGGAAAGGCATTAATTTGTGTGGGAGCTGTTTATACATGCAGTTAAGGCAGTGGTAAACTAAAAGCACAATTTCTTCAAACATTCTAATTTTTCTCTGCATTGTTAGTTCTTATAAGGAACAGAGAGGAAGGATTCTTGTTTTCTATTATGAATTTTTGACTGGAATGGAAGTCAGGGTTTTTTGGGCACATTTCTATGTATTATACATGCAAACTGATAGACTTAAAAATTTCACTCTTCCGTGGGGTGAAAATTAAAGGAAATTAAAATAATTTGAGATGTATTCCTTAAAAATGTAGAGTTTCAGAATTATCTTTCCTCGGTGGTTCATCCTTCTCTCTCATAAAGCATAGAAAATGGCTTAATTCCAATGATAAGAAATTCACCCTTACTACTCTATTTATGCTTTTATTTTATAGCACAAAAGAATGGCAGCTATGGTGAATAATTTCCCCTGCACCAATTTCCTGAGTTATTGTATTAACAACCACTCTGTGTGAGTTAAGATGCTCAGTATAGCATCTAGGAAAGAACACTGGACTCAGAGTTGGGAGATACGGGTGAGAGGCCCAGCTGAAACAAACTATCCCTGAGATCATGAGCAAATCACAACTTTTTTGATCCTCTGTTTATTCACCTATAAAATGAGGTAACAATACTTCCACTCTTAATCTCACATTTTTGTCGACTTTGATCAACTATATAAATCTAAGTTATTTTATTATCTTATCTCATGCAGGAGCAACATCTTTAGATTTGCTTGCACCAGTCAATGTCGTCTTATAGTGGGAGCCAATCCTACCAAAATGCAAGGCCTAAGGGGAATTATATTGTGTGCTTTCTACCATCTTTGTAGCCACATAATCTAGTTAAAGAAAAAAGCAAAAGTCATCTGAAGGGAAAACAAAATGACCACACAGAGATTAAGGGGTACCTGGGGAACATGGATGAAAAACGATGTAGTTACTAGGCAGTCTCTGGTGGTTGGATGGCAATCAGCATTTAGTGTTTTTAGTTTTGTGCTTTTGGGCTATCTCATTCTTAATTTTGCATAACTTATGTCTTTGTGGAGCCAGATGTTTTCAAAGTGTTTTTTCTCACTGTCCTTTTTATGTAGGTCTCCTTGGTATCTCTCTCACTTGTATTATACTCATGTGTGTACACATAAATGACACAATAAATGTCTGTGGAATTGAATTGAATGAGGTTTAATATATAAGAAGTAGAAGTTACAGAGAGGAAAATTTAGGCTTGATGTCAGGAAAAATTTCCTAACACTCAAAGCTGTTCACACATAGAGTTTATTTAAGTTCCTCCTCTTTGGAGGTCTTCAGACAAAGGCTGGATGACTACTTGGATATGTTATAGCAGGGATTCCTTTTGGGTATGAATTGGACTAGATCAGTGATGTGAGACAACTAAAAATAAGTTCCTGAAGGTCACATATTGACTTAGAAAACCACAAATTAACATTGTATTGCATTTTTTGTTTATTTCATTAAACATTTCCTAACTACATTTTAATCTGGCTTTGCAAAATTATGGCCGGGGGAGCTGGCCATATATATAGTACTTTAATTTAAAGAGTTTTTGAGCAAGAAGGGACCATTTATTGAAACATTTTCCCTTCCATCATTTCCAATATGCTAATTCTAATCCCCGATAAAGCCCACTATCTGAATCTTCTACTCTGCCTCTCAGAATCCTGAGTGTTCCCGAAGTGATTTCATTTACTACAAATCTATGCCTGATAATCTTGTCTGTGCCCTCACTACTGCTTGGCAATTTTTCTACTTAACTGTAGTTTATCTCATTTCTCACAGTAGTTGTTTTAAAACTTTTCCCTTTCTTCTAGCTCCCAAACCTACACACCTATCATAACTTAGCTTTCTTCCTCACTGACTAAAAATTAAGGATTATTGGACAGGACCTTCTATTTCCTTTTCCATTCCTCAAAACATCATCAAAAATCCTTCTCTGTACTCTGACCTCAAAGGAATATGTAGTTCTTTTCATTGTTCTTTGTGATCCCAGATCACATCTTTCCTTCCTTTTGTAAAATTTCAGTGTAATCATTTTTCACTCACTCTTATACCGGTACATAAATTGGTGATTTCAGGTCCAATTCTCTGTCCACTGTGTCACCTAGCTGCTTACTTCTTCTCAAACCCCTTGCTTATATAACTTTTCTTCCTACTATTCTTTTCAGGATTGTTCTCTCACAAATCCGGTAGCCCTTTCTCAGTCCCTTTCTGTGACCTTTCTATAGTATTTGGCACAATTATTCACCTGCTCCTACTAGATATGTTCTTGTTTCTGGATTCCATGACATCAGAGTCACCTGATTCTACTATCCAATAATCAACAAATCAAGTACCTCTTATTTATGAAATCACCCTTGTAATCAAGGGACTGTATTAAGCACTGAAAATATAAAGATTGAAACAATCCATGCTTTCAAGAACTTTTATTGTGATGGGGGAGACCACACACACACACACACACACACACACACACACACACACAAATAGCCCTTTCCCCTAATTTTATGGCTCATTCACTGGATCTTTTTCTTTCTCCTGATCTCTTTAGATAAATATTGTACAATGTTTTGTTATTAGCTTTCTGTTCTGTCAATATCTTTCTTATCAATATCATTTCTCTGACATGTTAAACTATTACTACTATAGAGATGTCTCCAAAATATGAATATCCAACACTAATCCTTCTCCCAAGCTTGATACGCACATCTCCAACTGCCTACTGACCTATATGTCTTATGAACACCTCAAGTTCATTAGATCTAAAACAATTTCTCTTCCTCAAATCTGTTCTTTTTTTCCTCAGAAATTAGTAAACATGTTATTAAGCACTTATGATGTGCCAGGTGCTGGTGATACAAAAAAATCCCTGCCCTCACGCTGCTTACAATCTAATAGAGAAATAAGGAAGGTTAAAAAGAGGTGAGACTAGGGAAGTCCTTCAGATTTCTTTATTTCCACCAATCACATTACTCAGTCTGCCAGGCTTGAAACTTAGGTGCTATCTTTGACTCTTTCTATTCATCCACTTTTTGTATCCAACCAGTTTTTAATTATAACCTTCAAAACTTTGAAAATAGTCATATATAAATGACCTGGTGGGCAACAATACATTGCAGTTACACCTGCCTTTGGCTAGTATTTCTGCCTGTGAGGTACATACTTTTACTCTGGTGTTCACACATAGTCTATGTCTCAATTCAAACACTTAGCTATGTGATTTGGGAAAATAACTTAATCTCCCCAATTCTTCTCTTGCCTGTAAAATGATCCTATCTGCTAATCTAGCAGTATTATGTAGGAATTGTATTAAGTCATGCATGAGAAAACAGTTTGGAGACAGTTATATAAAGGTAAGGTGCTCGTATTCTAGATTCTCAATAAGTGTTTGTTGATAAATTGAATTATAGCAGGCTATGGGAAGCTCTGCTCTGCTAGAAGTTGGTTGCTAGTAAACAGGGAGAGAGAGTTAAACTTCTAGTCTGTGACTAACTAGAATGATTTTCTTTTCTTTTCCTTTTTTTTTGTTGTCTATGAAAGGATTACTTATATGCTGTGGAAACAAACAAGAAAGCATTTAAAGTACTAACTTAAAGCAAAGTGAGTCAACCCCAAGGACTGACCACAGAAATGAGAATGGAAATCATGGAATTTGGGGAGCCAAAAGGAAGTTCCATATACAGAGGATATCACACCCCATCAACTAGCATTAGTCAGACAGGATTAAGAGGCAAAGTCACTCCCAGCAATCAAGGGTTTCCTCCAATCCAGAAAAGATCTGGGGAGAGTAAATAGGAGCAAAGAGAAGTATGAGGATGGTCAAAAACATGGCTAGAACCCAATCCCAAGAAGCAGGGAGAATCATTACCTCAGTGGGATCAGAAACAGAAGTCACTGATTAATCAGGTTAGATTAATGCCAAATGCTAGGGATATGATGAGTATAAAGAATCGGAATGAGTGGGTTTGGATAAACCAGGAAAGGAGGATCCAGACAGGAGTGCAGAACGAGCAACTAAATGATTTTCTTGGTTTTGTTTTCCTCCCTCTTCTAAGTTGGTCCTTTGTCCCTACAATTAGTTTTTCTTAATCAACTTTAATTAAACCTCTTTTCCCATAGGCTTAGTTGTACCCCTCTCTCCATCCTCAACATCCCATCCCATTTGTTAATCCTTCCTCAAGTTTTACTTAATTTTTTTGATTTTTCTTTTTTTTAATTTAGTTATCCAATTCTTCCTATCTTTATTCCCTTCATTTTTAGCCTTTTAGATGAGAGGTTAATTAAAAATTCATCCTAAACTCTTCTTTAACTTCTTGTTAACTTTTTTTCTAAACAGTTCTTTTTTTTAAATTATTAATTACCATCTCATTCCATCTGTTTTGAACTTTGCTTATCCTTCCTTAGTCTCCATGTACTCCTCATGGAATCAAAACTTTTAAAGAATTAAGTTTGAGTACTCTCTCCTAGTCCATTTCTGTTATTGCTTTTGCATGTCTTGTCTACTAATCCATTTTTTTCTGTTGTGCCTCACTTTTAGATCTATCAGTTCCTGAAGGAAGCAATAAAGAGAAAGGCATTGCCCCATGATAATAATTTAGCTATGTCCTCAACTGTATGTACAAGTTCTGCCCTCTGCCCTCCCCATAATGATTCTCTTTCCTATTTGTCACTGCAATTTCCTCTCTACATCCATGTGTTCCCTTTCTCATTGTTACCAGTTACTCTAAGGAACTATAATTTTCATTTTGCTGTGGCAGGATCTTGTCCATAGAGGCGTAACAGTCATTTAGAAGAAGTGGTCTCCCTACATACAGCTTACTATAAATTAGACATATTGTTAAGTTCCCCATCTCCCATTGCAGAACTATTTCTTCATGAAACTGTTTTGTATTGAGGCCCCTTTATACTGATTTGAGATCATCTCCTCTTCTTTCATGCTATTTCAATCCCTCCCTTTAGCCAGTTTTTCAGCAATGCCTCCTTCTTCCTTTATTCACCATCTCATTTTGATTTAATTCCATGAAGTAGTTTGATTTACCTGGAGTGGGGGATGGGTTGGAGTTTTAGTCCATGGTGTTTCAGGCTTGGTCCTTCACTGTCACTTTTCCTGTTTCTTTAAATTATGCTTTTGTCTTTAACCTTTTGATTATTTAAAAAAAATAAATCACTTAATGATTCCTTTGCTGTTGCTTTTAATCAAAGAGGTACCTCTATCTTTTTTTTTATTTAATAGTCTCTAGTCATGAATTAATTTATTTAATTACTTTCCTTTCCTTGGTAACAGTATTTATTTACCTTCCTGAAATTTTTATTGCATGCAGCATTTGCAAATCAAATAATCTACGCCCCCCCCCCAGCAATGTTTCTTCCATCTTTCTTTTTTACTGAATATCCATCTTTTTTCAGTGATGATTAGAATCAGTTTTTTCCAGGATATGTCATTTGTGTTTGTACCTTTGGTTCCTTTGATTTTCAGGATATATTATTTGATTCTCATGTGTGGTTTCTGATAGGTGCAGAAAATTTTGTGTTATTGGGATTTCCTTTGCTTTACATATTAAAATCTTTCTCCTGGTTGCTTATAGAATTTGCTGTTTATCATTGGAATTGTTAAATTTAGCCATTATTTGTCATGGGGTTTGATGCACTGAATTTTTTTTTTTCTAGAAGTAATCTGTGGATTCTTTTGATTGGTGCTTTTGTTTTTTTATAGTCATAATTTCTCAACATTCTTTGTATTCTTTCTTGGATTATAATGTTTAGGCATTTCAGTCTGTCATGTTCTTCTGAGAAACCTACAATCCTTGGGTTGTCTCTATGTGTATCCCATCTTTGAGATCAATGTGTTTCACTTGTATAGAGATTATATTTTTATTTAAGTTACCTTTGCTTCTTTTTTTCCCAAATTGTCTTTTACTGCAGCATATTTGTATTTCTACAAATGTACTACAAATATATCTATATATATATATACATATACACACATGTGTGTGCATGTGTGCACGTGTGTGTGTGTGTGTGTGTGTGTGTGTGTGTGTGGCATAGAAGTCTGGACCCCGAGTCACGAAGACCTGAGTTCAAGTTCAGTCTCAGCCACTTACTAGCTTTGTGACCCCTAAGCAAGTCACTTAACCTGTTTTTTGCCTTATTTTCTTCATCTGTAAAATGGGAGTAATAATAGCACCTACCTCCCAGGATTGTTGTGGGTATCAAATCAGACGCTATTTGTAAAGCACTTAGCACAGTGCCTGGCACATAGCAAACACTATATAAATGCTAGCTCTTATTAATTTGTTGTTCTCTCTTCCCCTTAGTTGGAGAGACTTGTTCTCATTGATTAAAGTTTTTTTTTTCTATTTTGCTAATTATTTCTGCCTTGCAGGATGCAACTAGATAACATTGTATCAGGTGATTGGAAAGGTTCAGAATTAGGAGACAGAGAATCCTCCTGGTAACAGGTAAGAAAGTTCTTGTGGCATCTTTTTCTTGCTAGAGGAGTAGCTGTTAAGGGGAGCTGTCAAATGTATTAGCATTTCTACTAGGACAGTGCTGGGTACCTAGAGGTCAGAAGCTTACTGTTATCAATGTGGAGTTTGAATCTGATGGAACATAGAGTGTTTTGTGGTACATGAAGCAAAAGCCTAGTGGGGAGGAATGGTACCTGTGGCATCCGTCTTGGATCTCTTTTCCTTGTGTCCCTATTGAGGTGTTTGTGATGTTCATGGGCCATTTTTTTTTATTGTACTACACGATTCTTCTGCATCCACATATGTCACAGAATAAATATAAAGTGAATAAATACAAGTTAGGTGGGAAGTGAAGGCACTAGCACTTGGTGGTGATCAGGAAAGATTTCATGCAGAAGGTGATGTTTGAGTTGCCTTTTGAAGGGATGGGGTAGAAGTGAGGAAGGAGTGCATCCCAGACATGGTAGTCAGATAATACAAAAGCATGGAGGGATGAGATGGAGTGCTGGGTGTGAAGAAGAAAGAGAAAGTCAGTTTGGCTGGATTGTAGATTTCAGGAAGTGGAGTAATTTATGATGACGCTAAACAGAGAACTTTATATTTGACTTGGAGTCTATAGAGTAGGGTAGTGACATGGTCAGATTTTACTTAAGAAAAATCATCTGGTGATAAGAAATTCATATTATATGATCATATATGCTTTAGTGCAGGATTATAATTTGTATTTATTTAATTTCCTATTTATCAAGCACAATAAAATAATTTTTAAACTTTCAGAAACATAGAATCTTAGAAGTGGAAGGGAACTCAGAGGTTAACTAATATGATATGATTTGAGGATGAATCCCATTTATAACATTCTTGACAAATAGTCATCTAGTCTCTGTCTAAATGTTACCAAAGTACCTCACTACCCAATAAGACAATTCACGACATTGTCAGACAGCTCTCCTTGTTGGACAATTATTTCCTTTGAGCCAAAATCTGCCTCCCTATAAATTCTGCCCATTGGTTCTTCCTGAATCATTGAAACATAAACTCTCTGAAAATAGAGCCTAGCACAGGTTTCTTTCACAAAGGAAACAAAAACAAAACCAACATTTTCTAAGTCCTGGTTGAAATTATTGCTTCATTTATTGAAAACAAAGGATCATGTCTTTTAGTCCTACTTCATTGCCACATCCCACGATGCTAGACAGTACCTTGTCTGTAGTGGACACTCCACCAAGGTTGCTGACTAATCAGCTGACTAATCTTTATTCTCTCATAAAACCATAATAATCAATGTGACTTCTTACTTTGTGAAAAAAAAGGTATTAAAAAATGGACTGTGTTGACTCATAATCACATAGTTTGTGATGGTTGATCATAGTCTCCTAAGAAGATCTCCCTGCTTACATATTTCTTCAGGGGAAGAAGCAATAAACAAATTAAATGACTTTCTCTTGCCAGAGCACAAAGAGGAATCATGATTACTCATAGTCCTCTAGTCTAGTGAAGTTGCAGCTCAAGAAATCAAAGTAATAGTTGAAGAAGAGGTGAGGAAAACAATCTATCAACAAATATTTATTGAGCACCTACTATGCGCCTCAAACCAATGGGGAAATTGTGGTGCAGCTTTGCTGTGCTCCTAAATTTGGGTGATGGTAGATATTTCATGTCATTGTATAATGGGAAAATCTTTAAAAAGTAATTGTTAAAAGAGTAGAGAATTTCTGACATGTGAAATTTTTTCTTAAAAACACAAAAACTAGCTGTGTGACCTTGGGCAAGTCACTTAACCCCAAATGCCCTACCTTCCCTTCTCCAAAAACAGCCCTCCCCTCCAAAAAAGGAATGCTTATTTGGACATGTGATATCCTAACAGGGTCTGACCATCTCCCCATCATCACCATTGGAAGGAACTGTAGTAGTAGTAGTAGTAGTAGTAGTAGTAGTAATGACAGTTAGCTTTTACATAGTACTTTCAGGTTTACAGAGTGCTTAACACTTACTTGATACTTACAATAACCTGTGAGGTAGATTGCTATTATGAATCCCATTTTACTTGAGGAAAATTTTATTATTAAAATTCCAACTTTATTTGAGGAAACTGTGGCTGAGAGTGATTTGCCAAGGTTACACAGTCAATAAGTATCAGAGGGAGGATTTGGACTTGGGTTTTCTTGACTCCATGACCAGATCTTTCTACTACACCACCTAGCATTGGAACTTAGAGAGAACATCCCATCTAAATCCATCATTTTAATGATGAAATTGAACCTTAAAACGATTAAATAGTTGGTCATAGTCTCTCAGGTAGTGCAACTCATAGAGGTAAGATTCAAATTCAGCACTCCTTCTCAGTGCCCTCTCCCAGTTCTCTACTTTTTTTTCTTTTTCTACCATTAAAATTCTAGTTAGTATTGGAAACAGTTATGTGGTATAGGGGAAAGAGCTCTGGACTTGGATTCAGGAGACCTCAGTTTGAATATTGCTTGTGTTATTAAGGCCAAGTCATCTCACATCTCTGAGTCTCAGTTTCCCTGCTTATTAAGTGGAGATAATAATATTTGTTATGCTCAAATTGTAGGTTCGTTGTGTGCAAACTATAGAGCAATCTATAAATGTGCGTTGTTATCAAACATACCACGGGCTGCTGGACTTGGAGTCAGGAAGAACTGAGCAGAACTCCTGCCTCAGGCACTTACTAGCTATGTTATCTGGACAAATCAGTTAACTTCTCTCCTCCTAGGTTTCCTCATTTTACAAATGAGGATATAATAATATCTACTTTATTGAGTAGTTGTGAGGATTAATGAGATGATTCTGTAAAGCACTTTGTAAGTTTCAAAGAGATCCATAAAAACTTGCTAGTATTATTGTTATCACATACATAGAAATGAATTAGAAAAAAAAACAACAAATGAAGTGAAGAAAATAAGCACCCACTACGTGCCAGATACTGTGCTAAGCACTTTACAAATATCATCTCACTTGGTCTTCACAACAACCCTATGAGGTAAGTTCTGCTATTATCCCCATTTTACATTTAAGGAAGCAGAGACAGACAGGAGTTAAGTGACTTGTCCAGGGTCACATAGCTAGTAACTGTCTGAGCCTGATTTTGAGCTCAGATCATCTGGTACTCTATTCATGGCTCTATCTACTTGTCTAGTGAAGAAGAAGACAAGATTTAAGATTATTGACAAGACCAAGTAAAAACTACAGGATAGATTTTGTACCACTACATATGGGTCCTTGTCTGTTTCAATTGTGAAATAGGTGAAATTCGTTATTCATGCTTACGTCTTCTTCTTTCTGTGCCCTTTTCTTATTCCTAGCCAAATGATCAGTGGCGTACTCCAGATCTTTCTTGTTTTCCCTTAATTAAAATCTACTCTTGATGAATTTAATTCTTGTTGCTGGAAATGCTTAAGAAACCTTCCTTTTCGTAGATAAGTGGTTGATTATATTTCTGATCATAATTTCATTGATGATATTTCCGAATTACTATGTTATTTCACGAGAAAAATATCAGTCATGACAATGAAGAGTGGTGATGGTGACGATGATGACTATAATCCAACCATAATCTTCATGTCACTACCACTATAGACAATGATCATCAGTTTTTAAATTTTCATCCTCATTTACTCAAGTTCCCAAAGGTACCCAGTTAGTAGGGAGATAGTGAGAAGAGGGAAGGATCTTGCTTTTACCTGTGAGTCATGGCCTCCAGCAGGGTTTCCTGAAGTTCCAGCTTAGTCAAGAATTTTCTCTCTGAAGCCTATGTCAGATTTGTAAATATGTCTCAGAATGGGGAAAATTTGTAAAGCTTTCACAATGTGGCACTGTATGCTTTGAAGTGATTTAGTTATTGGAGAGAATATAACTCAATAATCATTCACAAGTATTCCAACATTCCTGGAAGTATTGCATTGTAACTAGTATATAGCACATTTTGGGGGTCAAAAAACAGTTGAAAATTTGGCCCATGTCCTCTTAGAAGTCTTAGTTGAATAATTATAGCCTATAATAATAATATAATAAAATAAAAATAATATGCTATATTAATAATTAACAATATACAATATAATGTATAATATAATAATAATTACCTATGTTTTACAACACAGAAGCATATTCCTTCTTATGTATTCTAACCTTTCCTTTTCTCATAGTAGAAGGATAATATAATTAGTTGCTTGTCTCATTAAGGCTGGATTAGTGATCAAGGCATTTCTTGAGTCAAGGCAGATGTTTCTGATTCATTTACTCAACTTGATTAGATTAAAACTCTGAAAGGAAAAATATTCTTCCAGGTTGAAATTAGCTTTACAGGAGTTTGTCAAGCTAAATGGCTGTGGGTTTCAGAATTATACTGACATAAGTGAATTTATCTCAATTGATTGGTGCTTCTTGTTTTGTTATTGTTGTGGTTTTTTTCCTCTTATTAAAAAGCACAATTTCATATTTGAAATAAAAGAGTCATGTGGGCAAAATAAAAAAATGATGGTTCCCTTGTCATTTCTTTCTTTGCTTGCCTAGAGTTTTAGCCAAATTTTTTCTCTTACAATTTTCCTTTAAATTCATTTCACTAAATATTGTTTAGCATTGCCACAGTTGAAGATGTTCTTCAATGAAAATTATATATATTTATACACACATATGTCATATACACACATATATAGACATATATCACATATATATATATACACATACATATACACACACATATAGTAATCTAGGATCAAATAGTACCACATCTATCAATGAATTCTCTGATAGCTAATGGCTGTCTCACCATAGCAACAGTTAAAATCTGACAGGAATAGTAATGAATTCTAGTGGATCAATCATGATCCCCTCAACTCTCTTTTCCACATTTTGGAATATCTTAGAATAAGCTACTTTGATGGTTCTACATAAAATACCATATATATTCAAATAAACCACCCCCACTCATCTTTCCACTGTAAATTTTACTCAAAATTATGAGATGTTATGTGAAAATCTTTCTTTTTGTCAGCTATCAACCTACCCAATTTTCATTGGTCTTTGTGGTTCTTACCCTCATTTAATAAGAACTAGTGACTTGTCCAAAGTTATGCAGAAATGAATGGAAATGCTAAATAAGAAACTTCATTTCTTAGTTATTTTTACATTATTTCAGCTGCATTTCTAGAAAACAATATTTTTAATGAAATAGCTTTATACAACATATACTTCATTTATGAAAGTAGCACCATGTACAGTATTTGGCCACAATCTGTTTTTTCTGGAGCTAAAAGGGACCTTAGAGATCCTAACCTCTGTACTTTATAGACCAGAAAACTAATGCAAGGTGGCTTGCTCAAATTCATTCCACCAAAATGTCAACTCAGGAACTGCACCCACATCCTCTGACTCCAACACCACTCTATTGCATCACATCACATTGCTTCTCTTTGGATAAAGAAACACAAACTGGGAAAGCAAGGGATGGAAGAATGACAGACCATATGATCAAAGGGGTTATATTAACATTAGTCCTTCATTTATTCCAAGATTTAACTTTGTGTCTT
>NW_027186304.1:65681023-65716707 GCF_028583685.1 Petaurus breviceps papuanus | reverse complement strand
TATTAACATTAGTCCTTCATTTATTCCAAGATTTAACTTTGTGTCTTCGGTTTAAAGCAAGTATTCTTAAACTTTTTTCTTTTTTGGAGTGGAGGAGGGTTGTTCTGTGGACCCCTTTGGCAATTTAGACCCCCTACTCAGAATAGTGTTTTTAAATGCATAAAATTAAATATGTAGAATTACAAAGGAAGCTAATTTTATTGAAATAGTTATCCAGGGGTGGCTAGGTGGCACAGTGAATGGAGCACCCACCCTGGAGTCAGGAGGACCTGTGTTCAAATCTGGCCTCAGACACAATATAAAACTAGCTGTGTGACCTTGGGCAAGTCACTTAATCCCAATTGCCCTACCTTCCCCCTCCAAAAAGCAAAAAAAAAGAAGAAAAGAAAAGAAATAGTTATCCAAATATATATTTTTATAAAGGTCATGGACCCCAGGTTAAGAATCTCTGGTTTAAGGGCTCTCCCTGGTCCAGGGACTGCGCGACTGCTGTAGGTTCAACTGAGTGCCTCTTTTATCTCCCTGTGTGGTCAGAGGTGCATTAGAAATTTAAAATAAAAACAAAAAAGACCCCAAATGTGTGATATAGCTGTTTCCAAATTTTGAAAGGACTGCCATGTACAAGAAGGAGAGTCAGATTTGTACTCTTCTGTCTAAGAGGGCAAACTGAGGAACAGCAGGTGAAAACTGCGAAGAGGCAGATTCAGCCTCACTTACAAAAACAAAACTTAACAGAGCTCTCCAATATTGGAATGTGTTGCTGTTAGACCCCCTCACTTGAGATTTTCAAACCAACCGAACTACTTCTTAAGATGTGAAGTGGGATTCATGACTGAATATGGTAATATGTTGTGCCAAGGAAGCAGTTGCAGTGAGAAAGGTGTGTACATTGCAGTATGTGCTGAGATTATACTGGCATGTAAATCTGTTACCCTGAAGGGATACAAAGGAAAGGAGAAAGAACTTTTACTGAAACCAAAAAGTTAGTAACTGGCTTTTGTTGACATTTGCATGTTCCCGGCCCTCCCCCCCCCCCCCTCCCCTCCACCCCCCTCCCCCGGTAAATCAAGTTAGAAAATTAATGGCACATATAATCTAAGTAGACCACTGTATTTTTGGCTATCACATGCAAAGGACATAATTAAACACATGATTTTATAAGTTTTATGTATTTAATCTGCTAATTTTACATTCATAAATTCAGCTGTTTCCATCTTTATGAATTTTATATACTATCAAATTAGTTCATCAACGACAGCCATCCAAGACCATATTGCCCAGTTTGGGGCACAAAGACGTGATGAATGGGTCTGCTCACTTCCTATTATACCATTTAGGAGAAAAAATAACAATTTATCAATAGTTGATGCTTACTTGGATCTCTCCTCTCTGTTTCAGATGTTGTAGTCTGGGTTAATTTATCTGAGGATACAGGGCATAGAGAGGGAAAGGAGAGTGGGGCAGGAGAGGGGAGAGGTAGAATCTAAATATTGATATCATTGATGTTGATACAATGTTTTTTTATTACCACTACCATGCCCCTTTTAACATTAGAACATATGATCAGACCTGAATTGATCTTATCTTTTCAATGATAGTCTTTAAAAGTGGGCATGGAATTAATTTAAATCTATTTTGTTATATTTAGGCAACTTTTTTTTAATACTAAAAAATGACTGGACAACAAAAACAAAAATAGATATACAAATAGATGACAGAAAAATGATCAAATGAGACTATGTACACACACATATATATATTTGTATATATACATACATATATATAGTGCTTTATAAGCTACAAAATGCTAAATGGGCATGAGCTAGTATTAGTATTAATGTTAACTGATATCTGAGAAAAAACATTACTACTCAGTTCTTATTTTGCTTTTGTATTCTTAAGAAAAATGATACAAATATGAAAGGATAGGAGGAAAATAAGAAGAAATTAAAGTCTAAGATAGGCAAGAAGATGTTTAGATGGCTTTTAAGTGCTTAAAATAAGAATGTCCAGATTTAGAAGGCATCTCTGAGGTCATATAGTCCAATTGTCACACCAAACATGAATGTATTCTGTCATCTGAACAGAGATTATCCAACTTTCTGGTACACCTGAAGATAATTATAAGTGTTGTACCAAGCCAAAATCTGCTTCCCTGTCTTTTCTAGTCATTGCCCTTCCTCTATAATCATACAGAATAAGCCCAATTCCTCCTCCATATAGCATTTTATATATTTTAATATGGGTCTTATATGATCCCCCTCTTCTTCAAAGCTAAATATTCCCAATTCTGTAGTATCTTTCATTTGGTATTACTTTGAGTTCCCTGACTACTCTCATCTAGACACATTCCAGATTGCCAATGCCCCTCTTCAAATAAATCATTGATTATTAAAAGCCAGCATAGATTCTCTGAAAACTAGTCACATCAAACTAATCTCTTAAAAAAAAATTATTTATTTTGTTTTTCGGAGTGGGGAAGGCAGGGCAATTGGGGTTAAGTGACTTGCCCAAGGTCACACAGCTAGTAAGTCTGAGGTTGGATTTGAACTCAGTTCCTCTTGACTCCAGGGCCAGTGCTCTATTCACTGTGCCACTAGCCACCCCTCTAATCTCCATTTTTATAAGCAAAATACACTCTATCTATTCCATTCCCCAGCTAGACAGAGAGGTTAAGGAAATGCCAACAATATAATGTATCTTGATTCCTGTAAAATGTTTAAAAAAGTCTCATGATATCTTTGTAAAAAAAATGGAGAAATGTGGAGTGATTGTAGGAGATGTATAGTTGTTTAATCAAATAAATGCAAAGAATATAGATGAATGGGCCAATAGCCTAGAGGGAGATCTCTTGTCATGTACTATAGGATGTTGATATTTGCCTTTTCCTATTTGACACTTTTATTAACAACTTGGATGAAAGCATAGAAAGCCTGATTATCAAATTTGCTAATGACAAAGCTGGGAAGGATATCTAAGATGTTGTATTGACAGTATTAGGATTCTAAAAGAGTTAAACAGCTAAAATTGTTAAAATGTAATTACATTTCAACTAACAAGGTTAAATTAAATGGGGATAAATCTAAAGTCTTACATTTAGTTTCATAAAATCAATTGAATAAGTACAAGATGGGGGAGATGTGGCTTAATAGCTTATGTGAAGAATAATATGTGAAGAAGCAATAACTTAGGGGTTTAGTTAAGTACAAATAAAGACAGCATGATGCCACAAAAAAAGCAAGTGAAACCTTAGCCCACATTAATAGAAATATAGTGTCCAGAACACAGGAGACAATAATCTTGCTATACTCTTCATTAGTTAGGCCACATCTAAAATCATGCATTCAATTTAGGTTCATCATTTTGGGTGAAAAACAAGACACCAGTTGACAGGCAAGACCAAAGTCCTGGAAATCATGTCAGAAGCAATGGTTGAAGGAAGTAGAAATGTTGGATCTGGGTAAGAGAATTCCAGGGAAGAAAAGTATAATTGCTAATTCAAATATGTAAAACTTAGCATGTCAAAGAAAATTTAGGCTTATTCCTTGTGGCTCTAGAGGGCAGAACTAACATTAAAGAGGGGAGCCTCCTAGGAGTCAGATATGGGATCGAGGTCAAGGCAGATGATTATCACTGTCTTGAGAAATGACAAGAGCCCTCTCACCAAGGAGATCAAACTTAAGTTAGATGGCCATGTAGCAAGATATTATAGAGGGGATTGCTGCCGTAGCTAAGAGGTTGAATTAAATCAGCTAAAGTTTATTCTGGATATAAGATTCTAGAATTCTAGGACTTTCTGGTTTAGGCACAGGAGAAATTGGAGTCTGTAAGACAAAAATGTTGGCGAGAATTTTAGAAAGAGGAATAAGCAAAATAGAAGATGAGCAGAAAAGGAGATAGAACTGAAAAAAAAATAGGCCAAGAGTATACATAAAGGGATGGTGTAGATGGTGCCTGTTTCTAATCTTCCTTTCCAGCCTCAAGACATACTAATCCCCTTCAAGCCAAACTCAATTACAGATTCACTGCTCCTTCCTGTCTCTGTTCAGTTCATTCTCCCATGCTGTGAAGCTACTTTCTCATCTCCCCACCTTCTTTATGTCTATATTTTGTTTCAACAATTACATTCTTTTAAGACCCAGTTCAGATGTCGCCTCTTTTATGGTACCTTCCATGATTTCTCCAACTAGAAGGGATTCTTTGCTTCTTGAATTTCTTATAGGATTCTAGTACACTGAATGAGTTTCTAGTCTGCATTATAGATATTTCTGTATATGTTTTATCCTCTCTTTTCCTCAGCTTCCCCCTGCTCCATCCCCAGATCACAAGCTCTTTGAAATCAGTATGTCCACATTGCCTTCTTTATAAGCAACTTAATAAATATTCATTAAGATTTTAATTAACTTCAAGTAGATATGTTTGAACCTTTATTTTCTATTCCCTAGGCTTTCCACCTAGGTAAAATAGATTGGTTGACCCCCTCCACTAACTCCCTAAGTGCAGATGTCTCTTTGGAACTGGAAATGTTCAAGATAAGCTTTTGCACACATATTTAGAGTTCCTGTCCTCAGCTGTAGCCCTCCCATCAGTTATCCGACTATTCTTCTTCTTTAGTCACAGTCACACCACTTATGCCATGGCAGAGACTTAAGAATTCACTACTGAGTTGAAGTGGGATTAGAGGAATAGAAAACACAATAGAGACAACACATACTCATTGACTTACTAGAGAAGGTCATGAAACAAAGTTATCTGTAAGGATACTTTCCCAATAACTTATTCATTTGATATAACTTCTAACAATAGTGCACTATTTTAAGAGCACAGGTCTCAGCTGTCATGAATATAGGGATTCTATATTTTGATGAATAATTTGTGAAAGAAAGGGAGAACTGGCCTTATAATGGTACCTAGAGACAAATTGGGCTCAGCCTTAAGAGAAAACAGAGAAATGAGGCTAACGTGAAAGATCCTAAGTTGTTTGTATATTTAATGTGAAGAAGATATCTTTTCACAGGAGAGAATTGTTTGCCTCTGCCTGCATGTGTGTTGAAAGAGGTGGCACATTCATTTGGGAATATGAAATTTTTGTAGCAGTCTGTGTTCCTAATTGCATCCAGAAGGCCTAATTCCTGAAAATAACAACTTATACTCCCCAGCTTTAGTGATACTAGATTTTATCTCAGGCTTTGTTAGTGGAGTGGGTGTTAGTATGTCTTTGGAGAATTGTAGGAGGTTCCATATGAAATACTCTTTTGCTATTCCTAACGTGTCCCTCTAGAGCCTCAGTGATATTCAGAGTTAATGGAGTCTAAGGTCTTATACAATTATACACACTGCAGAGATGGGAGAGATATTTTCCTATAATGAACACAAGAGAAATGATAGTACTAGAGAATTGTACCATATGAATAGCATTCATTTCTCATGGAATGGTCTTTATAGGTCTGGAAATACTGCTTTCACCTCTAGGCCTATTCTCAATCAGAACTCCTTTCCTGATACCTCTGTATAACAGTATTATCTCCTTCCTCAAATAATCAGCGTATACTTATTTACCTGCCGCCATTTTGACTCCCATAAGGACAATATAAATTCCTTGAAGGGAGTGAGTTTTTTACTTTGTCTTGGTATCTACAACACTTAGCATGATGTCTCACATGATTTTGTGGGGGTAAGAGGTGTAGGTGTGGAATGGGGAGGGTGGATGAGGGTGTATGCCTGAGATTTCATCCATCTAGGCAACTCTTGAAAATTTTTGGTGTAGAAGATAGGATTTTGGACTTGGAGTTAGGTAGTCTTGAGTTTAAATGCTACTTCAGACACTTACTAAACTGTGTGTGAGCCTGGGCGAGAGACAATCTCTCTCTGCTTCAGCTTCCTAATTTTTAAAAGGTAACTATTGGACTCAGTGACTTCTAAGGTCCCTTCCAGCTCTGAATCCACATGCCTGTGGTTAATGCAGGTCAATAACTTGTCTGTAACTGCTTTATAAGGTTACATTGTGGGGAGACCAACAAAATAGGAAACCAAGTCAGGATTGATGCGTTTCAGATTTCATTGCAAGCCAGACAGACTTAAAAGACTGGGCACAGGACATAGTCACAAAAGATGTGCCAGAGGATACATGCTAATTTAGGTTTCTTCTTCCAGCTTAATTTGAAGATGTTTGGGCCTGGGTTGCATTACCCTTATTCTCTAGGTCCGCTTCTCTAAAATGAGCCAGAGCTTTGAACTTCCTTTATTTTCTGATTGCTGCCTGCCTGCCTCAGACTCAAGGGCAATTTGTATGAGGCTCTGAGTGGCCATTTGAGAGAGACTTTGATCATCACTAATTTAGATTACAGTCATATGGGTAAGAACTCCTTGTCTTATCTTAGTAGACCTGTATCAGTGTGGCACAGTGTTGGACCTAGAGTCAGGAAGACTCATCCTCCAGAGTTCCAATCCGGCCTCAGACACTTATAAATTGTTTAATCGTCTTTGCCTCGGTTTCCTTATCTATAAAATGAACTAGAGAAGAAAATAGCAAGCTACTGAAGTATATTTGTCAAGAAAACCCTATATGGGGTTACAAAGAGTCAGATACTAGTGAAAACACCTGAACAACAACAAAAATCAGAGTTCCAAAGGTCCCACTTAAGCCTCTAGGAACAAGAAATAAATGGAAAAAAAATGGAATCCAGTACAGAAACAGCATGATATAGTGGAATGTCCCAACTTCATCACTTACTACCTGTGTGACTTTGGGCAAGTCATTCAGCCCTTGTGGGCCTCAGGTTTTACCCTTTAGAGGGAGTGTCAGAAAAAATGCTTCAAGCAGAGAAATGGAGTATCTTTTTAGGGGGAACATCAAGGAGAACTGTGTCAATGGATTGAAGAGTACATGGGATTGTATAAAACCAGAAAGGTTGCTTCCAGTCTTAAAATTATCTTTTAAAAAGGACCAATTCATCAGATAAAATTATCTCCTTTCCCCTCCCTCATTGTGCTGATAACCTATTGCTTTAGTGAGAAAACTTAGATCCTAGGCAACCTTCCATGTCACAAGTACATCAGAATAAAAAGAAATGACCAAGGACAAAAATTGTTTTAGGATAAAAATTCTCAACTAATTGACTTTTATGGATTTAAATATGTTTAGGTGATCAAAAGCACAGTAAGAAGGGGCTCTAGGGATCAGTTAATGAAGTCCTTTCATTTCAGATTTGAGGAGGTTGAAGCCCAAAGATCTATAGTTGTATACCTATAAAGAAGTATATTTATAAAGATATAAAGTTATATAAATATATAGACAGACAGACAGACAGACAGACAGACAGATAGATAGATAGATAGATAGATAGATAGATAGATAGATAGATAGATAGATAGATAGATAGATAACTTGCCCAGGGTCACAGAGCTTGGACAAAAAAGTACACAGACCTGGGCATGCTATCTCTTACTCTTTTTGCTACCCCACAGCTGTCTCTCACTAATGTTAAAAAAGAAAAGAAAAAGAATAAAATGGTCCTTGTAGAAAGTGATATACAATAAGAGAAAGTTACAAAAAAACCTATTTCTTTTAGAAACTTTGGTAGAATATCTAGGTGAGTAACTATATGACAGAAGAGGGGGGAGGGGGAGACAAAAAGTCCAAGAGGATTTAGGGCTATAAACCTAGGTACTGGGAAGGTGGAGATATCCAAAAAGTAGGCAGTTAGTATTATAGAAAAAGGAAATTCAAGAAAGAAATTAGGGTTGAGTCTAGAGATCAGAGAATCATTTGTATAAAAGTAATAATTTGGCCTCAGGCAGTCACTAGATAACGTGGCTTTGGACAAGTCATATAACCCTGTTTGCCTCAGTTTCCTCATCTGTAAAGTGAGGTGGAGAAGGAAATGACAAACCACTCTAGTATCTTTGCTAAGAACACCCCTAAGGGGCTCGTGAAGAGTAGAACACAACTGAAAAATGAATGAATGACAACGATAATGGAAGCCAAGATAGCTGATGAGGCACCTTGTGACAGGGAAAAAAGAAAAAGAAAAGAGGGACTAAGATAAGAAGGATTAAGGATAACACCAGCATAAGAAGAAGGACTAGGATAAGAAAAAAAGAGGGCCTAGGATAAGAAGCAGACATGAATAATGGGATGCCAGGCACAGAATCTTTCCAGAAGAGCTGCTATTGTGAACAGCTTTTGTAAGGTTCTGATTACTCAGTACAGTGATCACTCTATTCCATAACAAAAGCAAAACATCCGTGGAAAATCAAGGTACAGCATAATTTCAAATACAGCATTCACCATATTTCAATTTATCACAGAAAATCACAATATAATATTCACAACATAGTCTCAAAGTAAAATAGTCACACTTAAGTTAACTCAATCAGTCACTTATCAGTAGTTTCAAAGTACAATAGTCAAAGTACTCAAAGTACAATCAGTCACTTATTCAGCAAAGTCTTACTAAGTATCATATACAAAACCATCCACCCCTTAGGTCACTAGTAGACTATAATTCCATTATTACTCAGTACCCAAGGAGAGGTCTTTTCATCTTGACTTGGGGCCTGTTCTCAGATTCCCTGGATCCCCTTCCATGGTCCCAGATTCTACCTGGATTCACCAGACTGTCACCTGGGTTCAATGGCAGACAGCTCCCAGTTCCTTGAGCAGCTCTGGGCAGGTCCTGCTCCACACAGAAAATCACAGGGTCTGGCCCATGTCAGCTCCTTCACCATTTCTGCTCCAAGGAATTCAAGGCTCAACCAAGCCACAAACAAAGTCTCAGCATCCTAGCCATGCTTCAGTCACTTGGGCTCCTGGCTCCTGGCTCCTGGGCTCTGGGGCTCCTGGGCTTCTGGCTCCTGGGATCCTGGGATGCTGGGATCCTGTTCAGAAGAAGCTCCACCACCACAAGTTCTCAGGACTCAGTTCTCTATTTTTCTGTAGCTGTTCTGCCACCAGATCTCAGTCTCAAGGAAATTCTGACTGTGCCTCTCTGGGGCTGTTCTCATATACACAGTATTACCTACTTCACTTCCCTCAGCCAACTCCTTCCTGTTATGTCAGTTAACAGGAGACAGGAGTTCATACCTTCTGTTCCCCCAATCAGAGGCTTGATCAGTTACTAAGTGTTAAGTACCTGCTACTTTTGCCAACACAAAGGGATCTTCAAATTCAAAATTACATTACCATTACAGATAATGCTTCAAAAAAAGCAATTGTGAAGGCAGACCTGGGAAATAAAGAGAGATGCTGGTCAACAGAGGCAAAAACACAAAGAAGTCCAACAGAATTTGTGAGTGTATAGTATGGGTCCTCTTCAAATAGTATAGATCATTACTTGTCCTAGAATGTTTGATTTTTATCTGTACATTTCTATAAATCCTCCACATCAGTTCTACCCTTATCTTCTGGTTCCTTTAATATCTAGAAGATTCATGTATGCCTTGGATTGTAATTCTCTTCATGTAACTGGCTCATATTCACCTCCTTTTCCGGTAGTACAAACACAGGATAATGGATTTTTTTGGGTAGTACTTCTCACAGTTTTAGCCTATTCAGAACCACCATGCATCTTTCTGTTGGCACTCCTCTGATATAATGTATCATGTCCTTTGCAAACCTTAAAATGTTATATGAATGCTAGCTGTTAGTGGTTTTCATTCATTCATTCATTCATTCATTCATTCATTCATTCATCCTCTTTCTCCCTCTCTCACCCATTCATAACAGACTTGAGAAAAGTGTGTGACAGAGGGAAGATTCTTGACTTTAGAGGACCTGGGATGGAACACCATGCTCTGAAGTTTTTAGGTAAGACATCTTTCTAGTTCTTAGTTTCCTCGTCTGTAAAATGAGAGGGTTAGACTAGAAATGACCTCTAAGGTCCTATTCAGCTTTAGATCTATGACCCTGTGAGTCATTACCTCATCAGTTGTACTATGGATGTTTTCTTCATTTCATTTCAAAGAACCATAAAACTTTGCAACAGCATGGTACTGAAATGATTCTTTATACAAGTTCACTCACTTTACAGAGTTGATCAGATTCAACAAACACTTGCTATGTGTTCATTATTATTTTTTTGGCACATGGGGGGATGTTATACCAATCACTGGGATTGCGAAGATGAAACGAAACACAAGTCCCTGACTTTAAGGGATTTATAGTAGAAATGACTCACAGGGTGAATGAATGAATGAATGAATGAACTATTGATCCCTTTGTGTTGGCATAAAACTTTCTCAGATAATATCTTAAATGCATAGAATTAAAATAAGTACAATTATAAAGGAAATCAATAATATATAAATACAGTTATCAGAATGTTAAAAAAAAAGTAGTTCACACATTCTAGAACCCCTGTTCTAAATCTATAATCTTATAATCCCTAAGGTTCTTTCTGGCTGTAACATATTGGAAAAGTCATCAACAAGATTTATAAGGGGTGGGAATAGATAATCTCTGAGTTCTTTTGCAAAACCAGGGCTCTATGAGGCTATCATTTTATTTAAGAAGGGAAAACTCAAACTATATCTTCAAGTAAGTAAGGGGCACAGTATGGCAAAGAGAGGTCAGGGACCTCTATTTTTCTTTATCCCACCAGTGCCCTTTCATTCAATTCAACAATCATTTTTTAAATATCTGATATGTTCTAGGTGTTAGGTATTCAACGACAAAATTGATATATCTCCTGTCCTCAAAAAAGTTTACATTCTGCTGAAGGTGAGGGTTGGAGAAATTATGTGCAAAAATAAGCAAATCTGTCCCCATGTGCATAATATGGGTGAATATATTTATATACACATCTTTATGTATATGGGTTTGGGTGTGGGGGAGACAAAGATCATCCTTTGCTCCCCCATCTGGTGAAAAACTGCTCTTCCTCCTACTGTAAGAATGGTCATGCTACCCACCCACAGGACGAGTCTGCTCTAGGGGAATGAACAGAGCTTCTCAAAAGAAAAGAACCAGTGGTACCCTTGAGGAAGGGCACTGTCTCTTCAGAAGAATAGAAGACCCTTCCATCAGCTAGGTTTAGCTACCTTGGCTCCTATGAGCTAATATTAAGAGAAGCTTCCCCACTTAAATACTTAGGCAGCACAATAAAGCATCTTTACAATCCAGTTTCACCACAGTTACTATGGATTCACTGGCATGTGCTCCCTCAATAGTAAAAAGCTGCCAGGATTTATTCCCAAAGTGGGAATAATATAACATATATCTCCCAGAGTTGTTGTGAGGATAAAAGAAGATGAAAATTTAAAAGTCCTTTTGCATCATTAAAGTACTATATTAATAATAATAAATAAGCAAGTTTCTACATCTAAGGGCTATTAGTTAGAATTGATTGATGGTGAAGCAAATTTTTGCATTAGAGATATTAATATGAATCAGTATCAATTTTATTAAAATTAATTGTTAATTTAACATCATCATTAATAATGATAATTATCATAATCATCGTTAACGCAGAAACTTGTTTTGCTAGAAATTAACTCTAACAGACTTGGATCTCCAGCTTCTTAAACTCACAAGGTTGCCTTCTAGACTGGGCTTATCCCTTTTGAGATCACAATTTGTTCATCAGGTGAGGAAGTACAAAGCCAATGAGAAAGTCAGAGACCCAAACTCCAGGTTGTTTAGTTGTGTCCCTTTCTCTAGCTGCTAATATAGAGCAATAATTGTATGGCTAGAGTAAGGGAAGTGTGAGCAGTCCCTGCCCCTACCCCTACCCCTAACCCTCCAGGGAGAGGCTTGAAGAAAGACCAGCTTCATTCTCCAAAGCCAGGAGGAGAAGGAGATAATTGAGGAAAGGTAAGTCACTTTTAAATACCCACCCAGTCTTTTGTTCTTCCTACTCCAAAGTTCCTTTTGGCACTGACAGACATCCAACAGGAAACAGCCCAGTGGCTTTTTGGTTCCCCTAGCACCCCATCACTGAGCTAGTACACGTGGTCCAGTGGAATTGGACAAAGGAGCTCCATGAATGCTCTGTGTAAACCCGTTATGTATGTAAAGAGTGCTTGTAAACAGCTGCACAAATTCTGTCTCGCTCACATAGCTGCCTGCCTATTTTTACGGTTCTTAATCCTAACATCTACTTGTTGAATAAAAAAAAAATAAGAAGATAGGACTTTTTTTAAGCTTTAGGCATGCATTTTATATCAAGGGAGAGTCTTCAAAGAGTGCTTCTAAGCATATCCTTAGGCTCTGAACGATGAAAATGCTCTTACTATGGTAAGATCAGGAAAGATAAAGTATCAATTCTCCTATTTTACTTGTATACCAGGAGAACAGTCATTTGCATACCCATTCCAGCCTCTCGAAAAAATGTATTGTTCATTGTTGCATTACTAAATGAAAATAAAGAAAAAAAAATTCCATTTTGAAATAAGACCCCATGACAGGGAAATACCAAATTACTTCATTTCTCATGATTTTTATTGTCAATCTTCTCCAGTACTAACATGTTTATTAAATATATTTGCCATAACTGAGAATGTTCATACACCTTGAAGTACTACTGTATCTCAATCAATATCAGAAAGATTTGAGTGGCTTTCACTTGCCACCACACCTAATCCCATATAACTTTGCTTGCCACTTTTTAATTTTTAAAATTTTTCTTCTTTTTTAATTTTCTTTCTTTTTATCCTAAATACCACGTGGGTAAGGATTAATATGAGGTTTTTACTTTCACCAAGTCTTTTATTGCTTCCACTTTCAGGTAACAGAATCTGATCTTGGCTGATCACAGACTAAATACTGTTACCAACAGTTCAGAGTTTACTATTCCCATCTGTCCTACTTTCTTCAGACACTGCATCCATTATAAAGTTAGAGGAATAATGCCCTAGATTATTTATTTATAGGTGTTATCAGCTATGAGATGCTATATATCACAAATCTCATAATAGTGAGGGGATTAAGGATTGACTCACTAGGATGTAGAAGGAAGAAGAGATTATTTTGCCTTTTTTTCTCCTATCAGCCAGATAATAACTGGACACTTCCTAGGCAGTACTATGGGTTGTCTGTAAGAAGATCATACCGCAGGGTGGCTAGGTGGCTCAGTGATTAGAACACTGGCCCTGGAATCAGGAGGACCTGAGTTCAAATATGACCTCAGACACTTAACACTTACTAGCCGTATGACGTTGGGCAAGTCACTTAACCCCAACTGCCATCCCCACCAAAATAGCAGGAAGATCATACAGCACTCAAGGTGTAGCAGGATCAGTGAGGATCACTTTGCACTAGTAAAAAACTAGAAATAAAATGTCTGTCCATTATCCAGTAACTAGCTGAACATACTGTGGTATTCCATGGTATTCCAATAATATTCCATGACGGAATATTATTGTGGCATAAGAAACAATGAATAAGGGGAGGCTAGGTGGTGCAGTGAATACAGCACCAGCCCTGGAGTCAGAAGGGCCTGAGTTCAAATGTGGTCTCAGACACTTAACACAAAAATTAGCTGTGTGACCTTGGGCAAGTCACTTAACCCCAATTTCCCTACCTTCTACCCTACCAAAAAAAATAAAAGAAAATAAACAATGAATATGAAGACCTCAGGGAAACATGGAAATATTTGTAGGAACTGATGCAGGGTGAAACTAGCATAAGCAGGATCCCCTCTCCTCTGGATTTTTACGCTAGTACCCTCTCCCAATTCACTTCCTCCTTGTCAGAACCTTCCTCTGGTTCCTCATTAAGACCATGATCTTTTACATTAAGTATCCTCCACGGTTCCATGCTAGTCTTTTTTTTCATTCTCTATCCTTTCTGTTTGATGCTCTAATCAGCTCCCATGGATTTAATTATCATCTTTATGCAAATAACTCACAAATCTATATATATCTAGCCTTGGTTTTTTGCCTGAATGTCAGTCTCACCATCACGAGTTGACTATTTTAATCTGGAGATTCCAGAGAAATCTGAAACAAATCATCTAAAACTGAATTCATTATCTTCTTTCTCTCTCCCCAAACTCCCTTCTTCAAAATTCCATCATTTCTGTCAAGGACACCTCTATCTTTCCAGTCTTCTAGGTTCATCATCTTGAAATTATCCTCATCTCCTTAATCTCCCTAGCCTCACATATCTAATTAAATTGGCAAACTTGCTGATTTAATTCATAACATTTTTGCATCCAACTCTTTCTACTCACACATCTACACCTTAGTTCAGAAATTCATCACTTCATGCTTCATTGTTATCTCTGTCTCAAGTCTTTTCCCATTCCCTAAGGTCAGATCTGACCATGAGACTCTCTCTATTCAATCAATCAACTCCAATGGATCCCTATTGCTTTTAGCATAAAATAGACCCCTTTGTTTAGCTTTTAAAGCCTTTCATAACCTGGTCTCAACTTAATTTTCCAATCTCATTGAGTGTTACTCCCTTTTGTACTCTTCAGTCTGGACAAATTAGCTGTTCCTCCTAAGATTTGTATACACACACACACACACACATATATATACACACAAATATAATCTATATATAATCAATAAATCTCTTGAGATTTGTAATACATAGCATCTCATAGCTGGAAACACCTATAAATAAATGATCTAGGGCATTATTCCTTTAACTTTATAATGGATGCAGTGTCTGAAGAAAGTAGGACAGATGGGAACACTATTATGACTCTGAATTGTTGATAACAGTATCTAGCCTATGATCAGACAAGATCAGCTTCTGTTACCTGAAAATGAAAGCAATAAAGGCCTTGGTACTTAGGAGGTGCTTGTACTAGGAATGTAGTACATTCTATTTCCCACCTCTATGCCTTTGTACCGGCTACCCAAAATGCTTGGAATGCACTCTTACTCACCTATGCCCCACAGATAATCTCTCCCTTCTTAATGACACTGATCCAGCACTGCATTCTCCATGAAGCCTTTTTTGATACCCCTACCTGCTAATATCAAACAACTATATATTTAACTATTTTTAAAGTGCTTATTTTAAAGTATTTATTGTCTTTTATATGTACATTTATATATGTACATCTATATGTACATTTATATATGTACATCTATATGTACATTTTAGATGCACATTTTATCTAGAGTGTGAGTAGGGATTACTTCATTTATTTCATTTGTTTCCCCATAGCCTACTGGTATCTTACACATCAGACATCACAAGTGCTTAATAAATGGTTGTTGATTGCCTATTAGAACATGTATAAGGTCAAAAATAACATAAAGCAAAAAGAACAATCAAATAAAATTGATGGTTCTGTAATCATATATATATATGTATGTGTGTCTAATGTTTGTATATATATGTACATGTGTGTGTATGTATGTGTATACACACATATATCCCTGTAAAGGAGATGAGCAATGAATTAATGAATTTCCCTCTTTTCATTGAAGAGATGGGAGACTATGGGTGTAGAATGTTGCTTATGTTGGTAGAAGCAGTTGCCATTTGTTGGTTTCATTTAACTAGTTTTCTTTATTACCAGAGAAGGTCTACATGGAGAAGGGGTATAGTGAAAAGCAGAGTGGTATAGTGCAGTGAATTTATGTAGTACAGTGGATAAAGTGCAAGGCCCGGAGCCAGGAAGGCTTATCTTTATGATTTCAATTCTGACCTCAGATACTTACTAGCCATGTTACCCTGGATGAGTTGCTTAACCCTGTTTGCCTCAGTTTCCTCATCTGTAGAAGGAGAAGGAAATGGAAAACCACTGCAGTATCTTTGCCAAGAAAACCCCAAATGGGGTCACAAAGAGTAGCATGAGACTGAAAACAATATGATGAATGGGCACAGGATTTGGAGTCAGAATACCTGGGTTCAAATGCTGCCTCATCTATTTACCACCTCTATGACCTTAGAGAAGAAGGGTGGCACATAGAACAAATGACGCCTGATATGTACTTTGCATTGTTTCTACAAAGCCACTTTTCAAATCTGTACGCAAAGTTCTTTTTAAGGGGATGTGAAGTTACCTGGTTAGAAATTGTCGTGTAGAAGAATGAGACCTCCACCATATGATTTAATACTTACTGCTTAATTGATTGATTAATGGCTCTCAGTTTGCACAATCTGTATTTGAAGAAGCTGGATGAGAGTAATACTAAGGACCCTTCCAGTTCTAAATCTATGATCCAAAAACGATGATATAAAAAAAAAGTTATCATTAAAACTTTTTTTTTTAAAGAGTTACTGACCACAACTGAGAGAAGGTCCAGTAGAATTCTTATCTCTTAAGTTCTTCTCTTCTTGGCTCCATTTGAGTTATCTATTGTCTTGGGGGCTTATGCACAAATGCTTCAGTTAGTCAATAATTAATCAATAAATACTTAAGTGTCTACTAGTACTGAGCCCAGTACTGAGTTACTTTATGTATTCCTAATGGGGAAGGTTTTGGTGGGGGTAGAGGCCTCGTTTTTATTCCACAACATGATTATTCCAGGTCTCTCTATCCCCTTAAAAAGGATTTAGCATAAAAATTTCAAAATTGGAAAAGCAAAGTTCCAAGTACCCAGCAGTCATTCCACATTTTGCAACCTTATTGTTATCTTCATGTCTTCATTCTTACCATCACCATATTCAGTTCATTAAAGAGTCTTTTCATTCCTACCCTTATAATATCTTTCATATATATTCCTTCTTCTCCTCACTCCTTTAGCCATCACCAAAGTTCAGGCACTCAATGTTCTCTTGTCTGCATTATTGTAATAGCCTTCTGATTGGTTTTGCCCCCAATCTAATATATCCTCCACTCAGTTACCCAAGGAATTTTCCTAAAGCATAGATATGCCAGTGTAATGGTAGGGGTTTCTCTGTCTACCCCAATCAATACAACTGGCAAAGTCCCAAAGTACCAAAGCCTCCTGTTGAAACAAACATTCAGTTCACTCAAGAATATTAACAAGGTGGAGCTAAGGTTTTAATCACTTTGGAAGGAGCAGAAATGCTTTCTTTTATGATGGACTGAAATAATCAGACATACTTTGGAGGCTATGTATAACACAGTTCAGCAGCAGGTGATTCTAGTTAATTGTCTTTAGATGTCAAGGTCTACTGAGAAGGAATTGCCCTACTTTCCCTTATGGGGGGAGGGGGAATAGTGATTTTCTCTTCCCTCCACAATTGATCATTGATGAAGTAATGAACTTGTGAACTTCAGAAAGTCAGAAGATCTGAAGTTTACAGCAGCATCTTTAGAAATATGTCCAGGGGCGGCCAGGTGGCTCAATGAGAAAGAGCACCGGCCCCAGAGTCGGGATGACCTGGGATCAAATCCGGGCTCTGACACTTAACACCACACCCAGAAATAACTGGCCGTGTAACCTTGAGCAAGTTACTTAACCCCAATTGCTTTAAAAAAAAAAAAAGAAATATGTCCAGAGTAATTGTAGCTAATGGCTGCTTCATCATTGGATTCTGAAAGTCATACATAGGACAAAGTAGAAGTAGTAAGGAAAGACAGCTTCAGGGATTTATAAAGGCATTAACTTTGGATCACAACAGAGGGCTTCACCCAGAGGTATTTTACAAAGATTCCATGAAAAGAAAAAAGGACTTCTAGTAACTTCCAGGGCAGCAAGGTGGCGCAGTGAATAGAGTACCGACCCTGGAGTCAGGAGGTCCTAAGTTCAAATCCGGCCTCAGACACTCGACACACTTACTGGCTGTGTGACCTTGGACAAATCACTTAGCCCCAATTGCCTTGCTTTCCCCCTACCGCCCCCCCCCAAAAAAAAAGAGAGAGAGAGAGAGAGAAGAAAACCCAATGACATTCATGATTGCCTCTAGGTCCCTAAATATTTAGGAATAATCAGATGCTATCTGGAGATTTGTTCTGTGAATGTGAGTACAGGTTGGGGAAAAAGCTCTAGAAATGGTGCTATACCTATGCTATGCCCCCTTTTTAATAAAATCCAGTGACTCTATTATCCATGTGACAGTCCAGGTTGGCACCTTTGCAAATCTGAAGAGTACTTAGAGTTCTGAGAAATAGTCACTTGCCTATGGACACACAGCCACAGTCAGAAGTGGAACTTGAAGTGAGGTTTTCCTGGCTCTGAGACCAATTTAATATCCACTACGCCTGGTTTGTGATTGTTAAATAGCCATTTACATGAGTCAGCACCCGGATCCTGGAACATTTAGTGGGCAGACCAAATCTCAGAAAAGACTGCAAAGACAAATACACCAATGGAAGCCTAAGGCATCTAATCCTTCTAACCTGAATTGTTTCTTTCCGACAGGAGCCAGAATTAGGTTCTGGTGCTTATGGCTTAAAATGAAATTCTGGGGAATAGGAACGGGAATATGAATGCCCAAGGACACAGCAATGGCTGAAACACTCCAGATGGAACTTCACTGATGAGACATTCATTTGTGGTGGTGTGTTGGAAGCTTAGTCACTGGCTTTTCCTAAGGCACCTTTATACCACCAACCCACACAACCATTTCTTTTATTACTTAGTGCTGTTTGCTGGCTAGTTAGCCAGCTGTCAGAGACAGTTAATGCACTGAGCTGTATTACTCATTTAGATGTGCTCTAACTGCTTTTCTTACTGGGTTTCATAAGGAATCTTGAGTCCAATGGTGAATCAAACGTCTATTCCTCTCAGTCACCTTCCCTGTTTTTGTTACATAATAAAGCACTGCCTCCTTTACTCCTGATTTCATAAATATCAAGGAATTTGAAAAATGTACTCCCCTGAGTCAAGAGGACACGAGTTTGGCAAACAATGACTTTTGTGTGCAATTACACTCCAGAAAGATTTCAAATAATGGCAAGATTCATCTTTGAAGATACAAAGTTCACGTTCATTTCATTTTTTTTTCATATTAAGTGTTTTCATTGTGTTCTAAATGAGACTGCTGTTTCACTAAAAATGAAAAGTCAGATCTTTGCTGGTATTAATAATAAACATTTATCAAGTGCCTGGTATTTGAAGACTGCTCTACAACTATCTATTCTGTAAATCCAATTATTACTGTTTTATAGAGCCTGGGGCAGAGAGGAGAGGACAAATGAATTAGAGAGTCAGGCACATAAAAAAAAACACTTTATACCTATGGAAAGTTACCTTAAGCCTCTCTAAGAACTGTGCCTGTGCCAACCTCAAAGGGAGAAATGAATAAAACCTAGACTCAGTGGTGCTTACTCTTTTATTTCAATAGGAAGGGGTAAAAGGAAAAGAGGGAAGGAAATAAGCATTTAGATCACACCTATTATATGCTAAGCACTGTTCTAAGTGGTTTTACAGATATTATCTCACTTGATAGATATGCCTCCTTAGGCTGGTAAGAGAAAATTGATCATATAGACTAAAACATCATAATCATTGAGACTGTGCTTCTAAAAATAAAAAAGAAATCATCATGTACAATTTAATAACAAGGACTCAGTTTCTAAGATGGCTGCTTATAAATACAGCAGAACAAGTAGAAGCCACAGCTGCTGAATTCACAAGCTCAGGGTACTTGCCCCTCCCTCTTCTATGCCCAGACATATGGTTTGGTACTTCGTTCATTATTGGAGAAGCCTAACTTCTCAATAGGGGGAAGTAGGCCTTCCAAATTCCTCTGCATGTCACCCTACCTCAGTTGCTCAAAAATTCTCTCCTTTTTATAATCTAGGATTGCACCCCAAAATAAGAATAGTAAAAAAAAAAGAGCTACTCAAAATATAAATATGTATCAGGAATGGAACAGATTCCCACACTGAAAAGGAAATGGTAAGCACAAAAGACTCATAATAAACACTGAAGAATGATTAGAACAGAGTTCAGTAACCTAGTACTACTTAAGTAATAATTTGTAAGGTTAGTATTCAAATCTCACTGGGCCATGAAGCAGGTTTTGGGGGGTTTTTGGCTGATGGCCATTTCATTTCTTCTGAATAAAGTATGACCAATTGCCAACTTTAACATTCTGTCTGGTGGTCTCGTTCTCTCTGAAGTTAACTCTTTACTTAGTATTAGCCCACTACTACTATGGCTTAGGCACTCTTTTTTTTTTTTTTGGTAGTGGTTGAATTGCCTGATGCATGTCTTTCTTCTTGCCATTAGCTAAAGCCACTGCCTTACCACTAGGAGATGCTGTTGCTGTGACAGAAGCCTTCTATGCCTTCAAATTCTCCTAAATTCTACAAAGATACAAAAAGGAGGTAGTTCCATCCCAAGCACCAATTTGCATAGTTAAGACATGTGTTCACAGCCTATGATTAAGTAGGAAGGAGGGGTATCTCCTCCTTACACACACCCCTCCCCAACTCCTAGAATGCACAGATAGGTTCTCCTCACATTTCAAAGCCAGAAGAAAGAAGTTTAGCCAAAGGAGAGGTGGCCCCTTTGGCATAACCCAAAAGTTCAAATTTAATAGCAAAACATGGAGATGCAACCCACTGTTGAGTTATATATGGTCAGAAGCTAGCCTCTTACCAAACTTCTGGAGGGGCTCCAGGAGTGGCAACTGAAAATGCTCCAAAAAGGGGAACAAGTGTGCTCAAAGGATACTATACATTCCTGGCTTCATTCTATTTGTATACTTCAAAGAAAAGCAACACCAAAAACCATCCTGGATAATTTGTATATTCTTGCCTGGTCTCGCTTTTTTTTCCCAGGAAAGAGATACTACACTCTCAGTGTATAACCCATTTTCCTCATTAATACAGTGTGAAATAGCTTGTTATATAACACTCCATCTTGACACCCCCCCAGTTCAAATCCTAGTTCTGTCCCTTACTGGCTCTGTGATTTGGGATAAGTCATTTAATTTCTTTGAGTCTTTTCTGTAAGAGATGGTTGGACTTCTAAGGTCCTTCCTTTCTAGTTCTAACTCTGTTTTGTGACCTTTTGTCACATATTCATTGGGCATAACAAAAGTTCAATATTTGAAGGGATCTCAAGAGCCATCTAGGCTAACATCTCAACAAGGGTTCCTTTTACAACATCTATGATGAATAATCTTCTGGGTTTTTCTTGAAGACTTCAGGTAAGCAGGTACACTCTATTAGAGGCTTGTTTCCAAAGGGCTGTCATGCCATTAACAACTATTGTTTGAGTAGTTCCATTTAAACAGTTCTAAATCCATCTAACTGTAATAGTACCAATTATCTAACTCACCAGTTCATCCACAAGAAAACTATGAGAGATATTGTCACATGCTTTTTACATTTCAGTGAAGTATCTTTCACTTTTAAATATTTCTAATTGTTAGGAAGTGTTCCTTTAAATCAAGCTGTAATCTGATATTCTGCAAATTCCCCTCACTGTTCCCAAGTCTGAATTGTAGAAAAAAAGCACACATCTAATCATCTTCCCTGTGACAACCCTTTAAATACTTGAAGACAAAGATTATGGTTTCTGTTGCTGAGGTTAACTATGCAAGCTTCTTTAACTCATTCTCATATGGTGAGTATTTTACCCTGGTTGTCCTACCTTGACACTCTCCACTCCTTTTTGTATGTGGCACCAGAACTGAACATAGCCCTCTAGACTCAGTTCAGTCACACAGAACATAAAAGTAGAAGGTGCACCATATTTTACATTTTTTACATGGCTTATTTTAATCTAGCCTAAGGTAGAATGAGCTTTAAAATAATTTTTTTTTGCTTCCTCATCAAATTGTTGACTCATATTGATATCAGAGCACACAAACCTCCAACTCCTTATTTTTTTAGATGATATGATTTTGATTGCCTATCTCTAATCTTATCTTTGAGAAACTGACATTTTACATTTATTGCAATTAAATTTCTTTGAATTAGGTTAAGCCTATTTTTAAAACTTGTCAAGATCCTTCTGATTACTATCATCCAGCATATTAGCTGATGCTTCTACCTTTGTGTCATCAGTGCATTAGAAAAGCACGCCATATTTTCCTATTTTTTGTCATTGACAAAACTTTAAGGCAAGTGAGACCAAACACAGATTCCTGGTACACTCTTCTAGGCATTTCTTTCCAAGATACCACCATGTCATTAACAACTATTCCTTGAGTTGCTCCATTCACATAGTCCTTAACCCATCCAACTAATATTATCAAGTAATTATCAATGTAATACTATCAAGCCTCCATCACTTCATTCTATCCATAAGAAAAATAGGATTTTGTTAAATACTTTACTAAAATATAGATGATTGTTGTTCATGGTTGGTTGCTGTCCTCTGTTCTCAAAGAGGATCAAAATGACATCACTAAGTTGGAGTCAAGGTACAAATTTGTCAGACTGTAGCTGATAAGACCAATATGAGCTTGGAATATGCTACTGCAGGTCAGGCACAAATAGCCCATATGAACATTTGGGGTGGAGATGTCTCTTAATTTGAACATGTAATGTTTTTTGATTTATGTAAGGAGGTACACTCTACTAGACACTTGTTTCCAAAGTGCTGCTATGCCATTAATGACTATTATTTGAGTTGCTCCTTTTAAACAGCTCCAAATCTATCAAACTGTAATAATATCAATTATCAAACTCACCAGTTCATCCACAAGAAAAATATGAGAGATTTTGTCCCATGCTTTATTACATTTCAATTCTGCTTTGCTCATAGAGTACAGCACCTTCTCTGATGTGGGTACATCATGCTAGGTGGTCCTTTGCCAGCATTTCCCATGTCACATAATCGATTCCAAAGTTCTTCAGAGAGATCTTGAGGGTGTCCTTGTATTGCTTCTGCCAGCCACCATGTGAGTATCTTCTTTGTATGAGTTCTCCATAAAATACTGACTAAAAGAGGCTAATGTAAATTCAGCATTTGAACACTGTGACCAGCCCTTTGAAGGTGTACTCTGCACAGTAGAGTTTGAATGCTTGGCAGTTTAGTTGAACAAAGGACCTTAGTGTCCAGTACCTTACCTTACCTTCAGTGAGTATTAACACAACATCAAAGTTGGCTATCACACTGATGGTAAATTATTTAACTTGAAAATGCTGCAAGCCAAGACTAAAGTGGAGGGAGAGTGGTAGGTGATTTTTTTGTTCACAAATGACTGTGCACTCAATGCAACCTCCAAAGCTGAGAGGTGATGCAACAAAGTATGGATCGATTCTCTGCTGCTTGCACTAATTTTGGCCTAACAATTAACACCAAGAACACACAGGTTCTCCGCTAGCCAATCAAGTACCACAGCATCCATAAAGGAACCATCTGTTACAGAAAATGGAGAAATTTTTAATACTGTGATAACTTCATTTACCTTGGCAGTATACTTTCTAGAGAAGTCCACATTGATAGTGAGGTATACACATGCATCACCAGAACTAGCTCAGTGTTTGGGAAGCTCTGAAAGAAAGTATGGGAGAGGAGTTATTAGACTGACTACCAAACTGAAAGTCTACAGAGCCATTGTGCTGACCTCATTGTCGTTGGGCCTGTGAAACCTGGACAGTCTACCAGCACAACAAAAACCGAATCGCTTCCTTTTGAATTGTCTAAAATATAGAAATACATATTGACTCCCCTGATAGAATTTAAGATATCTGAGAGTAAGGACTGTTTGAGTTTTATCTTTGTCAGTTATTATTATCAAACTTTTCCCCTATGGACTATGTGTTGTGGGCAACTGTAGTGGACCCCAAACAAGGAGTCAAGCCCAAACTGGTTAAGAAGAATAACTAATGTCTAATACAAGCTAAAGACCACAGACGGAGGAATAATGTTACTCTGAATCCTGAGGGTGAAGCCAAGGTCCAGTGTTTGAATAGGTGAATAAGAGCTAGTATTCAAAGTCCTGAGATAGAAGGTTTAAGAAGAGATGGAGCCAGGGTGTATGGTTTAGGGATTGGGTTCCAGCTTTCTCAGCTGAGCAAAAGGGCACAGGCAAAAGTGTATTTGAACTCTAAGATATGAACTAGTATTTAAAGAGAACATGAGTAAGTGTATTGGAATTCAGACCAGGAGACTAAAAAGCAAAGTTTCAGGTTCTGAAAAAGGAAGTGGTGGGCTTACCTAAACCACACAACTGGGGCAGGATGACTGTTCATTCCAAGACAGAAAAAGTAATTTTTTATTAGCTGTTCTTCCTAGTTAAGGTTGCCATTTGAATTTTACAAACAGGAAACAGGAAAATGGAAACAAAGTGTTAAGTCAGAAAATGAATTAGTCACCCAGTGTATTAGTCATAAAACTAAGATTAGTATTTTAAATCATTGGATTAGTAGTTTTTGGCTTAGTCCCTGGCCCACCATGGCTAACATGGCCAACCGTGGTTAACATTTTAGGTGAGGATTTTCATGTCTGGCCTCTTCATTCTCCACCCTTAAGTTTTTATGTCTCCCAGAGCTAATTACGTTTTTGAAAAATGTTGTATTGGTATGTTTTCTTTAAACTCGTGTGTCACTTCTCAATAACTGCTATTTACCAAAAAAGAACCCTCTCTTGTTACAAAGTAGCATAGTAAAGCCACAGCAGTACAACAACAAGAACAACAATGACTTGGTACATTGACCGTGCCTAGCAATGTATGCCTCATTCCACAGTTGTAGTTCCCCACCTCTCTGCCAATAGTAGGTCTTATCATCAGAACCACAGCATCAAGAATGGCCATTCATTGATTGGGATTCTGATGTCTTTGAGTGTTCTCATCCTGTATATTGTCGTGATCATTGTGCACATTGTTCCCTTGTTGCAGTTTACTCCACTCTGCATTATTTCAGGTAAGTCTTCCCCAATTTCTTTAACTTCCTTCCTCCTATTCATTGTTTTATTTGGTATAAAAATATTCCATGATATTCATGCACCAAAATTTGTTTAGCCATTCCCCAAGCAATGAGCGCCTATACTATTTAATAATTTTGCCCACCACAAAATTTGCTGTTACATCTGTTTTGGTATATTTGGTTCCTTTTCTTCTGTCTATGATCTTGGGACATATGTTAAGTAGTAGTATCTCTAGGTCAAAGAGTTTGAACAATTTAGTACCATTTCTAGAAGAGTAGCAAGTTTTTTTTTTTTTAAAGAAAAGTTGAACTAATTTACAGCTTCTCCAATAGTGTACTAATGTTTGCTACTCAACCATCTTCTTACCAACTGACATGCAACCTGGACTCCAAACCAAGTCCTGGAAGACTTAACCCTTTATCTTTGAAGCTCCTGTCTTGGGGCGGACTGACCTGATTGCTTCAGTTACACACTGCATCTAGTCCTAGCTCCAGCTTCACCTTGTTTTCTGGACATTTCCTTCCAACTACCATGTCTCTGCCCATGTATTCTTCTATTCTGCTTCCACCTTAATCTTATCCCTTCCTCCATTTCTGCAATTATAGTCCAATCAGTTTTGTCATTGCTCCTGGAAAGGGTGTGTCAGTCATCATTCCTGTAACTTTCTATGAGCTAATGAAAACAGTTAGGACTTGTACAGTATTAGCCCTGGGATTCTTTTTTTTTTTTTAATAAGCAATCGGGGTTAAGTAACTTGCTCAAGGTTACACGGCCAGTTATTTCTGGGTGTGGTGCTAAGTGTCTGAGACCGGATTTGATCCCCAGGTCATCCCGACACTGGAGCCTGTGCTCTTACTTGCTGAGCCACCTGGCCGCCCCTAGCCCTGGGATTCTTGTGTCCTAAGGTTTAACTGAACTGAAGATTAAGCATTGCCTCCCTCTATACTGCTTGCTTGTTGTATAATTATAGTTATATAATATATTTAATATATATTTATATAAAGTATAACACATAGAGTTGTATAGTTATATAATATATAGTTACATAGTTATATAATATAGAGTTATATATGATATATAGATTTGTATAGTCATATAATATATATTTATATAAAATATAGTCAATATAATTTATAGAGTTGTATAGAGTTATATTATACACACACATATATGTATGTATACACACACATATGTACCTATTAGAGTTGTATAATTAAAGTTAAGTTTTTTAGGGGCCTACCCTTCATTCCTTATTAGGAAGTTCAGAAACACCCTCATTTCAATGTTTTAGATTAACCTTCTATTACTGACCCATCAGATCTTAGGTCAAAATTTTATATCATTTTGAGCCATGGTGTCTTGGCCTTTGAATCAGAGTGAGCATCTTATTGCATGCCTAAGCCATCAACTTTTCTATAAAGACCTAAGTTCAAATCGATTCACAGACACTTACTAACTGTGTGACCCTGGGCAGGTCACTTCACCTCTACTTGCTTCAATTTTCTCAATTATAAAATGGAGATAATATTAGTATCTACTTCACATGTTTGTGGTGAGGATCTAATGAGAGACTATGTATAAAATGCTTAGTATAGTACCTGAGACATAGTAGGGATTTAATAAATACATTTATCTTTTCCCTTTCCCCTGTGCTATTCCCTGTTGACATTTTGTATTCTTCCCCTGTCTGTCATCCATACAGGAGAGTGCTGCTCTTTGGGAACTACATCTTTCCTTTTGTCCTACATTTTCCAAACCTAGATATCTGTATAGCCAAGCAGGAGCAGCTCTCCAGAGCACTGCTGCTGTGAATAACTTTAAGATTCTGATCACATAGTATAGTGAACTCTCCATTTATTCAGCAATCAACTAAGGTAAAAAATTCACAGAAACCAAAGTACAGCATTCACAATGATATAACATAACAATTTATCCCTAAAGTGGCCACATAGTTTTAAACAAAAGATATCATCCAGTAAGTCCTTAACTCAATTATCCTTAAGGAGAAATTCTCCTTAAGGGACACAAAATTCAAAGGTCAAAATTTTCTCACCCCTAGGTCACATTGTGTTTATCTCTCAGTCAAAAAGTCTTCTTTCTTCTTGATTAGAGATTAGTTTCCAATCATCCTGTATTCAATCATCCTTAAGGGGTACAAGGTACAAAGTTCTCCCACCCCTAGGCCACAGTAAATCATGATCTTCTCAGTCAGCCCTAAGAACCTGAGGAGAGGTCTTTTCATCTTAGCTAGAGGCTGGCTCCCAGATTCCATGGTTCCTCTTCCACAGGTCAAGTTCTTGCCTGCATCTACCCAACCATTACCTGTATTCACAGGCAGGCCCCTCTCAGCTCCTTGTCCAGCTCCTCGTCCACTTCCTTGTTCAGTTCCTCGTCCATTTCCTCATCCAGTTCCCATTCCATATTGAAGCTCACAGTGACCAGTCCACTTCAAGTTTCTATTTCTGGGAAGACAAAGCTTAACAGCCAAAACAACATTTATACACATTACTAGCACCATCATCAGTTCACTATCTGCCTGTGAAATCAACACAGACCCATAAACAAGGCCTGAGAACTCATCTGAAACCCTCTTCCAGAACTTCTGTAAACAAACAACAAGAAAATTCTCTTTCAGGGCTTCCAGTAAGGTCCTAGGACTTTCTGTACAAAGTATCACAAACACAAATCAACACAGAGCAGACAGAGTGCTGTACATCACAAGTTTTCCCCTTCTCAGCTCTTCTCAGTCCCAGCTGTGTTCAGGTTTTCACATGGTCTTTAGCTCCTTCCCATTCCACCCACTTCTTACATCATTCCTGTTCCTGTCTTTGGCAAGTCCCTCCCACTGTTGGATTCACAGGTTCTGTTTCTTAACAAAGATTTGATATAATCACGGGCAAGGCTCAAAGGCAATTGAACTCAAACAACGTGCTAAATAATTAAATAACTGAAACAAGCTACTAAGCTTTTTCATTTGCTTGCCATTACAATATCCCATCTTGGCTACTACTCCCAATATATGTTGTCTGCTTCTATTAGAATCCTCGATGATAAGGATTATTTTGATCTTGTATTTGTATCTTCAGGTTTTAGCACAGCAGTTAGTATGTTGTAAGTGTTATAAATGCTATTTCATTCATTCATTCATTTATTCATTCATTTCTATTTTCCTACAGTCAATTTAACATGAATTGTTTCTAGCTAACTTTCTTTTTTGGCCAATCAACAGGCACTTACAAATCAACTACTGTGTGCTAGGCAGTATGTTGAATGCTAGGATACAAATATAAAGGATTAAACAATTCCTAATGAAAAGGAACTCATAGTCGAATGGAGAAGACAACCAATACACATGTAAGAATATGCAGACTAAATATAGAATGAATAAAAACAAGCAAAATGCTAGTTTGGTGGAGAGGGCATTTGAATCTGGGAGGATCAGGAGAAACTTCATAGTGAGCCCTGTCTTGATGGAAGAGAAGAATTTAGTTATTTATAATTTTTTTTGCAAGGATAAAAGAGTTCAATTATAGGAATGAGATGCCATGCATGGAATTTTAGACATTGAAGAAAGGATTTGGAGAATTTAGGGACCACTATGAAATCATACTTTTAAAAAGATTTCTGTCAGTCTTCTACCATGGTTTTGTAACTCAAAGCCTCATACTGATATGAAAAAGAGATGGACAATAGAGAAATGCAGCTTATTTTACTCTGAAATACCTAAAGGTCAAACTACAGTACCTGCTACTATTTAAAATCTGTACAAAAACCACACATATTTTTCTTTATTTTCATTGCATCCTTCATCTCAACTTTATCAACGGTAGCCAAACACCCTACTGGATATTATGAATCTTAAATCCCAGAAATTTAGCTATTCTCAAATCTGTCTGAACTCTATTCTATTCTTCTTGAATTACTAATCTCTCTCAGGGAATGCAAGCTAGGTAATAAAAGCAAAATTGTTAATAATGTGAAAAATGGACACTTTGGTTTGGTTGCTTATTGCTGCTCATCAATTGTAACCAAGAAGCTTTGCATAAAAATCTCTGTAGTATCTCAGTTGCTACATCTAGCATTGGAGTTACCCTTAAAAAATGTTATGCACCCTTCTGTTCAGTGCTGCCCATTCTTTCTATGGAGTAGCAGCCTTACACAAGATGAATGAAACATTTGGCTGCTATGCATTTTCAGATGGTTCAATTTACTTTTACATTTAAGTTTTTGCAGTTTATTTAGCATTTTAAATCTTGAAAGGTTTCCCTAGTAACCTGAAAAGCAATGCTATAGTATTAAATAAATATAATTTATATTATCTATTGTCAGGGCACACATGGGACATAGAGATTATTCTATTAATGGGCTGCTGTTTTTCTCTTAGGGACCCTTAGATCATTTATTTTTTAAAGCCATTGCTTCATCTTTCACCCCAATGTTCTGCAGCACTGTTTTGTAGCATCTTAAGGTCTCTCTCTAGAATTATGTCACAGGGCTCTGTTAAACAATCATAAATCCCCAAATTAATTTTAGCACATTACTTAAAATGAGAGATAACTAGTACAGTGGAAAGACCTGGATTCAAATCCTGTTTCTGACTTTTTTTTAGCAAGTCATTCAACCTCTCTGGGACTGATAACACGTATAGTATTTACCTTACTGTGCTATTGTGAGGATCGAAGAGGTATATTTAACAAAATGTAAAGCTCTTTGCAGCAGATGCCTGTTATACTTGTTATGTATATGCTCCATTGTTTTGGAGAAAGATGTTACAAAAGTAGATCAGCAGTGTATTGCAAGCCCAGTCTTCTTCAGCTTAAAGGTTTCCCATGATGTAGCCATGACCACTATACTCTGTACAGTATCTTGCCTCTTCTACTTATCACTCTGTAACCTTGGACCTCAGTTTCCTTATCTGTAAAATGGAATGGAGTTTCCCTAGATGGCTTCTGAAATCCCTTCTAGCTCTAGGACTATAATCCTATGTGGTGTGAACTTGCTTCCATTCTTGTCCCATTATTAATCATTTGATTTCTCTAATAGGCAAAGATTCTAGAAAACTAAGATCATAATGCTTATATTTAAACATATTGAAAGCAATTATTAATAGTAGTACTTCCATTTATGAAAGCACTTAACAAATAATAACTTATTTTATTCCCACAACAATTTTGGGTAGTAGATGCTTGTATTATCCCCATTTTACAAATGAGGAAACCGAGACAGACAGAGGTTAAATGACTTGCCCAGGGTCACAGATTTAGGAAGCATCTAAGGTTATATTTAATACAAGACCTCCTGATTCCACATCCAGGGCTCTATCTAGTGTGTCATACAGCTTCATTTGTTAATAGGTATAGCTATCATTTCTGCAGTGTTGTGTGGTTTCAGATCATGGCAAATGCATTATATGATTTGATTATCTCAATCCTTTGACACAATTAGAACAAATTAATTAATATTTTGTATCTTCCTTAAGTGTTTTTGAAAAAAACCCCAGCTAATTAGTTATTCTGGTCTTTTGCTGTACCCCCTAAATATATATTTCATCCATCTCTAAAATGACTTATTTTTGCTTATGATGATGATTCAGTAAGCACAGTGATAATCCAATGAAATTGGGAATCTTAGGAAGAGAGTTAAAAGTCTATTTTTGGCTGACCATGAATAAAATAACTTTTATATTACATGTTTATTTTCTTGGTGAGTGGGAGCATATTCTAGCCCGAGATACATTACAATCATGGATTCACAGGAAGCACACAAGGAACTCCCTAAATCCCACTTATTCTTAATTTATTTTAATTGAATCAGATGATTCATTATCTCACTCCATAGTCCTATTAGCCAAATCCTCTTCAAGGTGTCCTGCATATTCTAACACTCCTCAAAAATGCCTGATTTCTTTCCAGTCCTCTTCCTATCATTATAGCATACATGTCTCTCTCACCTTCCCACTCCCTTTTCATCTCTTGCTATGGATACAGTCATTAACTCAACACTATCATTGCTCTGACTACCTGAATCTTATTCAACATTCCTTCTTTTTATCAAAGGTCATTTATCTGATTGTGTTTTTGATTAAGAGAATCTGAACATTGTGTGAAGAAAATACACTGCATAGGTATGTTAAATAGATCTATTAGCACCAGATGTAAGATTAAATAAAATAAAGTTTTGAAAAAAGATAAATTTTTGAACCAACTCTATTTTTGTTCTTCCAGATACCTGTGTCTATCTACTTTGATCTTTAGTTATTATAATCATCTACCATAGTTCCTTATGTCTACCTCAACTTAATCTTTGTAGCAATTGACCTCCTCCCTCCCCCACCATCATAGGCTCAGTGACACCACAGACTCTAAAATCAATCCTGATTCTAAAGAGGAGAAATCAAAGGAACCCCAAGTTAGTGGCTCATCAACTTATGATCAAATAAGACTTGCTACTGTTTGTACCTGTATCCCTTATGTCAACAACATAAAATTAATTCAAGAAGCATTTATTAAGTGTCTACTAGGTGCTAAGCACTGTGATAGTGAGGATGCAAAGACAAAAATGGCAAAGATCTTGTCCTGCAGTAGTTTATATTCTATGGGGGGAGCAACTCATAGAAGGAAAATTATACTTTATGTAACATACACATACATATATACATACACACATAATTTTTGAAGGAGGCAAAAATTGAGAAATTAAAAAAAGAACTTCAGTAGGAAGAAGCACTTAAATTGAAGGAAGCTAGGGATTTTGATTTAAAGGAGACAGAAGTTTCAGGTAGAGGGGAGAAACTATGAAAATGCAAAGATGGAATGTCATGAATAGGGAAAAGTTTATGTGCAACAAAGAATGTATGAAGGAAAGTAATATGAAATAAACCCGGGAGGGGCAGAACTAAATGGCTGTATAGAAGCAGGAAAACTCCCTGTGCTCCCCCCATAACCACCTCAAATACCTATAAGAAATTACTCTAAACAAATTGTAGAGCTGTAGAACCCCACAAAATGACAGAGAGAAACAAACCTCTCCCTGAAGGCAGGTGGACAGGAAGGGTCAATCACAGTGTGCTGGGAGCAGAACCCAGGGCCACGTGAGCCTGCAGTTTTAGCCTCAGGGTGGCCACAACCCTGGAGCAGACTTCAGCAGAGTGGATCACCAGCAGCTGTGGCGGTTTCCAGAATTATTGACCCATAAATGCCAAAGAAAAAGTGAGAGTTCAGTGTGGACTTTGGGAGCAGGGGTTCTGGGAGAGCAGTCTGGCGTCTGCCCCCAGAAGGAGAAGCAGCAGAGGTGCTGCGGCTGCCATCACATGGCTGCTTCAGAGCTCCTGGCCTGCAGATTGTAGGGGGGGCCAAGCAATTAGTCTGAGGGATAATCACCCCTGCTTTAACCTTCTTGGAGCTGGATTGCTGTCTACAGTGGAGGTTCTGAGGTGTGTGACCAGGTGCCAGGGCCTGTGGAGGCTTCAGAGAGGGCACCCAACTAATAGCTTCAGCAGCTGAAAAAAATCCCAGTGATTTGGGACAAAGCTGTCCTCTCTGGAAGCAGATTTCTACTGTGGCAAAAAGCTCAAAAGTCAAGTAATTGAGTGGCAACATGATCAAGCAAAGGAAGCAAAGCAAGCACAGCAGTAAAACCTTAGATTACTTTTTGGGGGACAAAAAGGATCAAAGCATGGAAAAGGAGGAAGACAGTGAAGTCAGAACTCCTGCACCAAAAACTTCCAAGAAAAAATATGAACTGGTTACAGGCCATAGAGTAGCTTAAGAAGGATTTTGAAAACCAAGTAAGAGAAGTAGAGGAAAAATTGGGAAGAGAAATGAGAATGATACAAGAAAATCATGAAATGAGAGTCAACAACATGACTGAAGAAAATACCTTAAAAAATAGACAAAATCAAATGGCAAAAGAAGCTCAAAAAGCCAATGAGGAGGAGAATGCCTTAAAAAGCTGAATTTGCCTGATAGAAAAAGAATCTCAAAAGATCACTGAAGAAAATAATTCCTTCAGAATTAGATTGGAGCAAATGGAAGCTAGTGACTTTATGAGAAATCAAGATACTATTAAACAGATCCAAACAAATGAAAAAAAATAGAAGGCAATGTGAAATATCTCATCGGAAAAACCACTGCCCTGCAGAATAGATCCAGGAGGGATAATTTAAAAGTTATTGGACTACCTGAAAGCCATGACAAAAAAAAACCCTAGAAATTATCCTTCAGGAAATTCTCAAGGAAAATTGCCCTCATGTTTTAGAGCACAGGGCAAAATAGAGGTTGAAAGAATTCACCCATCACCTCCTGAAAAAGATTCCCCCCCAAATTCCTAGGAATATTATAGCCAGGTTCCAGAGTTCCCAGATCAAGGAGAAAATATTACAAGCAGCCAAGAAGAAACAATTTGAATATTGTGGAAACACAATCAGGATAACACGGGATCTGGCAGCTTCTACACTGAGGGATCGAAGGGCTTGGAATATGATATTCCGGAGGTCAAAGGAGCTGGGATTAAAACCAAGAATCACCTACCCAGCAAAACTGAGTATCATGTTTCAGGAGAAAATATGGTAATTCCATGAAATAGAGGACTTTCAAGCATTCTTAATGAAAAAAGCAGAGTTGAATAGAAAATTTGACATTCAGACACAAGAAGCAAGAGAAGCATGAGAAGGTAAACAGAGAAAAGAAATCATAAGGAATTTATCAAAGTTGAACTATTTACATTCCTGCATGGAAAAACTATAATTGTGGGGTGGCTAGGTGGCACAGTGAATAAAGCACCAGCCCTGGAGTCAGGAGGACCTGAGTTCAAATCCGGCCTCGGGCACTCAACACAAAAACTAGCCATGAGACCTTGGGCAAGTCACTTAACCCCAGTTACCCTCCAAACAAAAACGAAAATGATAATTTTAACATATGAAACTTTTCTCAGTATGAGAATAGTTGAAGGGAATATAAATATGTGTATACATTGTATGTATACATATCTATCTATAGAGGAGGATATATGGGTGTATCAATACATATGGGAGTGTTTATATATATATATATGTGTACAGGTATACATAGACAGAAGGCACAGGACCAATTGAATATGAAGGGATGATACTTAAAAGGTGAAATTGAGAGGTAAGAGAGTAATATAATGAGAGTAGAGGGGGAGTGCCAGAATGGGGTAAATTATCTCATAAAGAAGAGGCAAGGGAAAATGGTTATAATGGAGGGGAAGAACAGCAAGGCAAAAGGGAATGGGTCAACCTTACTCTCATTGAATTTGGCTTAGGGAGGGAATGACATACACACTAAATAGGGTATCTCACCCTAAAGGAGAGTAGGGGGGAAGGGGATGAGGGGGGGATGATGGAGGGGAGGGCAGGTTGCAAGGGAGCGAAGTTAGAAGCAAACATTTTTGAAAGGGACAGGGTCAAAGTAGAGAATAGAACTAATAGGGGGCGGGATAGGATGGAGGGAAATACAGTCAGTCTTTCACAATGTATCCACTATGAAAATGTTTTGTGTAGCTACACATGTACAACCTATACTGAATTGCCTATCTTCCCAGTAAGGGTGGGTGGTGAGGGAGGAAGGAAAAGAATCTGGAATTCAAAGTTTTAAAATCAAATGTTTAAAAAAATTATTATTATTTCTTTTTACATGCAACTGGGAAATAAGATATACAGGCACTGGGGTTTAGAGATCCATTTTGCCCTACTGGAAAGTTGGAGGGGAATGGGGTAGGATATTGGCGAGAGCAGATTGGGGGAGGGGATATTCAGTGGGATCACTGTTTGGGGGTGGTGGGTAGGGGAAAGATGGGGAGAAATTTTGTAACTCAAAATCTTGTGGAAATGAATGATGTAAATGAAAAATAAACATAAAATTTAATCAAAAAGATTTTTTAGCCATTAAAAAAAATAAGCCTGGATACATAGGCTTCTTCTTGAAATAAAGGATCTGGGTATGCTTCTCTGTCAAATTGTCTCTACATATATGATCTTGGAACTTCAGTACTCCCTGTGGGTATTCACGAACTTCTCTTACAAGTGTGCAATTTTACAAGGTTTAATACATGAAGAATTTATCAAATTAATGGAAATAGACAGTACGCACATTTGAACACACATGTCAACAACACTCCACAGAGGCTCCCTCTCTATACCCTCTCAATATCCTTCTGTAGACATTGAATAACTTATAGAATAATTCTTTGGGTATTGAGACAGTGTGGCATAGTAGATAAACAGCTGATTTCAGGGTCAGGAAGACCAATTACTTTTTGCTGTTTTGTATATATATGTATTTTACATACCTCTATGTATGCATTTTTTTCTCTATTTCTAACAGCTGTTCTTGGTCACTACAGCCCATCTATTCCCTGCTTTCCCCTGTAATTTCCTGTTACTTAGTTCTGCTTAGGTATTGCCTATAGTTCAATTCTTCCCTATAAGACAGTGGTCTCCTTTCACTATGGACCAGCTCCCTAACTTGACCCATACTGAATAATCTGAGAGGCAACTTGGTATAGAGTGTTTTACTCAGAGATAGGAAGGTTTGCATTCAAACCCTTCCTCATATACACAGGGGTTTTAGAACCTTGAGTAAACCACAACTATTTTGTGCATCACTTTTTTCAGCTGTAAAACAAAGGGTTTGGATTTGATCTTTTCTAAGGGCCTGCCTTAGATCTACAATTTAGAATTTTTGCAACTCACAAAATTAAAAAAAAAGCACCCTCTACTTCTTTTGTACACATTCTCCACAGTCTTAGTCTACAGGTAATAGACTTATTGGAAGAGGTTATGGGAAGCTTTTTTCTTGCATGTCCAAGTGGACCTCTAACCTTAATCTCCACATAGGCTTATAGTGAGTTAATGCTATCTTCCTTCTCTCTCCCACATAACAATTAGCTTTCTTCTGGTGTTATAACTTCCCTCCCCCAAGCTGGGACTCAGAATTCAGGGGACCACTAGACCCCTATCATTTTCCTCCAGCTCTCTCTCTCTCTCTCTCTCTCTCTCTCTCTCTCTCTCTCTCTCT
>NW_027186304.1:65662194-65680923 GCF_028583685.1 Petaurus breviceps papuanus | reverse complement strand
TCTTTTCTTTTCTTTTCTTTTCCTTTTCTTTTCTTTTCTTTTCTTTTCTTTTCTTTTCTTTTCTTTTCTTTTCTTTTCTTCTCTTCTTTTTTCTTTTTCTTTTTTTTTTGCTTTTTGGATGGCAATTGGTGTTAAGTGACTTGCCCAAAGCCATGCAGCTAGTAAGTGTGTCAAGTGTCTAAGGCCAGATTTGAACTCTGGTCCTCCTGACTGCTGGGCTGGTACTCTATTCACTGCACCACCTAGCCTCCCCTAGATCAGATTTTTAAAAATTATTCTAGGGTTGATTTGGGAAATATCCCTAAAATGTGAAGGAGAAAGGAGGCAGAGAGATAGATGTCTACTCCCTGCCTAGCAGTCAGCACTCGGGAGATATGTTTTGTATTTTCTGTGACATATTCTAAAATTTTTTTCATTTGTTCTTATGGTATTCCTCTGTGACCAAGCCTCAACTTTGTGTCCTAATTCTGGTCTCAGGGTCCCTGACTTCTGCTCCACAGATGCTTCCCTACATTGGTTCCATGCCACATACCCCTAGTCTTCTAAGACTGAAATCTAAGCTAATTTTGTTTACTACTCTGTCCCAAGCCAGAATCCTTTTGTGATGAGTCCTCTGGCTGAACCTTAGCTACGGCATCACAGAATTTTAGAGTTAAAGGGACTTTGGAGACAGGAGAGTCCCTAAAGAAAGGGGAGAGTCCTTTCTCTCCCATGTATAGCAGCATCTTCAGTAACCTCTGCTTAAACACCTTCATGGAAGAGTGAGTGAATGATCCATTCATTAATTAAGTACAGATTGTTTATTATTTATTTATTTATTATGTGCAAAGCGCTACACCTTGGGGGACACAAGTACTAAAGTGAGACAATTCCTACTCTCAAGGAATTCATTCTGATGGGAAAGATGACAAATATAGAAGGTTTCGGCTCCAAGTCAGATGGAAAAGCTTCATGGTCTTCAGGGTATAATAGTAAATGGTAATTTCTCTTTTTCACACTGGTAAATTTTATCAATCTCTGATGCTGCACCATTCAAAACTGGGCTGAAAATGTTGTTATAGCAATGGCCCTTGGATTCAGGGTCTGAGGTGAAACAGGGTTGTGGTTTGACTTTTCTGGTGCTTGGTACTGTGACATGCCCCCCATCCCCCCAGGGCTCCTATACTTATCGATGCATTGGTGACAGTTGACCAGCACCTGTTGCTGATGGGGATAAGGAAATTAGGTCCCTTCTCCACAATGATTTCTCCCATAGCTGTGGGAGCTAGTTGGAAAGAGGTCCAGTGGTCTGGGGGACATTTCTATTCCAAAGGCTCTTGCATTTAGAACTCTGGGCTTTCACTAGGGTCTGAGGGGATATGGCAGTCAAGGTGGTGGTGGTTTGACTTCCCCAATACATACTGCCTTTCTTCTCTCTCAGTGTACCTTACTGCTTCACCTGAATTGGCATGTCACTCTGTGGGTGGCGTTTGGTTGACAGTAGAAGGGAGAAGTAGAACTCCACAGGAGTTGCTTCCTTGGATGATAATGTCTGATGACTACTCTAAATAAGTTCAAGGAAACAATATGCTCCCTAGAGTTAGGGGAGTCATTTTGGTATAGTATAGTATGATATGGTATAGTACAAAGAAAATTAGGTTTAGAATGAAAGTGATAGGACATGGACTAATTTACCCCAGTCCATATTCCTTGGACCTGGCTGATCAATAAGCATTTATTAAGCACTTACTGTATGCCAAGGTATTTATAATATGCTAGGTGATCTGCACTTGATCTTAGTGTTGATCACTCAGGATGTTTCTCATATCCCCCCCTGATTTTGCTTCCTTTCTCTTGATATGGAATGATATGAAAAGCTGAAACTAAAGTCATGTCTTATGCTGTATTTAAACTGCAAAGAATTTAGTGAAAGACTAGTAAATCCTATGCTTCTTAAGACTACAATATTTTGTCATCTTCAATTAGTTATATAACTTTCATTATTCTTACAATGGAAAGGGTCCTCTATCCAAAAGGACTGCATAAAATTGTAGTGGAATGAATTATCAACTCAGTATCTGAATACCTGGCTTGAGTCCTGGCTCTTTCACTTATTGGACATTGGCCCTTAAACAACTCTTAGCCTTAGTTTCTTCATCTATAAAACAGAGATAATAAACTTGATAATGTATAATTCACAGGTTTGTTGTGAGGATTAGTCAGACAGTCAACAGGCATTTTCTAAGGGCTTACTATCTACTTGGTATGGTACAAAGCAATTAGGATACAATAAAGTCAAAACCAGTCCCTGCCCTCAAAAAGTTTACATTCTAAAGGGGGAAGACAATGCATAAAAGAGGAGCTGAAAAGAGAGAGAGTAGGGAGAGGTATAGCTCTGAGGCATGGTGATACTTTAGAGAATGAGGAATGGCTGGTCTGGGCCCTTCTCCAAAATAGATATTCTGGGGAAAACTGACCAATGGGAGATGGAGGCTGTAGGGGCAGAGAGAGAATATATCTCAGGCATTAAATAAGATAATACATATAAAAGACATTTGTAATCTTTAAAACATTATATAAATGTCTGTTATTGCAGACAAAAAATATATATATTTAGATTGTAAGCTCCTTGAGGGCAAGGTCTGTCTTTTGACTCTTTTTGTACCCCACCACTTAGCATGGTGCCTGACACATAGTAGTCACCTAAATGTTTATTTTTATATGTAGCCATTTATTGATTGGTTTATTAATTTCATGGAATCATTTGAACTTGAAGAGATTTTCATCTAGTCTAATCTTTTTATCTCACACACAAGGCAATTGGATCCAGAGAGAGGAATGAACTTGCTTGAGGTCACACAGCTAGCAAGTGGTAAAATAAAGATTGAAATACAAGACTTCTATTGTGGGAATAAAGAAACTGCATTTCATCCAGACAAAGGGTTTATTTAGCAATGCATGTGGTTGCAGAAACAAATGTGGTCCAGAGCTCTAGGTAGTCAAGGACATTGACCTTTGGTTCTACACAATTAATATACAATTTGGGGTTAGTGAAAAACAGGAGACAATGATGTTAAAGACAGAGGGGTAGTCTCATGATATTCTTAATTTGGGTGACCTTGGTGGGGGGGGGGGGTTAGTATCGTCAAAACTCTTCAAAAATTGTTCAAAATCAAGTGACTTATAAGCAACTGAAACTTAGCTTCACAAAACGGTGGATAAAGGCAAAATGGAGTCACTAATGCCATTTTCTAATGTAACACTTCAAAATCTTAGCAGAGTGAGGCTTTAATATTCTACATTGTGGTTTTGGACAAATAGGTTAGCATGATTTCATATGTGACATTTGCTCAAAATGCTAAACTTGACATCTCCTCCAAGTTGGTTTTTAACATAGTCTAGGCCTCATTTTTTTTGCATCTCAAGGATGCCAGTGTGTCACATGTATTGTCCAATATTCTTACTATAAGACTGGCTCACACCCTTTTCTCACCACACATAGTTTTGATGAAATGGAACTGATATGGTTATATTTCTTTTAGGTGTGTGCACTAAAGTGTTTGAATGGAAAAGTAATAGTCTATTAGAACTAACAGTCCTATATAGACATTTAGAAAAAAAAAATGTTAATTCAAAATATACTCCATAAAAGGTCATCAGCCATGTCTATTACCATCAGGGCTTGGTCAACAGTGTCATACAACCAACTTGACATACCAGTAGATGGAGACCCAGAGACCAGAGAGATCCATAGTGGTAGTGCAGGCTCATGAATGAGGTCCTTACAGATTCAATTGAAACTATGTATGTCAGTCAACTTTAGGGGCAATAATGAATGGGTGATGAACTCACTCATTTGCCATTAGAAGATGATAGTTCACATGCTTTTAAATGTCGTTAAAAAGGACAATTTTTTCCAACTCATTGAACTGAAGTAGTGACAAAGTTGTTGCTTCTACTGAAGCAAAGATAGTGAAAGTAACAGCTAAATATCCAGGCTCACCCTCATTTATTCTTGCTCAGGATTTTCCTGCTTCTGATGGGTAGGGGATCTAGGGGGAGTTAAATGTGTTTTTACAGCAAATCTCTTCATTCCTAGTTTAAGAAAGTGTGAAGCATTCTTATCATTTCTCTCTAGAAGGAGGCTTTCGGAGGCATGAGAAGAGTTACAGGGCTAGGGTAGGGAGCAGAGTAATCTGGGCTCCCTTTCCTTCCGAAATTCCAACAATAAATTCAGAAAGAAAAGTAGTGAGAGTTCTAGCAGAGAGGGTTAATAAAAGCTGTCATTTTCACTTAATATTACTGTCAGAAAGAGAAAAAGAAAGCTGGCTTCATCTGTTAGAAAATTGCTTTGAAAAACATAAAGCCAGTGGAAAAAAGAAATCCTCCCCCCCCCCAAAAAAAAAAGTTAGCTTGCCTAAGAAATGATTTTCATCAGAATAATTGGAATATTTCAAATTCTTATGTGGGTCCAGTCATATTTTGCTTTCTTATTTGGCTCTATCTATGTACCTATCTATCTGTTCATTCATTCATTAATCTATCAATCCATTCATTCATCCATTTATTTATGTATTCATTCATTTGTTCTTCATTTAAATGTTATTCATTTGTTCCTTTCACTTGTTTATTTATCTGCTCATTTATTTGTGTAGCTATAAATCTTTTAAACAGATTAGATTTTTAAAGCAGGAAGGTTGTTTTGTGATAAAGGATAATTACTATTTTTAAAAGTCTTAGTTTCTTCTTTCAGAAAACTAAAACCATGTTAATGTTGTGTCAGCTTTGGAATTAAATAGCAAAATTAATTCTTCATTATGAGTTGAACATTTAATGGAAAAAATGCTTGGCTGAAAGGTTTAATTTAAAATATTTAAAAATCGTGATGAGATTTTCTTCAGGGTGAAAGCTTGTCTTGAGGTCCTTTGGGAAGACATTTAATGAAAAACAGATAGACAGCCTGAAAGTTGAGCTGAGGCATTTCTTTTTCTAGTGCTGCATGCCAGGAGGTAGAGGAACAATGCATTAATGGATAGAACACTGGCTCCCTACTGTAGCATTTTAGGCAAAGCATGACTTCATTATGTGTCAGTTTCCTTATTTGTAAAATGAAAAGATCAATCCATGTTAACTCTAAGATCCTCCCCATCTCTGAAAATCTATGATTCAAGGAGTTTTTGGCCATGGGGAGAATATAGTTAGTGAGCATTATGAAATTTATAACATGGAGAAAATTCACAAAATTCTGATTAAATTTGTATGGGATCAAATTTGTTTATAGCTTTCTATTTGTGGGTGGAAGCTGAAATAAGGATGAACTAAAACTGCTGCAATTTTTGTCAACCAAGCAATTGATGAGTCACTAAAATAGTCTGATCTGAAGAAAGAATAAGGCATGTAAAATCAGGAAAGGTTTTTTCTACTTCTCATTTGGCCACTTACCTTATACATTCTTGACTTCCTGTGCCTCAGTTAATTCACCTGTAAAATGCAGATAATACATTACCTGACCCAGGAATTGGATTCAAAAGATGTTATGGAAATAAAATGAACTAGGCTAAACAACTGAATAGATTTTGGGTTGAGACATATGTATAAAGATATTTATAGCAGTTCTTTTTGTGGTGGCAAAGAATTAGAAACTGAAGGAATACCCATCAACTAAGGAATAGATGAACAAGTTAGGGTATATGAATGTGATATAGTACTATGGTACTTGAAGAAATGATGGTGGGGATGGTTTCAGAAAAACTGAAGAAGACCTATATGAATTGATACAAAGTGAAGTTTGCAGAACCAGGAGAGTAATCTACACAGTAATAGTAATATTGTCAGGAAAAATAATGGTAAAATACTTAATAATTCTGATTAATATAATGATCCATCACAGCTCCAAAGGACTCATGATATAAAATGCTATCTACCTCTGGATAGAGAACTGATAAAGCCAAAGTACAGATAGATACATTTTTTCCTATATATATATTTTTTTCAGAACATGGCTAATGTGGAATTATGTTTTGCTTCATTGTATATATATATAATAGATTTCACATTTCTTGCTTTTTTATTGGGTGGGGTAGGGGGTAAGAGACTCACTCTGTGTGGAACTGGAAACAAACATAAAACTTTTTTTGAAAAAGGAAAAAAGATATTGGGTTGAAAAAGAAGTTGTGAAGTGAGAAAAGAGAGTCCAGGACAGAACCTTGGAGAACACCAATGTTTAGTAGACAGTACATAGATTATGGCTACAAAAGAAATGTAAAATGAGTGATTAGCCATGTAGGAGGAGAACCAGGAAAGAACAGACTTAATAGTGAAAAATACTACAGAGAGAACAAGAAGGATGAAAACTAAGAATAGACCACTGGATTTGACAGAGTGGTAAGGTGGGGAACTGAATTTCAAAGGGCTGAAAAGGAAATGCAGGCAAAAATTTAAAAATTATGAACAATTTGTTTTCTAGGAGTCTGACAGTAAAAGGGAGGATATAGGTTAACTTGAGGGGATAGAAGAATCAAGTGATTTTTTTAAAAGGATGGATATGTTCAACCCATGCATATTTGTAGGCAGCAGGGAAGAAGCTAAACATACATTGAGATTGAAGATTTGGGGGGGGTGATTTAGGGGTCAAACAGATGAAAGAATTTGGATAAAGGGAAGAAATAAGGGTTTGGCATTGATGAGGTACAGGTTCTGGGAACCCCCTTGAACTCTCCTTGAATCTTCCCATTTGATGAGGCATTTTCCTGAGGCCATAAGCCTTTCATTATTACTAGATCCAAATCTCTGATACTAGCCTAGCCCTCCTTTGTTTAGCTACTACCCATCCTTGATCCTCCCAAAATATCTATACCCAAATCTGTTACCTTTAAACTAGCCTAGCCCTCCTTTTTCTGTCATCTCCAGGTAGCATCTAGCTATTTTCCACCATAAATCTCTCATTACTGGAGGCTGACCTCATTTGACTGAAGACTCTCCCCAAACTCCTCCTCTAGAACACCCCTAGATTCCTCCCACAACCTTTCTACATATAAGATCCATCTTGCCTTTATGACAGAGACTAGAATTATCCAGCACAGACTCACTCTGTGTCAGATGATTCTGGCCCTCTTGTCCAATACAAATATTACAGATACTGAGCCTCCTTAAGAGTCTACCCATTATGGGAAATCTCTGATAAACTTTGCTTTACTTTGTCTGAGAGAAGACTTGAGTTGAATCCATTTGACAGGACCTGGTGTGTTGATATTTTGGGGTCTCCCGCACCCCTAAACCTTAAATCTCAATATTTTATGGTTCCCTGACCTCAACAGCATTGGGAAGAAGAGTCTATTTCTTTATCAGAAAAAAAAAAGGGAATGACTGACAAATATTTAAGCATAGAATGGGGAGAAGAGCAAAGCTTAGAGAGTAGAAATCATTTTCTAAGGTCTTTTGTTAGAATAAAAGTGACATGGTGATATAGGTACTTTGTTTTTGTTTCTTTGCAAGGCAATCGGGGTTAAGTGACTTGCTCAGGGTCACACAGCTAGTAAGTGTCAAGCATCTGAGTCCATATTTGAACTCAGGTCCTCCTGACTCCAGGGCCAGTACTCTAACCATTGTGCCACCTAGTTGCCTCTGATATAGGAAATTTGGAGAGAAAAGGGAGTAGCCTTCTGTTAGGAGAGTTACAGAGAACCAATTAGGGAATGATAAAAAGGTTGTGAACAATAAAAAGCCTGAAAATGAATATTCCTTTGAACACTTGACACACAAAAAGGTTGTGATCTAGATAGTCTCTAGGAGCCCTTCCATCTCTGGAATTCTGTAATTTGTTATCTCTTGAGATCCACTCTAGTCTTTAAATCTATTGAAAATAATACTAAGAGAGAAAGAAGTAGAGAAGTAACTGGGTTTGAAGCCCAGATTTGTCACACAAAATTCTGTAGCAACTCCTATAGACCTTTGCCATGTAACAGTGAATACCCCATTGAGATTAAATAATATCAGTTTGTAGTGCACCCAATTGACATAGTTGTCTTACTTCTTGAGCCATTAAGCAGTACATGAATAGAAGTAAAGAAGGCAATAGCTAATGACACAAGAGCAGACTTTTTACACTCACTTATATACAAAAATATTTATTAAAACATCTCTTTTAGTTGCAGAGATTTGATGGTAAATTACAAATGCCTTGAAATTAGGATTCCTTCCATTTTTGTCTTTGTATACTAAGTGCCCAGCACACAACAGATGCTTAATCAGTGGTTGTTGGTCGATTAGAAGAAAAAATAGATTTAGAAATTTGAAATTGGAATTGGAAATCAAAGGGAAGTCCATTAATTGGGGAATGACTAATCAAGCTGTTTCCCATGATAATGTTGGAATATTATTGTGCCATAAGAAATGACAAGCAGGATGATTTCAGGAAAACCTAGAATGACTTACATGAACTGATGCAAAACACAGTGAAAAGAACCAGGAGAATATTGTACATAGTAACAATATTGATGGTCAACTGTGAATGGCTTAGCTATTAGTCAACGATCCAAGACAACCCAAAAGGACTCAGGATGAGGTGTACTATCCACCTCCAGAGAAAGAACTGACACTGTTTGAATAGAGACTGAAGCATGCTATTTTTTACTTTCTTTCATTTTTTTTTTGCACATGTATAACCTGTATCTGATTGTTTACCATCTCAGGGAGGGGAGAGAGGAAGTGAGAGGAGGGAAGGAAGGATAGAATTTGGAACTCAAAACTTTTTTTAAAAAAAACTGTTAAAATTGTTTTAACAAAAAGAATATATTAAAATAAAACATATATGTGTATATCTATATCTATACTATATATCTATCTTTAGAAGGAAATTGGGTAGCCATTGATACAGAAATGGCTAAAAAATTATGATATATGAATATAATGGGATACAGTGCTACAAAGAATTCTGAGCATCTTGGAAGTCATCAGTAGACTAATATTGAGCAAAGTAGGCAGAACTTTGAGAAAAAAACTTACATGATAACCACCTTAACAAAGGAAGACAACATTGAAACACTTCAGAATTCTGATCAATTCAGTGACTAATCATGATTTCAGAGCTCTGACAGTGAAGCATGTCCCCTGTCTCCAGGCAGAGAGGGATGAACTAAAGGTGTAGAACAAAGCATACAGTTTTGGATGGGGCCAGGGTATTGATTTATTTTGCTTTACCATACTTATTTATTTTTACAAGGAAAGTCTCTATTTTGATGGTAGTGAGGGGAGGAGTGGGATCAGTGGGAAATGAAAGTTATGCAAAGGAAGAAAAATGAATCATTCAAACTTTTTTTTTAAAAGGTGTGACACTGTGTGAGAGCAGTTAATGATTTAAGGGAACTATTTCCTCTGTATTATTCTGCCTTGGGGAAAAACAACAGGTGTGCTGCCTTGTGCCCAAGTCTTAGAATATTAAATGTCACTCCAACAACCCTGAAATCTCTTTTAATATCCTACTTCACTTTCAGTTTTCAAAAAAGACCTAGGAGCAACAGAGCAATCAGGATGATAGGTCACTGAACTAGTGAGTAAAAAACATTTTTGAATGTTAATTTTTTTCATATCCTTAAAAAGGAAAGCCAGTTTTCCCCCAAGCTCCTCATATTTTTCTCTTTCAAAATTCACTGACACATACTTAATCATTCATGAATTCAACCAATATTTATTGAGAACGTTTTTCATGCAGGGGGCAGCAAGGTGGCACAGTGCATAGAACCCTGGACCTGGACTCTGGAAGACCTTAATTCTTTTTTTTTTTTCAAATGCTTTATTAACTTCTGATTTACATCATTCATTTCCACCAGATTTTGAGTTACAAATTTTCTCCCTGTTTTTCCCCTACCCACCGCCCCAAAATAGCAGTCCCACAGGATATCCCCTCCTCCAATCTGCTCTCTCCCATGCCCCTTTCGAGTATTCTAGTGGATCTCTATGCCCCAATGCCTGTATATCTTATTTCCCAATTACATGTCAAGTAGTATTAATAATAGTATATATATACATATATATATACACACATATATGTTTGAATATTTGATTTTAAAACTTCGAATTCCAGATTCATTCCCTTCCTAACTTGTCACCCACCCTTACTGGGAAGGTAAGCAGTTCAGTATAGGTTGTACATGTGTGGCTAATGCAAAACAATAACATAGTAGATATATTGTAAAAGACTGACTATATTTCCCTCATTCCTATCCCACCTTCCACTTGATCTATTCTCTACTTTAATCCCATCCCTTTTCAAAAGTGGGTGCTTCCAACTTCCCTCCCCCCCAGCATGACCTCCTTTCCATCATCCCCCCTCTCATCCCCTTCCCCCCCTACTCTCCTGGAGGGTGAGATACCCTATTTAGTATGTAATTCATTCCCTCCTCGAGCCAAATTCAATGGGAATAAGGTTGATCCATTCCCTTTTGCTTTCCTATTCTTCCCCTCCATTGTAACCATTGTCCCTTGCTTCTTCTGTATGAGATAGTTTACCCCAATCTGTCCCTCCCCATCTCCTCTCATTATATTCCTCTCTCACCTCTTAATTTCACCTTTTAAGTATCATCCCTTCCTGTTAAATTGGTCCTGTGCCCTCTAGCCCTCTATCTATGTATACCTGTAAACATATATACACACATTCACATATGTATTCATATGCCCATATGCCCTCATATATAGACATATATATATATATGTATATACATATATATTTCTATTTCTATTCCCTTCAACTACTAAGAAGTTTTATAAGTTACAATTATTGTTTTTCCATGTAGGAATATTAATAGTTCAACTTTGATAAGTTCCTTATGATTTCTTTTCCCTGTTTACCTTCTCATGCTTCTCTTGCTTCTTGTGTCTGAATGTCAAATTTTCTATTCAACTCTGGTTTTTTTCATCAAGAATTCTTGAAAGTCCTCTATTCCACTGAATGACCATATTTCCCCTGAAACATGATACTCAGTTTCACTGGGTAGGTGACTCTTGGTTTTAATCCCAGCTCCTTTGACCTCCGGAATATCATATTTCAAGCCCTTTGATCCCTCAGTGTAGAAGCTGCCAGATCCTGGGTTATCCTGATTGTGTTTCCACAATATTCAAATTGTTTCTTCCTGGCTGCTTGTAATATTCTCTCCTTAATCTGGGAATTCCAGAACCAGGATATAATATTCCTAGGAGTTTTCTTTTGGGGATCTTTTTCAGGAGGTGATTGGTGGATTCTTTCAACCTCTATTTTGCCCTCTGGTACTAAAACATCAGGGCAGTTTTCTTTGAGAACTTCCTGGAGGATTATTTCTAGGTTCTTACGTTGATCATGGCTTTCAGGTAGTCCAATAATTTTTAAATTCTCTCTCCTGGATCTATCTTCCATGTCAGTGGTTTTTCCCATGAAATATTTCACATTGCCTTCTATTCTTTCATTTGTTTGGATCTGTTTAACAGCATCTTGATTTCTCATAAAGTCATTAGCTTCCATTTCCTCCAATCTAATTCTGAAGCAATGATTCTCCTCATTGAGCTTTTGAGATTCTTTTTCCATCTGGCAAATTCGACTTTTGAAGGCATTCTTCTTCTCATTGGCTTTTTGAGCCTCTTTTGCCATTTGAGTCAGTCTGTTTTTTAAGGTGTTATTTTCCTCAGTCAGGCTATTGACTCTCATTTCATCATTTTCTTGCATTGTTCTCATTTCTCTTCTCAATTTTTCCTCCATTTCTCTTATCTGCTTCTTAAGGTCCTCCATGGCTTATAACCAGCTTGTATTTTCCTTTGAAGCTTTTGGTGCAGTAGTTCTGACTTCACTGTATTCCTCCTGTCCCATGCTTTGCTCCTTTTTGTCCCCAAAATAGGAGTCTAATGTTGGAATCTTCTGTCTGCTTTGTTTCCTTTGCCTGGTCATGTCTCCCCTCAGTCACTTGACCCCTGGGTTTTTTGCCACAGTAGGACTCTGCCACAGACAGGGGAGCTTTCATCCCAAATGCAGGGGTTTTCTCAGCTGCCGGAGGTATTAGATGGGTGCCCTGTCTGAGGTCTCCACATGCTCTGGAAAGCTGGACACCCATCCCAGGACCTCTATCCTAGACTGCAATCCAGATCCAATCAGGTTAAAGCCCTCAGACTGTTGCTTGGTCCGCCTACACTCTGCAGGCCAGGAGCTGAAGCTGCCACATGGCACTGGCTGGCTGTGCTGGGGTCTCAGTGGCTTCTCACCCCAGGGACAAAAGCCGAGGCACTTCCACTTCCTGGGTCCCAAAGTCCAGACTACACTGGCCTTTCACTTTGTCCTTCACATCTATGTGTTGATAAATATGGAAAGGGCCACAGCTGCTGCTGATCTGGGGTCCCTCCGTCCAGCGGCTGGTCAGGCCCACCCTGGGGCTAAAGCCTCAGTGTGGGGCTGGGCTCGGCTCCCAGAGCGCTGCGCTGGCCAATTCCTGCCACCCTGCCAGGCTGTCCTCAGAGGGAGGTTAGCTTCTCTGTGTCATTTTGTGGGTTCTGCAGCTCCAAAGTTTGTTTAGAGTACCCCTGTTACATGGTTTGGGGAAAGTGGAAGCCGGAGCCGTGGGGAAGTCCTGCTTCTACTTGCCATCTTGGCTCCGCCCCCGGGAGACCTTAATTCAAATCTGACCTCAGACATTCACTAGTTGTGTGGCCCTGTGCAACTCACTTAACCCTGCTTACCTCAGTTTCCACATCTGTAAAATGAGCCAGAGAAGGCAATGGCAAATCACTCTAGTATTTTTGCCAAGAAAACTCTGAAAAAGGGGTTACAAAGAGTCAGACATGACTGAAAATGATTGAACATTGAAATTCCATGCAAAGTGCTAAGTAGGAAATATGAAGATGAATAAGGAGATGCAGACAAAGTATCCTAGGAGTTTGGAAAAAGCAGAAATTTTTTTGTTTTGGGGTAATCAAGGCAGGTTTTATAGAGGAAAAATCATTGTGAACTGGTAGGGGTAAGGGTGAATCAGAATATGACATCATATAGCAAGAGAAAAAGAAAATAGGGGGAAAAAAAGGCTTTGGTTTGAGACTGGCTGACAGGTAGAAGGGCCCTTTAATTTATTGCCTCTTTATGACCTCTTTTTAAAAAAAATCACTTTAGTTATAGTATTCTGGACATACTATCATAATAAAAGCTTTATTAGCATATCATTCTCACTGATAAACATATATATATAGAAGTGTAAAGTATTATTATACTTGGTATCTGTATAGTAGCTTTCAGAATTTTCACATGCTATTATTCTTATTTGATCATAAAAACATATTTGTGAAGTTAACAGAAAAAATGATTATGATTTAGAGTTGAAAGGTACCTTTAAGATCTTCTGTTCCAACCATCTCATTTTACAAGTGGGAAAACCAAGAAACAGAGGTTAAGATCCTAAGAGTAAACAGATGGCAAGTATCTGAACAAACAGATGGCACAATGAATGCCAGTTATCAAGTCAGATGAGTGATCGTCATGAGTTCACATCTAGCCTCAAACACTTACTAGCTGTGTGACCCCAGGCATGTCACTTAACCCTATTTGCCTCAGTTTCTCACATGTAAAATGGCATGGAGAAAGAAATGGTAAGCCACTTTAGTATCTTTGGGAAGAAAATTCCAACTGGGGTTATGAAGAGTGAGGCATGACTGAAAATGACTCAGTAACAAGTAACTGAGGTGGGGTTTGAATTTAGCTCTTCTGACCCCTAATACAGTGATTTTTCCATTACATTGATTCTAGGCTTATTTTTAAAACTATGTCGATGTGGGCAAGGTAAATGGCCAGTGACATTGTGGTAACTGCTATCACAGTAAATATTACCAGCAAATATACAAGTGACCTTTGACCTTGAGTTTGAACTACCTGACTTCCGAGTGAGTAATGGGAGCTCCTACTGTGGGTGAGAGCGACTAAAGAACAGGCTGAATTAACAGCCTAGGTCCTGGAGCAAAGAGGAGAGAGATGAGGGAAACATGGCCTAAGCAAGACCAACTACTAGTGAAAATCTCTGAGGCAGGTATACAAAGGAAGGCAGGTTTCTTTTACCATGTTTCCTTCTACCCTTAGACAGAACCCAAGACATACTCAAAATCCTTTAATCTTTTCTGTGACTTATGGGCCTATGTGGTCCAAGGATTTCCATGGTCATACCTGAGAAACCAAAGTAAGGAGCACCTAAAGGAAGGTGGCAGTTGATGTTTGTATCTAGGAGTGTTTATCCATTTCTTTTCATTTTTTTCCAGCTTCCATAAACTGTATGAACAATATATATTGAGAAGTTGAATCCTATAAATTTAGGAGATTAAAAATAAATAGGAAAGTCAAAATTTTTTATTGGAATTAGAACTATAGATTTCATAACTTTGAGTGATATTCTACATCATCCTCTAGCTAAAGGCCGATTCTGATGGAGATTGGTTTTGAATTGATTAGTACTACTTCTTAAAGTCACTTCTGTCATAGCAGTATAGCAGATTGAGTATTTACAGGCCGAATTTCTTCTGGTTACCAATGGGATAACCACCTGACCGTTTTAGAGATGAAGTGTTGTTGCTCAATCCTGTCTGACTTTTTGGAACTCCATTTGGGCTTTTTTTGGCAGAGATACTGGAGTGGTTTGCCATTTCCTTTTCCAGCTCATTTAACAAATGAGGAAATTGAGGCAAACAGGGCTATGTGACTTGCCCAGGGTCACATAGCTAGTAAATGTCTGAGGGCAGATTTGAACTCAGAAAGATAAGTTTTCCTGACTCTAGGCCCAGCGCTCTATCCACTGTGGCACCTACTTGCCCCGGTGCCTGGACTAGACAAGTGAAAGAACTACTTCACAGGTGGCTCAAGGATACCACCACCTAGTGGAAAATTTAGATATTATATTCTATTGCTGGATAAATAAAACAGTGTCAAGCTACCATTCTATAGGCTAAAGGAATGGCAGCTTTGAGTCATTTTTATTTGCGGTTGTATCCAACTCCTCATGTTCTCATTTGTGGTTTTCTTGGCAAATATGCTGGAATGATTTGCCATTTTCTTCTCCAGCTTATTTTCTAGGAAATGGAGGAAATGAAGGCAAACAGGGTTAAATGAGTTGTCACATATATTACTATAGGACATCAAGTTGGTTCACTCTATGACATACTAAACATTAATAGTAATATATCCAGTATAAAGTGATTAGTAGCACTAGGATAAGGAAGAAAAGTGGGGCAATGATTAGGAATAATTTAGGCCTCATATCCTATTTTCCCAGATGTTTGGTGAGCTGTCTCACAAGTTTTATGCTTAGTGGCTTTCTCATAGCTCTTTGGACAAATACCAAATGACTGTGAAACTTTGAAAGACAAATGAGGTCAAGCTTCATCAAGACTATTAAATAAAGAACAATTTCCTTACCAGTCCAATCAGCTCCTAAGTTTGGATCTGCTTATAAGGAACTTCTTTTACTCAGAGATTCCTTGTACTTCAAGTGCTAATCCTCAGTATCTAGTAACAGTTACAATCACAGTATTTAATCTATGCCCAAGTGGAAAATTACAGCCCTTGAGGTGATCATGTCAGTGCTGACAGTCTAAGACATGCTCAGTGGTCATCTAGATTTGTGCCCCGAGAGCTTCTCGTCCAAGATCTGCTTCTATCTCATTATCTTGAACAGTAGGAATTCTAAATTCTGTCAAAAAAATAAATAGGACAACTAAGGGAGTGTAGGAAACCATCTGGCTGATAACAAAGACACAATACCTAATTTGTCAGAATGAAAATTTGTGGCTCTAAATGTTCAAAAATAAATTAATAATTATAGTTGTTAAAAGTTTGAGATGTATACTGTATGCTTTATATGCATATTTAGATAAAATATTGAATCAAGAATAATCCAAAGAGAATAATCCTTCTGACTTCTTGCATTTCTTTAAGGGGGTAGAAAAAGTACTACTGTTGGGGTGTAGGTAAAATTACATAAGAGAACTCTAGAAAAGAATTATCCTGCACAAAGTTAGCTTAACAAGCACATTTAATATTTGTTTTATAAGTTTAGTATTTCAGAGTGATTAGCTATGGTCACTAATTATATATTAGAAAGAGCACTGGAGTGAGGCTGCTGGTAAAGGTTCTCTCATGTGACCTTAGAGTCACCCTTTAAATTTTCTGGTCCTCTGTTTCTTCATCTGTTAATTGAGAACATAAACCTAAATTATATTTAAAGCTCCTTCCAGCTCAAAATCTCTATTTTATTCTTAATAAGAAAGAAATGTTTATATAAAAGGACTTTTGCTGTATAGCTTCTCTAAAAAGTCTCATTTTGTACCTAAATTATATTTAAAGCTCCTTCCAGCTCAAAATCTCTACTTTATTCTTAATAAGAAAGAAATGTTTATATAAAAGGACTTTTGTTGTATAATTTCTCTAAAAAGTTGTCTCATTTTGTACCTCAGTTTGCTCACCTGTAAAATATAAATAACAATGCTTACCTGATAGAAGATTGTAGAATTATTTTTATTAAATGTTGTCTTTTTATCCTTTTTTATCCTTTTTGCTTTTGCATGCATATTTCTTTCTTATCAAGAATAAAATAAGTTTAGGACTAGGAAGAATATTAGGTATCATCTGTAATGGTAATGGAAATTTGAAGATCTTCCCTGCTCCTTAATAGGCAGAATGTAATTACATGGAACCTGTGGTGAGAGGAGCTTGCTGAACAGTGGAGCAGAGCCCACAGGAAGTTAGGGGTCAGAGCAGTTAGAGCTGGAGGGAGGAGAGGACACACCCAGGCAGAGTTAGGCTTCTGAGTAAATGTTTGTTTGTGGGAAGGCTAAAGGATGGTGTGGCTCTCTGCTGTGTTGTAGTGTTTTAACTTCTTTTTTGCTGAGATGGATTCAATTTCCTACTGTTGGGATTTGACTTTCTGGTGTCTGAATAAATGGTTTGCTTCTGTCTTCCATATGGAGAGTCTCTTATATTTTGCAATTCAGAACTGTGCTGGAATATTCATAGCTGCCATCGGTGCTGTGACTATTGCGTTGGTGATATATCATCTAGGTCAAAGTCCTCGTTTTATATATGAGAAAATTTAGTATAGAAGAGCTTAAATGATGAGTCCAAGTCGCATGGTTAGTGTCAAAGCTGGAACCAGATACCCCACTTTGATATTCTTCTACTCTAGTATCTAAACTTATTACAAAACTAATCTTAAACTTGAGTTTTGCTAAGTGTAACAATGAATTGGGCGTTGGGAATCCTGTCCTCATCATATTTTGCCTGCTGCCAAATAGAGGGGGCAGTGAAAATTGAGTGAGCTTTCTTCTAGAAATATATGATGACATGTAATAGAAAGTCGTGTTTTCCATGTCACAGCATGCACAATTATTGTTACTTTTCCTGATTCTCACATGGTGAAGAAATAGACTTTTGATGGGCTGTTGAGTCAGAACTGGGAATGTATATAAAAGGTTCCAGAAGGAACAATGCAGTCTTTGTTCATTCCTGGATGTCTAGAGAGGAAAATGAGTCTGTGGGGTTCTGGCTGGGGGAGGAGCCTCAATCCCCTCACTATGGTTGGGTATAAAACATTCTCTGAGGACGAGCGTTCCCATCTTCTATTCCCCATTGTACAAAACCTACCTTTCTAAGGACAATTCTTTTCTAGAGGTCTCTTAGGAAATTTTGCTTTCAAGTCAAAACAAACAGTTCTTGCCCCACCCTCCTCCCATAAAGAAACCTAAGAGGCCATTAGGATGAATGTCTTTTAAGCTTTTTTTTTTTTTTTAGGCATCTTTGATTCATACTACATACAGCAGCAGGGAAGGACTGCAGGGTATGAGCAGTCACTCACTGGTGGTTGTAGACTAAATAAGCAGATTGTGATAGATGTAAAGAGTGAAGACAAACAGCTTGGCTCTGTGTGATGGCACTGTATGACGAAGACTGCCAATAAAATAAGCATTTAGAAAGTTTTACATGTTAATTTAGATAAGAAGCAATTTTGAATTCTGAAACAGATGTCTTCCTGCAGAGGAATTTTGGTTTAAATCATTTTAAAGTCTGGGATGGGGTAATGGGGAAGAGTTCATGCCTATGTGTGTTCACATATGTGCGTATGTGAATGTGCATGTAGAAGTTGTTTTCATAGGGGTAGAGCCAAGACGGTAGAGGGAAGTGAACATTTTTGTTGGGCTCTCCCAGCAAAACCTTCTAAATAACTTAAAGAAGCATGTTGAACCAATTCTGAACAAGATAACCAACAAAACGTCATAGTGAATCATTTTTTCCAGCCTGGGGCAGGTTAGGAGGACAGAAAAAGAGATCTTCAGACAGCAGAGGCTGGCTGGAACCATGGTGTAGCAGGAGTCCTTGATGTTGGCCTAGGCAGCAGCAGCAGCAGCTGTGGTGGCACCAGGAGGACCCAGAACACGCGAGCAGTTAGGGGATCGAACACTGTGTCAGAAAGAGATTCCAGAGCATCCCAATGCACATTGGGCATAGAATATGGGCGGGGGCAGGGAGGGACCGTGTTGACAGCTGCTTTACCTATTACTTAGTTTTGGATTGCACTTTCAGGATTGAGAGAAATAAATGGGGTTGTAAGGTAGCAAGGGCTCTATTTGGGTAAAGACCAGAGGCCAGACTAAAAGAGCAGTGACCAAACCATACATCCAAAATTTGCTCATGATATTACCCTTTCTTTTTGCTTATACTACTGGGCCTTTCTTTCTTTCTTTCTTTCTTTCTTTCTTTCTTTCTTTCTT
>NW_027186304.1:65605650-65661794 GCF_028583685.1 Petaurus breviceps papuanus | reverse complement strand
TTCTTTCTTTCTTTCTTTCTTTCTTTCTTTCTTTCTTTCTTTCTTTCCTTTCTTCTTTCACAAAACCTTAAACCCAGTTCACTCTGAAGCTCATAGATTGGACCCCAATAGGTCCCTGCCCAACCTCCACTTAATGGCCGTATTTTTGGCCCCTCCTGGCTTATACTGAATGTCAATGCTGTTTCTCTTTGGAACAGCAACCCTGAGAGATCTTCCCCTCCCAGATTGATTTTTTTCTTTTTTATAATTAACGGGGCCATCCTAAAGAAAAAAACTCACTTCCTAAAGAGACCTATTTACTGAATGAGTGTTACTTCACTTTGAGTACCTGAAAAGGCCTTAGTCTAAAAGGGCCAGGGTCTCCCATTGCGTCCTAGGTCATCTCCAGTCATCCTGATGAATGTATAGTTGCTGGATCCAGATGGCTCTACAGAAGAAAGTGAGAGGCTGCTGACCTTGCATAGCCCTCCCTCATTCAAATCAAAGTCATGTCATCATTTCCCTGATGCTATGGTCCTCTTTGAAAGCAAAGGACAAATACAACAACCTGTACCCAATTTGACCTTTTCTTGTCAGGTGGAATTTTTATGAGAATCAAAGTTTGATGTAGCTTGAATCAGAACAAATGAGACTCGATAAAGTCTCTTAAAATCATAATGAGCTTCATATTTGGTATCAAATTCATTTGGCTACCATTAATGACATCAGTCTGCTGAACAGTGTAATCATTTTGGCCATACAATTTTGTACTGCAGAATTAAGTGACAGTTTTAAATATAGCTTTGAGTGGTACACAAATCTTGATTTGGAATTTAAAGAGTGAAGATGTTATTGAAAGCAATACCTGCTGTGTCAAGGATAGAAAAAAAAACAAGTAAATGTAGCTCTATCAACATGAGTTTCCCCCTTAATTTGTGGTTTTATTGAATTGAGAGCAGGTCTAGAATATCTACTTACTGTAGGGCAGGAGAAGTTCTGTGGGTGTTGACTCTCTCTTCAAATTACGTTGTATTTACTAATTTGCTTATTTATTATATTCTTTAGTAGAAAATAAGCTGTATGAGGTCAGGAACTATTTTTTATTTTGTCTTTGAATATCAACACCTATCACGATGACTTGTGGCAATTCAGTTCTTAATGATTGCTTTTTGAATACATGTACGCTATGAGGCATCTAATAGAAGCCACTTTTACTTTTTTCCTCAAGGAAAAGTAATTTCCCAAGTGAAGTTTCATCCATCAGCTAGATGCCTGATTGCTTCCAGGGTAACTGACTCTGCTTCAAAGATTAAACTGGAGAGTTTAAAGCTAAGAAGTGTGTAGTGTATTGAGTTCTCTACAAACTTTTGTTATTTATTCCCAGGTTTTCAGCTATACTGGTTGTAGTAAAAAAAATCTCTGTCCTTTGTGGTCATTGAGAGCATGGTCAATTTTCAAGGGTGCTCTATTTTTTCCAAGTAATTATTTTGACAACCAAATGAGAAGTGGTTCAAGGCATGCCTTCTCCAAATTTCTTCCTAAGAATTTTTCTTTTTGGTCTACATTTATTATTTTACTATTGTGGGAATTCCTGGTGTAGAATGTCCCTCCCTCAATATAAATTGAAAAATCCATCTATAACTTAAATTCCTAAAGAGTGATAGGGTATATAAAGAAGATTCATGTGTTAAAAAGGGGCAGAGTAAATAAACTTTCTTGTTTTCCTTCCAAGATTTTATGATCTTATGTATCTTAACCCTTGGGTAAACCTCTGTAAAGTTAAGAATGAACTTTCTAAAAGTATCATGGATAAACATCCCTGATATTAACAAATAACATTAATCATATGAAACTTCACATTTGAAAAAACCCAATTAGTAATTTTAAGTTTAATACATTAATAACGTTTTGCTAGTTACTATGGAGGTACAGAAGATTGAGACTAAATTCTTGCCCACAATAAGTTATAGCATCCTAGACATGAAAGGAACCTTAGAGTCCACTCCATATTCAAAGCATGAATACTCTAGATGACATTTTTAATCTCTACTGAAACATCTCACCATAGAAATGACTACCTTATAAGGAAACTCAATTAGTTTTAGACAGTTCAGATTTTGGCAAGTTCCTCTTCACATTTAGCCGAGTTTTGCCTTTACATTCAATCGATTTTCTACAAGTATTTTTTAGAGCATCTACAGCAATCCCTTCTATGATACTGTGAAAAAGTAATGATAAAGCTTCCACCCAAAAACCTCTACCAAGGGGTCACGCAAGAAAACTTGGAGAATTGGAGAGAGTTAGGAAGACCTGAATTTAAGTTAGGAAGACCTGAATTAAGTTCTGTCTCTGATATACATTGACTTCACGGCAATGAGAAAGTCAATTCACCTTTCTGTTCTTTTGGTTACTCACACTAAAGTGGATAGACTAGTTGCAGATCTGTATCTGTAAAGGGAGTTTCTCCACCCCAATAAAATCAAAGATCAAGCTCCAAATCAAAACAAGGGTGTTAGTGTGGTCTTGTGCTTTGTGCCAAGTATATAAAACAAAAACAAAGATGTCCCCTGTCCCCTAGGAGAGTACATCCTTCTGAGGGCTGGGGTTGGTAATACAATATAAAAACAGATTAGTGTATATGATAATTTGAAGAGGGATAGAGATTTAACAAGCAAAGGGATGAAGGTAGACTTCCTCTTGGAGATGGCAGCAAAATCTGTTCTCAAAGGATCCTAAAGATTCTAAGGGGTAAAGGTGAAAACAGGGAATTTCAGGCATGGAGGACAGCTTGTGAAGAGACAGGAAGGTAGAAGATGGAATAGCAAATTCAATGAACAAACAAGTGGATCAGTTTGATGGTAATGTTGAGAATGTGGAGGAGAGTAAAAGGAAATAAGACTGTATAAATGGGCTATGGCCAGAGAATGAAAGAATTTAAATGGTAAGCTGAGAACACTGTATTTTATCTCAGAGGTGATAGACCATAGGGAATCTATGATACGGTCAGACTTGTATTTTAGGAATATTATTTTGGCAACTGTGTGAAGGGTGAATTGGAAAGGGGAGAGGCTGAAAGCAGGGAGACCAATTTGGAGGCTCTTTTAATAGCAAGTAATGATGTAAACCTGTACTAGGATGGTGGCTACGTGAGTGTAAAGAAGGGACCAGATGGGTAAGTTCTTGTAGAGTTAGAATCAGCAAAATTAGGCAACTGATTCCCATTGATCCAATCTGGAATTGCACAGAATTTACCTAATCCTTCTATCTCTTGAAACAATTAATAGAAACAAATATAATCCCAATAAGTATTTTCTTCTTTAGGCTGAACATGCCTAGAAGCTTCAGTGCTTCTTTCTCTGAACTTATAAATTAGTTGAAACAATTCATACATGACTGGACCTTTTAGTGACAGACAATAATATGTGTGTGTGTATACCAATAATTCAAGGATCTTGGGTTTCATCAAATGAGTTATTTCCCCTATAAACATGGATCATAACATATTGGACTTTGATATTCTTTAAAAATAGCTATAGACACCAAATCCATCACCTTGAGTTCAACCTAGTGATAAGTATCTCTGAACATAGCCTGGCTCAATCTCCCATGAGAGGTACCTTTCTACCTTGGTAGAACCCATCACATCATGCACGCTTCTGCCATGGCCTTTGAGAGCTCATGGTTACCTACATTTCACAATGAGACAGCATAGCAGGACTTCAGTGAATTTATATACAAATGCAATTGGATAGTGTTGTCTGGTGCAAACAATTAAAGACAACGCAGTGGTTATTGTAAGATACAATCAGTTCAAAAAGATTGCAAAAAGAGAGAGATCAATATTAACTGACATTTGAAGTGATATTTTCCCATAGGTAGTAGGATTCAAAAGATGAGTTAATTATAAATAAGTAAAGAAGGAAGAGTTCTTTCAAGGAAGGAAAATAACACAGGAGCATGGTGTATATGTGAGGTGTGCAGTGAGGTGAGGAAAGGAATATATAAAAGAATAGCAGTAAGATTATTCTAAAACTAGAACAAAGGTTTCAAATTGGGTATTAAAGAAAAACAATGTGGGATAGATAGGTTAAAGTTTGGTGACAGTGTTGAAAGCTAGAAAAATGAGTTAGGGAATTGGGAGCCACAGCAGATTCTTGATGAAAAAATAACATAATTAATGCAATGTTTTAGGAAGATTACAATGTCTGTGGCATGCAGTCTGAATTGAAGCAGGGGTGGGGAGTCTTAGGATAGGCAGGTTAGCTATGAAAGTTCTGCACTCATAATTGAATGAGACGAAAAGAGCTCAGCATAAGTAGGTGGCAGTGAAAATTGGCAGGAAATGCTGGAACTGAGAGACATTGCAAAGAAATTGACCACATTTATTTACTGGTTGAACATGAGGGGCAAAGGAAAGTGAACAGTTGAGGGTAACCCCAAAATTTTGGACTAAGGAAGCAGAGTTTGTAGAAATGAGGGAGTTGGAAATGAGACATAAGAAACTATATAAAAATTATTTCAATCAAAACTCTCAGATTAACAAAGTTTGAAAGAGAATGAGAAATTTTTAAAAAAGGAGTTACTCTGTCAAAAGGCTATAAAATACTCCAATTATACATCATTAAGATAATTCCCATTCTCTATTCGTCTGCCCCCTTTTCTTTCTTCTATCTCTCTAAATAACAGATAAACCACATTGTCCACAGATTATCAATGAGTTCAACCATGGAGGGGATGAAGAAAGAGTAAAGACTGGAACAAATTTTAGGTTATATATAAACAGTCCTAGAAAATTACTTCCCCAATCAGATGTATGGTTAGGAAACTATGATTAGCAAAATGAATTTATAATAAACCTGTGAAGTTTCCTCTCTGATAGCTTCCCTGGGCAAATAACAATAACAACAACAAAGGAAATAATCAGGCCAAGGTAATACTATTTTCATAACTATTTTATTTCAGGTGAAATAAGATCTCATTTTTAATATAGATGCTACATGTCAGTTGTATTTTTAAATGCAGGCTGATATCTTGAAAGTTTATGAGAACACATAATCAAAAATTATTGTATTCATTGTTGAGGAAAGGTTATAGCAATAGATTTAATTAGACAGTAACTTGGTAAACATCACAAAATGCTGAACAGAATTTCTCAAACACGTATCATTAAATGTGATGAAGGAAGGCATTACTTGACCAGATTCTTATAATAGAAAATAAAATTTAATTATATTAGATGGCAAATTGCTACTAACTTACTGTTTGTTCTCCCTGGAGTCAAGCAACAAGATTCTATAACTCTGATCCCTTTATAGTCAATTAATATTTCCAGCAAAAGCAACTGCTTGGGGAAGCTCACAGGCATAGCAAGTATTAACTTAATTTTGATTATGGTTGAAATTTAATTCACTGACTTCCATCACCATAAAGCCATTATAAAGAATGTATTAAGAAAAGATGGAAGAAAAGAAAATGAGATGCACCTCAGTTACAAATAAATAACTTTTCATAAGTGTATAATGAATTGTAGGGTTTTATCCTATTTGTCAATTTTTGAAGATCTAATTAATTGAAATTTTGAGCCTGAGACTTAGACTATAATCATAACAATATAATTCTTACAAACCAGATATTTTCATAAGACTAAACTGGAGAAGAGCAACAATGCATTTAATCCCACTCTGCTCCATGAACCAGAAAACAGCCTCCATAGATTTTATTTGGGGCAGAAAGATGTGTCACCTGATAGGGAAGTGAAGATGGACACTCTGGGAATGGTTCTCTGTACAGTTGCTGAATTCATGCAATCCCCCCTGTCTCCTGAGGTTCTCTAGAGGAAGAAAGCAAACCCCTGATTCTTTGCTGGTACTATGATATCCATAATACCATAGATGTACATCAGTTATGGGTTAGGAATATTGGCACTCTTGGGCACCCCTGAGGCACATTCTATGAATGCCTATGTATAGCCTATAGAAACATCATAATGATAAATTCTAAGATTTTTGTCAGCCAGTAAACATTGGTTAAGTGCTTGCTTTGCATCAGGCAATGTTCTAAGGAAGGGGATATAAAGAAGGTAAAAAGACAGTCCCTTCACTCAAGGCATTCACAGTCTAACAGGGAAGATGACATGAAAACAATTTCATTCAAGTAAGCTACATATGGAGCAAACAGGAAGTAATTAACAGAGGGAAGGATTGAGGGACTGAGAAAAGGTAGAAGGTAGGATTATAGCTGGGACTTTAGGGAAGTCACGGAAGATAGGAGGTGGAGCATTGGAGACATGGGAGACAGCCAGTGAAAGCATGGAGCTGAGAGGTAAAATGTTTTGTCCATGTAATAGTAAGGACAGTTTCACTTGATCTGAGTGTATGTGTGAGTGGGGTCCAAGGTAGAAGAAAACTAGGCGTGGGGAGGGTCTAGGTAATAAAGGGCTTCAAATACGAAACAGAGGATTTTATATTTGATCCTGGAAGTAGTAGGGATATGAATCTGGCTCATTATAGTACCATATGTTTTTAAGTAATTTATTTCATGAGCTCAGTATCATTAAAATCTGTATTTTACCCTTTTGTCCAAGCCCTATATGCTATTCAGTTTTATCCCTCAGTATCACATCCTTATATAAGATTTTTGAAGAGTGTCTAATACCTTTAAGATACAGAAATGATTATTCTTCCTGTTAAGATACAGAAATGATTATTCTTCCTGTATCTTAAAGGTATTAGACACATTTCAAAAATCTGAAGATCAGTAAGTGATGCAGAGGTTACCAGAGTTATGAACTGAAATGATCTATGATCCAGTGTCTTTCAAATATCTCATTTCAGTAATATAATATTCTATATCTAGATAAAAATAGAATATAATTGAGTAATGCTTCTCACATTTAAAAAAAAAAATCCAGGGGGCAGCTAGGTAGCTCAGTGAGTAGAGCACTGACCCTGGAGTCAGGAGGACCTGAGTTCAAATCCGGCCTCAGACACTTAACACAAAAACTAGCCTTGTGACCTTGGGCAAGTCACTTAACCCCAATTGCCCTCCCGCCCCCCAAAAAGCAAAAAAAATAAAAAATAAAAAAACTGTCCCTCCAGTCTGAGTTATGCTATTTTTTAAAATTCATAAACATTAAATTTGCTGAAACATTGGAAAATAATGACAGAGGTGGGAAAGACGAAATAATAAAGGATGCAAAGGTCTCTGTTAATGTTATTATCCCTAGAAGGATAATTGCTAGAATATACTGAGGGCAAGGATTATTTGATTTTTGTTGTTGTATCCTCAGTACCTGACAGATAATACTTAATGTGGTGTGATTGATTGGAAAATAGATGCCAGGATTTGGAGCTGAAAGGGACCTTAAAGGTCATCTAATGAAGTACATTCCCCACATTTTATGTATCAGGGACCTGGGGCTTAGAAAGATGACATGTTTCACCAAAGGTCATACAATAATTCCATAACTTAGCTAAAATTCAAGCCCAGGTCATTTTTTTTCAAATCAAATGCTTTATTAACTTCTGGTTTTCATCATTCATTTCTACCAGATTTTGAGTTACAAATTTTCTCCCCGTTTTTTCCCCTACCCACCACCCCAAAATAGTGATCCCACTGGATATCCCCTCTTGCAATTTGCTCTCTCCCATATCTTCTCCCATACTCCCTTCAACTTTCCAGTAGGGCATGGTGGATCTCTATGCCCCAGTGTCTGTATATCTTATTTCCCAGTTACACGTAAAAAATGTTAATAATAGTATATGTATATTTTTAAACATTTGATTTTAAAGCTTTGAATTCCAGATTCATTCCCTTCCTCCCTTGTCACCCACCCTTACTGGGAAGATAAGCAATTCAGTATAGGTTGTACATGTGTAGCTATGCAAAACATTTCTATAGTGGATATATTGTAAAAGACTGACTATATTTCCCTCCCTCCTATCCCTCCTCCCACTTGTTCTATTCTCTACTTTGATCCTGTCCCTTTTCAAAAGTGGGTGCTTCCAACTTTCCTCCCCCAGCCTCCCCTCCCTTCCATCATCCCCCCTCTCATCCCCTTCTCCCCTACTGTCCTGTAGGGTGAGATACCCTTTTTAGTGTGTATGTCATTCCCTCCCTAAGCCAAATTTAATGAGAATAAGGTTGACCCTTTTGCCTTCCTATTCTTCCCCTCCATTGTAACCATTTCCCCTTGCCTCTTCTATATGAGATAGTTTACCCCATTCTGTCTCCCCATCTCCTCTCATTATGTTCCTCTCTAGCCTCTTAATTTCACCTTTTAAGTATCATCCTTTCCTATTCAATTGGTCCTATGCCCTCTATCTATGTATACACACACACACACACATATATATATATATATACACATTCACATATGTCTTCATATGCCCATACCCTCCTATATATATTATATATATATAATATATACATATATTCCCTTTATTTTCATACTGAGAAAAGTTTCATCAGTTACAATTATCATTTTTCTATGTAGGAATGTAAATAATTCAACTTTGATAAGTTCCTTATGATTTCTTTTCCCTGTTTACCTTCTCATGCTTCTCTTGCTTCTTGTATCTGAATGTCAAATTTTCTATTCAGCTTTGGTTTTTTCATCAAGAATGCCTGAAAGTCCTCTATTCTAGCTGAATGACCATATTTTCCCCTGAAACATGATACTCAGTTTTGCTGGGTAGGTGATTCTTAGTTTTAATCCCAGCTCCTTTGACCTCTGGAATATCATATCCCTCAGTGTAGAAGCTGCCAGATCCTGGGTTATCCTTGTGTTTGTGATTATGATTATGTTTCCACAATATTCAAATTGTTTCTTCCTGGCTGCTCATAATATTTTCTCCTTGATCTGGGAACTCTGGAACCTGGCTATAATATTCCTAGGAGTTTTCTTTTGGGGATCTTTTTCAGGAGGTGATTGGTGGATTTTTTTCAACCTCTATTTTGCCTTCTGGTTCTAAAACATCAGGGAAGTTTTCCTTGAGAATTTCTTTAAGGATGATTTCTAGGTTTTTCTTTTTGTTTTGTTTTTGTCCTTTGGAGGGCGATTGGGGTTAAATAATTTGCCCAAGGTTACAGGGCTAGTTTGTGTGTGTGTGTGTGTGTGTGTGTGTGTGTGTGTGTGTGTGTGTGTGTGTGTGTGTGTGTGTGTGTGTGGGTGTCAAGTGGGTGTCAAGTGAGTGTTAAGTGTCTGAGGCTAGAACCAAACTCGGGCCTTCCTGACTCTGGGGCTGGCATTTTACTCACTGCACCACGTAGTCACCCCCAGGTTCTTTCTTTGATCATGGCTTTCAGGTAGTCCAATAATTTTTAAATTATCTCTCCTGGATCTATTTTCCAGGTCAGCAGTTTTTCCAATGAGATATTTCACATTACCTTCTATTTTTTCATTTGTTTGGATCTGTTTAATAGTATCTTGATTTCTCATAAAGTCACTAGCTTCCATTTGCTCCAATCTAATTCTGAAGGAATGATTCTCTTCAATGAGCTTCTGAGATTCTTTTTCCATCTGGCAAGTGTGGCTTTTTAAGTCATTCTTCTCCTCATTGGCTTTTTGAGCCTCTTTTGCCATTTGAGTTAGTCTATTTTTTAAGGTGTTATTTTCTTCAGTCATCTTGTTGACTCTCATTTCATAATTTTCCGATGCACTCCCAATTACTGGATCCCAAAGTCCTTACTGCACTGACCTCTTACTTTGTCCTTAGCATCTATGTGTTGATAATTCTGGAAACCACCACAGTTGCTGGTGATCTGAAGTCCCTCCAGCTGGTGGTTGGTCAGGCCTGCCCTGGGGCCCAAACTTCTGGCTTGGCTTACGCTGTTACGGCAGGGCTGGGCTGGGCTCCCAGAGTGCTGCACTGGCCACTTGCTGCTGGCCTGCTGGGCTGTCCTCAGCAGGAGGTTAGCTTCGCTGTGTCATTTTAGGCAAGTCACTTCTGTAGCTCCACAGTTTCTTCAGAGTCACCTTTTATGTGAATTGGGGGAGGTGGAAGCCAGAGTCTCGAGGAAGTCCTGTTTCTACTCTGCCATCTTGACTCCGCCCCTCCCAAGCCCAGGTTATTTGACACCAAATCTAGTGTAATCTTCCACTCTACTCCACACAGTCCCCCTAACTTATGTTACCAGTAACCCATATGCCTATTTTCTCATTTCTACACAATCTTGGCACATTGATTGATCAGATCCCACCTAGAATATTGTATGTGAAAAAATTTTGAAAAACTTTTCAAATTTTTAGAAAAAATTTTTAGAAAAAATATTGATAAACTGAACTATGTCCAAGGAAATTCCATTCAGTTCAATATCACTTAATATGTTCAGAGTACAGAGCAAAGTGCTTGAAAATACAACAAAAAGGCACAATGATCAGAGGCCCAGCATTCAGGGAGCTTATATGCTACAGAGCAAATGCAACGTATATGTATGGAAGTAAAAGCAAAGTGATTAGAGAAAGCATCCAATGCTAACAATCAGAAATAGCTTTCTCTAGGAAAAGGGTTCTTAACCATCTTTGTGCCATGGATCCCCTTTGGCAGTTTGGTTAAACCTATGGACCCCTTATCAATGTATTGTTTACAAATGACATTCTCAATAAGATGTTTTAAATGCATAAAAACAAAATACATAGAATTGTGAAGGAAATTTATATTTCAAGATAAATTGAAATGCAGTAGCCAAAATTACTTTCAGAAATCTATAAACCAGGGGGTGGGTAGGTGGCACAGTGAACAGAACACCGATCCTGGAGTCAGGAGGACCTGAGTTAAAATCTGGCCTCAGACACTTAGCACTTACTAGCTGTGTGACCTCAAACAAGTCACTTAACCCTGATTGCCCTGCCGTCCCCCCTCCAAAAAGCAAAAAACAAACAAACAAATAAATAAATAAATCTATAAACCTTAAGTTAATAGCCCTAATAGTATGGCTGCCACTATAAGCAAACTATAAATTGAATCTTAGACTATGACCTAAAGAAAGTGTTTAGCCTGAAGAAGAAAAGATGCAAAAGGGGTGTGACCAGTCTTTGATGTAAAAAACATAAATAGAATTGTTCTTTATGATTCAGAATTTAGTAATGGGAGCAATGTATGGAAATTACAGTGATGAATTACTGTCTTTTTACTCTTTAGTGTTTTATAAAGATGAAATGGACTTTTCCAGAAAGGAGTAAGCTTTCCATAACTGGAGCTTTACAAACAGGAAAGTGATAATTACTTGCCTGGAATGTTGTACCTAAATTTCCCATTTCAGGTGGAGTTGGACTATTTGACCTTTGAGGAGTCCCTTTCTGCTCTAAGATTCTATGATTCTAGAAAGAAGAAAATTTGACCCTTTCCTGGAGAAATATGTTTATCCATATAGTTAGTGTCTCGTCTTTGTGAGATTGATTTCTATACATAAAATCCTTATTCATTTTCTTTGCACAACAAGTGTCTTGTATGTTCGTAATTAACTTAAAATGTGATACCTAAGCCAGATGGTTCTAGGTTTTCCAGCTTCATTAGTACTTACAAAACTCTCAAGTAAATACTGTTGCCTCCAGAGAAATGAGACAATTTACTGAATTCCTGGATAAAAAGTCCAACATTAATTACTGTGAAAAATAATGCTCTTCAAAGACATCATTAGGTACGCTTGAAAAAGACAGTGCAATCAATAGTCCCTTTTGCACTCCAGACAGGTAAACTTGGTTATTGTATTTGAGTCCCTACCAGGAGTGGGGAACCTGCAGCCTTGAGTCTACATGTGACCCTTTAGTTCCTCAAGTGCAGCCCTTTGACTGAATCCAAGCTTCATAGAACAAATCCTTTTATCTTGTGAAATGTGGATTCAGTCAAAGGGCCACACTTGAAGATCTAGAAGGCCCATGTGGCCTCAAGACCACAGGTTCCCCACCTTTGCCCAAGCTCTTGAACCTGCCTTTTCTGGTCTTCCTATGCTGAAATGGGCAGCACTATCCTGACAAAATTGTGACAGGAACTAATACTAGAAGACTAGGTCTTCATCATTGCCAATCTTGTCTTGACACTTCATTGTCAGTGTAGAAATGTTCTCAGACTCAACCAATTTTGAGAGAGATTTGATTTGCAAACAACAGTGCTTGAGTTAGAATTGCAGGAGAACATTTCCTGGGTGCTTGTTACATGACCTTATCAAGTACTGACAAAACTTTTCTTTCCTTATCCAGAGGATAAAATCTGTAACAGCCTTTGCTACTTGCTTCAATTCCCTGAGAAGCTAAATATCACACTGTGTTCACAAATTGACTTGTTGTACTTGAGTAACCATATTTAAGGTTATGTTTCAAAGAGAGCTCTAACTTCAAGAGTTCTATTGGCTTAATCACAACATTCTGTGATGACTTACCAGAATTGAAATAAGAAGAACCCTATGTACATAGTGTGTGACAGCACTTTCTTCGTGACTTCTTTATGAAGTAAGTAAACAGTACAAATATCATGATCACTCTCATTTTACAGAAGAGGAAAGAAAGAATAAGTGAATGAATGAACTAAGCTTTTAAATGCTATCCATATGCTAATACTGTGCTAAATTCTGAGACAAAAACAAAAGCATAGACAGTACTTGCCCGCAGAGACAACATTCTGATAGAGGGAGACCATAGTCCTAGGGGAATGTTGACCACTGGGGTTAGACCCAGAGTGAGAGGGATGGTGAGTGGGTCCCTATGAAAGTAGATGAATGTTTGTTTGCTTTACTAGGAGTAATTGCAGATTTGATTTGATCATGGTTCCAGAACTACAAGGTAGTGAGGGAGGGGAAGGAAGGAGAAACAGCTGAGGGTACTTACCCTCAGCTGAGGGGCAAGGCAGTTTGTGAGAAGAAGACTAAGGAGTTGTGAGTAAAGTATTATTGGAGTCTGCCTGGAATAGTGAGTTATGAGAATTCCGAAGATGAAAAGATGAATGGGACACAAGCTCTCTAAGTGACGAGGGAAGCAGAAGGCCAGAGGGCAGACAGTAGAGTAATTAAGTAATGATGCAGAATTTTCTGACTCCATCCCACCCTCTAAAACTTCTCACTGCCTCTCAGTCAACAGAGAATCATGGTTTTCCATAGAGATGTACTCAAATACAATTACAGCAACACAAACTCAATTTTTTAAAACAGACTACTGACTCTGAAAAATGGAAAAAAAAAAGTGGATCTGATAGAAATCTGCAGAGATGGTCATTGAAACCATGGCAGTTGATGAGATCACCAAATGGAAAAATATAGAGGGAGAAGAGAAGAGACCTGAACCTTGGGAATCCCTAAGGTTAGTGGGTATGACTTAAATGAAGATCCAGTAAAGGACACTGAGAAGGAGGGATCAGACAAGTAGGAGGAGAATCAAGAGCAGTATCATTAAAAAAATAAAAACCCAACCCTAGAGAGAAGAGAGTATCAAAGAAGTGCCATGACTGGCACTCAAGATGTCATTGGTCTTCGAAAACAAAGAAGGAGCAAAACCTTTTTCAGCCTCATTTTCTACATCTATAAAATAAGGGACCTAGGGGTCAAGGACCCCTACCTCTCATCCTGTGATCCTATAAAGCCTATCCTTTTTATTTTTAACTGTCTGCCAATTAGATGGGTACATAGTGATATGTCAGAGATATTTGAATTTGTATCTCTTTTATAGAGAGCTTGAACCCTTTTTCATATGATTATTGATTATTAATCTGTTCTTTTGAGAACTCTAATCACATTTCTAACTTCTCACAGAATGGATCCTACTCATACATTGCCAACAATTATTTTAATATGGCATAGCTGCCTAACTTTTATAAAAATGTTCATCAGTTTTTAAAAACTTGGTCTTCTGGTCACATTACTTATTATTCAAAAAGCTCTTTACTTTTAAACAACCACATTCATTTGTTTTGTCTCTTATAATTTCATATTTTTGATAAATGTCTAAGAATTATCTATTCTTAATGTGTAGACATGTAATACTGCATTACCTTTTAATTTTTATGGTGGGCTTTGAGTTAAAAAAAAACTTACTTTATTGGTATCTAACTGTGTAAATGTATGAGTGTAATTTTGTATGTGTGAGAAAGAGAGACAGAGAGTGAGAGAGAGACAGAGAGAGATGGAGCGAGGGAGGGAGTAGGGTAAGGAAAGGGGGGAGGGAAAGAGAGAGAGGGAGAGAGAAAGAGAGAGACAGAGACAGAGATCTAGAGAGAGACTAGAGAGATAAGATCTGGGATTTGTTGCTCTAATCTTGTTAGATCATTTAGTTCTAGTTCAGTTATCTAATTTGTTGCACTGATTTACATTAAATAATTGTAATTACTAAATGGGGCTTCGCTCTATCATTAACTCTATTATATTTGTCAGTAGGGGATGCAAACTACTTTATTTCACTAATAATAATCTCATCTCAATACTTGCATATACTCAAACAAATCCCCTTGTTTTCTAAAGTTATTGCATTTTTTTTTTTGCAAGTGTTTTACTTTTCTGCCCTCTTCCTGTCAGAGATGAGATTGTCACTTTGGGATTTCCAATGCTTTTGTCACTTCCATACCCCTTGTTTGTTTTCATCTCTAAGACTCCCAAAATGAAATTATTCCTCTCTTCTTCACTTTCTATGATCCTATAATGACATTGTATGGAGAGGTTGAATGAATTGTCTAGGATCACACAGCCAATATGTGTCAGATGCAAGACTTGAACTCGTGTTCCTGGCTTCAAGGTTCTCTTCTTCACTCTCTTCAACCCCACACTATTTCTCCATTATTATTTGTAAAACTAGTAGTAGTAGTAGTAGTAGTAGTAGTAGTAGTAGTAGTAGCAGCAGCAGCAGCAGCAGTAGTAGTAGTAGTAGTAACAGCAGTAGTAGTAATAGCAGCAGCAGCACTAGTAGTAGTAGTAATCGCAATAGCAGCAGCATTGTTGTTGTCATATATTTATCACTCATACTAAACCTCTTTGAGACATAAAATTGGTAATAAAAATGACTGCTACTATCTCTCTCTGATCCTTTCATTGAAATAGTTATTAATCATATTGGCACTACTGTTGTTTTGATGACTTCCTATTATTCTTCAATTGAGGTAGCTGTCAATTAAAACAGCACCAGCTTTTTCTTTTGTCCTCTTTCACTGCTCCATAATGATTACTTTGAGATACAGGTTAATGAAAACAATATTGTTATTTTAATATCATTCTACAACATTTGCATTGAATTGGTGATTATTCTTTCATAGTTGCAAATTTTCTTTTAGGTTTATGTTGTTGATATTTACTTTTGTGGATTTAAATATTAATAACTTAAAATAGGAAATTCCTTCAATAATTTATTCTTGTGGAAAATTATGTGACTGTTTTCAAAAGAGAATTATGGTTTTTGCTTTAAAAAAAGCTAATTTGGGATCAAAGATTATTAATGTCTCTTATTTTCAACATACTGAAAATATAAATGATTTCTGTCATCTCACATTTTGAGTGAAAATCTAGTAAAATTCACATTTATCTTTTGGCATATGATATTTTTTTCCAGACTGCTTTTAAAATCATTTCTTGCTGTTGTAGTCTTGGAGCATAGCTACACTGTGTCTGTATGGATGAGTTAAATCTGGGTTTATTCCTATACATTTTCTTAATATTTAATTTTTGCTTTGATTAAAATATTCTGGGAAATTTTCTTGTGTGATTTCCTGAAATATGAGTATATGATTACTTCATTGAATACTTTGGATAGTTTAATAAATTGCATTTTCATGACCTGTACTATTGCTCTGTTACTTTTGGAAAGTATCCAAGAATTCTTCTGGTGTGATAGTTTTCAAGGTTATCTTGTTGAATGCTATTTCTATCCTCCTGCCTTACATGAAAAATAACTTTAATGCTTGATAGTTCTATTATTTTACCTATATATTCCATAGATACTTCAAAATTGGAGATTTTCATCATCTGAGATCTGTGATTACATTTTGTTTCTCCTTTAACAATTCATTTCTTCCTTTACCTATCAATATTTCAATTATCTTTGTTCATGTTTCTTCTTTCAATTTCAGTTTTGTTTCTGGGACCATTGCTAATTTATATCCATTATTTTTATTCCTTCTTCCAACCTGAATTCATCTTATTTAAATGAAGCACAAGACCTTGCTCACATTATCTGAAATCCAGGTGTATTAGATTTTCCCATTTTCCCTATGGTTCTCTACTATCCTTAAGTGGACTAAGGGATCTAGGTTCTCTGTCTTTGACTCTCCCAAGTTTAGAGGGGACCTGCATCTTAGTTTTGTTTTACCACTAGCAAGTAGATTAGCTTTTGAAATACTCACTTTGATAGGTATAATCACAAATATATAAACTTACTCTAAAATATGGGAGGCATAATCCTCCTCCCCACACTGAGCCAGTCTCTGGTAAGGAAAGGGAATTAGATTCTTAGCTTACCTTGGTTCCCATAGAACACAGTTCTAGTTCTAAACTTCAAAAATCCCTTTTGTTTGAGTAGCAGGCACCCTGGCTTCTCAGTGTTCCATACAAGTTGGGTGGTCGAAACCTTTTCACTTAATATCCTGGCTTTAAGCCTTGAACTTCTAGTCCTATGGGGATCACCTAAAACCCCAGGAAAATAGCACAAAGCAGCAAAAAAACCCCTAGGACAATTTATCACAGTCAAGAATAAGAGAACAAACAGGGGAAAGATAATCCATCACCTCTCAATGGTTCAGTTTGTGGCAGATGTGAAAGAAGGTGGTGAAAAAGAGCACATTTTTCAATTCATTTCAATAAACATTTATTAAGTGCCAGACACTGTGCTAAGTACTAGGGATACACCCAAAAAAAGAGTTGCCAAAAGAACACAGTAGAAAGAGAAAGAATAGTTCAGTCTTGTCAGTTCTCAAGACTCAGGCAACCCATCAAAGGAGGCCAGCCCAATCCACACACATCATAGAGGATGCAGTTAGTTCCATATTAGACAAACTGAGCATGCTCAAAAAACCCTTCTAGTACATCTTTATGTTAGACTGGGCACATCCAGAGAAGCCCAAATTACATAAGTTAATAATAATTATTTGTTTTAGAGTCCCTCCCATTTCTTTGTTCATTATTTTTCTTTTTCTGTGAAACGATTATCTTGAATTTTTGGTAATATTTACTTTTCTTTCTTTTTTGTTTGTTTGAGGATGATATTAGGATCTTACCTCTCTTGCAACTTTTCATTCCTCCTGGAAGTTTTTAACATTTAATTTTTCAAGGTTCTATCCCTTTACTATTTTTCTACATTGCAGGATTTCATTTTGACTTTTTCTTTACTGTACTCATTACCAATTCATATTTTACTTTTCTTGTCTTAAGAATTTATTGTAGAATACTTAAATACTACTTTTTCCATCACTTCTCTTGTCAACCTTTGCCTCTCATTTTTTATTAACTTCCCTATGTAATTTCTTTTTACTCCTCTTTTATCCCATCTAGAACCACAGTTTTGTCAGAGGCTAGTTCTACTGCCTCTGAACTTTAGCAAACTTCCCTTGGGTAATTTTTGTCCTTTTCCTCCATTTACCTTACCTCCTTCCAGTTGTTGGTGGTATAAAAATATAAGAGCTATGTTAGGCGGCCTTAAATTTTGGAGTAAGGGATATTAAATAAAGTTAAATTTATAACTGATTGTTCATTTATAAAATTAAAAAATAGATTAACAAAACTTAGGAAGGCTTTCACTTCATTTGGTGGATCCCCTACAGAGAATTTATGGGCAAAATATGAATAAGAAAAACACAAGATTAGAAGGTATAGAGGGTTTTCTCTGCCTATAACTCAGAAGATGATGAATCCATCAAAATGAAAGATGGGAAAATACAGGAAAGAAATTAGAAAGCTTTCCATTACATATTTTTTCTTTCCCAAGTATGGGAGAGATGGACAAGAAATTAGAATAGCCATCAGGGCATTGATTAATTACTTGTTCATAGATATTATGGGGATATATAGAAGAAATAAAAATAAAATAGGAAATATATGCATTTTTATACAACATGAGGCAGCAAAAAATGAAGAAAAAGTAGGCAAAGTACAAAGAGTATCCAAAAAGTTTAAGACTTCACAAACAAGAGACTGGTAATAACTAGGCTACCTTAGAGGAATACAGCCAATGTAAATGATCAGTGATGGAATGTAATATAACAAGGAAAAACCACAGGGAAAGACAATTTTTGAAATTCATTAACATAATGAATGCATAGAAATAAGCCATGAATATCTGTTACCATCCAAGATGTGAAAAGGTGATTTGCTTCTGTAAACTAAAACAAAGCAAAAACAAAGCAAAACAAAAAAAAACCAGTGTACTCCAGGGGCTAGATATTTACCACATTTCAGCTTATTACCAGAAACCCAAAATGTATGTAGTAAAGAAAAATTGCTATAGTATCTCCCCAAGAAATGGGAACATAAAGTTTGTTTTCAGATTTCGTTTACTTTATAGACTAAAGCACACAGTTTGATCTCTCTGCTAACATTTTCTCTTCACTTTCCATTATAATGTGGCAGAAAGGTATTTGTATTCACCCACAGAAAAATGTTTCTTCTCACATCTTTAAGATTTATATAGGCCCTTTCCAGACTCGATTGTTTGTTCTGTAGTTTGTATTATCTATTGGATGGTCAACAAGGAGATCTGTTACAGCTAACATATTGTGTTAAGGCCTTCACATCAGTTTTAAATCTCTCATATTTCTCTTGCCTTTTAGGGTTTTTTTTAATAAAGGGAGGAAATTGTATCCATCAGATTTGTTGTTTTAGCTTTGTATCTGGGTGTTTTGTTTTTTTTTAGGTAAAACCAAAATATAAACCATGCAAAATGAAGCACTTGGTCCACAAAGGGGTTGCCCTCTTAAATAGTCAGTCTATCATTGAGTACTTTATGAAGTGGTTTCTATGTGCCAGGAATTGTGCTAAACTCTAGTAGTACCAAGAAAGACAAAAATATATTCCCTGCCTTCAGGAAGCTAACATTTTAGTGGGAGAAATAACATGCAAATAACTATGTAGCTACAAAACATACAGTTCAGATGGGAGAAACCTCAGAGACAAGTAAATAAGGGCAGAATGGACTGGGAAGTCTAAAGAAGGTAGGATTTGAGTTGAGTCTAGAAGGAAGCCAAGAAAGCATGGCGGAGGGGTGGCTAGGTGGTGCAGTGAATAAAACACCGGCTCTGGAGTCAGGAGGACCGGAGTTCAAATGTGACCTCAGTCACTTAACACTTACTAGCACTGTGACCTTGGGCAAGTCACTTAACCCCAATTGCCCTGCCCTCCCCCCTGCAAAAAAAAAAAAGCATGGAGGAAGTAGTAAAGAGGGAGAGCATTACAGAAATGATGGCCAGCCTATGCCAAAGCAGAGATGGAAGATGAAGTGTTCTGTGAAGAGCAGTGAATAGGCTAGTGAAATTGGATCCCAGAGTGCAGGGAGGAGAGTTGAAGTGTAAGACAACTGGATAGAAAGCAAGGGACTAGGTAATGAAGGTCTTTAAATGCCATTCAGACAATCTTATATTCAGTCTTGGAAGTAATAGGGAGTCACTGGAGACTATTTAGTGGGATAATGATATGATCAGACCTGCTCTTAAAAAAAAAATCTTGGGGGTGGCTAGGTGGCGCGGTGAATAGAGCACCGGCCCTGGAGTCAGGAGGACCTGGGTTTGGATCCAGCCTCAGACACTTAACACAAAAAATATCCATGTGACTTTGGGCAAGTCATTTAACCCCAATTGCCCTCTAAAAAGCAAAAAGAAAAATATCTTTGGTGGATGGATTGTAGTGGAAAAATATTTGAATTAGGGGACCTACTAGAAGGTTTTTGCAACACTCTAGACTTGAGGGACTGCACCAGGGTGTAGCAGCCAGCACCCCAAGTGTCCTCAGGGTTTGCTGCCAACACAGGTTCTTAGATCTGCTTTGATAAAGGAAAGCAACTCAAAATGGGTTAACAAGCTTACTTTAATCAGTCAAATATGTATCGTTTACCTAGTTCAGGGGAAAAAGGTCAGCACCCTGAACTTCAAAGTATACAGTCAGAATTATCAAGACAGAAACAGATCAAGTAGACAGATTTCCAAACTGTCCAACCATTACATCCATACCAAATCAACATCTGGTTTTCAACATCTGGGTTTTTCAAAGCCGAGGGGGGGCTCTCAACAACAGCTTCCCAGAATCCAGATCAAATCACAGAACACTTCTCAAAGTGAGCCCCAAAACAAAGCCTCAAATCAGGGTTTATATACCCTTCTCCTGGCTCAGAGAATGTAACAACCTTATTGACCCACTGGCCAATCAAGAAGTATCTACTGAAAAACAAGCCTCCCACCCCAGGCTCCAGGTGCACTTTAGCCTAGGGGCAGGGAAGATCTTTAAATTTACATTCCCATTACACAGGGTGGTGATATCATCTGTGGAGAGACTTACTGGGAAATGCTGTAATGGTCAATATGACAAGATTTGACAACAGATTGGATATGTAGAGTTACTGTGAATACAGATTGATGGTGACAGTAAACTTGTGAGCCTGGGAGATGGGGAGAATAGTCATCTCTGTAATAATAATAGGAAAATTGGAAAGAGGGAAGGGTTTCTGATGAAAGATAATGAGTTTTGTTTTGGATATGTTGAGTTTGAGATGACTGCAAGATATCCAATCTGAGCTCTCCAAAAAAGAGTGAATATCACCGAGGGGTGATGAAAAAGTACTAAGAATTAGACAAAATCAGGGCAGCTAGATGATGCAATGGATAGAGTGCTGAACCAGGAGGGAAGAAGACCTGAATTCAAATCTAGCTTCACAGTTAGTAGCTGTGTGACCCTGGGCAAGTAATTCAACTTCTATCTGCCCCAATTTTCTCATGGAGAAAAAATATGAAGATGATGATAATAACAACTATCTCATAGGTTGGTGAGGATAAAATGAGAGAAATTTTGTAGAACCCTTTGTAAATTTTAAAGTTCTACATAAATGCAAGCTATTGTGGTTTAAGGAAGAAAGACTTCCTCAAAATGTCAACCGAGCTGAAAAACAAGGTGGATACTTTTACCATCTAGAATAGAAGAAGAGATTGAGTAATAGCTAATATTGTTTTGTCAAGAGAAAGTATTGACAGAGTAGTCTAATCTCTTCAAAGTGATAACACTGGTAGGGAAAAAAACGTTCTTAGCTTCACCGGATTTTTGTGTTCTGCTTCACACTTCCGTATTTCAATGAAATCTGTGATCATATTGTTCTGGGAACTCCCTTTATGCCACTAAAGATCACAAACCATGGATGTCTTCTAATCCTGAATGGTTCTTTTCCATGTCCTTCCTTAAATTTTCCATAGGATCTCTACTGATGGGATAGAGAGCTTCTTTTAGTTTTTTTTTTTTAATTTTGTGGATATCAGTGAAACTTTCAATGTGTCCTCAACCGCATTGTCCTGTCTCCTTTTCTAATGATAAATGCCTTTGATGATGTTTCTTACACCTCCATTTTTTATACAAGTTATCTTTGTTAATATGCTATAACCAAATCCCATCATGTGTCTCACCATGATCCTGTCACCTGCAGTTTTGATTTTTTTGAAGATTATTGCAAATTCCATAATTTGCAGTCATATTGCATCACTGGCAAAGTATTAGTTTGGTATGCCTTGTTATAATAATCTTCTCAAAGTCATCAATGAAATTTTAAAATGAAGTAAAATAAAACAGTGCCATATAATCTTTATTTGGGTATCATAATAAGTTAAAGGTTATAGTTAGCCATCACAATGTTACTGATACCAGTAATGGTGGCAAGGAGGGGAAGCTAAGTGAGGTTCCCTGAAAGCTTATTTGTTTGATATTTTTATTTGTCTGAATAGATTCTCCCTTCTTCTGTCTGCAGTAGTAATATCTGAAATGTATATAAAACAAGCCAATGTTCCAAGATGTTTCACATTCATTATACCTCTGAACTTTGTGTGACAGATTAGTGATTATTTCAAGACCTTCACTGTCCTAGAATATCAGAGTCCTTTTCTCCACAGAAAGAGACATGTCCTGGTTCTGGATCTTCTAGGTATCTACCAGTACAACAATAATGATTTTGCATATAACTCATTTCCAAAAGAAGTCTGACTATCTGCTTGTCTAGTAGAAATTCTGTATGCAAAGTCATACAAATAAATGAATGCTAGGATGGATCCTATGACAAGCAGTAACATCAGATGTATAGTAAACAATTGTTGGAGGCTATAGAGGTTTTTTCATTTTTTTATTTTTTTGCCTCTTGGAGGGCAATTGGAGTTAAGTAACTTGCCCAAGGTCACGTGGCTAGTTTTTTGTGTGGGTGTTAAGTATCTGAGGCCGGAACAAAACTTGGGTCCTCCTGACTCCAGGGCCGGCGCTTTACTCACTGCACCACCCAGCTGCGCCAGCTTTAGAGTTTTAATGGAACTTTGGGAAACTTTAAAGATAACATCTGTGAAGGAAGGATATTAAGTTGACAGAAATAATATAAACAGTCATAATCAAAGAATTTACTCCAATATCTAAATGGAACTGTGATCTCATGATCAGAGGGTATGCACTGCATCATGGAATGATGTATCATGGACTGCAACCACTCCATACCTATTTTGTAGAAGTCTTGTGATTGTCCTCTCACAAGTTTCCTTCAAGAAGTTGATTGAATATTTTGGGTGCCATGCTTAATACCCCTCAACATTGCAAGGAGAGCAGTGGAATGTAGAACCAGTATACCATCATTTTTACTCAAATATTTTCTTGATAACATTCTCTTTCTTTTCTTTTTTTTTTTTTTTGCTTTTTTTAGGGGAAGGTAGGGCAATTGGCGTTAAGTGACTTGCCCAAGTTCACATGGCTAGTTTTTTTTTTTTTGTTAAGTGTCTGAGGCTGGATTTGAACTCAGGTCCTCCTGACTACAGTGCCAGTGCTCTATTCACTGTGTCACCTAGCTGCCCCCTTGATAACATTTTCAATGACACATTGTGACATGGAGGTGATCCTGGGTTCTTGAAGACTATGCAAATGGAATTTGTGCAACTTTTAATATACTAGAAAAACATCAAACACTATCCCAGAAAAACATTCTGTGCCCCAGGCAGGTTTCGTGGTTTTATTTTTTCCAAAGGAAGCATAGAAATTACAGAAACATTTTTTAAAATTAGTGGTCTTTGACTGACTCTGACAATAACATGCCGAAGGCTATGAGTACCGTTACTGACCCTCTTCTCTTCTGAGGCTTCTCCTGACTCTTCAGACTTGGTCCCCACATCTCCACAGCTTTCTCTCCCTGGAAGATCCCTCCGCCTCTACTCCCATTGGTGAGATCTCCTGGAACCTCCGTTTTAAGGAGATGACCAAAACCTTCATCTCCTCTTTTGCTGACTCTGTTCCTCCTGTCTTCCCCTCCCCCTCCCTCTGTGTTTCAGTTCCCTTTCATGTGTTCTCTTTCCCCGTTGGCTCCTTCAGGCCAGGGATTGTCTTTCTTTTTGTTTTTTATCTGTATCCCCAGCTCTTAGCACAATCTCCTGCACATAGTAAACACTTAATAAATTCTTGGTGATGTGTTCTGAGCACCAACCTAGCTAAGTATGGAGAAGCCAATCATGGATAGGTCGAATTTTTGTCTGTGGCATTCTACAATTAAGGAAATTAAGAAGAAAATATGAGAAGAAAAGAATTAGTTGGAAAGATTTAAAGACTGAACCACATAATTAAGAATAAAAAGTCAGGAACAGTCTTGGCATAGCTAAAATGAAAGCAGGATTTGAAATAAAGGTAACAAATTACAGCAAGGCAGATTTCAGTTTGGCAAGTTTCCCCATAGTTATAATTGTCCAATATGCAATGAACTGATGGTAGATAAGGGGTTTGTAAACTTCTTTGTGTCATGGACCCCTTTTGCAGTCTAGTGAAATATATGGACCCCTCCTCAAAATAATGTTTTTATAATCACAAAATAAAGTACAAAGCTTATAAAGGAAACCAATTGTACCAAAATACAATTGTGTGTATGTGTGTGTATGTGTGTGTGTGTATGTGTGTGTATTTAAAGTTCATGGACTCCCGGTTAAAAAACCCATCTCTAGAGGTAACAGGAATGGAATGATGTAATAATGGAATAGAATGTGTGTGTGTGTGTGTACACATGTGCACACATGTGTATGTGTTCCCCTTCTTCCCGCTTTGCATGGGAAGAGCTGGGTGATCCTTGGCCAGTGTCTCCCATGTTATGCAATCAATTCCAAAGTTCTTCAAAGAGATTTTGAGAGGGTCGCTGCATCACTTCCTCTGACCACCATTGAGTCAAGAGAGTCATCCTGATGAATATCAGGCTACTGGACCCAGATGGTTCTGGAGGAGAAAGTGAGACTGGTAACCTAACAAAACCCTCCCTCACTCAAATCCAACTCAACTGCTAAGTCACATCATCATTCCCTGATGTCATGGTCCTATTTGAGAACAAAGACAACAATGAGAATCTGAGAAAGTCACTCAATTTCTGTGTCTCAGGCAACTCTCCATATACTATAAACTGCTGAGCAATGCTCAACTTGCATTGGGAGAGGGAGGGTCCTAGACACTATGAGTCTCTGATCAGGTCACTATCTGTAAAATGGTGATAGTTAACAGCACCTTCTTATGGGGTTTTTGTGAGGTTTAAACAAGAATAATCTATCTCTCTACCTATCTATATCTAGATATCTCTATTATATTTCTATATAAATGTTTTGTTCTTGATGTACGTGTTATTATTTTTACACCAATAAAATCTCAGGTCTGGTTAAAAAAAAAAAAGGAGGGCAACTGGGATTAAGCGACTTGCCCAAGGTTACATGGCTAGTTTTTTTTTGGTGTGTGCTAAGTGTCTGAGGCTGGATCAGAACTCAGGACCTCCTGACTCCGGGGCCGGTGCTTTACTCACTGTGCCACCTAGCCGCCCTTTTTTTTTTTTAGGAGCAAAGGAGAGACACGACAGAGTCCTTTATTAGAAAATATATAAAAATCCCAGGGTTCCCAGACAGAACTGGTGGGGAGACACCCCAGAAGAGAATCCCGAAGGGGAGGGATCATGCCCCCCACAACTGACATATGACCTCCCTAGGGACCATAAATAAAATAAATATTCACAGGGGCCCAGGAAGGAGGGTCATACCCAAGCCCTCTTTTGGGGGGTTCATTCATGAGAGGTATGAAAACAAAAGATTGATCAACACTTTTCATTAATGTTGTTGAAGGAATTATTTTTCAGGTATAAGTTGGCTAAACTTCTGAAGTTCCTCCCAGTATGATATTGCGTATCATTCTAAAATTTTCTGATTATTAAGAAATCCAGGGGTGGCTAGGTGGTGCAGTGAATAAAGTATGGGCCCTGTAGTCAGGAGGACCTGAGTTCAAAATCTGGCATCAGACACTTAACACAAAAAACTAGCCATGTGACCTTGGGCAAGTCACTTAACCCCAATTGCCCTACCTTCCCCCTCCAAAAAAAAGGCAAAAAAAAAATCCAGATTATAGAACTATCACATTATGTTTGATTCTTGCAAAAAACACCTCATTAAAATTTTTTCATAAGAAAATAATTACACTATTTCAAAATGATGGAAATAAGACCATAGTATGATGTATTGTGTGCATTTATATTTTTAAATTGTGTTTTTCCAAGGCACAAAGAAGTAGGTACTAGGGCAAAAGAATTTGAAATAAGCATATTCTTACTGCCTTATCAATTCTGTCCTTGAGATTAAATATTTATTTCAATTTTTACAGAGCTATTATTACATAGATCTAAGTATTCTTTCAGACTTATTGAAAAGGAAAAACTATATTGTGCTTGGGCTGTTTTCCATAGGGAAAGCAATTTTCATGATTTAGAGTAAGGTAGAGAGAGGCCTACATTGTTTATCTACTCTGGTAAATTAATAATGCTGTAAAAAAATTTAATTGAAAATGCTGTTCTTCATATTTAGAGATTATGCCACTGGTTTGTCATTAATTGGGGTGGTATAATGGTGGTACTTTGTAAGAAGTGCTGGTCCTGGAGTCAGAAGACCTGTATTCAAATCCTGCCTCTGCTAATTTTGATGGCAGGTAAGTGGCACAATGAATACAGCACCACACCTGGAGGCAGGAAGACCTGAGTTCAAATATGGCCTCAGATACTTACTAGCTCTGTGACCCTGGGCAAGTCATGTGACCCTGTTTGCCTCAATTCCCTCATTTGTAAAATGACCTGGAGAAGGAAATGACAAGTCATTCCAATATCTTTGCCAAGAAAATCCCAAATGGAGGCACAGAGTCAGACAGAACTGAAACAGCTGAACAACAAACCTATGAAAATTCACTTAACCCCTCTGGACCCAAGTTTCTTCCTCTATAAACTGTCTTCAAGTACATGGCCTCTATGTTCCGTTCCAGTTCTAAATCTATGATTCCATGAATATCTTGAGGTCATGACAAGAATTATGGAGTTTGTAGTGTGTAAATATGTTTAACATGCTTGTACACATATGACTTAGATTACTTGCTATCTTGGAGAGGGGGAGGAAAAGAAGGGTGTGAGACCAATCTGGAACTCAAAAATCTTACCGAAATGAATGTTAAAAACAATCTTTACATGTAATGAGAAAAATAAAATATTATTAAGTGAAAAAAAAAGTTTAAAAAGTTAAAAAAAAGAATTCTGGAATTTGGTATGCAGTTTGTGGCTGTGGAACAGAATAAAAAAATAAGGAAGGAGTAGCTGTTTTGAGGAAGCTCCGGTTTTAGGAAGATAATAGGGAAATAATTATTAGGGAGATAATAATAATTAATAATAGCATTTATATAGAGCTATAAGGTATAGGAAGCACTTTACATGTTATCTCATGTTAGTCCCATAATAACCCTGTGAGGAAGATGCAATTATTTTCCCATGTTCTCTTAATTTTGCATTTGGAGAACCTGAGACTGGGAGAGATTAAGAGTCTTGCTTTCAGGATCACACAGCTAAGAAGTATCTGAAGAAGGGTTCAAACTGAGATATTCCTGACTCTAAGTCCAGTACTCTATCCACTATACTACCTGGGTGCCTCCATGTAGAGAAACATGTATGCATACATACACATACATATATACATACAATACCTAAATATTCTCCCAGCTAAACTCGCCACATACTCTCCCACAAATACATGCATTGTCAGTGAGAAGAGAAATATAAGCTTAGAACAGTTTGACAGCGAAACACACATGTAAGTAAGGGACGTAAGTCAGGGCTTTAATATCCTTTTTCTTTTTCTTAGAGCCCTCCAACCTATCCTCCCTAGGTGCAGCACTTCTCCTGGGCAGGACATTAAGCTGGAATTTTGAGTCTGCTATTCTTTATAGCTCCATTCAGACTTGCTAGATTTAAGTTTCTCGTGAATTCATAGTTGACTCTTTGTTGCGCCAAAGGTTATGCCCCTTGAAGCTTCTCCTTCCCCCCGGTTCTCCTTGTCTGTCTTTCTCAGTGGGTGTCATGTCTCATCAGGGCACGTCATTCCCCTGTAAAGCATCCTGGCCAGAGCATGGAGGAAAGATGATTTTTCTCCTCCACTGCCCTCTGGTAAAGGCACAGGGGACACATTTCACAAAGCTCCTCCATGCCTTGTACTCTCAGAATCTTTTGATCCTGGACAGTCATAGCTTTTTAAAAGGCCTTGTCAGTGAGCCAAAATCAAGCTGTTCTTTGAATTCAGGTACAGAAACTCATTTGTTCTTTGTAAAGGGATACCATGTGTTTGCACTTTATTGCTATGTTTACTTTGTTACTTCTGTAATCTGCCCCATTCCTTCTGTTGCTATATCTAAAGTTTAGTGTAGTACTTTACAAAATCCTACCCAGTATATTATTTTTTTAAAAATTGAAATTATATCTATATACATCTTGTTTGTAATTTTACTGGCCAGTTAATTCTCATATGCTTAATTTTTTTTTGCTCCTTTTTGTAAGGATTTTTTTTTATCAATTGTTCTTATTTTGTTTTATATGTGTGTTGATTTACTTTAAAACACACAATTTTGCTGAATTTTTTCTTGATTGCAATTTTTTGTTGATTTTCTCGAGTTTTCTAAAGTAGCATCGTATTTTCTTCAATTAGATATTTTTAGACTCTACTTAATCATCCAATAAAAATTTATTTATTGTGACAAAGAAGAAACAAAAGAAAAACCAAACCAAAATGCAATCTCTGCCCTCTAAGAAGTTTATATTCTATTCAGAGGAAAGACAGAAACAAAGTATATACAGATATGTAAATATGACAGTGTGTTCAAAATCAATACAAAATTATATCTTTCATGGTCTGTGATAAGTCTTGAAGTAAATTGGATTCCAAGAGGCAAAGGTTGAGAGGAGGTTTATTCTGAACATCAGAGTGAAAGTCTGTGCAAAGGCATAGATAATGAAGAGGAAATGTCATTTACAAAAAGAAATAAATAGGACAGTATGGACAAAATGTAGAGTGTGTGAAGGAAAATAATGTTCAGTAAGCCTTGAAAGAAGGCAGGTTGGAATGAGATTGTGAAGGTTCAAACAAAAGAGTATCCATTTTACAGTAGAGATCATAGGGAAACATCATAGCCTCTTTAGAAGGTAAGTGGCAGGAGCAAATTCAATGCTTGATCATTATCAGTTTGGAAATTATGTGGAAGATTGTTGTTGTTCGACCTTCATTTCTGAAGAGGACCAATGACATCAGGAGGGGGATGTCTTGATTTGCAAGTGAATTGGATTTAAGTGAGGCAGGGCTGTGCAAAATCACCAGCCTCCCTCACTCCTCCAGAATCATCTGAGTCCAGTGGCAAGACATTACTCCGGTTGCCTGGAGATACAGTGGGAGTTATGTGGAAGATAGATTAGAGAAAAAAGTAGTATGAAGTACGATGGACAGTGAGGAAACTATTGTAATAGTTCAAGTGAGAGGTGACAAGGACTTGAACTAAGGTAGAGACTGTGTGAATAAAGAGGCAGAGCCAAATGCAATAAATGTGGAGCGAAAATAGACAAGACTTGGCAAGTGATTGCATGTAGAAATGAAAATGAAGATGATGCCAAGATCATGAAGCAAGATGACAAAAAGAATAATACTATTTATGACTGAAATTGGGAAGTTCCAAAGAATTTCAGGAATTTGAGATTAAGACGCCTATGGGTCATCCAGTTGGAAATGTCCAAGGCTTAGTAATTGGTAAGTCTGGAGTTCAAAAAAAGAGACAGAGAGATAGAGATAGAGAGATCTTGTAGTTATCCAATTCAATTATAATTAATTTAACCTTTAGGAAATGATGGAGCCACCATGAAGATGTAAATGTAAAGAAGAAGGCTAAGGATAATATCTTAAGCAACATCCATGGTGAAAGGTAAGGCATAGTTCTATAGGAGAAAGTAGTCAGGCAGCTAGAAAAACAACCAAAAGAGAAAACTGTCATGAAAGCCTGTAGTGGATTCTGCTCACTATGTATGTAGACATGATATATGATAATAAAGCATGGGAAATATAACTGTAGCGGTTGCTCTGTCATCCAGTGATATTATCCTGAGCTCATGTAAAGTTTTTGAAAGTTACAGAATTATTCTGCAGTGACCAAGCCTAAAATATTATTTTAGGGAAAAATAAAACTTAAAGAAAAATTTAGAATGAATAAACTAAACTAATATTAAGGAGGAAAGAATGTCTTGCCTATGTGGGAGAAGTGTGGTAGGATGATAGACAAATCCTTTATCATGTAGTCTGCTTATAAATATATGAGTATTGAAATTTCATGGTTCATCAATATTAGCTATGTAATTGGCTTTTGTTCATGATGAGGATATAGTTGGATTCCATATTGGGAATTTGTTTCAATTGATAAAGGGTTGGAATAATTTGCATTTCACTATTCTCACTGATTTATCTGTTCCTTTAACGTATCTATTCATATCAGTCAAAATTGAGTTAAAGGGTACATTCTCTCAGTCCCCTTTTCAGAACACCAAGTTCAAATAAATTCCAGCGGCTCTTTTTTGCTGAAGGTGTTTATGTAGAAGGAGACATAGATTTTTGAACATGGACATTGTGGGGATTTGTTTAGCTTCATTAGCATATGTGTTTAAAAGGTTTTGTATTTCTTTTTTCTTTGTTTTTCTTTGAATTGGGATGAGGTAGGAGAAAAAGAAAATAAATGCTTCTTAATTGAAAAAATAAAATGAAATTAAAAATAGTTTAAAAAAAACTAGAGGGGGAAGGTAGGGTCATTTTTTCTGGTTCCCTGTGTGAAGAAGCTCTTTGTTGGGATGAAGTGGGGGCTTAGACTCAAGTGTTTTAACATCAATGATGAGAAGAAACAGGGAGAAGATCAGATACACTCTGTCCTGTCTTCAGGTTGCTAGCTGTTTAAAGCACAAGTACCTCTTGTGCTTGTGTGTTTGGCTTATGTCCCTAGATATTCAGAATCTCATTAAGGGACGAAGAATGAGGAGGAAAAAATATACAGCCCCCAAACTTCCTAACACACAGCTATCAAAAAATGGAACAAAGAACTGCTTTGGGACAACTTGTCCCTTCCCTTCTCCCACATAAGCAACAGCTAAATAATTTTGAAGGATACTATATAGAAGATTCTTGTTCAGGTATGGGTTGGCCTAGATGGACTCAGAGCTTCAACTTTGAAATTTTGTGAAATAGTTTGTAGAGGTGCTCATATTTTTATCATCAGAAGAAATGATGCCTATCAAATCACAGATCTTTGGAAATATTGAAGTACAAAATTACTGAAGTTATTTCAAGTGATCAAGGACACTGAACAATACCTTGTTGTCAATACTAGAAAGATCACAAGATTTGGAATCAGAAGACCTGGGTTTAAGTACTAGCTCTGCCTTTTACTAGTTGTATAATGTTGGAAAATGCTTTTAGTCTCTCTGAACTTCTGTTTCCTTCTATTTAAATGAGAATATAATGGATTGTAAAAGATTAACAACCTAGGAACTAGGTCAGCAGGTCCAATTCTATAAAGCCCTGTAGGGTAGGCAATACTATTCACCTTTGTACCTATACACCACTCCCAGAGAAAAAAATATCACTTCTCTCATTTTACATTTATCTCCTATTTTCCCTTAAGATACTTTGTACAAGTAGAACCAAGAGAACGTTGTATACAGTTACAGCAATATTGTTTTAAGAACAACTCTGAGTGACCAAGTTATTTTGACTATTACAAATATACAAATTAAGTACAAAGGACCTATGAAGGAAGATATTATATGCATCCAGGGGACTGATAAATAGAAGTATGTATAGAATGATTATACACACATGCACACACACACACACACACGTGTGTGTGTGTGTGTGTGTTTGTGTGTCTAATGGTAGCCATTTCTAGGGCAGGGGAAGGAAGATATAAAGGGGAAAAGAAAGCTACATGATAACTTTATTATGTATTTAAAAGGAATAACAAATTGTACATAATAGATCTGCAGTTTCATATGTAATCATCTTTTTCTATTCTATTATCTTATGGAAATTCTTATTTTATTTCTTAACTTCAGAATAATTTTTTAAAAAAGAAGTAAATTACAAAGAGCAAAAATTTCCTCCAGAGGGAGACTGGGAGCTGACTGAACACTGAAGGAGTTTTGAGCCCATAACTATGAATATTAATATCAGTGGTGACTGTAGCATAGCTCAGGTGTAAGGGCAAAATAAGGAAACAAGGAAAAGGAAATCTCCTTAGTTCTGTTGAAGACATTAAGTGAAGCAGATAAGGTCCATAGAATAAGAAGAAGAAAACGGGAGTTAGTAGAATCAAACCCAGAAGAGTTGGCCTATATGTTTGAGGGGGTCTACCATTGTCCTGCCAGTTGGTGAAAATTTTGGAAGATTTTTGTTTCAACGGGTGTTCAACATTTGAAGGGCTATCATATGCAGAAGGGACTATTTGGATCCAGAGGTCAGAATCAGAAGCAATGCATGGGGATTGCAAGGAGGAAAATGTAGTTTGGGTGTCAAGAAAACTTCCTAATTATTCAAGGTGTCCAAAAGTGGAATGGGCTGTCTCTGGAAGTGATGAGTTCTTTCTCCTTGGTGATCTTCAAGAAGAAGCCAGGTAACTGCTTTTCAGATATATTATAGTGAGAATTCCTTTCATGTGTAGATTGGACCAGATTGCCACTGAGGTCCCTATCAACTCTCAAAGTCTGTGATACTACATTAAATCTGCTTTGGTATGTCTAGAGACATTTGTGTGTGTGTGTATAAGTATATATATATATATATATATATATATACATATATATACACACATATATATATATGTGTGTGTGTGTGTGTGTGTGTGTGTCTTGAACTCAGTGTTGACACTTCTTGAATAAAATAAGTAGAGACTCCCTCTTGATACACCTTCCTAAACCTGCTCACCACCTCTCTATTTGACAAGGTGGATAGAGAACTGAGCTTGAAGTCAGGAAGACCTGAATTCAAACCTGGTTTAGATATTTACTAGCTATGTGACCCTGGGCAAGTCATGTAACCTCTATATGCCTGAGTTTACTCAACTGTAAAGTGGGGATAATATTAGCACTTACTTCCTGGGTTTGTTGTGAGGATCAAATGAGGTATTTGTAAAATGATCGGCACAGTGCGTGACGCAAAGTTGGTACTTTATAAATGCTTATTTGCTTCTTACCTTCCTTCCCTCTACATGATATGTGAAGATAGATTCCCTTCCTAATTCTTCTTTCCAAGAAGTCTTTCCTTTCTTTTTTTTTCTTTTTGGAGGGGGGAGGGTAGGGCAATTGGGGTTAAGTGACTTGCCCAAGGCCACACGGCTAGTTTTGTGTTAAGTGTCTGAGGTTGGAGTTGAACTCAGGTCCTCCTGACTCCAGGATTGGTGCTTTATTCGCTGTGCCACCTAGCTGCCCCTGTCCAAGAAGTCTGAATGCCAAGTTCAAGACATTGCTATGACTTCTGGGTAACAGATACTTTGGGCATCCTGAGTCTCACGAGCAATACTCACAGCCTGGCTGCTCAGGAGACAAAGGGTTACACTGTAATGTACTTCCCAGTGATTCTCTTAACTATTCTATTAGTTGATTTATAGACTTTCTTTCAACTTCATTCTTTGACATTTGAAGTCCTCAGGAACAATGACCTCCTCTGCTCCATTTCAGTCGTGTGCTGACATGGCCACAGGTTGGACCTTCCCTTCTTTCAGCATTCTATCACCTCTAAGACCCAGAAACTTTAAATTCTACTTTCCATCCACAGTCTCCTATCTTTCTGCCCTCTGTCCTTCCATTCTCTTGTGTCCTTGTTCAGTAGCTTCAGTTGTGTCTAACTCTTTCTTGGCAAAGATACTGGAATGGTTTGCCATGTCCTTCTCCAGCTCATTTTACAGATGAGAAAACTGAGGCAAAGTGAAGAGACTTGCCCAGGGTCACACAGTAGTAAGTGTCTGAGGTCAGATTTGAACTCAGGAAGATAGGTCTAACTGGCTCCAAGCCTGGCATTCTGTCCACCGCACCACCTATCTGCCCTCCATATTCTTACTTTGAAATTTAACTTTTACTCTAACCTTATGATGACATTTTGTTCTTTGTCTCATCCCTATTTTCTTAGTTCACTTTTCTGCTCTGATTTCATTTGACTCCATGAATAAATATACTTAACACTTTAATATTTCATAAGCTCCTCTCTACCTTTTAGCATTTGTGACCATCTTTATCCATAGGCAAACAATCATGATCATTTAGTTTCTTCAGGGATTCTGTCAGTAAATAAACTGACAAAATTGAGGTAATTTCAACCATCAAAATTTATGTGAAGTAACCTTAGCTGTATCCTCATTGGTTCTTGAAAGTCCCTTCTATTTTGCCTGTATTGATTCCTCATCTCATCCCCCACACTGGCTTCTCTGAACCATTTTCCCCCCTCTTTACATCTACTATTCCCAGAATTAAAACTGGTTTTCTTTTTCACTGAAGTCTAAAGCTATCTGATGTGAATTCCTTCAATGCCTCTTCTCCATTCTTCAAAATATATCAACATCTCCATATATCTATATATCATCAGATCCAATAGCTTTAGTTCTCACCTTCCTATTTAAAGCTTTTGACAAAATTAACCCCCTGCTCCCATTCTTCCTACTTCTTTAACTGCTCCTTCACTGATGTCTATGGGGTCTTCAACCTGTTTCTACCTCCTTAATGTCAGAATTCTGTAGGAGTTTCTCCTTAGATCTCCTTTCTTCAGTGCAGCTCTCCTACCTTTTGATATTGACCCAGAGGTGTGCTGATAAACATGTAACAACCAGATTTTTTTTTAAATGCATGCATGATACACTTTTCAGTTTATTCTGGATCATTAATATTTTCTGTACTATTTTTTTAGGCCCAGATAATCCACAAAACAATGTCAAACCTTGATTTGAAGCATTTGCTGAGTTCTGCATTACAAATGCTTATACTGAAAAATTATCAATTGCCTCTGGCTCCAGCCTACTCCTGCATTGATACTCTTTTATGATGCCCCATCTAGGGTTGTTTTCTACCACTAAAGTATGTATCCCAGTCTTAGAAAGACAAAAATCTTGTGGTGTAATGAAAAGAGTGATAGACCTCAAGTAAGGAAAGAGACTTGTATTCAAATCCTGGCTCTGTTATTCACTAGTTATATGGTCAAAGTTGCTTACTTAAGTCTCAGTTTCCTCATCTGTGAAATGGGAACAATAATATTATCTCATAGGATCATTAAAGAAGGGGCGGCTAGGTAGCACAGTGAGTAAAGCGCCAGCCCTGGAGTCAGGAGGACCCGAGTTAGGTTCCAGCCTCAGACACTTAACACCCCTTACCACCCCCCCCCCACACACACACACACAACTAGCCGTGTAACCTTGGGCAAGTTACTTAACCCCAATTGCCCTCCAAAAAAAAAAAGGATCATTAAAGAAGCAGCTAACTATGTGGCAGTGTGACTAGGCTACTAGACATGGAGTCAAGGAGACCTGAGCTCAAATATGGCCTCAGAAACTTATTAGCTATGTGACTCCGGGCAGTATTTCCTCAGGGACAATAATAGCACTTAACTTCCAGAGTTTTTGTGAAGATAAAATGTGATAATATTTATGAGACACTTTATAAGCTTTAAAGTAGTATAGAAGTGCTAGCTGTTATTATTATTGTAAGAGAAGCATCTTGAAGGGCTTAAAGCATTAAATAAATGTGAATTATTATTACTCCCTGTGTTAGGAACAACATCTAATCTACTCCATGTAGGCTAGCTTAATTTTTTTTTTAACCAAAAGCAATGAAACCATTGGTCCACGTAATTAAGGTCAAATCATTGATAAAACATCTTGGTTGCTTAGAACATAATAGCCTAGCCCACTAATAATTAGCGTTACTCAGACTTACGGGAATATCTACTGCTATTCCAATCAACATCCTCTTCTGCGGAGTAGGTGCCCTTATGCTAAAAGTAGACTCCAGTAGAGCTACATTCCAACTGAATGGCTCTTGTATCCTTGCTGAATGTCTTTTCCATGATGCTGCAAGCAAATTAGAAGATCCCCTAGTATCCTTCTCATTCCTTCCCAGAGGAAAACAAGTATAAACACATTCAGGCCTTAATCTGAGTGATAGTTTAGCCCTTACCCTGGTCTTATGCAGCCTAAAAAGAAAACTTTGGGAGTTGACGTCAGGATCTAGGAGAAAACAATCTCTATTACAGCAGGGGGGAGTGGGATATACACATGGGAAGGATCAACTGTCTTATCTGTTCCATGCATAAGGCCAGCCCAGCCAAAAGCTGAGGAGCTCAAGTCTTGTTTCTTAGGGGAGTGAATAGGCCACGACGGAGATTTTATGCAATGCTTGTTTTGTTTTGGTCTCATGCGAAAGGAAAAGAACCACGCTTAAAACCCTATCTTAGTAATTGTGTCCTTGCTTGATCACATCAAAGTGCTCTATATGTAATAGTCATTTAATAGAAAATTTCAAGATTTTGAACTTTAAAGAGAATTTGGTCCCCATTTAGTTCAATCCACATCTACAAAAAAAAAAAAAAAAAACCTTAATACAGTACACCTTGTCAGAGAGCATCCAGGCTCTGTTTGAAGGTTTCATATGTGGCATTGAACCCTGGCCTTGGACTTAGGAAAACCTGGGTTTAAATTCCTCTCGTGTTTACCAACTGGCAAGTTTTTTAGTCAATTTTAGCAGTAGTTTTCTCATATATGAAATGGGGATGATAATAACTCCTTCCTCAAAAAGTTATTGTGAAAATCAGATGAGATGATATATGTAAAGTGCTTTGTAGATTTATATAAATATGAACTATTAATCTCTCCTCCCCCTGCTATGACCTCCTATAACAACCTATCCCAGTGGGGGAACCTGTGGCCTCAAGGCCACATGTGGCCCTCTAGGTCCTCATGCGCAGCCCTTTGACTGAATACAAACTTCACAGAACAAATTCTTTATTATTATTTGATATTTAATTATTTGTTATTATTTAATTAAAGGATTTGTTTTGTGAAGTTTGGATTCAGTCAAAGGACTGCACTTGAGGACCTAGAGGGCCACATGTGGCCTTGAGGCTGCAGGTTCCCCACCCCTGACCTATCCCATTTCTAGAGAACTCTAATTATTAGGAAGTTTTCCCTGACATTAAGCCTGAATTTGCTTCTTTGCAACATCCCTCTTGTTCATAGCTCTTCCCTTAGAGACAAGCTGAGCCAATCTAATGCTTCTTCCATTTAGAATGAATGGAAGAACCAGAAGTTAGGAAGACCTGAGTTCAAATCCAGTCCCAGACACTGGCAAAGTAACCCTGGCCAAGGGACTTAATTGCTGTCTGCCTTAATTTCCTCAGTTGTAAAATGGAGATAATAAAATAATGCCTACTTCCCAGGTTTGTTGTGAGGATCAAATTTGCAAAGTATTCAGCAGAGTTATCTGGCATATAGTAGGTACTTCATTAATGCTTGCCTGCTTCCTAGCTCTGTTCCCCCTACATGGCAAGTATGGTATGAGATAATGAGATATTATTTGTAAAGTGCTCTTTCAAACATTGGAACTTAGGCATCAAGTCCCACCCTGAGTCTTGTCTTCTGCAGTCTAACTACCTCATTTAAAAATGTTAAAACCCAAACCAGTGCATTGTGAGAATTAGGAAAGTCTCATGTTAGATGCAATCCTCCCCAGCCTCCTAATACCTTTGCCTGAAGAAAAAAAAAATAGATGGCATTGGGGGTTAGTGAACTCACTATAGTGATAACTGTGCTGAAAGGGTGCCTTTTCTCAGTGTGTGCTTGCTAAATGCTAAGTGACTGACTGCTCTTGCTTGAAAAGGGATGGCATTTGGACATCTCAGCCAAGCCTTCTTCCAGTCCACAGAGCAAACAGATGGTGAAGGCAGCAGATCCTATCTGAGAGCAGACGATGAGCCCCTCAAGTCCACCATAGACCTTTTTTTCTCCTGAACATTATTGCATTAACTCTGAATTACCAGGAGCAGTCACCCAATGCTGGCAGAATAGAAAACAGGATTGGTGACACTCATCAGTCAATGAAATTAAGGAATGGCCCGTAGGGTTTGTCATGAATTGCAGTTACAATGTACAAAACAGTCAATAAAACAAAACTTAGTATCTGGGAAACAACTGTACTTTAAAGCTTGTAGAACGGATCAATTCTGAGCAAAAACAACATTGTGAGCTAGGTGAGAAGTGTTTCTAAAACACTTATGCAACTCTCTTTGTTAAGATCTACAGTGTGTATTTCTTCCCATTTAGACCATGCAGGGCATTAACTTTATGGGTGGATGGGTTTTCTCATATATCTATTTATCTTTCCCTTCACATTTAGGCTTTTATTGCTTTCTCTGCAATAGCTGTGTGCTTTTTGAATTAGCTTTAGCAAAAAGTGTTTCTAAAATCCCCCCAAGGTGAAATCCTTAGAGTTTGCTGACTGTCAATCTAAAATGTGAAAAGACTTTCATGAAAATAACCCAGTGCCTTTTTTTGTTTCCAGGGAGCAATAGAATACTTCCCCACCCACCCCCAGCCTTGGTCCTCACTTGAGATGGGAACTCCAAATCAGTTGCTTAAATCTGTGAATTTAAATTAATTAAAACTGCTTAAATTCATGGATGGCCAGAGCTATGATGATATTAATACCTTGACCATGGCAATAATAGTTCATATTTATAGAATACTTTACCATTCTCTGAACATTTTACTCATAGTAACCAAGTGTGGTAGGTAGAATGAGTATGATTTTCTCCATTTTACCAATGAAGAAAATGAGACTGAGGAAAGTCATCCCTTTAATCTAAAGTTCTGTACATGATTCATGTTTTAATATCTTCCAACTAAGACACTAGCACATTAAAAATGTCCTTCTACTCTAGCCACCCACCCCCTCTGTACATTTAGAGTAAAGGAAATAGACAGACATTGATCATAACTGATTCTCCTTTAGCACTCTAAGATTTGCATAGTTATCATTTGATCTTTAAAACAATCCTGAAATAACTACTACAGAGGTTATTATTCTCTTTTACAGAGAGGGAAACTGAGGCTGGGAGAAATTGATTTTCCTGTGATCATATAGCTAACAACTGTGAGAGATAGGATTCGAACTCAGGTCTCTCCTAACTTGAAGTCCAGAACACTTTCCCCAGTAAAAGTTTGGGAATATGACTAATTAGAAAGATGGTGGTACACACAACAGAGCAGGGAAATTTAATAAAAGCATGAGCTTGCAGGGAAGAGTTGCATTTTCATTGTGTTTGTCCTTAGTTTTTGAAGAGGACCATGGCATCAGATGACATGACTTGCAGTTAACTTTTATTTGAAAGAGGGAGGGCTGTGCAAGATCACCAGCCTCACTTTCTCCTCCAAAGCCAACTAGATCCAGTGACCAGATATTCATCGGGATGACAGGAGATGACCCATATTGGTCATCTCCATTTTGATATGTTGAGTTTGAAGTACCGATGAGATATCTAGGTGGAGATGTCCAGCATCAAGAATTGATGTTGTGTGATGATGTGATGATGGAGTGTCCTCAGGTAGTACCTTTGTATATAGAAAACCACAGATTGGAAGATTCCATAGAGATGCTTCCCAGGAACTCTGGAGGGAAGAAAAGGTTATAATGAACTTTTTTTTGGCAATGGAGGAGAAATGTGTGGGGGGGCACAAAAAATACATCATTGTCTCCTGACCTAAACTGCCATTGCCCTGGGTACTGAGGCAAATGACAATTCACAGTATACAAAGGGAACCTGGCAGGAACACACATTTTGAGACACAGAGACAGAGATAGAAAGAGAAACAGAATTATAATGAGAGAGAGAGAGAGACAGAGAGAGAGAGAGACAGAGACAGAGAGAGAGAGACAGAGAGAGACAGAGAGAGAGACACAGAGAGAGAGACAGAGAGAGAGACACAGAGAGAGAGAAACAGAGAGAGACAGAGACAGAGAGACAGAGAGAGAGACAGAGAGACAGAGACAGAGAGAGACAGAGAGAGAGAGACAGAGAGAGAGCCAGAGAGAGACAGAGACAGAGAATTATAATAAAAGAGAGAAAGGAAGAAATGGGACAAAGCCCAAGCAGAGATTAGAGGGATGGGATCGATCACACATGTTGAGAAGTTGACCTCAGCTAGGAAAAGGACACTATTATCCTCAAAGACTAAAACAAAGGAGGAGAGAATGATATAGGAGAGTTTTGAGGGTATAAGGTTAAACTCATAACAGATGACTTAGAGTTCCTAAGTAAAATAGTAAATATGGTCTTTGCTTAGAGGCAAAGTGGGGTAGGGAAGGAAATAGACTAGAAGAGAGGAGAAGGGAGGGAAGGAAAGGGAAGGTTTGAAGTAACCACTGTGGGGTTGTAATAAATTCTATCACATTACAATAAAAGGACTAGAGCAGGATGGTGATGGCTTAGTTTAGCTTAAATAACATAAATTTGTAGTGTACCCAGTTGGTATTGTGGCATGACTTCCTCCAATACCATAAAACAGCAGGAGATAATGTAGGTAACCCCACACCGGGATCTGGCAATGCACAAAAACTGAGAGAATACAGGAGCAAAGGATTCAAAGGTCAAGGACAATGTGTGTGGTTAAACTGACTATTGATTAAAGACTGAAGGGAGGAAAGTGAAGTCAGAATAATAGTGCCTAGAAGAACAGGGAGGAATTAGAGTTTCTAATGAGCATACAGAATAGGTTTAGGTGGAATGAAATAGAAGAAGAGTTTGGAGTATAGCAGATTATGACCACCATTCAAGTTCTTGAAAGTAGTATGATTATGAGTGATTATGAGATCTAAAAAATATCCATTTCTGTGGGTGACTGATGAGGACTGAAAAAATGTGGTCCCCGGAGTTGAAGAGATTGATGAACTTGGAAACCACAATCTTTGAAGGGACAGAAATATGAATCTCAGAGTCCCCAAGTATAAAGGCAGAAGTTGGAATAGAGAAGAAGACCATGTGCCTCGTCCTGAGGTCTTTGAGAAAGAGGTCCATGGATCATTGTAACAAGTGGAAGGGAAGGGAATACATGTTTATTAAATGTCTACCATGTGGCAGGCACTATACTAAGCAGTATGTGCACGTGTTTTCTTATTTTATCTTCAGAATAACTCTGTGAAGTAGGTGCTATTATTATTCCCATTTTAAAATTGAGGAATCTGAAGCAATGATTAAGTGTCTTGCTAGTAAGTGTCTGAAACTGGATTTAAACTTAGATCTTCCTGACTCCAGGCCCAGTGCTCTAGCCATTGTGCAACCTAACTGCCTAAGGGATTTAGAGAGGGTATAAGGATAAAGCATAAATATATAACATATAATATGTAATATATAAAATAAAGTATATATATATATATATATATTATAAAGGTATTAAAAAGGATCAAGCCAGTCAATTAGCAAGCTTTTATTAACACTTGCTGTGTGCCAGACACTGTGCTAAGCAATGAGTTACAGAGTAAAGAGAAAATAACCTTTACCTTCAAGGTGCATACATTATACAGTAAACTTCAGAAGAGTTTTCTGAGTGATAATAGAAAAGAGACATTCTGGAAATGTCAGTAAGGAAGGAAGAGTGACTAATTCTCTTCTTGCCCTAATGTTTTGGGGAGTGAGGGATGAAAGAAGGAAAGACAGCATTGGAGAGGATCTGAATACACACCCAGTGTCAATTTTCTCTGTCTCATCCCAAGATGGAATATAATAGAAACCCAGATAATGGCTTGTAAACTAGGGGATACTTGCTCTGCCAGGACTGGTCTCTAAGACTATGATCCTAGGTGGAATCAGGATACCTGGAATTTGGATGCTGTAATGGGAATGTAAATTTTAAAGCTCTTCCCTGCCCTTAGGCTTAAGGGTACCTGGAGCCTATGGTGGGAGGCTTGTTTTTCAGGAATGCCCACACTTTGATACTTTTTGATTGGGCAGTGGGTCAAGAAGGTTGTTACATTCTCTGAGCCAGGAGAAGGCTATATAAGCCCTGATATGAGGCTTTCTTTTGGGGCTCACTTTGAGAAGTGTTGTGTGATTTGATCAGATGAGACTCTGGGAAGCTGTTGTTGAGAGCCCCCCGGCTTTGAAAAACCCAGATGTTGATGGTAACTGTGATTTGGTATGGATGTAGTGGTTGGACAGTTTGGAAGCCTGTCTGCTTGATCTGTTTCTCTGTCTTGATAATTCTGTGTGTATACTCTGAAGTTTGGGGTGCTGGCCTTTTTCCCCTGAACCAGGTAAACGATATATATTTGATTGATTAAAGTAAGCTTGTTAACCCATTTTGAGTTGCTTTCCTTTAGCAAAGCAGATCTAAGAACCTCTGTTGGCAGCCACCCTGGGGATGCTGGGGTGCTTGCTGCTACAGATGCTCAGCACTCATCACAGATCATTCAGTAAAGTGGTGCAACTAACACATGATAAGTCTGAGGCAATGTTGTTTTATGAAACACTTCGATGATCCAGGGTTAAGTAGATTTTTCTATTCAAGTGGCAGTAGGTTTTGAATAAGGTTTATCTTAAAATGTCACTGAAAAAGGCTGGAAATGGGACTTTGGCATTCACTCCAGTAGTCAGGAAACCATGTGCATTACCACTACAAAACTTGATGAGAAAGGGAACAACCAGAAGCCCTAAATTTAGTACCTATTTCTATAAGTTGTTTTCTTTGAACAGGATCTGTGATCTCACTGCCAAATAATACTAACATAGAGAATTGTTCTCAGTGGTTAAGTGATTTGCTCAGTCAGTATCAGCAGCACTTGCATCAGAAGCAGCACTTGAACCCAGGACTTATTGAGCCAGAGGCCAGATGTCTATCCACTACATCATGTGGCCTTCCACAGATCACATGTATTTACTTAAATTGCTCAAAGATGTATGATTTCATTTTTCTACCAAAGGCAATTACAGCCCTTCTATTTCTTATATAATCTTTGTGAATTAACATGGCTAAAACAATCTATCACCCTGTAGACAATCTATATATGAGTGTCAGAAGTTAGCTAGCCTAGTCTTGAGATGAGTGAGGTATAAGCTGTCATCGGACCAGTGTTCATAGCCTTTCCACATGGTAGCATTCTCCAAATATTGTGTCCCACTGACAGCCTTTGAGAGCCCAGAATCATCTTGATACCCTGAAGAAGCATCTGAATTAGACTTTGGAGGATGGAATACAAGGCACATTCAGGACAAAGGAATTGGAAAGGAACCACAAAGTACATCTAGATCAACACCCTGATTTATGAATGTGGAAACTGAGACCCAGAGAGATAAAATAATTTGCTTGAGGTCACATAATCATGCTTGTGGTATTTGTACAAGCTATATTAAATATATATGTGTATATATATATATAATTATATTAATTTTTATAAAGATTCACTTCCTCTTTTTGTAGCAGTAAGTCATTCCTCACCTCTACTTAGTTTAAAGATTTCCTTCAAAACTTAGTTCAAATCCCACCTTTTACAGGAAGCCTTTCCCAGTCTCTCCAGCAATTAATACTTTTCTTTCTGAAATATTTTTTCATCTACTCTGCATATTACCTTGCAAATACTTATTTATATATTGTCTCCCTTTTTAGAATGTAAGTTCCTTTAGACAGGGACTATTTTTGTTGTTGTTTGTTTTGTTTTAGTTTTTCTTTTCTTTCCCTTGTTTTTATTTTATTCTGTATTTGTTTTTTATTTTCTTTGTGTCCTCAGGTCTTAGCACAGTGCCTGGAACATGGCAAATGCTTATTATATGTTTATTTTGGGACTAATTGTCAGCAGTCATTGAGAGAAAATTAATTTCTGAGTTGAAGGAATAATTATTCATTATAACAATTTGAAAGAACCCCTGAGTTAAATGGGGAGCGGTAAATTCTAATAGGAAGCCAGAGCATACTATTTTATAAAATCTACGCAGAGGCCCAAATCTAAGTTCTTGTCTTAATAAAGCCATTTTCTAGTCTTAAAGTGCCAGGACAACATTGAGAAGCAGCCAAAATCCTCAAAGCAGGCACTCACTTACATCCTTCTCATGCAAAGTGGTTCTTACATGGCAAGGGAGGAGGCAACACTGCCAAAGAAGACAGGCAGACATCAGGGGATGGGCCTACTGTGGAGACATGACTTTGCTTTGATTGTCTTCCATGCTTTCTCTTCCTTACACACCCACATAGGCACACACCCACACAGGCACACACCCACACACCTCAAATGGCATTCATGCTTTCTTTAGAACATAAATCTCCCTTTCACCATGTTCCAATGACTCAGAGTTCAAACTATGATAATGACTCACAGTAGACTGGCTTTCAGGTTATGGCTGCAGATAAATATTTTTATTTAATAACAAGATTCAGTCACAGAGAAAGCTGACCTTTTACATACAGAGTTTCCTTTCTAGGGTATCATAAAAGATACATGAACTCTATTACCTGAAGTCTTTCAAAAGGACATTTAAGGACCTGGAAGCATAATTTTATTTTAGGCAAGTTGGAAAATGGCAAAGATTGCATTGAGCTGTCACAGAACGAGTAGCAAGGAAACAGAAGTCAAAGTATCCATTACTTTTCTTTTCTTTTTTTTTTTTTGAGGATCCTGGTGAAGCTGGGACTGGTTTGAGGAGGCTTATTTGGCCCAATTCAATTCAGTAACTAATATATCAAACACAAGGTATAGAATTGTACAAAATACAAATTTTTGTGACTATTAGTATTACTTTTTGTAATTAGTATTACTTACTACACAAAGTATTACTTACTACACAAATAAGAGGACTTAAAATTAGTTGTCTTTTCTGGGTTGATTGTGTCCAGCAATTTAAAAAAATGTTTACAATGGCTTTCCTAAGTAACTTTATGGTATTAGAATATACAGTGAAGTGATTATGGACATGTCCATATACATATCTGCCTCCTTATCCCTTTCTCATGACTGATAAATAAACCAATATTGCCTTTGCTACCATGAAAGGAGTGGAAATTTTTTGCCTGATGGCATTACTTAACTTTCCCTTTCATAGCCCTGACTACGAAGCCCTGTTTTCTTCCATGACACTACTGTGCCCCTTTGGTCTTTAAACTTCTGTTCCCTTTGTGCTCTCTGGAACCCTTATTCAATGTTTAGCAAACTGCTTTTGGACCTGTGCTCTGTACCCTGAAATTACTTTATGTTCATTTTCTACGCATTTATGAGGGACTTTGTTTCACCCACCAGAATGTAAGTTCCTTGAGAGCCAGGGCTATTTTTGTTTTTGTTTTATCATACATCTCCAGGATTTAACACATTGCCTGGAAAATAGTAGGCACTTACTAAGTACTTTTTTTTTCTTTTTGGAGGGCAATTGGGGTTAAATGACTTGCCCAAGGTCACGCGGCTAGTTTTTGTGTTAAGAGTCTGAGGCCGGATCCGAACCCAGGTCCTCCTGACTCCAGGGCCGGTGCTCTATTCACTGGACCACCTAGCTGCCCCTTACTAAGTACTTTTTAAATTTAAATTTAAAACAACCAAAAGGTGTCTCACATTTTTCTATCCTTCAGACATAGTTTAGTGTCAATGGAATTAGGAATCTGACCTTCAAAAGAGAAAAAACTTTAGCAAAAAGAGGCACTTCAGGAAATATACTTAATTTCAGTCTGGCACTGCTTTTGCCTTTGTCTTTGGGGTTAAAGTGATGAAAAAATATTCTAAATATGTCTTAGTACAACTTTCTGTTGGAGGTGGTTTGCCTATGTATCTTTGTTGCTCCTGGAAAAGGTATGGGTTGATGTCTGGTCTACTTGCTATATCGGGGAGAGGCAATATAGTCAACTATTTGCCTGGTAGCATTTATGTGTATATCTGAGACTGCCCAGGTGCAGTGTTCCAGCTCATTTCACTGCCCCAGCCTCAGCTGCTGTCAGTTAAAATCTTGGGTATGCTGGTAAATACTTTACTGGCTCTGTGGAAAAACCAAGCAAGCAAAGAATAAACAAGCAACTATACGCAGAACAATTTTAAGTTAAGTTGTCATTATTAAAATCTTCTTCATTACTTTCTCAAGTCTAGACAGATAACAAAATAAGTCAAATTCTGATTTGAAGATTAGCCAACTAAGGTGTAAATGCTCGCAAAGGAAATATAACAACTGATGCTCAGGAACCAGTATAAGCTGGCTGGCACACACCACTGGTTATAATTCTCCAGGCCTCCAGATGGTTTTCAAAGTGATATTAAACTATCCTTTATCTGGGCTTTCAGGAGAAAGTAGAATTGGGAATCTCAGACATGGGCATTAATTAAAAGGGCAATTAGAAACTTGTTAAGAATAGCTATAATGCTATCTTTTTCTGCTCAAAATGAAGAGGGGGGTCATAGAATTAGAAGTAGAAGGGACCTTATAGATCATTTAGCACAAAAACATCAAATTATAGATGAAGAAATGAAAATCCAGTGAGGACTGAGGACCAGGTCTGATTGCCAATTTCATTTAAAAGACATTAATTTCCTCAGGAATCTATTTTTTTCATTGTATTTCCACAGTGCCTATTGTTAAAACTGTCACAAATGAGAAAATCAAATCAGCTTTTTGCTATTCAATCAAATGGAATGAGAGAATACATGTCAAAGTACTATGTGATCACATAGTAATGCATCAATACTATGTTAACCTCAGAAAACCACAATTGTCAAATAGACTTACTAAGATAATTACTAAATTTAGGAAAATAGAAACAGAGAAAAAAGGAATCCACAAGAATTATTAGCATTTCTATACGTACTAACAAAAACCAGGAGAAATTTTAAAAGAAACTTAATTCAAAATAACTTCAATATACATAAAAACATTTCAGCGTTAATCTTCCAGGACACAATTAGTAAAAAAACACTTTACATAAATAATTCAAATTTAAAAGCATTTCAAAGTGCCTACTGTGTGCCATGCAGAGTGCCAGGTGATGGAGATACAAAAAGAAATAACCAAAATTAAGGAAGATGTAAACAATTAGAAAAAAGTGTTCGTTGTTTATAATTGAATATACCAACATCATAAAAAGCAACTGTTAGATGAATTAATTTATAGATTTAGTGCTAAACCAATTGAATCACCAGGGAATAACTTTGTAGAACTAAACATAATAGTTATAGTTGTAAAGGTTTGGTGGCTTTTACTTTGTATATCACTATTATTTCTTAATATCTCTTTCCATATCACCATTGAGATTTCATTGCAAAGAAAGGCAGGGAGCAAAACATAGAGACATGCATACCTAGTTTGCACACTTATGCAACATAAAAAGTTCAGCTAGTTAGAAAAAATAATGAAAACAAGTTGACTTGTCAAAAGTATTACCATATCTCAAACTGTATTGTAAATCAATAATAAGAAAAAGTTTTTTTATACTGGTTATATATATATATATGCATATGTGTGTGTCTATATATATATGTGTGTATGTGTACATATATATATATATATATGTAATATACAATTACCTAAATAGTCCTTATTGGATAAGCAAGGCCAAGAAGTAATCATTAACATCATGTTCAATAAACCCAATAATACAATCTAGTAGGAAGGGATTTCTCAGACAATAAGAACTACTAGAAAGACTGAAAAGTAGTTTAAGAGAAAACAAGTTTAAATGAACATCTTATATCACACGGCACAGTTAACACCATACAGCTACAGAACCTAAACATTAATAAACATAGTAGAATAAAATGGCTAAGGGAAGAGTTATTAACCAAAGAAAGGGTAGAGATGATCTTGAGAGTTAAAAAGAACAATATATGTTACATAAAATTAAAGAGTGTGCATGAAACAAGTAGAAAAATATTTGTCTCAAATATCTGATAAAGTCTGATTACAAGATAGGGAATTAACATAAATATATTAGGATAAGAACAATACACTAATAAATTTAAAACAATGAATACAAATGATCCATAACCACTACAAAATGTCTCCAATCACTGATTATAAAGCAAATTAAATTAAAATTATAAGATAAACATAATTCTAACTTTTCACTCATTCCTGCAAATTGACAAGGTTATTAAAGAGAAAAAAAATTAGTTTTGAAGTGCCAATGGAATGAAAGTCACATTTAATAAACTATTAATGGAGTTATGAATTTGTGTAACTTCTAGAAAGCAATTAAAAATTATGGGAGAAAAATCACTAAAGCACTCATACCCTCTGATTCAATGATTTTACTATTGGCGATATATTTTAAAGAGGCAAAAACAGGAAACAACAGTCCCATTTGTAACAAAGCATTCTTATTTTTGTGGTAGGAAAAACTAATGGGGAATGACTAAACACATTTTGCTTCATGAATATGTTGTAATAGTATTGTGCTATAAGGATTCACACATCTATATGGAATTTAGAGAAACAAAGGAAGATTCATATGAAAGTTACAGAAGGAAATCAGCAGAGCCATTTTAAGACTATTGCCTTATTAATGTAAATGAGAATAACACTAAAAGGCAGCTGAATTCATATTACTTCTAATAACCAATCTTGATCCCAGAGACTGAAGACTTCCCTGTGTGTAGAGATGTAGACTCTGGGTAAAAAATGTTGCATAAATGTTTAGATGAGATATCCATGTCTGTAGGTTTTATTCCCTGTTTTTCATTGCAGTGAGAGAGAGACTTTAGTGGGAGTGGGACATATAATTGTAATGCAAAATACAAAAGGCATCCTTAAAACTTAAACAGGTTTTAGGAAGTAACTTTTTCTTCTTCCTAGTAATAGTGTATATGAATAACATCAGAATTGTTGGTATTCAATAGACCTCTATGTTAGAGAGGAAGTTGTTAACAGGAGGTTCTACATAGCATTATGTCTAATTTCAAAGACAGCTTGAGTAATTATGCTAATATGTTTACATATGTTTTACTTGATAATCTTTATTCTAATTGAAAATTGAGATTACTAATTTTGATTGCAAGAAATTACATATTACTCATTAATACCTTTTTGTCCATGTCAAAGTTGTGAATGACATTCATATGTTTTTGTAAATCAGCAGGCAAATGAAAGACCAATTGAAATCAAAGTCACAAATTGGAAAAAAAAACTGTTTTTCTTTTATTTTGTGAACTTTGTTTTTTTTATCCTTAATAATACTTATCAGACCAGTGAATATTTGTACTGTACTGCATAAAGAAGACAATACCTCAGAATGATACAATTGTGTAATCTTGTACATGTGGCACAGCACACTAAAGCATGGGGACTTATTTCAAAATTTGGGATATTTCAACTAGGAAGGTTAAATGAAAATAATTGAATTTGTTCACTGTAATCATAGATGGAAAAGGAGGAGAAAAAAATCTGAATATCTTTTTACTATATGGTTAAAGTGTTCTAATAATGTACAGAAATCTAGAAGGCATTTTCTAGTCATTGATTCACAATAATGATGGTCAGGTTTAATGAAACAACCCCTAATAAAACCCATTGTATAGATATGTATATAAATTCCATCCCAGCATACCCTGATCAAAACCTGCTTCTGAAACAAAGTACAAATATCGAGATGAAATGCAGAAAGAACTTTCCTTTTGGTCCAACCACACAAGCCCCATTCAGGGCATCTCCAGAATCAAAGATTGTGAGTTGGAAGGAACTTTAGACACCATGTATTCTCACTTCATTTTTTTCAGATGAGTAATTGAGGCCCAGAGGAGTTGTGATTTGCCCATAGTAACATCCGTAGTATGTAACAAAACTGGAACTTGAATTCAGGTCCTTTGATTTCTGATCCTTTAATATGATTAGAATTGGTGGGGTGGAGAGAACTATGAGTGTAGCAATGTGATTGGGTGTATTTCCAGGAAGTTAATTGAACACATTTTTTCACACTTATAGAAGCAGATTTCCTTATCTTCATGAAAATAACAATCTTCCTCCCAGGTTAGAAGGTCTTAACTGAGAAATATATGGAGAGATAAAGAGAGGGAAAGAGAGGGAGAGGAAGAGAGGGAGAGAGGGAGGGAGGGAGGAAGGAAGAGTGGGAAAGAGAAAGAGAGAGAGGGAGAGGTTTTTTATATCAGTTTTATTCTTATCTGTTTCTTTGCTGGGAATTATATTTCTATTTCCTTTTCTTTTTTTCTTTTTCCATGACATTTATAGGACATATTTCTCATTTGCAATAGTTCTATTTATTTCCTTTTTCATTTTATATCTCCCACTGTTTCTTTCAATACATGATTTCCTCTTTCCCATTCAGGCTCTTCTTTCTTTAAATGTTGCTCAATAATATGTTTTATTTCTGAGAAATCAGGAAAGCACCACAACGGGGAGTTCAAAGAATATGGGATGGTATTCAGTACCCCCCGGAGGGAGCACTCTAGTAGTACACACTAATGTTATTAAGTCAGATAATTTTAAAAGTTATTTCATGTTTGAGGTTCTTAATTTGCAAGAAAATGTCTCTTCTGCAAAATGGCAGCCTTGTCCACTGAATGATTGAAGTGCATGAGTTTATTTTTCTGGACAGTGTCCAAGGTAGTACTCCAGCTGTTAGAGAACAGAACATTCTGAGAACTTTGCAAGCATTTAAAAGGTATAGAATTGCCAGCATGGCCACACCTCCTCTTCCCCTTCTGGGGAGATAGGAGCCCAGCTGGAAAAGAGATAATGGTTTTGTTGCTCTTAACCAAGGCAGATAAGGTTATTTGCCTGGGATAGAGGATGATAAGGAAATGGATCCTGTTGTGTTCTATCCAGGTACAAAAAAAAAGTGAGTAGGATTTAGATAAGGGAATATAACCACACACAAAAATTAATAAGGTGTTTACATGGGACATTTTTGAGCCTGAGGGCATTTGACTTTTTCAGTCCCTTGATTCAGGGCTAAAAGATGAGTGAAAGGAAACTGAGCAATTTTGATGGCTAGAGAATTGTTTTCTGTAGCCTTTGCAGTGTTTAATAAGAGAGCAACTTCTGCTCATTTAGTAGGGCAAATGATTGAGATTTTTTTATCTTTGACAGAGCAGTAGCACGTGAAAGGAATAACGTAATGCTACAGGCAAGCAAGAAGGACCTTAGGGACATCTGCAGCAAATTTCTTAATTTCAAATAACTGCCATTGGTAACTAGTAGGCTATGGTTCAGAGGCCATAAGCCGTCCAGATTTAACCAGGCTGGGTTGTACCTGTTGCTGAATTTTCTTATCATGGGGCTTCCTTTTAGAAGAATTTTCAGTAGGTTAAGAAATAGAATGAGAAGCAGGTTGGTGTAGTCAATAGAGATGGCCTTAGTCAGGGAGACAAGCTTTCATCCCTCCCTCCAATGAATACTAGTTCTGTGATCATGGACAAGTCCCTTAATCTCTCAAGAGAATCCCAGGCCGCACTCTAAGACATCATGAGCAAGTGCTGATATGCTTTGTTAGAGGGAGTTTATTTACTGGGATTTCTGGATCTCAATGAAATTATAGATCTAGTTCAAAAAATGAGTAAAATATAGTTTACTTATGTTGGCCAAACACTTTGCTCAGGCAAACATATTAATTGATTTTACACGGGTAGATGTAGATCTGCATGGGAAGAACATCTAACAATGTCAGATTTTCCAGTAGCAGAGATCAATAGGAAGTCAACAGGCTGATAGTGGATTTTCTTAATTTATCTAAGAGTTTCTTCCATGCTGTCATTTCTTTGCCTGATCTAATCCAGGTATTCTCTAAGAGACTTTCTCCTAAGAATTTATTAAGGTTTCTTTTTCTTTCCTTCACATTTTGCCCTATTTTCTCTCTATCCATACAAGGCCTCTTGGTCTGCCTTCAAGAAAATAGAAAGAATATACTCATGACCTTTCACAGTCCCATCTTAACCCAATGTCTTGATCTCTCTCTCTTTTTTATCCATTGAAAGGCTTCTGAAGAAGAATCTGTGAAAGGCCTCATTCATGAAACCCCAAATGTATTTATCTCCTGTGAACCATGGCTTTCAAATGGATTTTAACTAAACCGGGAGGGGTTTCTAGAGAACTTCCCCATCTTTAGTTGTCCCTTTCTTGCTTCATGAATCTCTTTTTTCCTCTACCATGCCTTTCTGATATTAAATAATTTGCATTTATGTGGAGCTTTATAGTCAACAAAGTGCTTTCTTCACAACAACCCTGTGAAGTATAGTGTAGACAGGTAAACCAGGCTCAGAAAGATTCAATGATTCTCCCAGATGTCAGATAGCTAATAAGCATCATCTCCTGACTTCTCACTTAAGATTAATTCTGCAAAACAATAAAGAGCTAAGGCGAAGGTAAACGAAGCAGGTGGGAGCCTACATGCTCTGTTTTTTTTCATGTTCCCTGAAAAAATGACTCCCTTTCAATCGGGTCAATACATATTTATTAAATTTCTATATAAATGTATTAAATCCCAACAATATTTATTACTATACATGTTATATTTATACATGCATGAGAATATATATATGTGTATTTATATGTGTATATATGTACATGTATATGTATGTATGCACTTAAATATATACATATACATACACCCATGTACATACATTATATACATGTATATGTTGAGGGTTAATTGAAGAAGAGAGAAACCAGAAGACAAGAGATTCATTGAAAGAGTATAGGCAGGAGAACATGAGGGAGTGAACTAGGGTGGTTGTTATGTAAGTAGAGAGAGAGGGATACTGTACACTTAGAGGTGGAATAAGAGGAACTCTCTGGGGTGTGGTATCAAAGAGTAGAACAAAAAACCCAAAGAAATTGTAGAGTTGAAAAGCTAACATCTAACTTCTATTTCCTAATTTGACAAAGAGCTAGTTCTGGGCAAGGGGATATACTTAGGTTTTTCTCAGTGGGCAAAAGTAAAAGAGGACACATTAAGAAATGGCAAACTTAAAGTTGGCAATCATAATTGTTGAAATATGAAAATTGTCAGGGAATAGAGTGTATAATGTATTCCACTGCATACAAGCAATTCAGATAAAAAGGACATCGAAGTTATTGTGCCAATTCTTAGAGTCCTTTGTTCAACAAAACTTGGCCTTTCTTAGCTAGTACTCTTCTCTCTGTAGGACTGACCCTGGAAAAATCTGTCAGAGAATATAGTTCGTACCCACATCTCAGACATACCATCACTCTTCTCAGGAAGAAACATTTTTGTCATGGAGGATACCTGGTGTCACGCATAATAAGGTAACTGGTATATATCCAATATAGTCTGCGACTAGTAATGGTGGGAGGAGGGTACTGTATGCCTTGCTCCTTAAAAGCTCCGAGGAGCAGGTGAGATTAAATAGTTCTTTTACCCTTGACTGGTGGGTGATATGTGGGGTAAATGCTACAATTTAGTTCAGTTTCATGCTAAGCCAAGAAGTTATATGGGAATGCCTCTCTGCCCCTCAGGCACATCTAGGAAGTCCTAACACTACAATTTAGCATAGGTGTCTATCAATTGTGGCATGTGAATGTAATGGACTCTTACTGCGTCATTAGAAACATATGAATAGGAAAACAAGGAAGCATGGGGGTGGGGTATGATTTATATGAACTGTTGCCAAGTGAGGTAAGCAGAACCATGAACACAATGCACATGGCAATAATATAAATAGAAAAGCAGCCACAACAAAAATAACAACAACAAAATAAACTGAACACTGTATACTTACATCCAAGTGTGCCCCTGAAGCAAAGTTTAGGAAATGCATGTCCCTTCTGTCAATACAAGAAATGGGGAATTATGAATGTGGAATATTGTATACACCATAAATCAATTAGTCAATGAGAGCATTGCTCAGTTTTCTACAACTACTTCTTTCCTCATTTTTAAATATAGCTCCCTGGAGAAGGAAGAGAGGATACATTCAGAAACAAATGGGTTGAAAAACAAAAGTTTTTTTTTTTTTTGCTTTTTAGAGGGCAGTTGGGGTTAAGTGACTTGCCCAAGGTCACACGGCTAGTTTTTGTGTCAAGTGTCTGAGGCTGGATTTGAACTCAGGTCCTCCTGACTCCAGGGCTGGTGCTCTATTCACTGCGCCACCTAGCTGCCCCTAAAACAAAAGATATTAATAAAAAGAAGTTAACTTTTTTTTTGAAAGACAGACTCTACCCAAAATTGTGCAACTGGCTAAGAATAAAAGCATTCTGATCATAAGACCAAATAGGATAAATTGGAAACTTCAGTGGGCCTTAGAGTCAGATAGTAGCAGAATGGGCTACATAAGCTTTAAAGCAAAATTATAGATACAACAAAAAATATATCAACCATAGAGCACATATCAGAACCTGTTTATCTCTTATCTCCCCACAGGATATTTTCCATGGACTCTCAAACATACTGAGTATTTCCAATGCTTTAGGGCTCCCAAAGCTCTCCCATTCTGAATTTTCCTATATATTTGACATTTGAATGGTTGGTCCTCCCGATTGCCCAGGTTCAAAATCTCATCACATTTGAGTCTTTCCTCCTTTACCACATCTAATCAAACATGTTCTATAAAGTCTGTCTCTGAAAGGTCTCTCAAATCTTCCCTGTCTTTTTCACTTCTGCTGCCACAAACTTAGTTCCAGCCCTCATTACCCACATTTGATACACATTTGATGCTTTGCATCATTTTTGCACATAATCTGATTTAAGCCATGTGACCACCTTGTTTAGGTGTATTGTACCTTGTTTAGGTAGTATTATTAGCCTGGTTTTTATAGATGAAGAAAGTAAAGAGAGAGAGGTCAGGTGACTTCATAGCCACAGAACTCTAATCTCTCTGGGCTCTAACTTCAGGGCTTTTTCCACTATGCAACATTATTTTTCTTGGTTAATTACTGTAATAATTACTTAAATTGTCCTTTCATCTCTTCCATTTCCACTCTGTCCTATAGAGTCCTTTTAAATTGATCCTTCCTATTATCCACAGACAAACACAGGATAGGAGAGCTCCTACCCATGTGTGTTTGTTCTCCTGGAGCACGTAGTTGGCACAAAGCTCCTGGGACCAATCTCAAATGGGCAGATTTAAGAGAGGCAAGTAAAGTCACACTGTGGATAAAAGTAAAAGGAAGAATCCCATAACAGTGAGAAGTCTGAGTGTGGTTCCCTCCCATCTCCTACCTCCACCAAAAACCCCCCAACAGTCTTGAGATGTAATAATGTATCTTGAGAACTAAATTGAACCACAGAATTATATCACTAGAATCAAAGACATCACTGATGCTTGTTTTTATAGATGGAAACTAATTGCTTCCAATAGATGTGAAGCATTATCTCAGGTGCGCTGCTTAAATAATTAATGCTACATATCTAGACCACTCCGTCTCCTACTCTCCCTTTACCAATCTGTAGCTTACGTGGTATTCATGAGGAAAGTACTTTACAATTTAAAGACACATTTTTTTTATTTTCATTTAATTTTTTAACTTTGGTTATAAATTGAATTCATGATTTATCTGAATTATAATGATTTCTCCAAAGATTAAATGCTTCAGTTCTTCTCCCTTTACCTGTTACAGCTATATATTCCCTCTAAATATTCCTTGAATATGATCTGTTACATAACTGTATTTATTTTATCTTTTAAAAGAAGCATTTGTTGTTTATTTTTCTGTCTTTAACATGAGTTAATATTCACACATTCATTAAGCACTTATTATGTGCCAAATTATGTGCTAAGAGCTGAGGAAACAAAGGCCAAAGCACAGTCTTTGCTTTCAAGGAGTTCACGTTCAAATGGAAAGACAACATTCAAGATACACACACACACACACATATGCATATATACATATACATGGAGATACATATATATCTAACACACATATGCAAATTATTATGTACATATAAATGTAAATATAGGTGTAAATTGAGGGTAACATGTGAACACACTTGGAAAAGCTTCCTGCAATGTATCCTTTCACCTCCAAGAGAGCAATCCCTTATACCAAAAAGGGAAAGACAGTTTAGTGAAACAGACTAGCATATGTCCAATACACATAGCCCTAGGCCTGCGCAAAGAAGCAGTGGGAGCTTCCTTCTCATATCTCTTCTTTGGGATCAAGGTACATCATTATAATTTCACGGCATTTGTTTTTGATTATTTTGTTTTTTCCTTGTTTCTGTTTATGTTCTTAGAGCCACCAGATGCAGTATTTCCCTTGTTCTGCTTTATTTACTTGGTATCTGTTCATGTAAGTCTTCCCATACTTCTTGGTATGGAATATATTCTTCAGTTCTTACAATGGTGTTTATTTGAACTGACATTTGTTGACAAATTTGTTGACAAATGGATACATTTGTAAATAAAATGAATATAATCAAATATTTTCATTTAAAACACAATGAAAGACAACAGATAGAGTGGTCAAAGAGTGACTTCATACTCTCAAGAATAAGACTTCTAAGACATAAGATTTATCCTTTATGGAGAATTTGTGGGTAATCATGGACAAGACTGACTTAGGATGAAAGGAAAAGAGAATGCACACTGACAAGATTGTAGATTCAACAAGACATCAAGATATATCAAAAAAACACACCATCAAGGCATGGAGCTTAACAGTAGGGAATGAAATATAAAAAGCAACTTAAGCAATTAGTCACAAAATCATCTATCTATCTATCTATCTATCTATCTATCTATCTATCTATCTATC
>NW_027186304.1:65549209-65605640 GCF_028583685.1 Petaurus breviceps papuanus | reverse complement strand
ATCTATCTATCTATCTATCTATCTATCTATCTATCTATCTATCTATCTATCTCTATCATCCATCTATCCATCTATCTGTTATCTAACTTGTACATTCAAGAAATATTTGCTACTTCTATCCTTTTCAAATATCAGCATTTGTGCATTAGTAAGGAAGCATTTTGTCTGATTACTTTATATTACAAGGCTACAGATACATGTCCCTTTATATGTTCCAAATTGCACAAAATCTCTTCTTTCAGTTACCTTAATCTACCAAAACACAAATTATTACTGATGCAGGAGAAATTAGCTTAACATTAACTTGCCTAATGAATAAAGGCCAGACTTCTAGTTAATGCAAAAAGCAGCAGGGGCCAAACAAGAAATCTATAAAACTGCTGTTTGAAGCAAATGAGATACTGTAAAGTATATTACTGTAGCCAACTCAGACCCATGTGCATTACACAGAGCTGTGACCCTTTTTCTCTACTAACACATCTGATAATGAGAACAACCCAGGAGATATTTAATTCATTTTTAGGCACCTGAACATATTTTCCTTTCTTTTTCCTTGTGAAAAGAGTACTAGAATATAATCAGGGTCCTTATTATGTTATAGTTCAAACTTGGCCACGGATTGACTTATTGTTACTTTGTGAAAATCACCAACTTTGATGGGCCTCAGTTTACTCATCTAGGACATGGGAACTAATGATACTTGTAGTACTTATCCCATAGTGAATATGAGAGAAACATTTCCTAAATGGTTAAATGTTACATATAAATGTGACAGCATGGAATAGGGGATAATATCTTGTATTTGGAGTAAGGACAACTTGGATTCAAATATCTCTAAGACACTGACTAGCAATGGGAAAATAACTTAATTGAACACATCTACTTTGGAATACCCTATCTATAATTAGGAAAGAACAAACACAAAGAAACAGAGCTAAGTCATATGCTCCCAGTTGCCCTGGTCAGGTGGAAGACTGACTTTCCCCTATCTTTCTCTGAAAGTATAACATAAAGGAGTCTTGGCTTCCTCATAGTCGCAAAGGAATAGGAGTGAGAGATGGACAGTTTGCCCATTTTGTACACACATACTCAATTACTTCTCAGCAACTCGTAGTCATCAGTGCTTCTGACACCACAGATAATTAAAAGACTTTTAAAAAATCAATATACAATAGCATCCCTTGAGTACAGTTTTGGCCAGAAAATGATACCACTCAAGTTTCTACATTTTTTGTACTGAAACCAGATGTAGGGTATACATCTATACTTGAAGAATCTACCCTCCATTGTCCAGTCAATTTCATTGCAGTAAAATGTTTTCCTATTTTATACCTACAACTAACACAGTGCTGTTTTCATATCCCTGTGTCCTTTCATCTCTCCAAAATGTTCAAAGTGCTTCATTTATGTTATTTCTTTCCCTTCTAGGACATTCTCTTCTTTACCTACCTCCCAACTAAGTCTGTGCTCTTGAAAATAGCCCCAAATCTCTCATTGATCATATTTAAAGGCTTTTTAACAGTCTTCATGCCCCTCGGTCTTTGCTCCAGCTGAAGCATTTGACATTGTCGACTATCCCCCTCCTTCTTGAAAATCTCTTCTGTTGACTTCTCTGACACTGCACCATCCTGAGTTTCCTCTTCTCGTTGGCAGTCTTCCTGATTGCAAGGCTGGCCCTGTAACCACTATTAATTCATGCTGCCTCTCACACGTGCCTTTAGGTGGTTATTTTCTCAACTGCATAGATAATACATTAGAAAGGGAGAGAGAATAGGAGCAGAGAGACCAATTAGGAAGCTATGATGGTAGTTCAGTTGGAAGATGATAAAGATGGGGCAGTGTCGTGGAAGTATAATTATAGAGGAGATGGATATAAAGGGTATTGTGAAAGTAGAATTGACAAAGCTTGGCAATTAATTACACATGAGAGATAAAGGAGAAAGAGGAGTCAGGGATGACTCTGAGGTTAAGGACATGGTTGACAGGGAGGATGGTGGTGTCCCTTATTAGAAACAGAGAAGCTTGGAAGAGGAGTGGGTTTAATTAAGTTAAATTCTATTCAACAGACATTTACTTGCCAGTTATATATTCAAAGCACTATATGCTTAGAGGGAGAGATAAATTCTGTCTTAGATATGTTTAGTTTAAGTTTTTTTTTAATGAATTATTACATTAAATAAATTTAAAAAAATAATATATCACTAATGGCCCAGGGACTCTGCTCCCAGAAAAAGGGCTCTTGGCTTGGACTCCCAACAATTGGATTCAGTCCTGAGGGAGGACCTGACCCCAAATAAAAGGGATCAGACTTGTCTCACACTTTGCCTCATGTTACCCATATAGAGCTCCAGGGAAGATCTCTACAATGAAGCTCATGACTAGTATTTTCCTTAAAAGTGGTCAATATGGTCCCTTCCAGCAAAGGTACTCAGTGTATGAATTAGATAAATCAGGTTTAGGATAGCTATTTATTTCTTCTACCACTAAAGAAATACTTAAACACAAAATACTTATTAAATGAGCAGCACTACTCAAAACATTAAAAAGAAACCCTTTATCTATTATATGCTTTCAAAGGATAAAGCACTTTTTGGGGGGATGCCCAAGAGATATTTAATTTTCCTCTCTGATCTATGTTGTCTATGCAACTATAAGAGTTTTCTGACAAATCAGGATGTGACTTAGGCTTTCTTTTTTCTTTTTACATTTAATTTATATATATATATATATTTTTCTCAATTACATGTAAACAGAAATTTTTAACATTGTCATTTTAAAATTTTGAGTTCTAAATTCTCTCTCTTCCTCCCTTCCTTCCCCTTTCCCTGAGAAGGCAAGCAATTTGATATAGATTATATATGTGCAATCATGCAAAACATTTCCATATTTGCTATGTTGCAAAAAAAAATGCACACCCAAACCATCCAAAATAATATATGTATTATAAATATATAAATTATATGCATGATAAAATTATAAAAAATAATTTATGTTTACATTTGTACATGGAAAGAGAATATTTGTAACTCATGAGACTTTTCTCAGTATTAGGACAGTTGAAGGGAAAATGTATATATTTACATATATATACATATGTATACATAGGTATATATGTGTGTATATATGTATGTGTATATGTATACATATATACATATATGTATATGTATATGTATACATATATGTATATGTATACATATATACATAGAGGACATAGGGTGAGTTGAATATGAAGGGATGATATCTAAAAAATAAAATTAAGAGGTGAGAGAGGAATATATTGACAGAAGGAGAAAGGGAGAGATAGAATAGGGTAAATTATCTCATGTAAAGGAGTCAAGGGAAAACTGTTACAATGGAGAGGAAGAGTAGGGAGGTGAAAGGGAATGAGTCAAACTTATTCTCATTGGATTTGGCTTAAGGAGGAAATAACATACACACTCAAGTGGGTATCTTACCCTACAGGAAAGCAGGAGGGGAAGGGGATAAGAGGAGGGGATGATAGAAGATAGGAAAGATTGGGGGAGGGGGTAGTTAGAAGCAACACTTTTGAAAAGTGACAAGGTCGGGGTGGCCAGGTAGCACAGCGAGTAAGAGCACCGGCTCCAGCGTTGAGAAGACCTGGAGATGGAATCCCAGGCTCAGACACTTAGCACCCACCCAGAAACACCTGGCCGTGTAACCTTAAGCAAGTTACTTAACCCCAATTGCTTAGGGGCGGCCAGGTGGCTCAGCGAGTAAGAGCACTGGCTCCAGTGTCGGGATGACCTGGATCAAATCCGGGCTCAGACACTCAGCACCACACCCAGAAATAACTGGCCGTGTAACCTTGAGCAAGTTACTCAACCCCGCTTGCTTTAAAAAAAAAAAAAAAGTGAAAAGGTCAAAGAAGAAAATAGAATAAATGGAGGGAGGATAGGATGGACGGAAATAGTCTTTCACAATATGACTACTATGGAAATGTTTTGCATAACTACACATGTATAACCTATATTGAATTGCTTGTCTTCTTAGTGGGGGTGGGTGAGGGGAGAAGAAAGTAGAGAATCTGGAACTCAAAATATTAAAAATAAATGTTAAAAATGGTTTTTACATGAAACTGGGAAATGAGATATACAGTCAATGGGGTATAGAAATCCATCTTGCCCTACAATAAAGTAAGGGGGAAGTAACTAAGGGGGCATAGGGAAGGATATAAGAGAGGGGGAAGGGGTAATCAGTATGCTTGCCATCTTGGGCTGGGGGATAGGGGAGAGATGGGGAGAAAATTTGGAATTCAAAATCTTGTGAAAATGAATGTTGAAAACTAAAAATAAATAAAATGTGAAAAAATAATTAAGTTTAAAAAGTATGCTACAATCTGCATTCAGTCTCTTCAGTTCTTTTTCTGGAGATGGATAGCATTTTTTTCATTATAAGTTCTTCGGAATTGTTTTGGATCTTTGTATTGCTAGAATCGCTAAGCCATTCACAGTTGATCATCATATAGTATTGTGGTTACTATGTACAATGTTCACATTTTTCTTCTCATTTCACTTTTAATCGGTTTCTGTAAGCCATTGATGTGAGTTTTCTTAATCCTTTTAACTTCAGCATTTTCCTGGCCATTTCTTCTGTCAGTGATACACTTCTTCCTAGAAGTAGTCTAGTTACAAGAAATATTTCCAGCTGGACAGTCAGCACCTAAGAAGAGTCTAACTTCTCAAATAGATGTTAGTGGACACAGCTGGAGGCATCTATCGCCCAAGGTTGTTCAGTGTTCTGTGTTTAAGGAAAGCAATATAGAGCACAAGACACAAGTAAGAACTTGAGATCTATCTGAATTTTGCCTAGGAATATATATATATATATATATATGTATGTATGTATGTATGTATATGTATGTATACATGTATGTATAGAGATATATCTATATAATAGACTCTAAGAGAAACCTAAGAGAAAACTACTTCTCCCTTTATACAGTACCACTTTGAATTGTGCTGGCTTTCCCTTAGATTTCTAGCAAAGGGAAGGGATGATTTTTCTCCTACCCCTCCCAGCAGCCATGGTGACTATAAACTTTGGTATCAAGACTATCTTTCTGTCTGTCTATCTGTCTGTCTGTCTGTCTATCTATCTAGCTAGCTAGCTAGCTATCATCTGTCTATATTTATAGACTTATCTACATCTATATAAATATAGATCTGTCCATTAATCTAGACAACCTTATCTACTGCTCCAGCTGCCCCAAATCTATACAATTACCGTGTTTCCCCAATAATAAGACCTATCCCGAAAATAAGCCCTCCCCTTACTGTGTAAGATTCCTCTAAAATAAGCCCTCCCCCGAAAATAAGCCCTATTGAGATTGCTACTGTAGTGAAGGTGATCCCCTGCGCTACATGCTACATTACAGTACCCTCTGTATGCACTGTCCCCCCACCGTGAAACGCACGCTGCACTCCGAGCTGCATCCAATCAGAGCTGCAGCAGTGAGCGCGTCATCCTGTTCTTCCCCAGTGATTTGCTTGCTGGTGCTATTGAGAGCAGTGCCGAGGAGGAGAGCTGAGGCAGGACAACATAAGCCCTCCCCTGAAAATAAGCCTCTGGTGTTTTTCTTTCCAAAAAAAATAATAAGACAGTGTCTTATTATCGGGGAAACACGGTAGTAGGTCGAACCAAACTCTAGATATATTGTTTCATTTGGTCCTTAAAATATTCCTGTGATGTATGTATTATCATTATCATTTATTTTACAGATAAGAAAACACAAGATCATAGATTTAGGAAAGGAGAGACCTAAAAGGAATCTAGTCCAACCTGCTCATTTTACAGATTGGAAGCAGCTGGTGGAATGAGTGAATGATCTGAAGTCAGGAAGAGTTGAGTTCAAATCCAGCTTCTGACACTAGGTATATGTTCCTAGGCAAGTCACTTAAACTCTATTTTCCTGAATGAAAAACATAATTCAAAATACCTTTCATAGTGCATTTTAATTATTTTCTAGAGCATAACCAAAAATTTTAAAATAAAAAAGACAAAATTTGGAGATTAATGTTTCAAATTTCAAATTCCCTAATGTTTAAGGGAACTTTCTGAGGTAGCTTTTCCTGAGCTAAAATCACATTTATTATCCAAGAGAAATCTATGAGGTCATGATGGATAACTTCAAGTATTCAAAAGATGACTATATTTTTCTGTTTGGTCCCACAGGAATGGCTATTAAATTCACCAAAAAATGTTGAAAGATTTCCGTAGGGAAGTTTGGCTAAGTCTTTTGATAAGCAAAATGAAAAACAGTGTGGGGAGGTAAGAAGAGCATTACATTTGTAATGAGATAAAGTCTTGGTCAGTATATTTGACTGGATCTGTGATTTCATTGATGAGATCAAATCTGGAGTATTGAATTTGATAGGTGCCACATTAAAAGTAGGGTATTGACAAACTAGACCATGTCCAGAGGAGGACCAAAAGAAAGTGAAGAGTAAACATTACAGTATCAATTGTGGATATATGGCTAAAGAAGAGAAGACTCAAGGGTCTAATAAACCCTTCATATATTGAAAGACCTCTACTAAAAAAGGGTTAGATTTGTTTTGCTTCCTTTGTCCAAATGGACAGAACTAGGATCAATATGTGGAAGTTTCAGAAAGGAAGAATTTTGATTGATTTAAGGAAAAGCTTCCTGATAATTAAAGTTGTCCAAAAGTCCAAAGGTCTATCTCTGGAAGTTGTGAGTCTCCCTCACTAGAGGGCCCCATAGGATCACAAGATCAAAGATTTTGTGATGGAAGGAGACCTTGGAGGTCATCAAGTCTGTCCTCATTTTATAGATGATAAATTTGGTGCCCCAAAAGGGGTTAAATGACTTTCCAAAGGTTTAACAGCTAATATCACAATCTGGATTTGAACACAAGATCCTCATACCTAAATCCAAAACTGTTTCTACTATATGATGCAATCAGAAACTGAATGAGCACTTGTCAAGGCTATTGTACAAGAGATCCTTATTCAGATACTAAATGTACTACATGGACACTGAAGTCCCCTCCAAACCTGAAACCCTATGATTCTTTGATCTAACTCTATATTCTTTGTTGGAGAATGGAATCAATAACCATGTATAGGAAGACAATAGTAAAACAAACCATAGAATTTAGGGGTATAGTACAAATATTAAATTCTCTTTAGTTAATAGATGTATAAAATTTTTCTTCAAGTTCTTTATACTTGCAGGTTTTATAACATCTTAGGATAATGATTGCCATATTTACTAATAACTATGAATAAAAACATAAATCACTACATCCCCCCCCCAATTAAGTCCTATAACCATTAAAAGATGCTTCTGGGATTTGGTGAATAAGTTTGTAGTGATCTCATTTGAATTCACCTAGATAATATATTAAGCCCCCAGGAGATTTTCTATCATCTTTCAGATGCCCATGGTAAAGATTCTTAAACTATTTACTTTATCTGATATGGAAGTTTATCTTTCATGACATTAGCTGCCCTTTCATGAACTATTTCTAATTCTTTCTCCAATGTTATTAATGTATAGATTGTATAATTGCTTGATTGGCTTGAGATACAAGCTTGAGATACAATGAATGACAATAGTTAGCTAGCATTTATATAGTTAGTTTTTTAAGGTTTGTAAAATGCTTTAACTGTATTAACTTACTTGATCCTTACAATAACCCCATCAAGCAGGTGCTATTATTACCCCCATTTTACATATGAAGAAACTGAGGCACAAAGAAGTTAAATGAATTGCCTAGCTATTAGGTGTGTGAGGCACTTTTGTAACTCATGTCTTCCTGATTTCAAGTCCTGAGCTCTATACACTATGACACCTAATGTAGTTTTGTATAATGGATAAAATGGATAAAACTATATTTTATGTTTTCTATATGATACTCTGATGACACTCAGCATTTTGTACAACCAGCCAAAGCCAACCTGAATGAGGATTGGTCAATGATGGGGAGAACTTAACTAGGCAGAGAAATGTTGTAAAATAATTCAGCACATCACAGATTTCCAAATATGTTTTCAGAGTATGTTTGAGGTCAATTTCCAGTACACATGCTTGAGAAAACAAACAAAACATCTTGGACTTGATTCAATTTTATTAGCTAGGAAGAATTGGTCAAAAGTAAAAAAAAAAAGGTTATGGGCTGAAGCAACTAAAATAAAAATTTGGAATCCTAATGAAAGTATTCTAGAAGTCCACAAAAAGAACATTAACTATTTAAGATTATCTTTTAATAATTTCCCAGAACTCTGGCATCTTCACCTTACATTACCTATAACTGGTATTCACCACCACTTCCCAGTCCTCTCATTTTAATTTTAGATGATCTTACATCATTTTTGCATTTTATTTCCCATCATCTAGTTTAGTTCATTGGATGCAGTGTTTAATCAGTTCTTATTGATTTGATTTGAATCCTTACTACAAACCTTCACATACTCAAAGATAGGCTACTATAGTCCTCTTAGTAATAAGTTCAAATGGCATTAAAATTTTTTGATAGGACCAATTTTTATCCTTTTTGGTTGCTCTTCATTATACCTACTAGAGTTTCTCCTTATGTTTTTTTTTAATGCAAGAAGTAAAACTGAAAGCATTTCCCTGACTAATTTTTCCCACACCACTGCTCTCCTGGATTTCATGATCTCCATAAACACCATTCTGCAATATAAAATCAATTTTGTAACTCAGACCTGCTCAGATCATTTCCACCTTGGTTGCAGAAATTCATCAAGGCCCCCATGCAGGGTTATCTCACTTCTCTCTCAACTTTTCAAGTGTGGTCTCCCCCATTAGATTGTGAGCTCCTTGAGGGCAAGGACAGTCATATGCCTTTCTTTGTATCACCAGCACTTAGGAGAGTACACAAGACATAGGAGGTGCTTGACAAATGTTTATTGACTATGACTTAATGTCTAGACAGTAGTTAAAAAGAGGTCCAGAGAGCTGGGTTTGATTTTTAGCTCTGACACATTGTATGACCCTGAGCAAAGTCATTTAATTTCTTCATATCCCCACTTTCTTCTGTAAAATGAATATGATGATAGTTCATTGAGTATCACACATTATTGTGATGAAAGCTATTTGTAAAACTTAAATCTTAAAACAAATGGTGGTGGTGGTGATAGTATACTCACTCTCATTTTCTTTTCAATAGAGTTTTGGTAGAAATGTCCCTAAAATTAAAGTTTCTATTGTTGTAATATTCTTTTCTGGTTAAAATATTTGTAAATTTCACAGGTGGCTAAAAATTTTATTTTCATAACTGAATAAAATTGCTGAAATGCATTCTTCCTTCTGTAGGTTCACTGACAGCATCTTTGGTACAACTTTAGTAGCGGAGAGGATGGTGGAGATGTTATTTACTTTGTTCTATTTCCATATGGTGTTGATTTCTCTCACTAGGCTCTATATTCCACATAGTTTCAGTGTCATAAGTATGAAGTATGACATTACCTATTAAAATAGTTCCTTTAGATTTTTGTTGTTCAATATTATTTCTTGGCAATATGAGCAACATTTTTATTTTGTTTGTCTTCCTGTGGCAGCGCTCTGGTTCTCTATATTTTATTGACTGAAGCATCTTGGATCATAGTCATTTCCTAGGCTACAGTAATTATTATTATTGTTCGTCTCTTCATGTATTTGCAATACCTCCTCCTATTTTACGTACCTCACAGGGTTGTTATGGGGGTTAATTAGATACAATGTCTGTAAAACATTTAAGTTCCTTGAAGAATGGCTCAATATAAATACAAAATAATCCATTAAAGTTGGTTTATTTGTAAAAAATAAAATAAAATGTAACAAGATTAGAGAGGTAGGAAGGGGATAGGTTATGAAGGGTAGTAAAAGCCAAAGAGAAGTTTTGATATTTGATCCTAGAAATAATAGGGAGCTATTGGAATTTATTAAATGGAATGATATGATCAGACCTGCATTATAGGAAAGTCAACTTGATAGTTGATTGGAAGATGAACTGGAGTGTGGAGAGGTTTGTTGCAAGCAGATCTACCAGCAGCCTTATTGCAATAGTCCAAGTATAAAGTGATGAGGGCTTGTACCAGAGTGGTGGTAGAAAAAAGAAGGGAAATTATAGGAGAGAGGTTGTAAAGGTGGAAATGACTGGACTTTTAAGTAATTAGATATAAGAAGTGAGAGAGATGGTAAGGAGTCAATGATGTTATTCAGATAATTGAATCTGTGAGAGCTGATGGAATCATCGAATTAAATAGAATAGAGGGTAAAGAAAATAGATCCCAAAATAGAGCCTTGAGGGACACCTCCAGTGAGCTGGAATGACCTGGATGGAGATCCAGTAAAGGAGATTGAGGAGCAGTCAGACAGGGATGAGAAGAATCAGGAGAGAGCAGCATCATGAAAACCTAGAGAGAGGAGAGTATTAAAGAGAAGGTGAGTGATAGTATCAAAGGTTGTAGATAAATTTAAGAAGCATGAGGATCTAGAAAAAGTCTTTAGATTTGACAGTTAGATCATTAGTAACTTTGGACAGAACAATTTTGGTTGAATGGTGAGGTCAGAAATCAGATTACAGAGGTTATGAAGAGAGTGAGAGGAAAGGAAGTGGAGGCATTCAGTTTTAGATAATCTACTCGAGGATTTTAGCCACAAAAGGGAGGAGGAGATGGATCATGTGAGTTTTTTGAAAATTGATGAGCTGTGGGCATGTTTCCAGGCAGCAAGGAAGGAGCTAGGAGACAGGGATGAATTGAAGTTAAGTGAGTGTTTACATTAGAGGGGACAATCTGCTGGTGAAGACAGGATAGAAAGTGATAACTTGTGCATGTAGAGATTGCCTTGTCAAGAAGGGCCACCTCTTCACAGATATGAATAATGGCTAGAAAAAAATAAGCTACCATATATTAAAGTTAAGAGAGAGGATTCTGGTAAGATGGAAAAAATAGGTCAGAAAATTCCAAGCTGTCATATATTAAAGTTAAAAAGTGAGAGATGTTATCTCATTTTATCCTTACATTACACTTGGGAGATAGGTGTTATTAGAGGAAATGGAAGCAGACACAATTTACTTGCCCAAGTACACTCAGCCAGGAAATTCTTGAGGATAGAATTAAACTGGATTCCAAGTCCAGCATGCTATCTATTAAGTCAACTAGTTTCCTAGGAGGAGAAAGAACAAAAAGTGTCCAACTGATATGAGATGAGGAGGGGAGAAGAGAGAGCTTTTGGTCAATGTCTTTTTTTTTCTAGCTCTATTTACTTCATTTTACATCAGTTCATTCAAGTTTCACCATTCTTATTTACATTAATCATTTTTGTTGTTTCTTACTTCTTATTAATACTCTATCACATTTACATGCCACAATTTTTAGATCTTTTCCAGTCAATAGTAGTCTATTTAGCTTCCCTTTATTACCTCAAAAAGTGTTGGGACAAATGTCTTGATGTTTTTTGTCAATCACCTCCTTGGGATATGGACATTTTACTTTATTTTTTAAATTCCAAATTGCTTCCCAGAATGTTTGTACCAATTCATATTTCCACCAACATTGTAGAAGGATTCCTCTTTCTCCATATTCCCTCTAACATTGACCCTTCTAATCTTTTATCAAACATTACAGTTTGCAGGGTGTGAGATGAAATATCAAGTTTGTTTCAATGTACATTTCTCTTATGAGTTATTTGGAGCATTCTTTTACATTCCTGTAAATATTTTGCAATTATTTCAGTAATTGTTTTCCCCCATAGCTTTTTATCACTTCTATACTGTGTAATGCCTTTTGGTCTTATGTATTTCTGTTCATTTTCCATACACATGTTGCATATCTAACATCTGTCAGAGATATATGACTTAATTTTTTCTTTTTAAATATTACATGAATTAATTTTACTCATGCAAAAGCCTTTCAGTTTCACATAATCAAAATTTTCTATCTCCTATTTCTGTCTCATGTTTGTGTATTTGTCCATTACTGATCCCATTGAAAGATAGGGGCAATAATTCCCTTCTAATTTTTAGAAGTATGAATATTAATATTCATGTCTTTGTCTTCATTTTATATTTATTGTGGAATCTGATATACAATGTTGGTCTAAATCTAGTTTCTACAAGTCTGGTTTCTAGTTTTCCTAGAAGTTCTCATTAATTAGGGAGCTATTTCCTAAATAATTAACATTTTCAGATTTATTAAAATTTAGTTTGTGAATTAAGTCTAGTCTATTACATTGCTCTGCATTTCAATTTTTAACCAGTACCAGTTTTAATGATTGCTGCTTTATGATACAAGGCATCCCCAAAGTCTCAGTGTAATTTTAATTTCTAATAACTTAAAACTAAGTCTAAAATTTAACTTTCAGAATATTCTCCATCATGTAGGAAGTAGAAGTTCTATTCCCCTTTCATTGATACATTATTTTTAAAAATTATTTCCATTGATGTTTTAGATCTTTTGGTCCTCCAAATTAATTTTGGTTTTATTTTTTTTAATTTTGATTAATTAATTTATTTTTAGTTTTCAACATTCATTTCCACAAAATTTTGAGTTACAGTTTTTTTCTCCCTGTCTTTCCCCTACACCCTACCCCAAAATAGCAAGCCTATTTAATACCCCTTCCCTCAGTCTGTTCTCTCTTATATTCTCCCCCCCCCACAACTTTCTAGTAGGGCAAGATGTATTTCTATACCCCAGTGCCTGTATATCTTATTTCCCAGTTGCATGGAAAAGACAATTTTTTTTGTCTTAAAAACAAAAAAACATTGTTTTTTAAAACTTTGAGTTCCAGATTTTTTCCCTTCTTTCCTCCTCACCCTCCCCCACTGGGAAGATAAGCAATTCAATATAGGTTGTACATGTGTAGTTACCGAAATTGTTATATTGTGAAAGACTAACTATATTTCCCTCCACCCTGTCCTGCCCCCACTTACTCTAATTTCTCCTTTGACCCTGTCCCTTTTCAAAAATGCTTACTTCTAACTACCCTCTCCCCCAATCTGCCATCCTTTCTATCATCCCCATTCTTATCCCCTACTTCCCTATTTTCCTATAGGGTAAGATTCCCAGTTGAGTGTGTATATTATTCCCTCCTTAAGTCAAATTCAATGAGAGTAAGTTTGTCCCATTCCCTTTCACTTTCCTGCTCTTCCCCTCCATTGTATTAGTTTTCATTTGCCTGTTTTATATGAGATATTTTACCCTAATCTATCTCTCCCTTTCTCCTTCTCCCAATAAATTCCTCTCTCACCTCTTAATTTTATTTTTAGATATCATCCCTTCATATTCAACTTATTCTGTGCCCTCTGTCTATGTATTCATGAACATACATATGCACACACTCACGTATATATTTATATACATATACACCATCCTATACATACATATATATGTATGTATACATATATATATATATATATATATACACATATATATTCCCTTCAACTATACTCATAATGAGAAAAGCCTTATGAGATACAATTATTATTTTCTGTGTAGGAACGTGAATAGTTCAACTTTAATAAGTTCCTTATGATTTCTTTATCCTGTTTACTTTCTCATGCTTCTCTTGCTTCTTATAATTGAAAGCCTAATTTTCTGTTCAGCTCTGGTTTTTTCATCAAGAATGCTTGAAAGTCCTCTATTTCATTGAATAACCATATTTTCCCCTGAAGCATTATACTCAGTTTTGCTGGATATGTGATTTTTGGTTTCAATCCTAGCTCCTTTAACCTCCAGAATATCATATTCCAAACCCTTCAATCCATGTTGAAGTTGCTAGGTTTTGTGTTATCTTGATTGTGCTTCCACAATGTTCACATTGTTTCTTCCAGAATTCTTGCAGTATTTTCTCCTTGACTTGGGAACTCTGGAATTTGGCTATAATATTTCTAGGAGTTTTATTTTTGGGATCTTTTTCAAGAGGTAATCAGTGAGTTCTTTCAATTTCTATTTTGCCTTCTTGTTCTAGAATATCAGGGCAATTTTCCTTGAGAATTTCTTGAAAGATGGGGTCTACATTCTTTTTTTGATCATGGCTTTCAAGTAGTCCAGTAATTTTTAAATTATCTCTCCTGGATCTATTTTCAGTGATTTTTCCAATGAGATATTTCACATTGCCTTCAATTTTCATTTGTTTGGATCTGTTTTATAGTATCTTGATTTCTCATAAAGTCATCAGATTCTAATTGATCCAATCTAATTTTGAAGGAGTTTTTCTCTTCAGTGAGTTTTTGAAATTCCTTTTCCATTTGGCAAATTTGGAATTTTAAGGCATTCTTCTCCTTGCTGCCTTTTTGAGCCTCTTTTGCTATTTGACTTACTCTATTTTTTAAGGTATTATTTTCTTCAGTGTATTTTTGGGTCTCCTTTGGAAGGATATTAACTAGCTTTTCATAATTTTCTTGCATTATTCTAATTTCTCTTCCCAATTTTTCCTCCATTTCTCTTACTTGATTTAAAAATCCTTTTTGAGCTCCTCCATGGCTTGTAATCAGTTAATATTTTTCTTGGAGGCTTTTGATGCAGGAGTTCTGACTTTGCTGTCTTCCTCCCTCTCAATGACTTTATCCTTTTTGTCCCCCATAAAGGATTCTATGGTTTGTTCATGCTTCCTCTGCTTGCTCATATTGCCAGCCAATTACTTGACTTTTGAGCTCTTCGCCATGGTAGAACTCTGCTTCCAGAATGGAAAGAGATTTATACCAAATTGCTTGGGTTTTCACAGCTGCCGGAGCTATTAGGAGAGTGCCCTCTCTACAGCCCCCACAAGCTCTGGCTCAAAGGTAACACACCCCAGGACCACCACCCAAGACCGTAATCCAGATCCAAGCAGGTTAAAGCAAGAGTGATTACCCTCTGAATGGTTGCTCAATCCCCCTACAATCTGCAGTCCATGGGCTCCTGAGGCAGTCACACAGAGCAGCCTCCATGCCTCATCCTGCTTCTTGCCCCATGCAGCAGCTGGATCAAGTTCTTCTGTCCCCCCTCCACATTCCAACAAAGTTCCATGCTGACCTTTTACTCTGTCTTTGGTGTTTATGAGTTGAGAATCTGGAAGCCGCCACAGCTGCTTATTATTCACTCTCCTGAAATCTGCTCTGGCTGCTGCTGGTTAGGGCCTCCCTGGGACTGGAACTATTTGGCTCCTGTGGGACTGCGCTCAGCTCCCAGTGGGCTGTGATAGACCTTTCCTGTTGGCCTGCTGGCTGCCTTCAGTGGGAGATTTGTTTCTCTCTGTCACTTTGTGAGTTCTGTAGTTTTAAAATTTATTAAAAGTCATTTTTTACAGGTATTGGAATTGTTTAGAGCTTGAGCCCATGCCAAGTTTGTGCTTCTACTCCACCATCATGGTTCAGCCTCAAATTTTTATTTTATTTTATCCTTTCAGCAATTTGATTAGCATATATATGTGTATGTGGGTATATATAGATATATATGTCTATCTCTCTCTCTCTCTATGTGTGTGTGTGTATATACACACCTACTATATATATATGTGTGTGTATATATATATGTTGAGTATTGCTGTCATTTTTATTAAATTTTATTAAATTATTAAATTAAATTTCTCATTTCTTTAAGGAACATTTTGTAATTGAATTCTGTAAGTTTTGCATGTGTTTTGGCAGATTCAGTTCTAAATATTTAATGCATTTTGTAGTTGTTTTTAATGACGCCATCATTTTTTGGGGTGGAATTTTGGTATTGCCATTTTTTAAAATTTTATAACCAGAAACTGTGTTGAAGTTTTTAATTTTCTCATTTGTTTTCTTTGCTGATTCCCTGTGATTTTCTAAATAAATAATAATATGATCAGAAAATATACATAGTTTTATTTCTTCTTTGTCTATCTCTATACTTTCAATTTTTTTCTCTTGTTTTTCTGTTACTTCTTTCCCTTTACATGTGAAGGTTTTTCTCCTTTATGTTGATAAATTTGTTGTTTGTTATTGGAATGGTTAAATTTAACCAACATGTGCCTTAGAATTTGAAATTTAAGTTTTTTTTTTCTTTTTGGAGACAATCTCTGAATTCTTTCAATTGCTGCTTTGTTCTTTGTAGTCAGAAGTTCTAGGAAATTTTCTTGTATTCCTGCATTATATTGCTCATTTAAAAAAATGTTTTATATTCTTCTGGCAGACCTAAGATCCCTAAACAGTCTATATAAATTCTATCATTAAGATTAATATATTTTGCTTGTATAGATATCATGTGTTCTTTTAATGTTATTGTCTTTACCTTTTATTCATCCGGATTTTTTTTTTTACTTCAGTATATTTATTCAAGAAATGTCTTGTTTTCTCTTTTACTTCTTGGGGGATAAGACTCACTACCTTGTATTCAAGTTGTTTCATTCAGATAATTACTATTACTTTGAAGGTCACAAATACTAAATTCTGTTTGCTTTGAATGCATTCTCTTATGGTTTTCATTTTTGTTTTGGAAGCACCTTAGGACATCTTTATGTTCTATCTTGGGATTCCACAGAAATCTTTATTTCTTCAGACAATGGTTTAACTTCTGCTGTCTTATACTATTATATTATATATTCTGCTGTCTTATACTTATTTTTTAAAAGTTTGCAGTCTTTAATGTTTTAGCACTTTTCCTCCTGTCCAATTTCACTTGTTTGTTACATGACAAATTGTTTTTTTCCTTTTCACAGATGGATATACACATGTGCATATACATATGTGTACGTGTGTGTATATATAGAGTAAGCTATACAAAGCAGCTAAATTTAAAATGGATAGAGAATTGTGCCTGAAATCAGGAAGGTTAGAATCCAAATCCAGCCTCAGATAATAACTGTTTCAACCTGGGCAAGTCATGTGAACTCAGTTGGGCTAATTTTCCTGAGCTATAAACAAGAGATAAAAAATAATATCTACTTTACAGGGTTTTTGTGAGGATAAAATGAGAAAATGTTTGTAAAATGCTTAGCACAGTGGTACATAGTAGTCCTTATATAAAAGCTAGTTATTTTTATTATCCTATATTTTTGTCTACATATTTATCTATATATCCATGAATATAATTATCTATTTATTCTTTAATATTCTTGCTCCTTATTTTATTATTCCTTTTTAATGGTGGGTATTCTTTTCCATGGATGAAATGTAAACCTACCTCATCCTCCTCCTATGCCAGAGAATTTACTTTTCACCATTATGGTCTCTACCTTCATCAGCTTCTTGGGTAAAGGCAGGATATATAGCTAGAGACAACTATAGCTACATTTAAGCCCTCTTTTCTTCATACCCATTACAGATACTCGCACTAGTTCCTTGCTCCAGTTATGTTCCTGACTCTTCTTTGGATTGGGTAAGTCAGCTTCTGCCACTTTTTGTAGGGTCAGCATGTGTATTCTAGACAGACATTTTATAGCCTTGAGGTTTCCTAAACCTCACGTGGTTCAAAGCAAAAGGTATTCTGATGTCTCCTTTCACTGTTCTTTTCAAGCGATTGCACAGAAATAATGTCTCCAGCTTGATACACGTGTAATAAAAGGGTCTCAGCAGCAAGAAGAGGGTGCCTATGCCAACCCCAAGCACACGTATCTTGATCTGTTTGTGTACGCTGATGAACGTGGATGTTGGAGAATGAAGGGTGAAAAGTGAACATGTTAAGAGTTAAATTGTTTTCTTATTGGATTTCTTGCTTTCTTTTCTTGTAGTTTCAATTATTGTGTGTGTGCATGTATATATGTGTGTACGTATACACATATATACTTTATATATTTATAATTTATATAATTCTTCTCTCTCTGTTTCTCCATCTCTGTAACTCTGTCCTTTTCTCAAATTTTTGAGATTAGGAGAAAATGTATAGAATTTCATTTTCTTGGCCACATGACCTGGAAGTGTAGGTATATCTTTTTTTTTAGTTACATTATTTTCACTTATCCTACTTTATTTTGAAAAAAAGTTCCCTGCCAGAGATTTATTCTAGTCATCCCACTAAGCCTCACTAATTCTCATAAGGTCAAATTTGACACTTGCATTAGAAACTCTAATTTATCTTGTTTTTAGTCATACTTTGTGCTTCTTTGAATAAACATCTAAGGCTATGATTTTATTATTTGCTCCTTTCTTGGATTTTGTCTTTCTTAAACATCTGTGTACCTCTACTACTATTCTTTCTATACTGTAGCTATTCCCTATAGTATCTGGTTTGATGGAGTTTTCTCCTACCCCTTTCTTTTTACTTTAATGTTCTTTTTTTTTATTAGTTTTACAGAATACCAGGCAGCATCCTTACCAGTCCCTATTAGGAAGGATACTATTCAATTGATAGAGGCCTGAACTAGAGGAAATGAGCTTCATTTGCATCATAAAAGTGTGCTTAAACATAAGGAAGGACATCTTGACTGTGAGAGTGACTAATTACTGGAACCAGCTACCAAGGGAACCTTTCATATTTCTATCCCTGGTACTCTTAAAACTGGGCTGTAGCCATCTGTTTTGAATGATTTAGGTGTTTACCTGTCTGAAGAAAGGAGGATAGACCCCTGCTGGTACCTTTCATTAATGAGTCCATAATTATATGGTTGCTATAAAAATATGTTACTTATAATGCTATCAGTGCAAGAAAAAATTTCAAAGTGGTGAGAAGGCTTAACATTTATATGTACCAAAAACAGAACATTAAAGAGAGATTTTTCATACACTTTAACCTCCTTGAACAGGATGGTGATGAATGTAACTGGAAAACAGGGAAAACACACTGACACAAGTGTATAAAAATTGGGAATTATCTCTAGTGATGGTAGTTTTATTTTCCCCACTACTGGAAGTGAAATGATTGTGCTACAACTAATGAAATTTCTGCCATTTGGGCAGATTGATCATTGAAGCCCAGCATGAGAGCAGCATTTCACAGTCTGATGTTCCCCCTGGAAATAGGATCAAGAATGCATACGCTTTTGTATTCTCTCAAAAACATCTTTCACTGCTCTGAGAGCCCCTAAAAAATTCCATTTCCTTTTATTTCAGCAGCATAGAGATGTTGAAATATAATATATATTTATATTATGTATAAACATATTTAAAATATATAATATATTTATATCTATAATAGATAATATATAATCAAGGAAATGTTATTATATGTAACATATAATCATATATATACATATGTGTGTATGTGTATGTATATGTGTAATATGTGCATGTATGTGTTCAAGATGTCTGAGAGGCAATTGGAGGCATGAGACTAGATGTCAACAGAGAGGTTGGGGCAGGATAGGTAGATTTGAAAATCATTAGCATAGAGAATGTAATTAAATCTGTGGGAGCTGATGAGGTCACCAGGTGAAATAGTATGGAGAGAGAAGAGAAGAGAGCGCAGGACAATCCTGAAAGAAAACTTATCGTTCTAGGGTGCTGGATGAGGATCCAGAAAAGGAGAGAAAGGAGCAGTTAGATTCATAGAAAGAGAACCAAGAGAGAACAGTGCCCTGAAAACCTAGAGAGAAAAGAGTATGATGGAAGGAGGTTGATCAACAATGTCAAAGAGAGGTTGAAATAATGAGGATAATGAAGATTAAGGAGAGGTTTAAGGAGAGATTTGGCAATGAGATTTTAGAGTGATATTGATGGAATGATAAGATTAGAAGCGAGATTGTACTGGTTTTAAAAGAGAGTGAGAAAAATGAAAGTGGAGCCACCTATTGTAGAAGGGTTTTTTTTTTAAAGGAATTTAGCCACAAAGGGCAGAAAAGATACAGCATAAAGAGGACAGGGATTGAAGAGTGAAGGACAGTATAGAGTTGAACTGATTCACAAAAGATCCATATGGAGAAAAGAGAAGAGAGTGACAATTGTCAAGGAGATGGTCTGGAAAAGAGTTGAAAGGTCAAAGGGCTTATAAGGGCAGGTTTCATATTTATTGTCTATCTAAATTTGATCTGACCAGAAATCCTGTGACATAGGTATTATTATTATCCCTATTTTACAGATGAGGAAACTGAAGCTTAGAGAGTTTAAATGCCTTGCCCATGGTCATATAGTCTAGTTAAGTATCCCAGGCAGGATTTGAACTCAGTTCTTCCTGACTCCAAGGGCAGCTTTATATTCTCATTGCCTCTTAGGTATTTCTAGAACACAACCAAATTGCATTCGTGCATCCATGACATATATTAGGCTCTTAATTGTCTCAGACTCCACAAGCACAGCTCCGTCCCCCCCAATAGTCAAACTCTTTATGCTAGGTATCTACCCGATTTGGCTGAGGGCAGGCACCACATATACATGCACTCTGTACCATGATTGAACTCAACACAGAGCCTGGTACATAATAAATACTTACTAAACATTGATTCAATTGATTAGATTCAGGACAGTGAAGCATCGACACTGAAGGAAAGTTTAGCAGATGTATTGGTTTTAAGAGAAGACAACATTTACCTTTAGACATTTGAGTTTGAGATATTAAAATGAAGTTATCAATAAGGCAGCTGATAATATAAGATGGGAAATTAAGAAATAGATAAAGATGAATTACCCATTAAATGCTTACTATGTGCCAGGTACTGGAGTCCAGGAGTAGAGACCGAACTCTATGATAATGATAAATAAATTCATGAGAGATGATGAATAAGAGAAAGAACATATAGAGAGGGGCTGGTAGGTGGTGCAGTGAATAGAGCACTGGCCTTGGAGTCAGGAGCACCTGAGTTCAAATCTGGCCTCAGACACCTAACACAAAAACTAGCCATTTGACCTTTGGCAAGTCACTTAACCCCAATTGCCCTGCCTTCTCCCTCCAAAAAAAAAAAAAAGCAAAAAAAAGAACACATAAAGAAAAGAGATCCAAGACAGTCTTAGCAGACTTTCTTTAGAGATGAGAGATGGATAAAAATACAGTAAAATAAATTGAGAATAGGTAAAACAGGAAGAGAAATAGGGTAAGTTGCATAGCAAAAACACATGGAGGAATAAATTCTCAGAAAATGAATTGAAAATATTAAAAGATGCAGAGGGCTGAAGAAGGATGAAGACTGAGGAAACGTCAAAGGATTAAGCTAACACACTATTGTTAACCTCAGAGAGAGCAGTTTCAACTGGGTAATAAAACTGGAAGTCAGATATTGCAAGAGATCAAGAAGAGTGCAAAAAGCATGTGAAAATGATTAATATAAATCTCTTTCCCCTCTATATTTCTCACTCTGAAAAGGAAGAAAAATGGAGTGATAGCTAGAGGAGATGATGGGTGTCAAGTCAACATATTTTTAAGGATAGGGGACATCAGGTAATGTTTATAGGCAGCAATAACCAATTGAGAGGGGAAAAACCCCAGAAATTAGAGAGAGGGAGTAATAGAATCTAGGAGATGATGAGACCAAGGACATAAGTAGAAAGCAGAAAGGCCACATCTTGAACAGAATTTGGATTACTCATCTTTCTTGGATATAATCCTATCTTTTTCTAATTTCCTGTGTTTACTTCCACTGTCTCCTATATTAAGGTGTGCTTCTTTCCACATCAATCTCCTGAAATAATTTTCATTCTTCAAAACATAACTTAAGTGCCTCCATTTTTATTAAACTGTCCTTTATTGCCCCAATCAGAAGTCTTAATTACCTCCTTGGAGTTTTTATAGCACTTGGTTTGTACCTTTCCTATATGCTTATTATATTCTAATTAGTTTTATATTGGCAAACCTCCTTCATCTTCCATACTAGTCTGTAAGCACATTACTTTCAGTCTCCAGACTTATGAGCTCTTGTGGAGTAATTTGAGTAAGTTCTACATACCTCATTTGTTCCCTCCCAAATGGCATAATCATGTCCCCACTGGCACCAGGTAAAACTTCACACCAGCCATTTCAATAATACCTTGCAATTCAGCTCCTCCTACTGGTCATAATAATAAAACTGCCATGACTGTCATTTCTGCAAAAACAAACACAGAATGGTGTCCTATCTTATATATTTTCTTTCTTCTAGCAAAGAATATCATGCTGTTTTCCACAGAAGATTCTCAATAAATTTGTGTTTAATTGACAAATTGAATTTAAAAAATTAATTTAATGTGAGTCCTGTAGAAATAATCTCTTGTTTTTTTTAATCCACAAACATTTGCTCAGACCTAAAAAAATGTATTTTTCATGTATTTTGACTTCTCAGTGAAACTTTTAAGCCATCTAATAAGTATGGCAGAAACATGGTCTTCAAATTCTTTTAGAGAGTGCAGTCATCAGGATAAAAACATGGATCTTTGAAATATTCAACCACTGATTCCTAATTTATTAATAAGTCATTATTGAGTATCTATTATTTGCCTTCTTATTCCACTAGATAATATGTGAGATATACTAGTACAAGTACTATCATAAAAGGATCTGTGCAGACTCGGGGAAAAAATTGCAAAGTAGATGAAACTTGTCTTCAGAGTGCATAATATAATCCTATTCTATACCATTTCTTCTGTTTTCTCTCTTTTCAATAATATACCTCCCCTTTCTCAAATGCCCAGTACCCTGATATTATTTTTATGTTCTTGCCTGTCAAAAATAATTTTCAAATCCTTTATTCAAATTAAGGTACTAATGAATGAATGAAGAACTTTAGAAAACATTTCTATTTAGCTTTTTCTAATGAGCCATATTTAATGATAATTCTATGTTAAGAATTAATTTTAAAAACTGGTTATTTTAATGGATGGTAGTGGGATTAAGATATGTGGAATCATTCAAAAACATTGGTGTGAACAAGCCAACTGCATATAACTGAGGACAAACAGAGCTGAATGACCATTTGAGGGATATTGTTAAGATTATTCCTGTTCAGGTACTAATTGGAGTAAATCACTTCTTCTTGTTTTAAGATTCTGACATTTTCTAAGATCATGACATTCTGTGATTCACATCTATTTAACACGACTAGAAATTTACAAGTGCTAAAAAATGAAGTGAAGGTGACAGGAAGCATCACAAAATAATTTTTTTAAATGGTACAATTGTACCAATCCGATTTTCCAAATCCAATTCTTTTTTTTTTCCTTTTATTCAATTGTGAGTTTAACTCATTGTCCATGTTTACTGTGTGCCCAAGGTACATGTTGGAAATTAATATATTCCTGAAAACTGATACATGTCATCTATTTTGTGGACCAAATAGTCTTTTGTGGATTGGTTTGTGAACTTAATCATCAAGTAAATCATTACTGGCTTCAAAGATGTAACTTAAAAAAGAACCTTGGACCATAATACATTTATAAAGTGAAGGTTGCTAACACAATATTTTCCTTGATGCCTGAATCAAGATACTTAAATTGATGTGAGTACAGTTCAAGAGTTCCCTCCAGTGATTCAAATAGTGATCCCTGAATGCCTTGCCATATATGTCCTCCTAAGAGTTCATAACAGAGGTCCACTGAAGCCTTTCTTGCATTTTCCTGATATGGTAAGTGTACCAATTGAGAAATGTAGCTGTCCACCTGTCATGCCTCTATCTTGCCTCATGCCCAGCTCATCTTCTATTCCTGACAAATGGCTTGAGATATATACCTTCTTCTTCTTCTTCCTTACAACATCAGTAAAATATCAGATAATATTTCTTACTTTTAAAATTTAACTTGAATTTCATATTAGTTGAATACCATTGGCACAGAAAAATGAGCATTTACTAAAATTCCTAGCTTTAGATCAAGACAAAAATGTTTAGATGTACAACTGATAGTGTATTTAGGAACTATTTTTAATGTGAATTCTGATGTTTTTGTGCTATCTAAAACTTGATATCCTGTGTTTAAATCTACTCTAACATATAATTTTATAACTCTTAGTATTTAATCACATACTAAGTGCTTAATCATAAATAACTATATATCAATTATTCTTTTTTAAGCAAACTGGGTCATTGGACAACTTGGCTTCTACCTAATAAATATCCAACAAATGAAATAAGGTAAAACTCTCAAAAATTATTATAGTTGCCTAAAAACCAAAAAATTGAAATGAACATAATATTCTCTTCTCTGATAGCTCATTGAAATAGGAAGGTAATATTAATTTCTGAAAGGCTATGCTGGTAGAGTACAAGTTCAGATAGACTCTTCCAAGATAAGCTTCACACCTGTGCCTCCACAATTAGAGACAGTTATGCATTTCCTGCAACAATTCCACAGGTCCCAAGATGTCCCTGGTTTGCAAGTTGGGAACTATAAAACCATACAACCCCAAGGCTTTATTGCTATTTAAGCTATTGAAACTATACTAAAGATGTTAAAGGTATAAACTGCATTGAGGTTTTGGAGACACACCATATTAAGCTGTTTGTTTTTTTTTGCTTTTTGGAGGGCAATTGGGGTTAAGTGACTTGCCCAAGGTCACACAGCTAGTTTTTGTGTTAAGTGTCTGAGGCCGGATCTCAACCCAGGTCCTCCTGACTCCAGGACCAGTGCTCTATTCACTGCACCACCTAGACTCCCCCATAATAATTATTAAATTATTTCATTCTTATTTTTATTCCCAAACTACCATCACTCTGGACCCTGAGGCAAATGATAATTTGTGCATGTGTGTGCATGGTGTGTTTGTATGTGCGTGCGTGTATGTGTAAGAAGGCACAAGTTATATTTAAGTGAGATAAGTATGTAAAAGAGGTATCAATGAAGTATTTGGGGAGCTCAGAGAAGGGAGAGAGTATGGTTGGGACCTGAATAGGAGTGGGTGATGCTTTTTGTTCTCTCAACCTATTTTTTATTTTAAGTGAGAACTATTCCCCAAACCATTCCCCACTTTAGCCTTTAATATATATATATATATATATATATATATATTTTTTTTTTTTTAATTTATGGAGGGGAGAAGATAGGGCAATTGGGGTTAAGTGACTTGCCCAAGGTCACATGGCTTGTGTGTGTGTGTGTGTGTGTGTGTGTGTGGAGTGATTGAGGCCAGATTGGAACTCAGGTCCTCTTGATTCCTGGGCTGGTGCTCTATTCACAGCACCACCTCGCCTCCCCTTTGGCCTTTAATCTTTTATTAGAATTGACTGGTTTTCTTATATGACAGTGGTGCAGATTATGTATACAAAGGACAAGTAGCCCATGTGACAAGCAATGGACTGCAAAAAGTCATAACAGGGCTTGTGCCTTGCATTAAGATCACAGGAAACTGAAGTGCCACCTCAAATCCATCAGATTTACAAGATAACAGAAAAAGAAAATGACAAATGTTGGCGGGGATGTAGAAAAATAGGTACACTAATGTGCTGCTGGGAGAGCTGTGAATTCATCCATCCATTCAGAAGAAATGCACAAAGAACTGTACAACTGTGCATGACCTTTGACCCAGAAATACCACTGATAGGTCTGTAACCCAAAGAGATCAGAGAAAAAGGAAAAGGACTCATATTTATAGACATATTTAAAGCAATTCTTTTTCTGGTAACAAAGAATTATGAACTCAGGAAGATACGAATCAATTGAGACTGAACAAATTATTCTATATGATTAAGATGAAATACTATAAGAATGATGAAGGGGAAGGTTTCAGGAAAATGGAAAGACATTTGAACTGATGCAAAGTGAAGTGAGTAGAACCAGCAGAAAAATTTCTTTGGTAACAGTAATATTGTAAAGATAATCAATTGTGAAACACCTTGTAGCTATAATAAATACAATAATCCATCACAGTTCCATAGGATTCATTGTGCAAAAGGCAATCCACCTCCTTATAGAGAATTGATGAACACAGAGTAAAGATTGAAGCTTATTTTCTTTCTTTCTTTTTCTTGCTTTATTATTAACATGATGATTGTAGAAATATTTTTAGCATGACTTCATTTGCATAATTTTAAATGAGAAGTATGGTTATTTAAGGAGGACTACCACCTTTAGTGTGAAAACTTGCCAAGCACCTTTTCAGGGTTGCTCATCTACTTTTGGGGTCCACCTGTCACTCACCTCTCACCTGTGGTTCCAAGAAGTTGTGGCAAGTGTAGTGGCAGTAGAATCTTGGAAAACTGTCAGCCGATAGGCCAAACTAGGTGGAGTGTTTCTGATGGATCACAAACCTGCTGGTGAGTGAGGGGGAGTGTCTAACCCAAGCATGTGAAGAATTCCCCCAGTGAAATAGGTGGATGAGAACAATTTGCTCTAACAGACATCATGCAGGCTCTGTGAAACATTTAGAGGTTAGTGAGACATCGAATATGCCAAGGATGATCTTCTGCATTCTGGGTCATTGACAGTCCCCTTAAAGTCCCATGGCAAGATAAAAGTGAGGCTGACAGTTTTGTGTTTCTCTGCCTCACTTAAATCCAATTCACATGTGAGTGGAGACATCACCCCATGATGTGATTTGTCTTCTTTGCAAATGAAGGGGGGACAACAGCAACATATATAATATGCATCATGTCCCTTCCTTCTCAATAGGTAGGGAAGGAAGTGGAGGAAGGAAGGGATTGGGAACCAAAAATAAAATAACAAATAAAAGACCATAGCAAGACCAGGTATCACTTTATAATGATTGAACTAGCAAGGGAGTGTAATGTAGAAGCTCTCCACCAGCAGACTGTATCTCAGACTCCATGGTGACCTGTGGCCTCAACCCATGAGATTCATTGGTCATATTCCATCTTAATTTCTGCTTCTTGTATCCAAAGAGGGAGTCAGTATCTTTTCCTGGGAATCTGATAGCTCTAATCCTCAGAATCTGTTGCTGCTAGCCCATAAAAGAATCAGGATCATGGATTATTTGAGATTGTTAAGCACACCAAATCCTTATAGCTCAGTACAAGAAATGTTTAAAGCTTAAGTCCAATGGATGAGGAAAAAAAGAATATTCAATTCTTTTGATCAGTGTCAGTTTCATCAACAATCTAATTTCTTGCAAGACTTTTTTTGAGTCATGATTTGTGGTCAGTGAGCTCCTGATGTTGATGGGTATGAAAAAATAGAAAGGAAGGAAAATAAGCACTAAGAAGTACTTACTATGTGTAAAGCACACTGCTAAGTACTTTAAATATATCTCATTTTATCCCCACAACAACTCTGGGAAGAAGGTACTATTATAATTTCTATTTTATAGTTGAGGAAACTGAAACAAACAGATATTAAGTGACTTGCCCAGGGTCATACAACTAGTAAATGTTTGAGACCAGATATGAACTCAAGTCTTCCTGATTCTAGACCCAGTACTCTACTCATTGCACCACCTAACTACCTCAGAAAATATGATTGTCAAAAGAATCCTGTTATTTCTCTTTCCATTTTCAAACTACCATCATTCTGGAGCAAACAATAACTTTAGGGGCAAGATTAAAGGTTTCAGTTATACTTATAAATACGGAGGTTTAGGAATTTATTCCTAATCCCAGTGTGTGTAGGGGGCACACTGAGAAGTAGGTTCCTGTCCTCCCCCTCTTCCTAAAGAGGAAACATTCAAGATTTCTTTTGTTTATTCGATTGAACAATGTACTCGATGTACACTCTTTTCATGGATATTACTACTGTGCAGTCCATCGGGCAATGGAAATCATTTATTCAGAATCATTTTCAAGTGTTTCCAACACGTCAGGGATAGTTAATAAAAAGAGAAGGGCACATTGAATCAGGACATAAACATTCCCTATGCTACCCTAGGGTAGTTATTTCTTGCTGCAGTATACTGACAATTTAAGTGTCAACACAGATGTCTCTCTCTCACTCTCTGAGTACTGATTGTTGCTTCTAAGACATCCTATGGGAAATTTAATGTGGACAGATTAGCACAAATCTCAGCAAAATTTAAATGAGAGAAGTCACATTAAGGCTTGATATTCAGATAATGATGTTTTCCTTTTGCTCATAGGTCATTTTTAAGAATCCTCTTCCTGGGGTTTTGAAGCAGCCATTTGGACACAGTCACAGCAATCCTTTTGCATGACAAATACCAAAAAAAGAGATTATTCTTCTATGTTAAACAAATTCATGATTATGACCTCTTTCACCCTGATGGTATATGTTTTTATAGTATTATAATTATTTCATTTCGTGTATCATGAGTATTTCTCAAGTGTATTTCTGTGCACATGTACAGTATATATATATATAGACACATATGTATGTTATATATGCATATGTGTGTATTATATGTAATAGGCAATTCTGGGATATGTTGCTTAGTACACTAATCATATTTTCTCAACTGAAAATAAAGACAATTGGTTTGACAAAGAATATTTCTTTATCAAAGTTCTAAATACTTTCTTTTATTGAAAACACAGCCATGTTGGAAAATCAAGACACATGGTCTTATCTACCACCAAACCCTACTGTTTCCTCACTGTCACATGTGACACTGGGATCTCACAGTGCCTCATTAAGTCAAGAAGCAATTATTAAGTGTTTACCAAGTGCCAGGTACTGTGCTAAGTACTATAGACTTAAAGAAAAAGTAAAAATCACTTCCCTCAAAGAGGTTACATTGAAATAGGGGAGGCAACATGTAAATAAATGGATACACTCAATATTATAACAACAAACTCTTGCAGATATCATTAAGATGCAAGGTTTTTTTTTAGTATGGTCCTATTGACAGACTTAAGAGATATAAATAGACATAATTGTGCCCAGAGCTAATTCAACTTGGGGGAGGGGGTGATGGAGATGTTAGTCTTGGGGGAATGTAGCAAATGGTAGAGAGGGTATTGGTGGCAGAGAAGACAGCTGCATTGTACTGGTAAGAGTCTGTGGAGGTAGTTTCACCTGGTGCCCCTGTAGAACCCAAATAGTTAGGACACAGAGAAGTTTGTCTTCCTAGGGAGGAATCATAGCTTTCCTGATTTTAGTGCCTTTGAAAAAAAAAAAAAAACATTTGTCCATAATAGTTATAGTTCCACAAAAGTGGCTTAAAGTTCATGGCCCTTTTGGTTGATTTGCTCAATAATTACCAAATTGAGAAGGAATTGTTCTTTATATAGCTAGATGACAAAATAGATAGAACGTTTGACCTTAAGGCAGGAAGATCTCAGTTCAAATACAGTGACAAATACTTAATTAGTTATATAACCCTGGGAGAGTAATTTAACCTCTCTCTGTCTCACCTACCTCCCCGGGTTGTTGCAAGGATAAAATGAGATAACATTTGTAAAGTGCTTTGCAAACCATAAAGCACTATATAAATGCTAGTATTATCATTATTATTTATTATTATCCTTATTATTTTCACTCTTGGAAATTGTTGACATAATCATTTTGTCCCATAGTCAATACAGAGTTTCTTTTCTAAGTATTTATTGACATTTTCAGCAACACTAAATATGAAAGTTTTATATAAAATATATAAGAATGTATTTGCCATCTATTTGGAAGGATCACTGGTTCTCTAATCTTTTGGTATTGTATATAAAGTGCTTTTTGTTAAGAAAGGTCGGATTTAGATTGCATTAGAGAAGAAATTGGTAAAGTGCCTTCATGGTAAATCTTATACTACTATGAAGTATTTGAGCCACTAATTCTGGATCACTTCCTAGTTGTAAAGAGAAGCTAGAGTTTTCCTCACCTCCCTGGAAATGATCAGTCATCCATTATATAAATGGTTGAAAAGCTTTCTGTTTTACATTTGATCCAACTTGTATTTTCATTGTGTGGGACTTTTTTATTCACCATATAGATGAACATGCAACCAGAAATTTCTCACATGCTCCTTCTGGGGATTTGTATTTACATAAAGAATTTTTGCAAATATGTATATTTTTTGGGGAAAGAACCCAAAATATTTATTATTACATTTGCATTTATGATGCTCTGTAGGAATCACTCTGTTGCACCACCTGTGTGTCTGTCCGTGGCCACAGTCAGTGGGTACTGAAGAAATGGGATTCCAACAAAAGTCCCTCTCTACAAGTCCAACAATTAGCCATTGAAGATATTCTTGATAGAAACATGAAGCGGGGAATGTCAAGCTTTTACAGATAATTTTCTATAGCAGATTACATTTGTCATAGACCTAACTGACTTAAGGGTAGACAATCACAGAGATCCCATTGTATTTACAACTTCATAATTACCAACAATGAAATTGACATTCACTCTTGTAAAGTAGCACTCAGTTTCCAATTCTGCCCAACTAGGCTCCCTTTTGTACATATATTAAGATAAAAAAGTGAATATAATTCCAAGATCATCCTGAAATCTTTTTACTTAATTTACCCAGGAATTTGTACCTCATGTCTTTCTACTGAGAGGTGAGAAAGGATGTCACTAGGTGAATTCTCCCTTCAAAGTAACAAACAGTAACAGACAAAAGTGGGATATTCTTGTTTCTCTTCAGAAATTCTATCCATGTCCAGTTGCATAATAGACAATTCCCTTTCATTCATGCAATGGAGACTTCTGGAGGTGTAAACAGCATACATCTGACCTAAAGAAATAACCTGCATATCTGAAAGTCTTCTTTCTATTATCAGATAATTCATATGGTTAGTGACCCTGTAACAGTCAAGATTCTTGAAATTTCCTCAAAATTTGCATGAATTTGTGCAATAAAAATTGATCAGGTTTGGTGTGAAAGGTTCTAGCCTTTGAAGCAACAGTGACTCATTCTTGCTCAGTGTATCCTGCATCCTGAAGCAAAAAAAAAAGGGGGGGGCAGCCAGGTGGCAGTGAGTAAGAGCACCGACCCCAGAGTTGGGCAACCTGGGATCGATTCCAGCCTCAGATACTTGGCACCCACACAAAATAACTGGCTGTGTAACCTTGAGCAAGTTACTTAATCCCAATTGCTTAAAAAAAATCCTGAAGTAGGTATATATCTGGCATATGAGACTTTTTTTCCCTTAATACTTGTGTTAAGATAGTTGAAGGCTGCTTATCCTCTTTTTCTCTGTGTTTTGGACCTAATGTTCCTTAAAGTGCTCAGACATTTCATTCTCCCTGTCATCCAGCTCCATAAGACTATGGACATCCTCCTCATCACTCAAGAATTCACTTATTGGTGGAGCGCAGATGGCAGACTTAAAGTACAAACTTGGCATGAGCTCATGCTCTAATCACTTCTAATACTTGTAAAAAAAATGACTCCAAACAAACTTTAGAGCTACAGAAACCACAAAGTGACAGAGAGAGACAAATCTTCCACTGAAGGAAGACTTGCAGGCTGACAGGGAGGGTCTATCACACTGAGCTGGGAGCCAAGCACAGTCCTGTGTGAGTTGCACCAGCCCAGACCCCAGGGCAGCCCTGACCAGCAGGCCGGCCAGAGCAGACTTCAGAAGAGTGAATCATCAGCAGCTGTTGAGGTTTCCAGACTTCTCAAGCCATAAATTCCAAAGACAAAGTAAAAAGTCAGTGTGGAACTCTGTTGGAACAGGGGGGGACTGAAGAATGTGGTCTGGCTCCTGCCCCCGGGGTGAGAAGTGGCAGAGCCACAGCAACTGTGCAGCCCCACTAAATGGCTGCCTCAGGAGCTCCTGGCCTGCAGATCTTAGGGGGACCAAATGACCATTCAGAGGGTAATCACTCTTGCTTTAACCTACTTGGATCTGGATTATGATCTTGGGTGGAGGTCCTGGTGTGTGGCCAGTGAGCCAGAGTTTGTGGGGGCTGTAGAGAGGGCACTCTCCTAATAGCTCCAGTAGCTGTGAAACCCCAGAAATTTGGGACAAAGTTCTCTCCATTCTGGAAGCAGAGTTCTACCATAGCAAAGAACTTAAAAGTCAAGTAATTGACTGGCAGGAAGACCAAGCAAAGGAAGCACAAACAGACCATAGAATATTTTGGGGGGAACAAAAAGGATTAAGGCATGGAGTGGGAGGAAGACAGCAAAGTCAGAACTCCTGCATCAAAAGCCTCCAAGAAAAATATGAAATGGTTACAGGCCATGGACTAGCTCAAGAATGATTTTGAAAATCAGTTAAGAGAAGTGGAGGAAAAATTTGGAAGAGAAATGAGAATGAAGCAAGAAAATTATGAAAAGCTAGTCAACAGCCTGCTAAAGGAGACCCAAAATTACACTGAAGAAAATAACACCTTAAAAAACAGACTAACTCAAATGGCAAAGGAAGCCCAAAAAGCCAATGAGGAGAAGAATGCCATAAAAAGCCAAATTTGTTAGATGGAAAAGGAACTTCAAAAACTCACTGAAGAGAATAACTCCTTCAAAATTATGTTGGAGCAATTAGAAGCTAATGACTTTATGAGAAATCAAGATACTATAAAAGAGATACAAAGAAATGAAAAATAGAAGGCAATGTGAAATATCTCATTGGAATAACCACTGACCTGGAAAATAGATCCAGGAGAGATAATTTAAAAATTATTGGACTACCTGCAAACCATGATCAAAAAAAGAGCCCAGACACCACCTTTCAAGAAATTCTCAAGGAAAATTGCCCTGATATTCTAGAACCAGAGGGCAAAATAGAAATGGAAAGAATTCACTGATCACCTCTTGAAAAAGATCCCAAAAAGAAAACTCCTAGGAATATTGTAGTCAAATTCCAGAGTTCCCAGGTCAAGGAGAAAATACTGCAAGCAATCAGGAAGAAACAATTTGAGTATTGTAGAAACACAATCAGGATAACACAACACCTAGCAGCTTCTATATTAAGGGATCACAGGGCTTGGAGTATGATATTCCAGAGGTCAAAGGAGCTAGGATTAAAACCAAGAATCACCTGCCCAGAAAAACTGAGTATAATGCTACAGGGGAAAATATGGTCATTCAATGAAATAAAGGATTTTCAAGCACTCTTGATGAAAAAACCAGAGCTGAACAGAAAATTTGACTTTCAAATACAAGAAGCAAGAGAAGCATGAGAATGTAAACAGGAAAAAGAAATCATAAAGACCTTGTTCAAGTTGAACTATTTATATTCCTACATGGAAAAACAATCATTGTAACTCATAAAACTTTTCTCAGTGTAAGGATAGTTGAAGGGAATATAGATGTGTGTATATATGTATGTATAGGAGGGTATATGTGAGGATATATGTGGTTAAATATATATGTGTGTGGACACATGTATCTATGTACATAGACAGAGGGTAACCGCTGAGTTGAATATGTAGGGATGATATCTAAAATATAAATTTAAGAAGTGAGAGGAATTTATTGGGAGGAGAAAGGGAGACATAGATTAGGGTAAATTATCATATAAAAGAGGCAAGAGAAAACTGTTACAATGGAAGGGAAGATCAGGAAGGTGAAAGGGAATGGGACAACCTTATTTTCATTGAATTTGGCTTAAGGAGGGAATGCCATACACACTCGATTGGGTATCTTACCCTATAAGAAAATAGGGGTGGTAGGAGATAAGAGAGGGGAGGATAGAAGGAAGGGCAACTTGAGGGAGAGGGTAGTTAGAAGCAAACATTTTTGAAAAGGGATAGGGTCAAAGGAGAAATAGAATAAGTAGGGGCAGGATAGGATGGATGGAAATATAGTTAGTCTTTCACAATATAAATACTATGGAAATAATTTGTATAACTACACATGTACAACCTATATTGAATTGCTTATACTCCCAGTGGGGGCAAGTGAGGAGGGAAGGAGGGAAAAAATTTGGAACTCAAAGTTTTAAAAACAAATGCTTAAAAAAAAACCCAAACAAAACTAAAACAAAAAACAAAAAAAAAGTTGTTTTTTACATGCAACTGGGAAATAAGTTATACAGGCACTGGGGTATAGAAATTCATCTTGCTCTACTAGAAAGTTAAGGGGGTGATGGGGCAAGATATAAGAGAGAACAGATTGGGGAAAGGGTATTCAATTGGCTTGCTATTTTGGGGTGGGGGTAGGGGAAAGATGCGGAGAAAAATTGTAACTCAAAATCTTGTGGAAATGAATGTTGAAAACTAAAAATAAATGAATTTTAGAAAAAAAGAATTCACTTATTTCTTGAAAATTTTTCGTTCAATTTCTTTTTACATTTCACTTATTCCACCCACATGACAGCCCAAGGTACTTTCTTTTCCTCAAGCATTGGCTTATCAATATCTTTTAAATTTTCATATTCAACTTTCAGATTCTACTGGAACTTTTTCTGGTATTCCTCAGCAGCCTCTTCTATGGGTCGGATTGTGTGAGCTTCATGTTACTGGTATGATGAACAGGATACACAGAGTAGGGTCTTATCATCCATACAGAACAGCTTTTGAGCCTCCTGGTGACTGTCACATTTACTGGGTCCCTCAGGTCTCTGCTGATGTTGCTTGATGATGACAGCAGACTTCTTTTCTTTAAAGTGGATTTAAAAGCTCTTGACTGGGAGATTTCCTACTCTCAGGGTAGGAGAAAAGCATGGAAACTTTGCTGGAGTCACTGAGACAAGATTGGAAAACACTGTATCCACAGTTGATGGTCACTGAGCCTATGAAATAGACCTGACAAGTGTTTCAGGTGAATACATCCTGGAGACCTTTGATTATCTCTTTGGAAGCCACGAACCTTTAATACTCCTGCTGGCTGCCTCCTTTCAGAAACTTGGGTCCAGGAGAATAGTAAGCTCCAAGTAGGAATGTGCTGAAAGTATTAGTATAAATATTATAACTACAATTTCTTACCTTTTCAAACCTATATATCATACCTTTCTATTTATATTGAAATATATATTTTGTTTTTTGATTCTTGAACCTCCTTGAATTTTTGGTTTCATTTTCAATTATTGTTGAAGAATTTCAAGAATTTCTGATGAAATTTTTCCAGATTGCATTCTACATTCCTTTTTTATTGCCCTTAATCAAATGGCATAGTATTCAAATTTTCTATGTGTATTTGTCATCTACATAGTGATTTCATCTTCCATTTTCTTTCTACAACTCTTCAGAAGTTTTCTCAAGTAGCTTTTGCCAAAGATGAGATTTTTTTTACTAAGAATATTCCTAGATCTATCTTTCCTCATGTGGTCCTTACCATGACAAGGACTATAGCAGGTACTACTGTATGCAAGTCCTGAAAATATTTTTATGTTCTCTATCAAATATTGTAGAGTAATATGTTTGTTAATGATGAATATAAAATATCATATTTTTCAAAGATCCCATGCCACCACCCATCATTTTTTTATCTGTTAGTTGGATTCATGTTATCCATTAGCTTTTCAAAATTTCATCCCAAGTATCTTCCTTCCAAGATATTTTAAGATATTGTTAGGATTTTTGTCATTTCTTTTTTTAATGGATAGTACTTTTTGCAAAGTGTTTTAAAATATTGTTATGATTTTTGTTATTTCTTTTGTTACTGAATAGCACTTTTTTCAAAATGTTTTAAGATATTGTTATGATTTTTATTATTTCTTTTGTTACTGGATAGCACTTCTGGAGGCTGCGTATAGAGTAATTTTCAAATGCCCTTTTCTTTTGTCTTTTCCTGATTCAATTTTAATTAAAACCCCAATATCCATTTTCATTTCATCTAATTCAGATTTAGGAAAGAAGCTATTTCTTAAATTAACTTACATTGATCTGTAATACACTGTTTTGTAACTTGGAATTGAGGAAATCATTGACAAACAGCAGTAGAAGACTTTTTATGTAAGTGTTGAATTGTTTTCAGTTTTATTATGTATTACTTGAAAATAAAAAAATTCTAGTCCATTTCATATGAACTCAGCCTTTGCTTACTTTGGTTGTCAGTTCCATCTGTACTAGGCCATTTCCAGCAGGTAAGATATTGTTATTTTTAATTTGTTTCAATGTATCTTGACTTCTTTTTTTTTTTTTTAAGCAATCGGGGGTTAAGTAACTTGCTCAAGATTACACAGCCAGTTATTTCTGGGTGTGGTGCTGAGCCCAGATTTGATCCAGGTCATCCCAACACTGGAGCTGGTGCTCTTACTCGCTGAGCCACCTGGCTGCCCCTAAGCAATTGGGGTTAAGTAAGTTGCTCAAGTTTACACGGCCAGGTGTTTCTGGGTGGGTGCTAAGTGTCTGAGCCTGGGATTTGATCTCCAGGTCTTCTCAACACTGGAGCCGGTGCTCTTACTCGCTGTGCTTCCTGGCCGCCCCTGCATCTTGACTTCTTATGCAACAGAACATGAAGGTGCTCCACTTCCTTTACTTTCCCCTGTATGAAGTTGATCATTACAATAGTTCTCAGTAGAGCTGTCCTGAAACCTTATTCTGCCCTGCCAATTTCTTAGAGTCCTAGCATCAGTTAAATCACGCTGGCAGGGCTGCTAACCTCAGTAGAGGTATTGATGGAGCTGATTAGCCCAAGTCAGGCTTCTTCCACAACTATCAAAGCTACTGCAGTGGTCTCAGTGTTCAGAGTGCTTGTTACTCCTACCTGTGACTTATATTCCCTTACTTTCCATTATTCCATACTTTGTGGCATGTTCAGTGGGGGTGTAATAGACTCCTTCTTCCCTTCCTCTTCATCATCATTGGTGATGATGAGGATAATGATGATACATGTGTAGGAATGGACAAGTTTCAATCTGTATCCTTGGTCAGAGTATTCATATCAGTGAGAATATAGACTCACCATTAAAGTACCTGCTCAAGTCCCACCACTATGCATCAGATCACCAATAATTATGTGGCTATTTGTTTCAGCACACAGATAGATGATAAACATTGTCAATTTGAATGTTTCAACCATGTTAAAAAAGTTAGCTCAATAAGCAATTCCTATGCAATTCCCATGTCTAAACCCCCTTGCAAATCTCCTTCAATCTTCTAAAAGTTTGAAGAGATACCTAACATTAGAAGGGGAGAAGCAATGCTGATGATCTTTGTCCCTCACTGCCTGATGCTACTATTTCCTTTTAAACTAAGATATTGGTGTTCAGTCGTTTTCAGTTATGTTCAATTCTTTATGATCGCATTGCTTGTTGCTATTTTTTCAGGCATGGTGATGTGTGGGTTTGATTTGCTTGACTCTGCTATAAGGTTTATGATTTTCTTTATTTGTGGAGAGGGAGCTAGTAATAGTGTTGCAAAAGAAACAGAAAGAATGGTGGTCACTGAAGCATTTTTAATGAATGAGAAAGAACAGAAGGAAGCTCATAAGAAAACAGAAAATTAAGACAGCTTTGAAGGTAATAGATTCGTACACACATGCGCGCATATACCCACACACATTTAAAACAATCTGTATATAACAGAAATCCATGGTTTTATATATAATACTCTTTTTCTAGTCTACTTAGTGAAAGGGAATGTTCTTTTTGGATGTTCATTAGATTCAGAATAAAGTTTTAAAATGATGGATTATTGCATGGGATATTTTGTGGAATGATAAAGTTCAGTCATATTAAAAAATCTCATTGTCCCTTCTATTTCATTTTTTTTTTAAGCAATTGGGGTTAAGTAACTTGCTCAAGGTTACACGGCCAGTTATTTCTGCATGTGGTGCTAAATATCTGAGCCCAGATTTGATCCCCAGGTCATCCCGACACTGGAGCCAGTGCTCTTACTCACTGAGCCACCTGGCAACCCCTAAGCAATTGGGGTTAAGTAACTTGCTAAAGGTTACACGGCCAGGTGTTTCTGGGTGGGTGCTAAGTGTCTGAGCCTGGATTCGATCCCCAGGTCATCCCAACACTGGAGCTGGTGCTCTTACTCGCTGTGCTACCTGGCCGCCCCAGTCCCTTCTATTTCTTGATACAATTTCTAGTATTTATACTTCTAGTACATTTAGTATATTTAGTTTTAATATATGCTAAATATACTAAATTTTTATTTAAATATAAGTTGAAATGTACTAAATCTAGTATATTTAGTTTTACTTGCATTTGAAACAAAAATAATTTCTTTCAAAGAATTTTGATTTAAGGATGGACACAGATGACTATATGAAAAATCACTGAAGACACAGAAGGATTCCCAAAGATCTGTAAGACCTCTGCAAGAACATGTAGATATTAAGGAAAAGGTATTAATATGAATTTCATAAGAGATAATTTTAGTAATATATTCAAGAAATAAATAGGACACAGGCAAATAGCATTTCTTTCATTTAGAAGGAAAATAAGCCTCTGTGGAATTAACTTATATAAACAGATATTGTTTCTACATGGAATGAAGTAATCAAATCAAGAGCAGAATTATTATTGAATTTGTTCAGTCTCTTCTCTCAGTGTATATGCCCACATTGGAACTTACTCTGGCTTCTGAATCAATATTTCTGGTTTAAAACTGAGATTCCAATTTTATTCAATTGCCCCATGTGGAAGCATCCAAATTTGTTCTCCAAGAATTTATTTTCATAAAAATAAATAACAAATGGTATTTGGTTTTGCTCAATTTGTTTTTGAAATGTTACTAAGGCAATCTCACTTATAGAATTCATTTGAATTGGGTTGTCCTATGTATCAGTATCTCTTCACTTTTCCAAACCCTTTCTGAATTCTGTTCAGATGATAAATCCTTTTTGGTAGAACCAGGAACTCTTTCCCTCAAACCACTACCAGTAACAGAATTTCAAGGTTTGCATAGTCTTTGAGATTGAGGTTTCTGATGGCAAAACAAAGTCCCTCTAAAATGCCTGGAAAGCTGGAAATATTCCTATATGAGTTCAGTGGATTGTACATTCTTCAGGTACTCCTTGGAAGATTCCAGAATAATGTGGTACCAGTGCTCACAGAATGTATGCTGTGGATTATTAGTCTTCTATTCTTGGATATGTCATACACTTTGAATAAATTATTTACAATTTTCTACAAGTGTAAAGTGGGTGTCATTGTATTTATTCACGAAATGATCAATTTATGCCCATGACTATTATTACTATTTTATAAGATACATTTTGAACAACAAAATGAATCCTATATTAATGAAAGAATATTGATGAATAAAAGTCATCTCTCATGATTAATATTTTATCTAAAACCCTTATAGGTTAATCACAATAGAACTTTATTTCCCTCTGGATTTTCATGTTAATTTTGAAATGATGCAAATTGTTAGCTAAGAACAAACAAATTATGCTTTAGATTTTCAAGAACCTGTAAGCATGTCACCTGTTTCATCTCTCTACATCCCTGAAGTACCAAGCTTATTAATATCATTCCAAGGTCAAGAGTTCTGAATTTATGACTACCTAATGTCAGAATGGCATTTTTTTCAGAGCAATGTCATATGTTCTTACAAAATGAGGAAGATTATAATTAAACTATTGTGGAATTAGAGTACTCCATAATCTATAATCATAAAGTTTGATAGAAAAAGAAACAATCCATTATTAATGACTTGATTAGGTAGATGACATGTAGAAGAGGAGTTCAGTCAGGAGTGTGCTGGTAAATGTTCAACAGCTGGCTCTGCAAAAACACGACACTATTAATTTCAATTTGCATTATTGTTTTTTCCATCACTTTGCTAAATTTAGACAATCAACAAAACAATAAATCAAGTTCTGACTTGTAGCATTTGTTCATTTCTGAGTTGTAAATGTTCATCCCTAAAATTTAACAGTGAGCTTTCTCAAGCCCCTATGGTACTATGAAATGACTTTAGAATACCCTTGGCTTTTACTGAATAAAGACTCAGACACCTGATCCTGACCTGGTGAAACTGGATTAAGCTAGTTGCCCCATCTTCACTTATTTTTCATGCTGAATTTCATGAAATACACATTTTCATTTTCTTCTTGTTCTATTTTAATTTTATGATTATATTTAGAATGGATATGGAAATGTGTAAAAGTTGTAGCTCTGCAACAACACCTTTTGATAACTGAGATATTTCAGTGGTCCTTGATCTCAAGAATTCAAGTATTTCAAGGATCATTTAAATCCAAGAAGAAACAAGATTAATTATATCAAATTACAAAGGAAAATACAGTAAAAAAGCAAGCAAACGACTAAGACCTGATAATCTATTCCTGAAATACAACCTAATTAATAAGAAAAAGGCAAAGACATCCCAAAGGACTTGAAATCTGGAAAGGTCATTGATGATTCCTCTCCTGTGCTGCTTCTTACAATTTGGAGAAAATAGACAAGACCAGTTTTTGTTGTTATTGTTTTTATTTTGTTGGGTTTTTTTTTTAAGTAACCTCTTGTTAAGGGGAAAATGTTTGTCATGGGAAACTAGAACATTGAAGATTGGAAAAAAGTGATTTTTAACAATGGAACTCAGTTTTTTCATTCAAGGCCTTGTATCCAAAATGCTGTTAGAAGAATTCTGAGAGAACTTATAAAATCTGGGCAACTTTATTAGATTGCCATACATCTACCCAAAGTGTTTGGGGGATTTTTGACTTCCAGGGACCTAGAACCTTTCTTCCCCCCAAAGGATTAATGCACTCTAATAAATATACTGAGATAATGAGAAGCAAAATTGTTCTGGAAATAAACAGATTCTCACATGAAGATAGAATGGCCTTGTACTATGCCAAACATCATGACACATTAATAAGTATATGAAAGAAATGGATAAACATGCTTCTATAGCCTGGGAACTTGCCTAATGTTAACCTCATGAAAAATCTATGAGGGATAATCAAAGCTAAACTTGGAAAAATAGATGATCATCAAAAGTATGTATAACATCTAATGTGATAAAAGTGTACTTTCTTGATGAAGAAATATGTGATTTTTTTGTGAACTCAATGCCAAATCATTTTTAAAAGTGATGGCAGCACATTCAAATTTTGTATATTGAGGGTTTTTTAAGAGGTAAAAAAGCTATGAGATTTATTGGGTAAGTTAATACATTTAATTATTTTATTTTGTCCCAAGTAGTATGCAGACCACTGTAGCTCCTGTAGCTCAGAACAACAAAGAGAAACTTAAAATTTATACAACTACATAAGTTGAGTAGTGTTTTACAAAGTTATGATGGCAGAATGGTGTGTCCCCATACAGAAAGAAAAGTTGGGAAGGGAATATTAGGGAGCTCCAAAGCAATCAGCAGTGATAGAGACCCAATCCATCTTAAACTATATGGGTTCTATTGTGTGAGTAAAAGATATACGGTGCTAAGTGGCTTAGCACTGTGACTATTATGAAAAGAGGGTCACAAAATCTCAGTGCTACCATGGGCCTAGTTAAACTATTCAACTAGTCAGTCAAAACTTTACAGAAATTAGAATTACTTCTAAACTGTTCTGAAAAAGTGGTCATCTAATTTCCTATAAAAGACCAGCAATGATGGAGAGCAAGTTGACCTTTAAGGCAGTCCATTCTACATTTACAATTCTAATTGTTTGAATTTTTTTCTTTCTCCTTACTGTAATGGTAATGTAATTTGAATTTGAAAATCCCTTTGTGTTGGCAAAGGTAGCAAGTACTGAGCAATTAGTAATTGATCAAGCCTCTGTTGGGGAAACAGAAGGTATGAACTCCTGTCACTGATGTAACAGGAAGGGGTTGGCTGAAACAGGAAGCTAATTCTGTATGTATATAAGGAAAAGCCCCAGTAAGGGACAGTCAGAATTTTATCTGGAGGCAGAGCAACTACAGAAGAGAAATGAGAATGGAGAACTGAGTCAGAATTTCCTGAGAACTTGTGGTGGCAGAGCTTCTTCTGAAGAGGAGCCTAGGAGACTGAAGAGTAGCTCAGGAAACCCTCCACCACCCAGGTTGGATGAGGTGATTCTGATTTTTTGAATGAGCTGCAGAAGATTGAGGAAGCATGACCAGGATGCAGGGACTTTGTCTGTTTGTGGCTTGGTTGAGCCTTGAATTCCCAGGAACAGAAATTGTGAAGGATTTGAGATGGACTGGACCCTGTGAACTTCAGTGTGGAGCAGGACCTACCCAGAGAACTGGACAAGGAACTGGGAGCTGTCTGCCATTGAACCCAGGTGACACTCTGTTGAATCCAGGTAGGAGTCGCCTGCCTAGAGTCAAGATGAAAAGACTTCTCTGTGGGTACTGAGTAGTGATGAAATTGTTGCTTACTAGTGACCTAGTGGTGAAGGGTCTGTGTATGATACTTAGTAATTGATTGATGAATAAGTGACTGATTGAGTTAACTTAGTGTGCCCCATGAGTGGAAGACTTTGATTCTTGTACTTTAATATGATTGTTCTTTGTTCTAAATATTGTGACCACTATGGTGGAAACTATGTGGCCATTTTAATGATAATTAAATTCTGTTGTGAATACTATGTTGTGATTTTCTGTGATAAGTTGTAATATTGTGAATTCTGTACCTTGATTTTCTGTGAATGTTTTGCTTTGATTTATTATGGAATAGAGTGTTCACTATACTGTGTAATCAGAATCTTAAAAGCTGTTCACAGTAGCATTCTTCTGGAAAACTGCTTGTGCATGGCTTTATACTTACATCAGTCTTCACTCTTTGTTCCTTGTTCTTTCTTCTATGTCCAAGCAAAATAAATATAATCATACTTCACCATGATAATTCTTCAAATACTTAAAGACTGATGTTATATTTGCACTAAGTATGCTCTTATCTGTGAGACACAGAGTGGCAGAGTGGGTAAAGACCTGTCCTTGAAGCCAGGAAATGTTTATGTTCAAATCTTGCTTCTAATTCGTTCTAGATGTGTGAGCCTAGGTATGATACATAACCTTTCTATGCTCTAAATAACTCTCTAAAAATTAAAATTTAAACTGAAATTGTCAATTTACATTATTTGCAGGATTTTCTGCTATCAATTAAGTCATAGGTTCCTGTCTCCAGTCTGTTCTCCAGGCTAAACATCCCCAGCTAATTTAATAATACATTCAGATATCATAGTTTGCAACCCTTTGTCATTTTGACTGAGTTTGAGCTTATTGATTTACTATTTAAAACAGGAAGCTTAGAACTGAATGAAATACTCTAATTGTGGTCTACCCAAAGCACTAGGACTCTAATCTCCATCTTTCAAGACATGATGCCTCTTTTTGCAACCTAGAAGAACATTGCTTTGGGGACTATTATTGTAGAGTGTTTAATTATATTGAACTTTTAACCTAGGAAAAGTCATGTATTATTTTCCTTGTAACTATTATCTAAGCATATCTCTGCCATTCTGGATCTATGAAGTACATTTTTTAGTTGAGTAAAACAATATTTTTGCTTCTTGAATTTTATCTTATTTGATTCAGACCATTGTTGAAACCTCATTAGGTATTTTGGATCCTGATTCTCTCATCCAACACCTTAGCTACCTCTTCAATATTTTAGGGTTTTTTTTTTTTTGCATTTTTTAGGAGGGGTGAAGGCTGGGCAATTGGGGTTAAGTGACTTGCCAAAGTTCACATGGCTAATAACTGTCAAGTGTTTGAGGCTGGATTTGAACTCAGGTCCTTCAGACTCCAGGGCCAGTGCTCTATTCACTGTGCCACCTAGCTGACCCTTTGATATGTTTTCTATGATTTGATTTCAATCATTTAGAATATATATATATATATTTAGAATATGTATGTGTATATAATGTATGTATGTATGCATGTATGTATAAACTGCAACTTCAAGGACAGATTCCTCACATTTTTAATTACTCACCTCTAACATAATAATGGCCTATTCAAAACTATTAGCCCTGGCCATTTGACCAGATCCAGATTTCTGGTGCTGTCTTCTCCATGGTATAGCATGAGAGAAATTATCAAATGCTTTGTGGATAGTGAAATAACAAATAGGCCTCAAGAATTCAGTATAAAATAATCAAAAGCAATTTCAAAGTGTTAGAACTTAAATTTAAAAAAAATTAAAGAAAGAAATCCAGAAGGAAATTAGAACTTTTGAAAGAACTCAAAAAGACAAATGATAAAACATATAGTTTAGGCTAGCTTCAGATCTTAATAAAACACTGGAAGGCTAAAAACCATGAAGACAGAGACAGAATACAAATACGGAGAGTTGTAACAAAAAATATTTAAGAAAAATTTCTAAAATCAGTTAACTTGAGCTATGAAAATATTCTACATATTATATATGTAATGAAGCTTCAATATGAATGCTTTTTCATCTTTTTGATATTATATTGATGAACAAAATCAGTTTTATAGGATGTTTATATTTTGGCACAAGTCATTTATCTTTACTTTTGACATTTCAGCCTTAAACTTCTTGAATTTTTCAATTAAATTTCCAATTTGACCAACTTGATAATCATTTCTTATAGTATGCTGTAAAGTCTTATCGATCTGTACTTTGTGTCTCATTTCAATATCTCCAAGCAATTTTGAAGTATGATTCCCTAAATTATAGTATTGAAGTTATTTACTTTATTACTTTCTCCTGGGGGACCAACAATTCTAAGACCATTTTGTTGTGCATTTTTCTTTAATGTATTTTGCTTTTATTTTCATAGCTCAAGTTAACTGATTTTAGAAGTGATATCTCAAGGTTGTTTTAATTTGCTTTTCTCTAATCAATAATGATTTAAAGCATTTTTTCATATAACTATAAATGATTTTGATTTCTTTTTTCGAAAATTGCCTGTTCATATCCTTTCAGCATTATCAATTGGGGAATGATTTATATTCATAAAGATTGGACCAAGTTCTTTATATATTTGAGATATTCAACTTTTATCTGATAAACTATCTATAAATCCTGCCCCCAAAAACATTTCTGCTTTCCTTCTGATCTTGGCTATATTTATTTATTTATTTTTTGGAGGGCAATTGGCTATATTTTTTTATTTATTTTTTGGAGGGCAATAAGTGACTTGCCCAAAGTCACGCGGCTAGTAATTGTATCAAGTGTCTGAGGTCGTATTTGAACTCAGTTTCTCCTGACTCTGGGGCCAATGTTCTATTTACTGCACCACCTAGCCACCCCTGTATTTATTTTATTTTTTAAAAAAAAACACCTTTTTTAAAAATTTAATGTAATCAAAATGTTCCATTTTATACCTAAACTTCTAAGGATTCTTGACAAAAAGGCCAGAGTAAGGTAGAAATTTCGTCATTCAAACACAGGAGCTACAGAAAAACAACAAGATAACACAAATGAGATATCACTTTTATATGTACCAGATTGGTTAAAATGATAGAAGAGGAAAGTGACAAATTTTAGAGGAGATGGGAAAAAATTAGGAAAGTAATTTCTTGTTGGTGAAATTGTGTACTGATTCAATCATTTTGAAGAACAATCTGGAACCATGCCCAATGAGTTATTAAACTACCTATACTCTTTGATCCAGCATTACCACTAGTAGGTCTGTTTCCCAAGGTAATCAGGGAAAAAGTAAAATAATCTATATGTTCTAAAATGTTTATAACAGCTCTTTTTGTGGTGGCAAAGAACTGGAAATTGTCAGGATGCCCTTCAACTGAAGAATGACTGAACAAGTTGTAATATATGATTGTGATAGAATACTACTGTGTTATAGGAAATGATGAACTCAGTGATTTTAGAAAAAGACTTGCATGAAATAACAAAAACTATTGTTTTAAGAACAACTTTGAGCAAATAATTTATGTTGACTGCTATAAATACACAAATTAAATATAAAGGACATATGAAAAAAGATGCTACCTGCAGCCAGAGAAAAAAGCTGATAAATAAAAGTATGTAAAGAAATATATATGCATATGCATATAAATGCATATATACACACATGTATATACACAGATAAAGGTGTATTGATTCATAGTTGTATCTAATGGTAGCCATCTCTAGGGTACAGAGGGGGAAAGGGAGAAGAACATTTACATAATAATTTTGTTGTACATTTGAAAGGAACAGCAAGTTGTAATTAGTAGATTTACACTTTCATATGCAATCTTTTTATTATACTATGTTATGTAAATGCCTTTTTCTTACATAAATTAAAAAGAAAATTTAAAAAAAATCCTTGGAAGTTCTCTATTTCATTAAAGATCCACACTTCTTCAGGAACATGCTATGCTATAAGAACCTTCATTCTACCTTTTTTTTATTTTATCAAATGCTTAATTAACTTCTAGTTTATATCATTAATTTCCGCAAGATTTTGAGTTACATATTTCCTCCCCATTTTCCCCCTACCCACCACCTCAAAATAGCGATCCCACTGTATATCCCCTCCTCCAATCTGTTCTCTCCCATATCTTGGCCCATACCCCCTCCAACTTTCCAGTAGGGCATGGTGGATCTCTATGCCCCAGTGCCTGTATATCTTATTTCCCAGTTACATGTAAAATAATATTAATAATAGTATATATATATATACATATATATATATATATATATATTAAACATCTGATTTTAAAGCCTTGAATTCCAGATTCATTCCCTTCCTTCCTTGTCACCCACTCTTACTGGGAAGACAAGCAATTCAATATAGGTTGCACATGTGCAGCTATGCAAAACATTTCCACAGTGGATATATTGTAAAAGACTCACTATATTTCCCTCTCTCCTATCCCTCCTCCCACTTGTTCTATTCTCTACTCTGATCCTGTCCCTTTTCAAAAGTGGGTGTTTCCAACTTCCCTCCCCCCCAGCCTGCCCTCCCTTCCATCATCCCCCCTCTCATCCCCTTCCCCCCTACTCTTCTGTAAGGTGAGATACCCTATTAGGGTGTATGTCATTACCTCCCTAAGCCAAATTCAATGAGAATAAGGCTGACCCATTCCCTTTTGCCTTCCTGTTCTTTCCCTCCATTGTGACCATTTCCTTTGCCTCTTCTATATGAGATAGTTTATCCCATTCTGTCTCTCCCCATATCCCCTCATTATATTCCTCTCTCACCTCCTAATTTCACCTTTTAAGTATCATCCCTTCCTATTAAATTGGTCCTGTGCCCTCTATCTATGTATACCTGTATACATATATACACACATACACATATGTATTCATATGCCCATATACCCTCCTATATAGACATATATATGTGTATACACACACATTTCTATTCCCTTCAACTATTTTCATACTGAGAAAAGTTTCATAAGTTGCAATTATCACTTTTCCATATAGGGATGTAAATATTTCAACTTTGATAAGTTCCTTATGATTTCTTTTCCCTGTTTACCTTCTCATGCTTCTCTTGCTTCTTGTATCTGAATGTCAAATTTTCTATTCAACTCTGGTTTTTTCATCAAGAATGCTTGAAAGTCCTCTATTTCACTGAATGACCATATTTTCCCCTGAAACATGATATTCAGTTTTGCTGGGTAGATGATTCTTGGTTTTAATCCTAGGTCTTTGACCTCCAGAATATCATATTCCAAGTTCTTTTATCCCTCAGTGTAGAAGCTGCCAGATCCTGGGTTATCCTGATTGTGTTTCCACAACATTCAAATTGTTTCTTCCTGGCTGATTGTAATATTTTCTGCTTGATCTGAAAACTCTGGAACCTGGTTATAATATTCCTAGGAGTTTTCTTTTGGGCATCTTTTTCAACAGGTGATTGGTGGATTCTTTCAACCTCTATTTTGCCCTCTGATTTTAAAACATCAGGGCAATTTGCCTTGAGAATTTCTTAGAGGATGATTTCTAGGTTCTATTTTTGATCATGGCTTTCAGGTAGTCCAATATTTTTAAATTATCTCTCCTGGATCTATTTTTCCAGTTTAGTGCTTTTCCCAATGAGATATTTCACATTGCCTTCTATTTTTTTTCATTTGTTTGGATCTGTTTAATAGTATCTTGATTTATCATAAAGTCACTAGCTTCCATTTGCTCCAATCTAATTCTGAAGGAATGTTTTTCTTCAGTGAGCTTTTGAGATTCTTTTTCCATTTGGCAAATTTGGCTTTTTTAAGGCATTCTTCTCTTCATTGGCATTTTGAGCCTCTTTAGCCATTTGAGTTAGTCTTTTTTTTAAGGCGTTATTTTCTTCAGTCAGGTTGTTGACTCTCATTTCATAGTTTTCTTGCATGGTTCTCATTTCTCTTCCCAATTTTTCCTCCACTTCTCTTATTTGGTTTTCAAAATCCTTCTTAAGGTCCTCTGTGGCCTATAACCAGCTCATATTTTTTTTGGAGGCTTTTGGTGCAGGAGTTCTGACTTCACTGTCTTCCTCCTATTCCATGCTTTTAGCCTCTTTGTCCCCAAAATAGGAGTGTAATGTTGGATTGCTCTGTTCATTTTGCTTCCTTTGCTTGCTCACCTTGCCACTCAATTACTTGACTTTTGGGCTTCTTGCCACAGTAGGACTCTGCCACCAGACAGGGGAAATTTGTCCCAAATCACTGAGGTTTTCTCAGCTGCCAAAGGTATTAGTTGGGTGCCCTCTCTGAAGCCTCCACATGCTCTGGCAAGCTGGTCACACACCCCTGGACCTCCACCCTAGACTGCAATCCAGATCCATGCAGGTTAAAGCAAGAGCGATTATCCCTCAGACTGGTTGCTTGATCCCACTACAATCTGCAGGCCAGGAGCTGAAGCTGCCATATGGCATTGGATGCTCAGCTGCTGCACCTCAGCAGCTTCTCCCCCCACCCAGAGGCAAAGGCCAACCATACTCCCAAACTACTGGATTCCAAATTCCACACTGAACTGACCTCTCACTTTGTTCTTAGCATCTATGAGTTGATAATTCTGTAAACCACCACAGCTTCTGGTCATCTGAAGTTCCTCCAGCTGGTGGTTGGTCAGGCCCACCCTGAGGCTAAAACTTCCAGCACAGGCTGCTCGAGTGGGATGGGGTTGGCTCCCAGAGTGCTAAGCTGGCCACTACCTACTTGCTTGCCTGGCTGTCCTCAGTGGGAGGTTAGCTTCTCTGTGTCATTTTGTGGTTTCTATAGCTCCAAAGTTTGTTCAGAGTCACCTTTTACATGAATTGGAGGAGGTGGGAGCTGGAGCCCCATGAAAGTCCTGTTTCTACTCTGCCATCTTGACTCTGCCCCCCCATTCTACTTTGACACAGATAACTGACCAGTGGATAAGGAGATTGGTGTAGGTATCATTTGCCTAGATTTTGACAAAGCATTTGACATAGTTTTGCTTGCTGTTTTGATAAACTAGATGAAGAGATATGAGCAAAATATTTGTGACATTAGGTAAACTTAAATGGATGAAATGAGTATATCCAAAGAGGTTCAAAGTCAAGTTGGAAGGAGATCCCCCAGGGATCTATTATTGGACCTATTCAGTTCAATAGTTTTATCAATAATTTGAACAAAAACATAAATTTGCATAAAATAGGTATCTGAGAGGGACAATTAAAATACTAGATGACAGGATCAGATTTAAAAAAAATATTGACAACATTGGGCTGAGTAACATAAGATGAAATTTAAATAGGAAAAATATCTTAAATTTTGTTTAAAAAAAAATCACACAGGACGTTTTCCATAATAGCCCTAAATTGTCGCAAACTACTACTATTCTACTAATAATAATTTTTGAATCATTCATATCATTAGAAAACTAAAAATACAAACTTTTATTGGGCATTCTTGAAGGAACTGTAAACTTTTAAAATGAAATTACTGATCATAGGTCAGAATATTGGAACTAGAAGGGACTTGAAGGGTCATCTAATTTAACCTCATCTTGCAGATGAGGAAATTATTAGCACAGAAAAGTGAAGGAACTTTCCCAACATCACACATTTAACATGTAACAAGGAGGATTGAAATCTAGGTCTTCTTAGTCTCTTGACTCTACGGCAAATGCTTCTCCTACTACATCCTGTTTCAATATATATTCATTATGTCAATTCATTTAAATGTTCCTTTTGATCTAAGAGATAATCATTGGAAGTCTAAGCGTCGAATCCAACAGGTGTACTTGAAATCAACTTTGTGTACCTACTGAATTATGCCAATTGTACAGGTGGATGGCAAAATAAGGTTCCTATGGTGATAATATCAGTGGGGATAAAGTAATTCCAGTGTCCATAATGTATCAATTTTGTGCTATTCATATTAGAGAGGGAAAATCTTTGCAATCTTACACAAGTTTATCAATGATTAACGATGTAGATATTGTAATGAGCAAAGTCCAAGCTTGACTGCTCCCCCTACCAATTCTCATTCCTACACATAGATCTAGAATGAGGAAATAACCCAAGTATCCAAAGATTATAGTAAGATTTTCAATAGGTGAGAGGAAGAAAACAAGGCAAAAAGTGGGGAGGATTCCAGAAAAAACAAAGTAACAAAATAGAGGAGGAAAGTCCAGTGACAAACATGCATAAGTCATGTAGACTGTTTTTGTCGTTTTGTCGTTTTAATTAACAAGCATTTGTTTTCTCTCCCACCTTTCCCTCCAATTAGGAAAAAATGTCTGAGCAATCCCCAGGCTGATTCAGTAACCATATTTGGGGAATAAAAGCAATCACAAAAAAGAGGGTGGTTGTTCCTCTGATCTGGTGAGACTTCCAACATTCCTGTGGGCTGCTGTTATCAGAGAGTGGCAAGGATAGACCTTCTACTGATAGCACTGATATTTTTTATTCCTGTATCCTTTGGTGATTCTCTGAAATATCTTAATTGGTACCACTACCACCTGAGAGATTTTTTTCCTTCTCTATCTATCTCTGTATCTGAGGATAAAGATTTATAAAGACTTTGGGAAGTCCTTTGCCATTTCAGTACATCCAGCATTCAAGGAGATGGAAAAGTGACATGTGAAATCAGAACTACTAGTGTCACCTTCATCAGTACTGCGAATATCCACCCCCTCCATGCAAAGATTCATGCCTATTCCAAAAATATAGCAAGAGTTTCAAGCCTGCCTGAAGCTACTCAATTTCAATCATATTTTTCTTCCTCAGAAAGATAGGTGCTGATGAACCACATTATCATCCTGCACAGAAATGCTTTCTATAGAGTTGGAATGGGCAACATTAAGACAGTTTCTGCAATGTCAGACTGTTACTGACCTTTAATCTCTGATAGTTCATAATGATAAATAATAACTATTGTTTCTTACTACTCATCCTTACCCCATCAAATAGCCACTATGCTTAATCACAAGAAACAGACAGTCCCAAGGCACCAATTCAAGAACAATGCCTTCTGCATAATTAAATTGATTACTCTAAAATTGGTTGTCAGGTATTATATTATTCCAAGGAGTTCTGTAGCTCAGTGTTAGTGTTTTGGGTCCTTTTGTATTCCTACTATGATTTCATGCTGTCATTTCAAAGTCAAGTTAGCCCAGAGTCATCTGACAGTGATAATGTTATTTATATGGAAGGCCTCCTTCTTGTTCCTTGCTTGGTGATTGTATTACTACTTGGCATGACATGCACTTCTCTTTAAGTTCTACTTTTAATTTTTGTCTTACCTCTTTCCAAAAGTACTTTGTGTTCTCATGTAGCTTGATGACTACACTATGACAGGTCACCCAAGCCTGTTCTTCTAGACAATATACGTGCTCTAAGCCTTTCTTAATCCTCTGAATTTGTCTGGTGCCCTCATCTCTCGGGAACCTATTCTCTCAGCTATGGAGACAAGCTAATACATATGAAAAGGAACACATAATGACTTTACCTGTTATCCCTTTCTGATAACTTTTCTCTTTTCAAAAGAGATTTTACTCAAAGGGTAAATTTGATGTACTCAAAAAAATAAATGTGAGATTTTTAGGTGCCATGACAAGCAAATGGGGGAATTCAGGAGGAATAGGGAAAAGGGAACAGGAGTTTCTTTCTTTTGGACAATCACCATAACACACATTACCCCATCTACATGTCTAGCCAAACCCACATATGACAATTTTGAGTCAAATCCACCTGCTTAGATTTCTGTAAACTCAATAACGAATATAGTTTGGCAAACCCCTGACAATGCTATCACATAAATCCTCTAACAGAAATCATATTATATGAAAAGTATGAAAAATAATGTCATCAGGGTCAAGAGTAAATTTCCATTCCTTCTGCTGGTTGCTATGCAAAAGGGTTATAGTTCCTTGCATCTTCCTTCTCTGTCTCTCATTGCTTTTTCACTGTTTAGTGACTGCATCGTTGATTTGCAGCTTCTTTACTGTTCTCTTGTCCAGACATTCTCTGGAAATGAATATTCTCATTTTGACTGAGCATCTTTAACAAACAGTTCCTGTAAATCCTCCTTTGCTTTGGCTAAGATTTTTTAGACCTGTTACTAGTTCCAGAGTTAAAATGAAGTTGAGGGAGTGGTGACATTCTGGGAGAGATAGGTATCTTTATTTTTTTTCTGGATAAGTAAGATGTAATTCATTTTTCCCACTCAATAGTACTTTATTTTTTCCAATTATTTGTAAAGATAGTTTTCAACATTCACTTTTGTAAGATTTTGAGCTCCAGATTTTTTTCTCCCTCCCTCCTCCCCAACATGGCAAGCAATCTGATATAGGTTATACATGTATAATCATATTAAACATATTTCCATATCAGTCACATTGTGAAGGAAGAATCAGAACAAAAGAGAAAAGCCATAAGAAAGAAGAAAGAAGAAAAGTGAAAATAGTATATTTCAATTCACATTCAGACACCATTGTTCTTTCTCTGGATGTGGATAACATTTTCCATCATGAGCCTTTTGTAATTGTCTTAGATCATTTGATTGCTGAGAAGAGCTAAATTATCATAGTTGATCATCATACAATGTTGCTGCTACTGTGTGTGATGTTCTCCTGTTTCTGCTCAATTTACTCAGCATCAGTTCATGTAAGTCTTTCCAGGTTTTTCTGAAATCTTCCTGCTCATCATTTCTGCTTAATGGTATTCCATTACATATACCATTACCATATACCATAAATTGTTCAGCCACTCCCCACAAAAAGAGCTGCTATAGATATTGTTGTACATGTGGGTCCTTTTCCCATTTTATGATCTCTTTGGGATACAGACCTAGAAGAGCTATTGCTAGATCAAAGGGTATGCACAGTTTGATTGCCCTTTGGGCATAGTTCCAAATTGCTCTCCAGAATGGTTGGATCAGTTCACAACTCCATTAACAATGCATTAGTATTCCAATTTCCCCACATTCTCTCTAAACTGTATCACTTTTATTTTCTGTCATATTAGCCAATCTGACAGAGGTGAGGTGGTGTCTCAGAGATGTTTTGATTTGCATCTCTATAATCAACCATGAGTTAGAGAATTGTTTCATAGGACTATAAATAGCTTTACTTTCTTCATCAGAAAACTACCTGTTCACAGCCTTTCACCATTTATCCACTGGAGAATGACTTGTATGATGTGATATTTACAGCACCCACTATCACAATAAAGACCGTGACTACAAAAATTTCCACATGGCTCTAGATTGCAAAATATATCAAACTCTCCATATAGAGGACAGAAGCAAAGCATTTATTTAGACACCAGAAAACCAAATGCCAACCCCAGGAAACGGAATCCATCAAAGCAACATAAAAGTTAACACACCACGATGTAGCAGAGAGCCATGCCATCCTTTAGCCTTCCCACAAACCAATACAAGATCAATATTTACTCACAAACCTGACTTCCTCCTTGCCTAAGTGTCCTCTCTCTCCCACAGTCTCTCTAGTTCTAAATCCCAGCTTCCTGTGACTCTGCTCTAACCTTCAGCAAACTCCTCCCATCACAGGCTCCATGTCATTATATTCAGCCTATTAGGGGGCAGAGTTTACTTTCAAAGCATGGAAGGTTTTCAAATTCCCCCTTGGGCCTATTAAGGGGCAGGGAATATCTTCAAACTCCCATTCCCATTACAAATCTCTATATATTTTTAGAAATGAAATTTATAAGAAACACTGATCATAAAAATAATTTCCTATCTTTTTACTTTCCTTCTAATCTTGGTTGCATTGTCCTTGTTTGTGCTATTTTAAGAGGCATTGTCCTTTTTAATTTAATGCAATCAAAATTATCCATTTTGTATTTCATAATGTTCTCTATCTCTTATTTGTTCATAAATTCTTTCCTTCTCCATAGATCTGACAGGTAAACTATTCCTTGTTCTCCTAATTTGCTTATGGTATCACCTTTGTGTCTAAATAATGTTCCCATTTTGACCATAAGGAATATAACAAACTCTAGTTTGTATAGAAAATATGCCAAAAGAAACTCAAATTTTTAAATATTCCTATAGGAAAATTTATAATTATAGTTTTGATAGTCACTATTATAATGTAGTCTCAATCTATGACTGGCAATGGATGATACATGTGATAACTCATGCATAATAACAATATTCAGATAATACAGATACCTCATTTAAATAATGTAATACCTACAACTGCCCTTTTCAGTGATCAAGTTGCCAAAACAAAGGTACTTATCTGGATTATAAGAGGTTACTAGATATGTGACATCTACCCTTAGACATTCAAGTCATTTGTATCCTAGAGAATTACATTCTTATTCATTGAACCTTTTAAGATTGTCCTTGGGAATACTGAGAATTTAAGTGCTATGTTCTAGAGTCACATAAGCAGTCTGTGACAGAGGCTGGGCCAGAAGTTAGGTCTTACTCACTTCAAGCCTGATCCTTTGTCCTCTCTCTTTTGCTACCTCAAATAACCAAACCTAGATTGAAAACTACAACAAAGCCTTTAAAGGCGGTAAAAAAATTGGTACTTACCCATCTCAGTAAGTTTTATACCAAAATAAATATTTTTTCCCTTTTGAAGTTGTAATTCTAAAGATAGAAAGTGAGTGTTACATATAATAAAGAAGCATGATACACTGCTGCAGAAAGGAGGAGAAATAGAAATCATCATGAATAAGGAAGAGTTAGTGGCTTGAAGGCTTGTCTTGTCATTCACGGACTATGTAGGGAATTACTAAGATATTTGGTGAATTTATTCTTACCAAACCCCACAAAAATCAATTATTCCCTGTTCCTCAAAACAATACTGAAAAAAATTAGAGGTTTAAAAGTGACTAAATTTGCAAGACACCTTTAAGGGAAGGTTAAACACTAAGAAACAAACAAAAGAAAACAAACTCATTTTACAAATACATACTTTGTATTTTTAAAATACTTCATTGACTTGACATGTGTGAAATTCTTTTTTTTTTGCCTTTTGGAGGGCAATTGGGGTTAAGTAACTTGCCCAAGGTTACACAGCTAAGTGTGTGTGTGTGTGTGTGTGTGTGTGTGTGTGTGTGTGTGTTAAGTGTCTGAGGCCAGAACCAAACTCCAGTCCTCCTGGCTCCAGGTCCTGTGGTTTACTCACTGTGCCACCTAGCCACCCTATGTGTGAAATTCTAACAAAGTGGACATGAGGAAAATGCTGCTTTAGCAAAGGAGTAACGAAGATAACAAGGAAGATAAAGACAAAAGTGGAATATTATGAAGATAAAGAATCTTACCTTTGCTACATAGCAGAGATTTGGAAGATCTGATGAAAATGGGCAATATAGACATTTCATTTAGTTCCTATAGACAGGAACCAACCCTAATTCAACTCTTTGAGTTGCCTTAACTTGGGTGGAATAAGAAAATGTTACTGTTTTTTTTATTTCTCATTGGATGGTTTGTGATTCTGTTCTCCGCAACTCAAAAGCCTGATCTAGTAGGGTAAAAATACAGGTGAAGATAAGAAAAAGAAAAATGTATAAATCAGAAATCTGTATGCATGCTAAGAATAAGTCTTTACACTGTCCTTAAAATGTCAACTTTTTCTACTTGACTTTTTTTTTGTAACAAGAAGAAAGTATAAATCTAAAAACAGTTTAGAATCTTTTGGGGGCTGGATTTACAGTATCAGAATCAGAACAAATTTACTAGTCCTGACTTACATGTTGTGGGAGACCCAAGAGTTTATCTTGACTTCTACTGTAATTGCAAAAGGATAATAGCTATTCTATAATATTTTTCAAGATATTCACCAGTTACTTTTTAAGTAAAATTTTATTGATAGCTTGCTTGTGCATTATCTATTTCTTCCAATGTCTTTCTACTTCCATGCTAAGTAACAAAGAATATTTTAATGAAAAAAAATGAAAAAGAGGAAAAATCAGCAAAACTGATAAACATATTTTAAAAATCTAAAAATCTATAAAATATGTCATGTGTCTGGACCTCCCACCTCAGCAAGGCAGTACCTCTTCTCATGCCTCTTTTTTGGGTCATGTTTGCTCTATGTAACGTGCCAAGATTCACATTCAATTGTGTTATAGTTGCTCTTGCTTATTTCTATTTATATGATTATAGTGACTGTGTATGTGATTTTTTTACTTTACTTCATTTTGCATCGTTCATTTCTTTCCATGTTTCTCTATTAATCATGTTAATCATTTTTGTAGAAGAGTGGTATTTCATTACATTCATATACTACAATTTGTTTAGCTATTTCCTAAAAAAGTAAGGCATCCTGGGAAAACTGGAATATAGTATGGCAGAAATTGGGCATAGACCATTATCTAACACCATATACCAAAATCAAGTCTAAATGGGTGCATGATCTAGGTATAAAGGTTGATACTGTAAGCAGTCTCCTAAAACAAGGAATAGTTTACCTATCAGACTTGTGGAGAGGGAAAGACTTTATGACTAAACAAGAATTAGAGAACATTATAAAATGCAAAATGGATAATTTTGACTACATGAAATTGAAAAGTTTCTGTACAAACAAAGCCAATGTAACCAAGATTAAGAAGGAGGTGGGAAATTGGGAAAGAATCTTTACAACCTATGTCTCTGACAAAGGACTCATTTCTAAAATATACAGAGAATTGAGTCAAATTTATAAGATTACAAGTCATTCCCCAATTGATAAATGGTCAAAGGATATGAACAGGC
>NW_027186304.1:65537244-65549199 GCF_028583685.1 Petaurus breviceps papuanus | reverse complement strand
TACAAGTCATTCCCCAATTGATAAATGGTCAAAGGATATGAACAGGCAGTTTTCAGAGAAAGAAATTAAAGCTATCTATAAGCACATGAAGAAATGCTCTAATTCACTATTGATTAGAGGAATGCAAATCCAAACAACTCTGAGGTACCACATCTCACCAGTCAGATTGGCTAAGATGACAAAACAGGAAAATGACAAATGCTGGAGAGGATGTGGGCAAATTGGAACACTAATGCATTGCTGGTGGAGTTGTGAACTGATCCAGCCTTTCTGGAGATCAATCTGGAATTATTCCCAAAGGGCTATAAATACTTTCATACCCTTTGATCCAGCAACACCACTCCTAGGGTTATAGCCCAAAGAGATCATAGAAATGAGAGAAAGACCAATATGTACAAAAATGTTTATAGCAGCTCTTTTTGTGGTAGCAAAGAATTGGAAATTAAGGGGGTGCCCATCAATTGGGGAATGGCTGAACAAGTTGTGGTATATGCATGTTATGGAATACTATTGTGCTATAAGAAATGAGGAGCAGACAGTGTTCATATTTACCTGGAGAGGCTTAAAAGAACTGATGCTGAGTGAGAAGAGTAGAATCAGGAGAAATTTGTACACAATTACAGACACAACGTATGTGTGATGACCAACTTTGATAGATTGGACTCTTCTCAGCAATGCAGTGATATAAGTCGATCCCAAAAGACTCATGATGGAGAGAAATATGTTCATCTAGAGAAAGAACTAAGTTTATATCCAGGTGGAAGCAAAATACCTGATCTTTTTCCTTCTCTTATTTGGTTTTATGTCCTCTTTGCCATTTTTCATTCCAGCTGGTACAATCCGTCCTTATAACCTGACTAATGTATAATGTGAAAGTATTTACAGATCCTATACTTGACTATAAGCCGCCATGCGGGGGGTGGGAGGGGAAAGGGGTGGGAGGGGGACAAAAATGTGAAACTCAAGGAATTGTGGAATTGAATCCTGTAAACTAAAAGGAAGCAAATAAATTAATTTTAAAAAGATTTTCAAACTATTAAAAAAAGAAAAGAAAAAAAAAGTAAGGCATCCGCTTTGTTTCCAGTTCTTTGCTATCACACACACACACACACACACACACACACACACACACACACCACATGCATGTAAGCACACCATATGGCTATAAATATCTGGTTTTATATGGGGACTTTCTTCTTATTAATGAATGACCTCCTTGAGGTATATGCCTAGAAATAGAATCACTGAGTTGAAGGAGACATTGTAGTAACTTTATTTGCATAACTAAAAAATTTTTAAAACAGCTATATTGAATCACAGCTCCACCAATAATGCACTAGTGTACCTATCTTATCACAACCCCTCATTCGCTTAATATTCCCATCTTTTATTTCCAACTTGTTTTATGTTAGGCAAAACTTCAGGGGTGTTTTGATTCACATTTCTCTCTCTCATCTCATAAGAAGAATTGCTTATTATTAACAATGTGAGTGTGTGTGTAGCTTTTGGTCATTTATTTATTGAGGAATGTCTTTTTGCTTTGCATGTTTATTTATGTATGTTATCTATCTATCTGTCTGTCTATCAATCTATCTGTCTGTCTGTCTATCGGATATCAAACACTAACTGAAAAAAATTGATAAAGGGTTTTTTTTCTCACATTCAACCATTTTCCTTTCTATCCTAACAGCAGTAGTTTTGTTTGTGCAGTTTTTCAGTTTTGTGTAATCAAAAGTGTGCATTATAAATTTTGTAATTGCATTTCTTTTGTAATTTGTCTCATAAAGGAGTCTGTTAGAGTTCTTTCTCAAATTTTGAGAAAAAATTGCTGTGTTGAAACTAATAGCTTTTAAATTATTCTTTAGAAATTTGATAGCATTCTCCTATGAATCTATCAGGACAAGGAGATTATCCTTTGATCATTCCTTTAGACCTAGTTCTATTTCATTTTCTGAAGCTGAAGTATTTAAAATACCTATTTGTGAATGTGGGTATTTTATATTTTTTAATGTGGGTATTTTATATTTTTGAAGGTATTCCTCTTTCTTTTGTGTTCTAAGTTGCATCAATATATAACTGTGCACATTAGGTTCTGATAATGCTTTTTATTCCTTTACTGTGGTGATTTCATCTTATTCATTTGTTGTCATGTTAATTTGATTTTTCTACCCTCTTAAATAAGGTTTGTTAAAGGGTTTATTGATTTTGTTAGTCTTTTAAAGAACCATACTTTTTTAAATTTCACATTTTTTTGCTTTTTTTGGAGGGAGGAAGGTAGGGCAATTGAGGTTAAGTGACTTGCACAAGGTCACATGGCTAGTTTTTTTGTGTTACGTGTCTGAGGTCAGATTTCAACTCAGGTCCTCCTGGCTCCAGGGGTGGTGCTCTATTCACTGTGCCACCTAGACACCCTCAAGAACCATACTTTTAATTTTGTTGATCAATTCTGCAGTTCTTTTGGTTTCTCATTTAGGTATCTGTCCTCTGATTTTTAAATGTCTCCTCTTTTTGTCCTTATTTTGGCTTTATTTGTTGTCTTTCCATTTTTTAAAAACACATTCAGTTTATTATCTTTTCTACTTTGTTAATTTATGTTTTGGGGATATAATTTTCATCATGGGGACTCTTTGACTGCATCCCATGTGTGCTTTTTCCCCCCCTGTAACTCCCTCTTCCCTACAAGGGTGTGGACAGAGTTGTTGATATCTGCAATCTGTTGCCACAGAATGGCAGGGGTAGGGTTTGCTGAGGGATAGTGCTACAGCAGGAAAGAAATTCCTGAATGCATTCCAGAGCATAAACCAGGAGGTCGGCATGTGCCACTCTGCCAGAATGAAGTGGGTTTTAGGGGAGGGGATGCTGAGTGAGTAAATTAGGAATTAGGGATTAGTCTTCTCAGATTAATTAATTCATTAAGTTGTAAAGATAGATGCAATTGTTGTTTCTCTGCTACAGTCCCTATTTTTGGGTAGTGCTTGAGGGAATTTATGAAACTAGAGAAAATATCTAGTTCTCCATTTTGTTGGTTATTGGAACCTATACTCTCCATCCATGAGCAACAAATTTCTACTATTGTAGCACCTTGAACATCAAGTTTTTTTTTCCATTGTAACTAATAGAACTCTCTATGGAGTCAACTCAGACTAAGACTTCTAATGTTTTCCCTTGTATAGAGAAATAATTGTTTTCCTTTATCCTCCCAAAATTCATCTTTCATATATCTAAAGCATCTAAGGTACCCCTTCAGTCTGTATTCTTCATCCCAAATCACTTCAAACTCTAGACCTTTGAAATAAAGCATAAATTGTAAAGCATGTTCCCATGACTTATCATGATCATTACTGTTGTTGTTGCTATGGCTGTTAAAACAACTCATACTTTTAAGTACATACCATGTGTTAGACACTGTGGATTCAAAGATAACTGTGAATCAGTGCCTGGCCTAAAAAATAAAATGAACACAGAATGTAAAACACCATTATTACTATTGTCCTTCCAACCTTCCTCCAGTGGCTTAGCTAAATGGATAAAGAACACTGTCTAAACTGTGGCATAGTTATATTTGATCATATGAAAAACTTTTGCTGCTTCAAATGTCCTCACTTGGGAACATGCAAAAGAAACTCAAGGTCTTCCTCTCATTTTCACAAAACCTTCCCTTATGATAAATAAAAACAGGTAAGTAAAATGAATCAACAAAACGATCAAGCTTCATATAATATGCAGCATTTGGAAAATGTATTTCCCCATTTGTAGACTAAGAGGAGAGGGGTGTATTTCACTATTCATTCTCTAAAACCTATATTTGTCTATATTCTTTAGGAGAATCTCTCTGGTAGCCATGTGACCCTCCTGAGTTTGACCAAGACTAAAATCAAGGTTCATAAAAGGAAAGTAAAGAGGAAAGATCACTCATGTTTTAGTGTGTATCAAGGTATCCTCATTTACTCATTGGTCCTGTTAAGTATTGATGTCAGTCATTGTAGCCATACCTACTTCTCTCTCTTTATTTTTCCACTAATTCTTATCTACTATCCTCAAAATTAGATACATAAATAGATAGATATCTATATCTCTAAATTTATAAATATCTATCTAGATAGATATAGACCTATCTCTATAAATCTCTCTCTCTCTCTATCTGTCTGTCTGTCTGTCTATCTAGGATGCAAAAAATTTGCAAAGTTTCTATCAGATTCTATTGTAAGGATCTATTTCCCACTTTTCAAGTATACTATGCTCCATGGACACAGTTATATACTGGTGTGATTAGTTTCCTTCATTGGAGTGGAATCTAAAAGAATGTTGTCTGACCTAGATATTACTATAATAATGTACTTATGTGGTTATATCTCTAAGTAGTCTTTGGGGGCAATCAAATTTCCTGAGTATGTATTAACAATTTGCATATGTTATTTCTTGTGTTCCATGCTCAGTACTTTTGAATACATGATCATGAGAAGCAAAAGTTTTGCTTGTGGAGACATTGCTGAGGTCCTGAAAAATCTATGACCTCATCTTAAGAAAAGTACCTGCAGAATTGTTAGAGAGGAATTTCATTATTCAAGTGGAAAAAAATTGCAAAGCACTTCACAAGTGAAAAATATTTGGATGGCTATTTAATAAGAATATTATTACATTGAAATGAAAGTTTGAACACCATAAAAGTATCAAACTTCAGCACTGCAGGTAAAATGCATTATCATTTTTCTTGGTTGCTTAGGGAAATAATAGCTCAGTAGATGCTTTAATAGTTTATGGAAAATAAATTGTTTTGTGCTTGCCTAAAACACTGGCTTAATAGTATTTACTCCTGAAGCACTGTTTTCTAATCTACTCGGGAATAAGTATACTGTTACCTCTCAAGTCATAATATGGAACAATGAACTGAAGAAGACCTATTATCATTTCTCATGTCTTTCATTTCTATCATATGCATTATATAGTGAGTTCCTGCAGTTTTAGTGCTATGAATTCAATACAAACTTACTAGAAATCCACTTTTCCCCCTGGTGGGCAGTCTCATTCCAGTGAGTAAAAAGAAGATTTTGAACTGTTCACCTTTTTAAGATGACTGAGCCACTTATTTCATTACCTCAGGTGACTGGGTAATAAATTATGGCAGCAAGAATTGGATTTGTTCATAAAATGAGCAGTGCTTAGCAAGGTTTCTTTCCAAATGCATGATCCCAGGGTATGTTTGATTCATTTCCTTCTTCAACTGTGTCAAGGTCTTGATAAGACCAACAACCAATCAGAGCAGAGTAGAAAATGGCTAGTACAATTTGTGAGGGATGATCTTAATTCTGAGTAATACAGTTAGAGAATTAGATATGTTGCAACTAAATGGATTGAATGAATTAGATGATGGAACTGAATTGATCTTGACTAAACCCTTATTGTGCCATTATCTTTGTATCCATGCAATGAGGCCACAAGTAATCTTTTTAGCTCTTCACTAACATTGAATGAGGTCCAAGACAGATGTTCTTCAGATGGACAATTCATCTTTATCAAAGAGTCTTAGTGGAATTCTAGGGAATTTCATACAAATAGATGAAGATGATTTCAGTTTCATTAAATGAAAATGGAAAAGATTGGATTAAATCATTTTAGGATCCTTTTTAGCTGTAAAACTGTGGGCCCATTTAGTTATACTCTTGTGGTCCTCGTCTTAATTTTCTGGCTATTCTTTTATTTTCTCTTTTGCTCTCTTGTTTTCTTACACTTTGACCTTGAGTGTCTCCTAAGGCCCTGTCTGTGGCCCTCTTCCACTCTTTTGTTTTTTTAAAGCAATTGGGGTTAAGTAACTTGCCCAAGGTTACACCACCAGTTCTTTTTGTGTTGGTGTTAAGTGTCTGAGGCCAGAACTGATCCCAGATCCTCCCGACTCTAGGGCCAGTGCTCTACTTACCACGCCATCTACCTGCCCCCTTTTTTTAATTTTATTTTTTCTTTTTTTTCTTCCATTCTTTCTTTACCCATTTTTCCCTGGTATTCTCATTCATCTCTTTGACTTCAATTATTAATGCTAGTTGGAAACTGCCCAGATCTGTATCATTTTCACCAATCTCTAGAGTTCCAGCCCCATATTTCCCACATGGAAATTCTGCCAGGATCTCAAAATCAACAATTATAATGCCAAACTTATATTTCCTCTGAAAAACCTGCTCCTCTGCTCTAATTTGTCTATTTCTTTTAATCATACCATTATTTTTCCAGTCACCCAAGCTAGGATTCATCTTTGTTCATATCTTCTTCTATACCCTATGTCCAATGCATTACTCTGTTCATATCAGTCCCCTATTTTTTTTTTTTTTTGCTGTTTGGAGGGCAGTTAGGGTTAAATGACACAGCTAGTGTTTGTGTGTGTGTGTGTGTGTGTGTGTGTGTGTGTTAAATGTCTGAGGCTGGATTTGAACTCAGGTCCTCCTGATTCCAGGGCCAGTGCTCTATTCATGCACCACTTAGCCACCCCACATCAGTCCCCTATTAAATCCAATTAACAGGCAAAAGTTATGCCTAAGGCATGCATCTAAAATCTTTTGGTAGTTCCTAATTTTTAACAAGTAAAAGATTAACTCTCTAATCATGGGACTCAGTGTTTTCCACAATCTGGATTTAGCTCCTGTTCCCAGCATTAGCTTAATCTGCTCCATTTCACAAACTTTGTCAAATTGATTCAATTCTATTCAAACTGATTATTCTAGTCATTCTACTGGCACTTAAATATCTTCTATTCTGATCCTATCCTCTCCCATTTCTGTGCCTTACAAATACTGTCCACATATCTGGGATTGTCTTTCTGCCACTGTCACCCCTTTGCCCGATATTCTAAGTCCCAAACCAAGGCACCATCTCTTCTATGAAGCATTCCCTCATTCTCCAGATAAAAATAATCTATCCTTCCTCCAATTCCTCATAGCATTTTGTCTCAACTTTTTGGAGGGGTTTTTAGCCTATTCTGTATTATAGTATGGTTATTTGTATACATGATCCCCATTAATTTTAACCATCTTGAAATAAGAAACTATTCATAGCTTATCTTTCTATCCATATATATATGTATGTATGTATATATATATATATATATATATATATATAGTGCTTGATGCATTTTCATTGAATTATCTTATTGGATCAAGTAGAATAATAAAAAAATCTAGGTCTAAATATTAATCAGGAATTGGTGGGGACTGGGGAGAATAATTCAAGGAAAACTGTAAGACTGAAGATAGAAATCCAGGAGTCTGCACAAAGTTTGGGTGATAGTCCATTAAGAAGATAAACTTTGTTATGGGGGTGGGGGTTAGATAGAGATAAAGTCAAAAAGTAACAGCTAAAATGGGATACCAGGGTCCTAAAAGCAGAAGAAGTTAGAATGATGAAGAAAAATTCTTCAGAGCTTAGGTGTTGTTTGACTGAATATCAGTACTATGTAATAACTTTGCATTGGCTTTTCAAGATTATATGGGCTACCCAGAGTTTACTCACCAATGAATATGATTTAACATTTACACTCTGGAGAGTACATCTAATAAGATGCTATTGACAGAGTAGAACATTCTGGAACCGGGAACATTGAACTGGAGTCAGGAAGACCTGAGTTTGAATACTGTCTCAGACATTTACTAGCTGTGTAAACCCTAGACAAATCATTTAACTTCTTTTTGCCTTAGTTTCCTCATTTGTAAAATGAATTAGTTGGACTTAATTTCTGTAAGGTCCCTTTACTACCTCAGGTCCATATATATATATATATATATATATATACACACACACATATACATATACATATACATACCTATTTATACATAAATCTATATATCCATAATATTACTACTTTAGATCCTATAATTTTATAACTCTAGAATGATCAGGAAAACAAAGCATTGAAATAAATATGCCTATTTATTAAATGATTACAGGTATTTGTCCATTAGACTCAAAAATCAATTTGGAAATATAGTATTTGGACCAACAACTCTGATGTTAGAAATCTGTCATCAATGCAGAATGTAACTTCAGAATGAAAATAGAAATTTTTCTTTTATGATTCAGGAAATCATGCGCTTGAGATAGCTTGGTGTGGGAGAGGGGAAGACCTATTAGATTAGCATTGGATAGGTTCCCAATGAAATGATGTGGGGGGAGGGGGTTTTCACCATTCAAGTTTATACTAGGCCTTAAAAAAAGATGCTTGGCCACTGGATGAGAGCCCAAGTGAGAACTGCTAAAGAATTTTCCATTCTCAAGGCACCATAGAGGCTGGGAAGTTCCTAGTCTTTGAGTCTGGCACTGGAAAATGTGGCCAAACAGCATATTTGAAACCACAGTGCAAAATAACGGGCTGTGTGATTATAGCACTTACTTATTGGATACCCATGTCTCAATGGCTTGAAAGTGTTTTCAGGAACCAACACTGCTCCTGTTTTAGCAAGTGAAAACATTCTGAGGAAAAATACTGACAGTCAACCTCAAAAGTGCATTGAACTCATGGAGAAATTCTTATTCCTTCTACCCCCAGGTGGATGGCAACACTTTTCACTAGAGGGAGTTCTAATGTATCTCTCAGGTTTATGGAAAACCCAAGACATTGAATTTTTTCTTGCTCTGTGAAGGACTTTCCTTACCAAGTTAGTACAAGTCATTTATGTCCCTCATGTTTAAAACATCCTTCCTATAACTGGTAGCTGTACATTTGAGAACTTGTTTTTGTAAATATTTCTCAGAAAGGGTCACTTGAAGGGGTGAGGACAGTAATACACTGCCTCTACAACCTGCTTGAATTACTGCACAATCAGAAAGATGTTCATGTAATAATGCTTCTTTTCTCCAGCTAATAATTCTACTTATTACAATTTCAAGATATTTAATAGATTCTGTCAGAAATTTATTTGATTTGGACAAAAAAAGATTCAAGACACATTTTAAAAGCTGGAACAACAACAAATAAAAATGCTTAAGGGATCAGTCCTGTTTGAAATTGGTCATTTTGGGGAAAAATACAAAATGATTATGTTAGGTAGTTAACAAATTCACTGTGTCCAGGAAAATATACCATGTCATATTAAGTAAAGAAGGAAGGAGATTTTGTGGAAGCTCTTCATACTTCATAATGTATATAGTACATTTCTTCCAGAAGCTCAAATAATTTGACTATTTCATTTGTCTTAAACAAATTGGCCTCTGATTAAAAAAATGTTTGCTAAAGTTGGTAGAAAAACTTCACAGTGGAAAAAAAGTAAGCTTTCCTAAAAAGCCCAGGCACCCCACCTAAATGCAAAATAAAAATGGAATGTTTCATTCATGCCAAAATACACGTAATGTAGTTCTTTCCATGCACTAGGTAGTCCCTTATAGATATACTCTTTCTCTATCTGGAGAAAATGAATAGCGTGGACACTTCACTGCAAGCATTTTTATGTGTTTTGAAAAATATTCTAACATAATTTTACTTCTTTGAACCATGTCTAAGATATGAGATAATTTCCTTTTGCTTCCTAAGACATGGCATATGCAAAAGTTTCAACTATCTTGTCAACTGTGGTTTCACAGTTTGCTAGTGGGAACTCCAATGTGAATGCCAACTCATTCCAAATAGACTAGTAACCAACCACGAGAAGGGAAAAATGACAGAGGAATCCACATTGTGTGGATTTAGGATTGTCCTGGAATTCCCAATCATGCTCATTCTTGGGTCAAAACAAAATTGCTTTCTGAAATGATACTGTGTTGACCTTTGCTTTTAGTTGGATTATGGATAAAGAAGCTTTTGTATCAGACAGTGCATGGTATTCTTTGGCCTTCAAGGTTCTATTGCATTGACAATTTTTGTAGCAATAACTCAGAAACATTTGTTTTCTACATATCCAATAGTTTCTCAGTCACCTTTACTTAATTCACCAGGGTCTCAGGTAGAACTACATATTTATTCATCCTCCTTAACTAGTGCCTGCCCACAGACCCCAGGGTTAGCATAATGTCTGGGATTTAGAAATCTGACTGCCAGCCAGCCAAATATGGAGCTCTGAACAACTGTTCAGTTTTTACTGCATTCTTGAGGTTGGTCCAATTCTGCCTCAAATCACAGAGTTTGGGGAGTTGGAAAGGACTTCGCTGGTCATCTGCTTCCTCTCCTCCTCCAAAGGAATCCCTACATATAACATAGAAAACAAGTGGTCAACTAGTTTCTTCCTGAAGGATCCAAATGAGAAGGAAGGCGTTACCTCCCGACCTAGTCCATTTCACTTTGAGGCAGCTCTGTTAGGAAGGTTTCCAGACAACCAGACTCCATTCATCTCAATGAAACTTATAGCCATTTCTCCTGGTTCTTGCCTCTGGAGCCTAACAGAAAAAATCAGAACCATCTCCACATGACAAGTCTTTCACATACCTGAACACAGTTAACATGCCTTCAGTAGCCCCTGGATCCAGCCTTGTAGAGGTCTGCCTTAGAGGCAACAGTGAAATAGTGGATAGAGTGCTGGGTCTAGAGTCAAGAACACTTGAGCCTCAGGTATTTACTAGCTGTGTGACCTTGTACAAGTCCCTTAATCTCTGTGTGTCTCAGTTTTCTCAATTAAAAAAATGAGAATACTAATAACACATAGATCACAGGGCTGTTGTGAGGATAAAATAACATCAACTCTGTAAAGTTTTTGGCACAGTGCCTGGTACATAATCTACACTTAATAAATGTCTGTTCCTTTTCCTTTTCTTCTCTGGGTTAAACATGACTAGTTTCTTCAATAGATCCTTATGTGCCATGAAATCAAGGATTTCCACCATTCTTGTCACCTTTCTCTGAAACTTTCTAGTTTATTAGTGTCACTCATCAATTGTGGTGCCCAGAACTGAACACTATTCCAGATTTGGTGTCACTCAGGAAGAATACAAAGCGACCATCACTCCTTTATTCCCAAAAGCTTTGATAATCAATGAAGTTCAAGCTGGCATTAGCTTTTTAGGCTCCCATGTCACACTGTTGACTCTTAGTGACCTTTTAGTACAATAAGGCTCCAAGTCTCTTTGTTTCCCAGGATAATGCTTCTGTTCAGTCTTTTCAGAAGTGTCTGACTCTTTGTGAATCCATTTGGGGTTTTCTTGACAAAGATACTGGAGTGGTTTGCCATTTACTCCTCTAGTTCATTTTATAACTGAGTCAAACAGGGTGAAGTGATTTGCTGGGATCACATAGTAAGTATCTGAGGTTGGATTTGAATTCAGGAAGATGAATCTTCCTCACTCCAGTTCTGGCACTCTATCCATTGCACCACCTAGCAGTCCATTTCTACTATAGATTTACACTCATCTAAGTGCTTCTAGAAAAGGAAAAGAGAATTGGACAAAGCCAATCCTTCCTCCATCTGAAGTGGTAGTAGGGAATATGGAATTACAAAAACCTTGATCCCAAGAAATTAATATAGACCAGATCTTGAACCTGTTTCTCAAAGATTTAAAACCCAGCTTAGTAGATACAGTTTAATCCATGACTCTCAAAGGACTAATCTAGACTTGTATGACAGAACTCCTTGGCAGGGTATATGTATTAGGGAGTGGGAAGGATGGCAATCATTACAAAGACTGCTTCTGTTCTAGTGCCTTCAAGGTTTACAAAAACAATTAATGGAGCTTTCCCCAAATTCTAACCTTACAGGGATTGAACTCTTCAGAAAGGGAAAAGCAAATGGATAAAGAATGTCAATTACCCAGACCATGACATGCAATTGGATAGACAATTTGTAGAACTAATCTTGAAACATATTGATTTTAGACAGACTCAACAACAACAACAACCAAAGAACAATGAGCTATGAACTGGGCTCAGAGTTGAACAAGAGAGCAAGGGAGATGGGGAGGGAGAAGGAAGAAGAGAAGAAGGAGTTATGAGAGTGAGAGAGAGAGAGAGAGAGAGAGAGAGAGAGAGAGAGAGAGAGAGAGAGAGAGAGAGAG
>NW_027186304.1:65534630-65536600 GCF_028583685.1 Petaurus breviceps papuanus | reverse complement strand
GAGGAGAGGAGAGGAGAGGAGAGGAAAAGGAAGAGAAGGATACAGAAATAAAGGGAAAGGAAGGGAAGGGGACCAAGGGAAAATGTGGAAGAAAATAATTTCCAAAAGCACTGGCCCAGGAAAAAGAGATCTTCCTCACACCCCCACAATTTATATGGGATCATATTTTTAGAGTTGGAAGAGATCTTAGAGACCCTTGAGTCCACTTGCCTCAACTTACAGGTGAAGAAACTGAGTCTGAGAAAGGTTAAGTGACTTGCCCAGGGTTACACAGCTAACAACTGTCTGAATCAGGATTTGAATTCAGGCCTTCCTGATTTCAAGTTCAGCACCATATTTAACATAACTGCCTATTTTTCTTTTTTGGAGCTTTATCATGTCTCTATTACTCCCATTGATTTCCAATACAACAAATGTTGGTAACTTCTTTGATGCAACAAAAGTCATCTATACCTTCCTACTGCATTCCATTAGGGCTCTTGCATCTCATGATAGATCATCATTTTGCCTACAATCTTCACCACAAGGAAGAGGGAGACAGTGAAAGAAAGGTGACAAGACAGAGCATCCAACCTTCTCTATTTATTGCATTAATTTCTATTAGAGGCTATACAGTCTTGCTTTTCTTTGTCTTTTAGCAATTTTTAAAGAAATTAGAGCTCAGTCAATATTCTTTCTATTCTCAGGCTATTTCTGTCAAGTTTTGTAAAGATGTGGTCAGTTTACATTAGGAAGAAACTGCTCCATGTTATGTAGAAAACCATTCTTGTAATCCAAATACATTGAATATTACCCTAAAATCTATACCCTCTCTGAGCCTGAACCCATGGGCAACCCATTTGGCAACCAAAACGGAACAAGATTTTACTTGGTTAACACATGGCCATCCTAGATATCTATCTATCAGACCAGAGCTTGAGGGTGTGTTTTAGGCTATTGAATACAATCTCCTTATTTTGGAGATGATTAAACTGAAGTTAAGGAAGTTTAAATGACTCTTCAAGGATCATGTAGCTAGAAAGGCTCTGAGAAAGGATTTGAACTCTAACTTTACTAAATTTACTAAGTTTAGCATTCTGTCCATTATACTTTGATGCCTCTCCAAGAGTCTTTTACTTCAGCAAGACCAGTGGCAAAAATGCCGCTAGTGCTATTGTTAATATATATTGCCAATTCCCTCCATATGATCATAAACTAAAAGAGTTTAGACACAATTGGGCCAGGCTTGAGGGAAACATTTTATTTGCAGTGATAGATTTGCTGTTGTCTGTGCTAGATTTCTGCTGGCAACTTAGAAGTTCAAGACCTCAAAAACTTTGAATCGGTTTCACCTAAAATGAGCACAGTTGGGAAGAGTTCACATTTCAGTAGCCCTTTATGACTTAGGAAATGATGCCTTCAGAGCAGTTCTCCGAGGTAGGACTGCAAGTATGAACACCCACATTTTATAAATGAGAGGACTAAGCTTCAGAGATACTAAATGACTCTCCTTCCTTCTGATTCCAAATTCAGGGCTTTCTCTACTACACTATGCTACCTCTAATCAAACTATAAAGAAGCTAAATACTTCAACCTAATAAAAAATAATTTCCCACTTCATAAGGATTTATTATATTCTTATTTTTTTTTCCTCTCCTTTCTCATGACGACTCTGAGAAATCTCAGCCTCAGAAAGCCCTTTTCTCCTCATTATGACTCCCTCCCTGTGACCATTATTTTAGGAAAGATGCCAGTCACATTTGACCTCATTCTTGCCTGAACTTCCTAAATTCTACCTTTTTCTCACTTGACTTACTGCTCCTTGTAAGTAAGCTCCTTGAGCGTAGGGACTTTCTTTCTTCCTTGTATTTGTAGCCACAAGGCTTAACACAATGCCTGTCACATAGTAAGCACTTAAAAGTGTTTTCCTCCCTTCCCTCCCTCCCTTCCTTCCTTCCTTCCTTCCTTCCTTCCTTCCTTCCTTCCTTCCT
>NW_027186304.1:65497057-65534620 GCF_028583685.1 Petaurus breviceps papuanus | reverse complement strand
TTCCTTCCTTCCTTCCTTCCTTCCTTCCTTCCTTCCTTCCTTCCTTCTTTCCTTTATCTCTTCCTCTCATTCTGTCTGTCTCTCTGTGTATCTGTGTGTCTGTCTCTGTCTTTTTCCTACCATGTATCCAGGGCAGCAAATTCATAAAATGATAAGGTGAAATCTCTGGCAAGCATAGTAACTCTATAAGTATTTACTTTCTGGACTGTAGCAGCACAAAGCTGTTGTTCTGTAATCTAAGATCTGAATATCTACTTATCCTGTAAAGCCATCTGAAAACACTTTCAAAAGAGTAGAAGGATCATTACAGTTGAGCGCTTTTCATTTAAGTTCCCCTATCATAATTCTGTGCATATATTCATTGCACATTTGATGTCATTGCCAAATTTCTTGTATACGCGTTTATAATACAACATATATTTGTTATAAGCAGTTACCCTCTCTTTAAATGACTAGATCAGGGGTGGGGAACTTCCAGCCTTGAAGCCTTCTAAGTACTTGGGTGCAGTCTTTTGACTGAGTCCAAGTTTTACAAAACAAATCCTTTTATTAAGGGGATTTGTTCTGTGAAACTTGGACTCAGTCAAAGGGCTGCACCCAAGGACTTAGAGGGCCATACTTGAGGCTGCAGGTTCTCCACCCTTGGACTAGATCATTCATTCAGAGTCATTTACAGCTATTAGGACCATTATCTGTCAGTTCAATACGCTCATATTGAAGTGAGAACAAAGTTTTCTTTCAAAAAATTATAAAACAAAAAGTCAGTTTGAATTAACTTTAACAAATATATAAAGTATCTGCTAAATGATTGTTTTTCTTTCTTTCACTTTAGTCTCAACCTCCAAATAATTTGCTATTTGCACTACTAATGACCCTCTTTTGATTTTGAATGGTGCTAAATGATTGTTTATAAGAAACAAGTCTGTTACTGAGAGGAGTACAGTCTTACCTTGGAGTTTTTTTCATTTCCCTAGTTAAAAATCTATGTTTGAAATCCCTATGGTAATTATCTTTGCATTTCTCTGAGTGTATGTTTGGTCCTATATTTAGAAATAGCCTCTGCAGATAATCACACCTATCTGGATATGGCCATATCATTACAGTTCAAAAACTGTATGTCAGGTCATTAAGAGAAAAGAAAGGACAAGGGATAAAAGACAGTAGTGAATAAGACTATGGTAGAGAATAAAAGTCAGGGCTCAGATCTCTCCTCTCTCTCTCTCTCTCTCTCTCTCTCTCTCTCTCTCTCTCTCTCTCTCTCTCTCTCTCTCTCTCTCACACACACACACTCTCACACACACACACACACACACACACACACACACACACCATTACCAGATTCACAAAATATACAAAGAGACTAAATTCTTTTGATTGTAAAAATTTCTTAAGATAGTAAGGAAAAAAATGGTCTTTTTTCCCTACAAAAAGATAACTCAACATGTAACTGGTGTGCTGAGGTACCCTATCCCTCTAATGAAAATTTGTCTGGAAAAACAATGAGAAACAATCCAGCATTAATGAATTATTGAATGTTTCCACTTTAAAAGGTGACTGTGGCAATCTAGCTCCAGACACACTAGCCAACTCACCATTTTGTCTGATATTGACCTGTTGGTAGAACAAATTCATTACATTAGAGGGGCAGGTTCAGACAGGGACATTTCCTGACGGTCTGGTAGCTACCCAAATTGTAGCTCTCATGGGTACCTTGGCTCTTCAGCAGAGTACTGAAGCCTTTAAGACTCCCATGGGTTGGCTTTGGTTGGGCTGCCACTTCCAGTCTCTCTGTGGGCAATGTGGCAGTGTGGGTGGAGGTAAATCAGCTTGATGATAACCTAACAATGAAAAAGAAGTCTTGATCAAAACAGCTCCCAGCATTTTGTGTTGCACATTTCACTTTATAATCATTTGAAAGCATGCTATAAAGCTGTCTTGCCATTAGTGGTGGGAGGGTAATGAATGTGAGATTGAGAGAACATTGTATTTTTTTAAAGTATTCATCTTATTAGGGGAGCTAAAGCAATGGTTCTGGTCTGATTGATGATTATGATTCAATTATTCCAGTAATGGTCAAAATATTTAATTTAATTTCAATCAGGGGAAGAAATGCTTTTGTTCTTTGGTACATGATATGGAATATTTTGAAAGAGTTTAATTTCATGCCTAATGTTTTAAAAAATATAGTCATCTTTTTCTTCTCACATTTTTTCTCAAATTTTCCACTTTTTATACATTAATTTTATGGATTAGATATTTTTCAAGTAAATTTATAAGAGAATAACAAGAATTGAATCAGTTTTATATATGGATTAAATATTAATGGATATTATTAAAATCTTAAAATATACTTTTTCATCAATATAAAGTAGGTATTATTAAAAAAAACTATTAAATCACCTTTGAAATAATGAAGAGAGTTTATTTCTCTTCTCCCTTTTGTTGTTCTCTCCTTTTCTCTTCTCTTCCCTCCTCTTCCCTCTTCCCTTTTCTCATTATTAAAATGGAAGTTACTGTTGCATCCAGAAGGTAAGTGATGAATAGGAAAATAACAAAGAGGCCCCTCCTCATGTCAGCTTCCCTCAGCTTCTGCTTTTCTTTCTCTATGACCTTTGTGTTTTCCCTAATCTTTCACACAATAACCACTCTAGGCATTTCTGCTTGAGCTATCCCAGAAAGTGTGTGAGCATCTGCCTGGTGATGTATGGATAAGACAAGCCTGGAGTGTGAACCATAGTTACAAACCAACCCCAGGGCACTTAGCTTGCTTCAACCCTCCACCTTTCCCTTTATTTCCTGAGAGAAGTTATTTTCCTTAAAAGCTCTATTTTGTGCATTGGAGCCCATGGACAGAGGTAGTCTAATTCTGTGATAGTAAAGTGTATGGTATTGCATGACAACAGTTAAGGGCTCTGGCATGCCCTAAAATGGTCAATCAGCTTTATATCAAGAAAACAGAAAAATTGCTGTGTTATTCTAGTGTTTCAGGTATTAAAGTTTATGATGGTAACATGGTTGGATAAAGGGCTAGATTTGAAACCAGGAAATCCTGGGTTCATATCCTGCCATGTATTATCTAGGAAAAGGTTGGAAAATTATTTAATATTAATGAACTTTAGTTTCCTCATTTGTAAAATCGTCATAATAATACCTGGAGTACATATTTCTTAGAGTTTTTATGAAGCACAAATGTGATTATGTATGGAAAATATTTTGTAAACATTCCTACATAAATGTAGGAAATTGCTAGAATTATAGTTTAGATTTATAAGGGTCAAGAATTTAATGATTCTTTAGGTGTTATCTGGCCAGAACAGAGTCCAGAGGGCCTATTACCTCCTGGAATAAAGAAATTTTTATCAATGTCATCTAAAATTAGTGGGGCATCTAGGTGGATAGAGTTCCCCGTCTGGAGTCAGGAAGATTCATATTCCTGAGTTCAAATCTGGCCTCAGATATTTATTAGCTGTTTGACCCCGGGCAAATCATTTAAACCTGCTTGCCTTAGTTTCCTCATCTGTAAAATGAACTGGAGAAGGAAATGGCAAAACACTCCAGTATATCTGCCAAGAAAACTCCCAATAGGGTCATGAAGAGTCAGGCATGACTGAAAAATTACTGAATAACAGCAAAAACAAAATTAGAACCTGTGTTGGGATTCACAGATTGTTATTTTTAAGTTTGTTAACTTGTTAAGTCAAAACCCTCAGGCCTTTTATCATATTCACTTTTTTCAGTGCCAAACCATTCTAAACTTGTACAAATGATTTTTTTTTACAACTCTCAAACACAGACTTGTCATTTATTTTCTTTCAAACGTCAGCTGGTTGCTCTTGATCCATTTTTTCCCAGGCCATTGGGATGTGTAGAATCCTGAGTCTTTCATATTCCACACGTTCAGTCTTTCCCCCAAGGGGTGGCTCACCTATCAATTGGATAAATACATTATTTATTCTAGTTGTTGATTTTAATATTATAAAGGACAGTGTCGAGGATAGAGGAATGATCTAGAGTGGCTCACATAAGTCTATATGACGGGATTTAGAGGGAGAAGAAACTTCAAAGCTGCCTTTGTTCTCCATCTCACTTTTCAGATAAGGAAATTAAGACTCAGAAATTCTAAAGGGAGGATGGGAAAGGAACCAGCTTTTTCTCATTTGATTACACAAAGAGTAAGGGACAGAGTCAAGGTTTGATCCCAAGGTATTTAGTTCAAAATCCAGAGTCTTGTTCTTGAAAGTCCTAGACTATGCCACCTTCCCATTGGTAAATCTTCTTTGGTGAATATCATCCAACTAGATATCAATGTATCTGACTGTACTGTTCCCCAGCTTATGCTCCCCAATCTTTTCCAAAGGACTTTGGGGCAATTATTTGTTGAAATTGTGATGTACTCTGTCTTTGGCATTTTCCTAAACCCAGTCTAAAAACCTCTGTTTCCCCAAAAGAAGAAACAAATGCCATCTATCATATGATAGTAGCAGTCATCACTTTTAGAAAATTCATGTTTAGAGGCTTCATCTTGAGGTGAATTATGAAGTCCTGACTTTAGGAAGGTTCTTTGGGCCATTTTTCGCTTGCACTTGTGCTCTGACTACATATTTTATTCTCTCTATATATCAATATATCTCCTCAAGCTTGAAAATAAATAGATGGAAGTAAGAAAATAAATAGACAAAAATATCAAGGAGTATATTACTTACACCAATAGGTGAAATATCTACATTTCAGAATTGGGGATTCCTAGTGTAAGAACTCAATTTACCTATAATACCATACAAAATCTCTCAGACTTAGTGAATATGTCATAGGAAACTATATGAGCTACATAGAGGTAAATGATTTTTCTATGGTCACATGTTTTTAAGTATTAGAGACAGAACATGGAACCCAGGCCTTCACAACTTCAAATTCAGCACTCTGTCTGCTCTGACAGACTACCTGTGTTATGAATTATAGGTGTTTATCTGCTAGGTTTAATGATCAGCATCATATGATATGAAGTTTCAAAAATTGGAGACTTCCTTCAATAAGACTATAAAAACTCTATTCTTGGCAACCATAGACTCATTGATTTGATTGGCATATATAGCAGGATATCTATAGAATCAGAGGTTATGGAATGTTAATAGAATATAGTTACATAACATGTAGCTTATAAAAATTATAGTTGATAGCAAAATACCTTAAATATATTATTTCATTTGATCATAACAGTAACCCTCTCTAGTTCAAGATTATCTAAGCCAACTCACCCCTTTTACAGAGGATATTGATACATAAATGAGTGAAGGCAATTAACAACAGTCATGTAAGTGTTAGAAGGAGGATTAGAAGTCCTCTGACCATAAATATGTCATGCTTTCTTTTACCCTGCAAAAAATACAGATTAACGGAGTTACACCTGAAGTCAGACAACTTTGGTTTTTCAGGGGATGTTCAGGCTGTTTGTTGATTATCCAGTCTGGGTTTTTCTCTATCCCCTACATCTTGTTCTTTGCCTTTTCACTATTTCATCAAATGTCTTGTCCTACCATTGCCAACTATTGTGCCAAGAGTAGAGTCCACATGGTATATTGAACTGATCTGAGAGTTCAAGATTATTTTTTCCCTATAACATAGATCTAAGTACAAAAGCATAAGTTTTGCAAATTCATTCCCAAACCAAAATATATCTGAGCTATCTGCAGTTTTGCATTATATCCCAGGAGTATGGCCAAACCCAGAGTGACCCTTTGGTAACCTGGACCAAGTCAACATTACTCATTTGAGATGTACCATTTATTTAAGGTATGTTATTTTGGCATCTGCTAACATATGGCACCTTGTACTACCTCCCAGTTTGCAAGGGCCTTGGGTGGGCCCTGCCAGAAGTGATCTCATAATAGGTGTTCAATAAATACTTGTTAAGTTTGGATTGAGTTGAATCATTCCTTTTCATTAATATGGGAAACCGAGCATTCACTTCATCTGACTCAGTTCTTTGCTTCACAATAGGATTTTTCCTTCTATTTTATGTTTCAGGCATATTAAAGCCCTCTGTGTTTATGACTCTTATTGATTGTTCTATATAATAATATCTAAATTTGTTGCAAACTCAAAATGCTAGAGATAGTTTAGGAAGCAGTAAAGTTTTACTTAAACAAAAATATCTCTAACTACTTTCGAGTATAGAAAAGTGATTATGAAAAATAAATGGGAGGAAAAGGAATTGTTTCTTTTTAGTACGATACATTTGAAAGTTTCCCCACTGTGAATGTTCATCTCTCAAAGCAATTTCTGTAAATTTCTGTAACTGCACTCTTTGTTCCTATTCATAAGACAGATTCTTGACCTTGGATACAATAACTAATCTGCAGGGGTTTTTTCCTCCCCTTTTAGTCAGTGGTTCACATTTTCAGACATTAATGAAGAGAGATGCAACTTCCTTTTTAATAAAGGAATTAATTTATAAAAACATCATTCTTTGCAACTCATTTTAATTCAGATTCAATTGATACAGAAGATTAGTAAATACTAAATTCTTGTTTAACTTTGTGTCTCCAGACCATTCTATGGAATTCCATGGAAACTCTCACTTTAGAGTCAATCTAATGCTGGCTTGACCCAATTCTCATCTTATTTAACATTCCTAACAAGTTTCAATCCAATCCCAGATTCTCTGAGTTCTTTACTCTTATAAGAGTACATGAGCCACCTCCACTGAGGAGGTGAACATGAAATTGGGCTAAAATGTCATCGTTACAAGGGTGGAGATAGCTTTAGTCAGTGGTTTCTTTCCTCCATAATATTGTTGGTTATTTGGCAAGTATTTGTGAACAGAGGTAATGTCCCAGAATGTTATTGCAGGGAGAAGAAAAATATATTTAAGCCATTTACAGGAATCTGTCTCAGGAGGATCTAATCCAAATGAGCAGTTGGTTATAAGCCAATATTAGAAGATCCTCTGCCTCCTTGATTCTCAGAGGTTTAAATGGCCGATATTTTCTGGCTCCTGTTGTGTGGGACTTGGCCCTTGGTTTTTAAAAGACGTGGGTTGCAGCAGAAGGCAGCCACTGGGCTGCCTGGAAAGTGAAGGCAATTTCCTCTCTGGTAGCCAGACAGGATACCAGGGGATTAGTTGTAGCAAAGTAGAAACTGGACCTAGTCTTCTTAGGACTTCCATGTAGGTTTCAGGCCAAGAAGGAAGACAGCTTTTATGATCAAAATTGATCTTTCAATCAGAACATCAAAATGTTCAACAGAGCTTCTTTTTAACTTTTGCATTCACTGAGTTTCTGAACCTGAGTAGTAGTTTATCTTTGAAGACTACGCTGGGAGGAATTCATAGAACACTCCCCAACCCCACCTATCAGCCTGGCATGACCATCCGCTCCTTTCTCTGCCAGTTTTCTCACTCTGAAAGGCTACACCAAATTCTGGAGATAAGCAAAAAGAATATTCATCTAGTACCTTTCATTTGCCAATCTCAGTATAAAATGATCATTATGGTCAAATGTTCACTTCTCTATTTTTTTTTTTTTTTTTTTTTTGGAGGAGGAAGGTAGGGCAATTGGTGTTAAGTAACTTGCCCAAGGTCACACGGCTAGTTTTTTTGAATGTGTTAAGTGTCTGAGGCTGGATTTGAATTTAGGTCCTCTGGACTCCAGGGCCAGTGCTCTATTCACTGTACCACCTAGCCACCCCAACTTCTCTATTTTCACCAGAGGTGAGGATGGGGAGAAACTAAGGGGAAATCATCAAATCATAGAAAGTTAAAGTTGGAACTGACCTTTGTGATTCTATAGTATAATTGTCGTATTTTCAGATGCAGAAATGGAGCCCCAAGGAAGTTAATTGTCGCTCAATAACTCAAATTTATAGAATTAGTAAGAAGGAAGGACTGTTTCTAGGTCAATGATAAACAAATGTATAAAGCTGGAAATAAAATTCAAAATTTTTTATTTAAACCTCCAGGATTTTCATTTTGATTTATTTTTAAATTAATGAGCATTTATTTTTTTTCCTTTTTCCATCCCCTTTAAAAGAAAAAGAAAAAAGGAAAAGAAAACTCATGCAATAAATATACATAACCAAGCAAGCCAAATTTCTACATTGTGCACATTCAATAACATTAATCTTATTCTGCATCTGAATCCATTACCTCTCAGGAGATAGACAGTATAGTTCATCAAGAGTTCTCTATATTCATGGTTGGTCATTTTCATTTATCAGAGATCTTAAGGGTTGCAAAATTCTTTGTCTTTACAATTTTCCTATTATTCAATAATTGCTCTCCTATATCTGCTATTTTAGTCTGAATCAGGTCATACAATTGTTCCCAAGGCTCTCTGAACCCATCCCTTTTGACATTTCTTGTAGTATAATAGTAGAGTCGCAATTAAAGCTATCCCCAAAATTAGAGGTATCCAAAAGTTAAAAGGCTCTCTAAAGAGGTAACATAGTAAACTTTGGGTTCAAAATCTGCCTTTAACATTTACTGACTCTATGACTTGCAGTTAAGTCACTTAAGTTGTCTCAGGCTCAGTTTTCTCATCTTCAAAATGGGAATAAAAATAACCATAGTAATTATCACAAAATATTGTTGTGAAAGTGAAATCACATAATTTGTGTAAATCATTTTCAAACCATAAAATTCTACATAAATATCAGTCACTATTATTTGAATAAAATGTTGTTATTATTATTGTGCAGAGAAAAAGAGATGGTTCCATCTTACCAGAGGTCTTTAAGTAAATACTGTTAGACTAATCAAATATCTTGTAGAAGCAATTCTTGTTCAAAAATGGAACAGAATAGACGAGGTCTTTTCTAGTTCTCTAAAGGATGTAATTTGGTTTTGTTTTGTTTGTCCCAAATACTGTGATTCTATGAAGCTGAATATATGGCAGGTCTTGCTTTTGTTTCAATGAGAATCCATTTTTATAGGTTTGAATTTTTTTATTTTATTTTCAGAGAGTGATAGGTTGGAGATGAAGGTACAGGGGATGGAGACTACAGTGTATTTGCAAAAGGAGAAGCTTGCTCTTCCAAATATGGCAATATTAAAGAAAAGAAAGCAACAAAAGAAAAAAGAATGTTTAGCTCCAAATGGTCCACAACAGAATGTGAGAAATTTGATAACACTAAGTATTATTTTTCATGCTTAAAAACTGATTATTGAAGTTAACCTAGCATTCTTGCCACTTAAACTCCTTTTGTAAGCAGGGTCATAACTGTAATATTGAAAATGCTATTCCATTTTTCAACATCCTTCTAATTTCATCCAGAGTTAGAGACAATATTTCTTAGGACCAATCCTTTCATCCACTTCACTTTTCATAATTCTGTGTTTGGTTTTGGTTTTGGCCAGTTGAAAATCTCTCTAGTTACTTCTTTGTAACTTCTATGCCAATAAAGGATGTAATTTGTTTTTGTTTTGTTTATCCCAAACACTGAGCATCAATCTCATCATGTATGTGGACAGCTCTTGAGAGTGTGCTGCCAAGGTGAGTGAATTTATCCACAGCATTCACAATTTCTCCATTTAGTGTGACCAGTGGTTCCATGTCTGGATGGTGTAGTGTTAGCCGATGGAAGATCTCTGTTTTCTTGGTGTTGGCTGTCAGACCAAAATGAGCACAGGCAGCAGACGCTCTGTTGCATCTCAACCTAAGATGCTGCATTGAGTGCACGATCATCTGTGAACAAAAAATCTTAAGGATGCCTCCATTCTCCATCTCTATAAAAGGAAAGGAAACAGGCTGTCCTATGACAACCACAGAGAGATCTCTTCTAGTCACCGCTGGCAAGATCCTCATCAGAGTCTTCTTAATCAGCTGATTAAAAATTTGCAAAATGGTCACTTGTCCAAAAGTCACTGTGGCTTTAGAAAGGGCCATGGAATAGTTGACACAGTGGTTGTTGCTTGATAACTCCAGGAGAAATTCCAGAAGCAGAACAGAGCTCTGTGTACAACATGTGTGAACCTGGCCAATACCTTTGAAACTGTCAGTCATGAGGGCCTATGGAAAATCATGGTGAAATTGGGTTGCCCAAAGAAGTTTGTCAGCGTTGAATGCCAGTTTCATAATGTGATACTTGCACAGGTTCTGAATGAAGGGCAATGCTCTCATGCTTTCCCAGTCACCAACAGGGTGAAATAGGGTTGTATGCTTGCTCCCATGCTCTTCAACATGATGTTTTCCAAGATGTTGAAATGGCATCGAGATCACCTTCTACTTTGATGGTCAACTATTTAACCTGAAAAGGCTACAAGCCAAGACCAAAGGGGAGGGGAAGATGGTGCTTGACTTTTTGTTCTTAGATGATTGCCCTGGTTTAAGTAAAATAAAGCTAGATTTTCTTCCATATCACAATTATTCAGATATTTGAAGATAGCAATCTTGTATTAATGTACCTATCACTACCTTCATCCCATTCCAAGTCTTTTCTTCTCTAGGTTAAACATAAGCATATTTTCTAGTCAATCTTTATATGGCTGAATGTTTTCTGTTCCTTGTCATATTCTCCCAGACAATTTTGTCCAGATCTCTCTCTTTAAAAAAACTTATAACACTCTACTTTTATTTATCTGTGTGCATCTTCTATCACCCTTCTCAAAATAAAATGCAGTATCTTTTCTTTTTTCTTTCTTTTTATTAATGTGTTTGTTTCCTTTTAGTTTACAGGATTCAATTCCACAATTCCTTGAGTTTCACATTTTGTCCCCCTCCTTCCCCTCCTCCCCCCATGGCGGCTTATAGTCAAGTATAGGATCTGTAAATACTTTCAAAATGCAGTATCTTTTCAAAATCTTTGAATCCCCCAGATCTAGCAGTGTTCACAGCGGAGGCTTAATTAATATTTGTTGAAATAATGATTATCAAAGTTTCATCATTCTTGCATCCTGATCAGCCTTCATCTAGACTGGTGTCATTCCTAGAATGAGATGTCCACAATTGAACCCAGTACTCTAGCTGTGGTCTAAGGTACAGTAGGATCATCCACTCCCTTAGTAAGGATATTATGCTCTATTAAGACAAATTAAGGTCACAGTAATTTGAGTGTTTTTATGGCTCCTATATTATCCTGCCACTTCATTCTGTTCATGTAACCTACTATAACCCCTCATCATAGTGCAAAATTAAATACATTATCCTCTCCTAAATTCTTTCAAATTTATTGTCTCTATAGAGGTACCACCATCTTCCTAGTTCAGAATTTTATAATCTTTTGCCCAGGTTATTGTAACAGCATGCTAATTGGTCTCCTAGTTGTCAGCCTAAAAACCTTTTCAAGTCTACAAGTATTTATTAAGCACTTACTATATGCTGTAAATTCTGCCCCCACTCCCATTATATTGTTAGTTCATTATGGACAGAGACTGTTTTTGTCTTTTCTTGCTTCTTCAACCCTTAGCACAGTGTCTGACAGGTAGTAAGTTCTTAATAAATGCTTATTCACTAATCAAAGTAGTGTGGAAGGAAGGCTTCAAGGACTCAGAGAATAATGAAATTCCTTATGTAAGTAGTAGCACTTAAACCTAGTTATGAAGGGAACTAAAGATTCTCAGAGGCAGTGATGAGGAAAAGCATCTTGAGATGGGAGACAGTCAGTGCAAAGAAAGGGGGATGGGAGACAGAACATTGTATGTGCTGTAAAAGCTATTATTATATCTTATGCTTTTCTTGACAATGCAATTCTTGCTTAATTTCTTAGCTTGCACCATTTATCCATTTGAGGATATTTATTGAGAACTGTGCAAGTTTTCTTTTTCTATCTCCATTTCTTCTGGGACTTTAACTGGTGGATATTTAAAAATATTGTATTAGCATTCTGCTTTACTCATTATAAAATTAGCATTTTATTTTTTTTCTCTTGCTCTTCTACTTGGTGTTTATGTTTTCGTTGCTTTTGGTATTATTATTTTGTAGGTTGGGATTCTATTTCCTTTTATTTCTTCTACTCCAACACTTCAGACCAATGCAGTGGTTGGTGGGGGAAGAAATATACTGCATTCTAAGTTTTTAAAAAGTTGAAATTATCCACAAAATTGAAGACAGTTAAAAAATAAATCAGAAAATAAAACCCAACAATATTCTACATATGACATCAATATTCACATGGATTTAACATGGATTACAGCAAAATTTACTGTGCTTCAGCTGAGTCCAGAAAAAAGAATTGTAGCTATTATGATTTCAGATGAGACCAGTAAAAAATAGATGCTAATAAGAGAGACAAAAAGGAAAATACATTAAAGGTAGCATAGATAATAAAAGTGTTTATATCTACATAACATGTAGATATATAAAAAGTTATAGTGATCAATATTTTACCCCAATATTAATGAAAAATACAAAAAAAGCTAAATTGCAAAAATACCTGAAAAGTAAGACATAAATTGTAGATGACTTTAATTTATCTTCTTTCTTTTGATTCATCATTATTTATTTTTTAACATTCTTTTATTAAAAAAAAATTGAGTTCCAGGGGCGGCCAGGTAGCACAGCGAGTAAGAGCACCGGCTCCAGTGTTGAGAAGACCTGGAGATTGAATCCCAGGCTCAGACACTTAGCACCCACCCAGAAACACCTGTCTGTGTAACCTTGAGCAAGTTACTTAACCCCAATTGCTTAGGGGCAGCCAGGTGGCTCAGCGAGTAAGAGCACCAGCTCCAGTGTCGGGATGACCTGGATCAAATCCGGGCTCAGATACTCAGCACCACACTCAGAAATAACTGGCCGTGTAACCTTGAGCAAGTTACTTAACCCTGATTGCTTTAAAAAATAAAATAAAAAAAATTGAGTTCCAAATTCCTCCCCTCCTTCCCACACCTCTCCCTCCCATTAAGAAGGCAAGAAATGTAACATCAATTATGCAGGTGAAGTCATGAAAAACATTTCCACATTATCCATTTTGCAGGGGAAAAGTAAGAAAAATAAAGTTAAAAAATTATGCTTCAATGTGTACTCAAACTCTATCAGTTTTCTCTCTGGAAGCAGATAGCATTTTTCATCTTAAAACCTTCAAAATTATCTTTGATCATTATGTTGATCAGAATAGCTAAGTCATTCATAATGCTGCTGTTACTGTGTGCAATGTTCTCCTGGTTCTGCTTACTTCACTTTGCATCACTTCATAAGTCTTTCCAATTTCTTTTTCCCCCCTGAAACTATCTTGCTCAACATTTCTTAAAGCACAGTAGTGTTCCATCACTATCATGTACCACAACTTGTTCAGACTTTCCCCAATTACTAGGCATCTCCTCATTTTCAAATTATTTGCCACCAGAAAAAAAAGCTGCTATAGATATTTTTGTACATATAGAACCTTTTCCATTTTCTTTTATTTCTTTGGGAGTACAGACTTAGAAGTGGTATTGCTGAGTCAAAGGGTATTTTGTAGCCCTTTGGAAAAATTTTCATATTGCTCTCCAAAATGGTTGGATCAATTCACAACTCCACCAACAGTGAAATAAGGTCTCAATTTTCCCACATCCCCTCCATCCAACATTTGTCATTTTCCATTTCTGTCATATTAGCCAATCTGATAGATGTGACTTGCTACCTCAGAGTTGTTTTAATATGCATTTCTCTAATCAATAGTGATTTAGAGACTTTTCCATATGATTATAGATAACTTTGATTTCTTTTTCCAAAAACTGCCTGTTCATATCCTTTGATCATTTATCAATTGGGGAATAACTCAATTTTTTAAAAATAAATTTGACTCAGTTCTCTACATATTTGAGAAATTAGTCCTTTATAAAAGAAACTTGTTGTAAAAGATTTTCCTGCTTTCTTCTAATCTTGGCTCCACTGGTTTTATTTGTGCAAAAAACTTTTTAAATTTAATATAATCAAAATTATCCATATGACTTCCTCTCTATCTCTTGTTTAGTCACAAATTCTTCCATTGGGGGGGAGGAGCTAAGATGGTGGAATGAAAGCAGGGACTCACCTGAGCTCACCCATAAATTCCTTCAGTTACCTCTAAAAAGTGAAGCTGAACAAATTTTAGAGTGGCAGAATCCATTAGTAGACAGAGTGTGGAGGATTTCCAGCCCAGGTAAACATGGAAAATTCATGGGTAGGATTTGTTGAGCCAGGTTGGGGGAGCACAAAGCACAGTGTGCTGAATGTGTGGGCTGCATCAGCACAGACCCAACCATAGTGGAATCAGAGTGGTCCCAGGTAAACTGATTCACCCACCACAGTGGTAATTCACAGGCCTATTACCATGGGGCAGGAGTCTGTCAGAGTTGGGTAAGAGACAAGCATAGGGCCTGCTACAGTGGCAGCAGCTACTCCTGGGCTAGCAGCCCACAATTTAGATGTTTAAAAGTCACCTACCTGAATTTCAAGGAGTTAAGATGGTGCAGTAAATAATAGGTGCTCTCACCCCCACCTTGTTGACCTTGAAAAACCCAGAGAATATTGCTCCAGTGTAAAATCCTGAAATAATGGAACCAGTGGCAGGTTTGGTTGATCTACAGGAAGGTTGTGACTATGGCTGTGTTGAGGCTGAAGGATGCCAGTGCAGGACAGGAGACTTCCCAGTGGGAAATCCTGAACCCTAGGTGGGGTGGAACCAGTAAATGTTAACACCAGAACTCCAGGCATGCTTTCTCAAAACCATGGGAATCAGCAGACACCAGTATAGTCTGGCCACCCATGACTGAGCCTGCCTGAGCTCTCATTAGCCCAGGGGTGTGGAGGCAGAAACCTGAAGTGGCCAGATAACACCTCCCCTACACCCCACACTGTGAGTTTTTAGTGTAACCCTGGGGAAATGCTGGAAGTCCTGGCTTTGGCCTCAGTCTAGGCATTCAGAGGCCACAGCACACAAGGACCCTAACTCCCAGCATAAGAAGCATGGGTCTGAGCCCTCTGTACCCCAGAAGCAGAGATCCACTTTATAAACCAGGAAATGGGCAATCATAATGGGTGAAAAACAAAGACTTTAGAATCCTGTTATGGTGAAAGGGAAGAGCAAGGTTCACATTCAGATGAGGTCAGCATTGTCACTACACCTCACATCTGAAGCCTCAAAAGCGAATATGAACTGCTCTCAAGCCCAAATAGCATTCTTGGAAGAGCTCAAGAAGGATTTTAAAAGCCAAATTAAATAGATAAAAGAAAAACTGACCAATTATTTTAAAAATAAAAATGGAAAAAAAAACATTGAAGACAATAACTCCTTTAAAAGTACAATTAGCCAAATGGAGAAGGAGGTTCAAAACCTACCTGGAGAATATAAATCCTTGAAAATAAAAACTGACCAAATGGAAAAGGAGTTTCAAAAACTAACCGAGGAAAACAATTCTTGAAAAAAAAAATTAGAATCAAACAAGTTGAAGTGAATTACTCTATAGGGTACCAAGGATCAGTCAAAAACATCTAAAAAAATGAAAAAATAGAATAAAATGTTAAATATCTTATTGGAAAAACAGCTGATCTGGAAAATAGATTCAGGAGAGAGAATCTAAGAATTATTGTTCTATCATAAAGTCATGATGAAAAAAAGAGCCAGGACAGAGTCTTCCTGTCATCATCAAGGAAAACTTCTCTGAGGTCCTAGAACCAGAGGGTAAAATAGTCATCAAAGGAATCCACTGTTCACCTCCTGAAAGAGATCCCAAAGTGAAAAATCCAGGGAATGTTGTAGTCAAATTCCAGAATTATCAGGTCAAGGAGAAAATACTGCAAGCAGCCAGAAAGAAACAATTTAAATATAGTGGAATTACAAATTACAGGATCACACAGGACCTTCAGCTTCTACATTAAAAGATCTGAGGTATTTGAATATGATATATTATAAGGCAAAGGAGCTTGAACTACAACCAAATATCAACTACCCAGCTAAATTGAGCATAATGTTTTGGGCAAGGAGATGGTCATTCAATGAAATAAGGGACTTCCAGACCTTCCTGAGGAAAAGGCTAGAAGTCAATGGGAAATTTGATTTTCAAATATTAGAATCAAGAGAGACATAAAAAGGTAAATGGGGGAAAAATAAACACACACACACACGCAAAAAAAAAAAAAAACCTTGTTATTCAATAAGAGCAAACTGTTTACATCCCTATATTGGAGAATGACACCTGATAATCTTGAGAATTGTATAATTATTACAATAATTAAAAAGGATATACACATATTTAGGATGTGGGTATAAATCAACTAATGTGATGATAGAAACCCAATTAAGGGGTTGTAATGGAAGAAGAGGAAAGGAGGAGGCAGAAAATGGAAAATTATATCACATGAATAGGAACAAAAACATTATATTAAAGGGAGAGAAGGGAAGGAGATGAGCATTGTATGAGCTTTACTCTTATTGTTATCTGTTCAAGGAAGGAATAACATACTACACTAAATATAGGAATTTAAGGTGAAGAGAAAATAAACTTATCATAGTAGAAGGAAAGAAGGGAGGGAGAAGAACATTGTTTGAGATTTACTCTTAACAGATTTGGTTCAAGGAGGGAATAACATATTTGGTTAAGTATAGACATCTAACATGCCCTACAGGCAGTAGGGGAAAGGGGAAAGAAAAGGGGGGTGGATGGTTAGAAGGAAGGGAAGAAGTAGTAAGGGAAAAGGATAGGTAAAGGGAGGGGACTTATAGGAAGGGAATATTGAGGAGGTGGTGGTCAAAATCAAAACTCTTTTGAGGAGGGGAAGAGAGAAGGGAGAAATAAAAGCATTGAGGGGGGGAAGGGGAGAGAATAGGATGGAAAGCAAGACACAGACAGGAATCATAATTGTGAATGTGAATGGGATGAACTCGCCTATAAAATGGAGGTGGATAGTAGAATGGATTAAGAACCATAATCCTACAATATGCTGTTTACAAGAAACATATTTGAAACAGGGGTATACAGATAGGATAAAGGTGAAAAGCTGGATTAGAATATATTATCCTTCAGCTAAAGTAAAAAAAAAGCAAGGGTAGAGATCCTAATCTCAGACAAATTAGAAGCAAAAAGTAGATCTAATTAAAAAGATAAGGAAGAAATCTATATCCTGCTAAAAGGTATGATTGGCAATGAAGTAATAGCATTACTAAATATATGTGCACCAAGTGGTATAACAGCCATATTCTTAGAGGGGAAATTAAGGGAATTAGAGGAAGAAACAGATAACAAAACTATACTTGCAGGGGATCTCAACCTTCCCAATCTCTGAACTTGATAAATCTAACCTCATAATAAGCAAAAAAGAAGTTAAGGAGGTGAATAGAATTTTAGAGAAGGTAGATATGACAGACTTCTGGAGAAAAGTGAATGGGAATAAAAAGGAATATATGTTCTGCTCAGTGGTACATAGCACATACACAAAAATTGACCATGTACTAAGGCATAAAATCTCACAATCCAGTTCAGAAAGGCAGAAATATTAAATATTCAATGCAGCTTTTTCAGATCACGATGAAATAAGAATTATATGTAATGAAGGGCCATGGAAAGATAGACTAAAAACTAATTAATTGGAAACTAAACAATCTTATCCCAAAGAATGAGTGGTCAAACAATAGATCATAGAAACAATCAGTAACATCATTCAAGAGAATGACAATAATGAGACAACATCGCAAAACTTATGGGATGCAGCTAACGTGGTTCTTAGGGGAAATTTTATATCTCTAAATGCTTACATGAATAAAATAGAGAAAAAGGAAATCAATGAATTGGGCGTGAAACTGAAAAAGCTAGGAAAAGAACAAACTGAAAGTCCCCAATTAAATACTAAATTAGAAATACTGAAAACCAAAGGAGAAATTAAGAAAATTGAAATTAAGAAAACTATTGAACTACTAAATAAAACTAAGAGCTTGTTTTATGAAAAAAATAACAAAATTGATAAACATTTAGTTGATTTGATTAAAACAAAAAAAGAAGAAAACCAAATTGCCAGTATCAAAAATATAAAGGGTAAATTTACATCCAGTGAAAAGGAAATTAAAACAATAATTAGGAATTATTTTGCCCAATGATATGCCCATAAATTTGACAATGTCAGGGAAATGAATGAATATTTACAAAAAATGTAAATTGCCCAGATTAACAGAAGAGGAAGTAAAACACTTAATCCCATTTCAGAAAAAGAAATTCAGCAAGTCATCAATGAACTCCCTAGTAAAAAAAAAAAATCTCCAGGGCCAGATGGATTTACAAGCAAATTCTATCTAATGTTTAAAGAACAATTAATTCCAATACTTTATGGACTATATGGGGAAATTGAAGAATAAGGAGTCCTACCAAATTCTTTTTATGATACAAATATGATACTGATACCTAAATCAGGAAGAGCCAAAACAGAGAAAGAAAATTATAGACCTATTTCCCTCATGAATATAGATGCAAAAAATTTAAATAAAATATTAGCAAAAAAAACATTACAGCAACTTATCATGAGAATAATACACTTACATAAGGTAGGATTTATTCCAGGAATGTAAGGTTGTTTTAATATTAGGAAAACTATCAATATAATTGATCATATCAACAACAAAGCCAGTAGAAACAGTATGATGGGCGGAGCAAACATGGCAGAGTGAAAACAGGAACTCTGCTCAGCTCCAGCTCCAACCATATCTAACACCTGTAAAATATGACTCTAAAGAAATGTTAGAGATGCAGAACCCACAAAGTGAAAGAGAGAAACAAATCTCCTGCTGAAGGCAGCCCAACAGGCTGACAGGAAGGGTCTTTCACACAGAGCTGGGAGCCGAGCACAGCCCTGCATGAGCCATGCAGGTCCGGACCTGAGGTGGTCCTGACCAGTGGCCCAGTCTGGCCATCACAGACTTCAGAATAGTGAATCACCAGCGTTGTGGCAGTTTCCAGACTTCTCAACCCATAAACACCAAAGAGAACGTAAAAGATCAGTGGCGAACTCTGTTGGAACTGGGTAATGGAAGAGCATAGACTGGCTCCTGCCTCCAGGGTGAGAGGTGGTGGAAGCACTGTGGCTGCAGCTGCTGCCATGTGGCTGCATCTGGAGCTCCTGGCCTGCAGATTGTAGGGGGACCAAGTGACCATTCAGAGGGTAATCACATTTACTTTGACCTGCAAAGATCTGGGTCGCTGTCTTGAGCAGTGGTCCTGGGGTGAGAAATGACAGTGTGGCAGTGCTTGTAGTGGCTGTAAAGAGGGCACCCTCCTCAGACCTCTGACAAATTTGTGAAAGCCCCACAATTTGGAACAAAGCTCTCCACACTGGAAGCACAGTTCTACTGTGGCAAAGAGCTCGAAAGCCATGAAATTGGCTGGCAAGATGAGCAGGCAGAGGAAGCACAATCAGACCATAGAATCCTTTTCTAGGGACAAAAACTATCAAAACATGGAATCAGAAGAAGTCAACAAAGTCAAAACTCTGGCATCAAAAGCTCCCAAGAAAAATATGAACTGTTTTGGGGTCATGGAGGAGCTGAAGAAGGATTTTGAAAATCAAGTAGGAGAAGTGGAGGAAAAATTAGGAAGAGAAATGAGAATTATGCAAGAAAATCATGAAAAGCAAATCAACAGGCTGCTAAAGAAGACCCCCCAAAATGCTTAAGAAAATAAACAAATAAGTTTTAATTTATTTTATAAAATATTTTATTTATTTATTTTATGTATGTTTTATATATAATATATAATTATATTATTTTATATATTATATATTAATATATTATAATATATTCTTATGATATATAATTATATTGTATTATATATTATATTTTATAGTAATAAAATAATTATTAAAAATAAATGAAAATACTTAATTAATTTAAAAAAATAAAAAGTCCTTTAAAAATAGACTAACTCAAATGGCAAAAGAGGCCCAAAAAGCCAATGAGGAGAAGAATACTTAAAAAGTTGATTTGCCCAGATGGAAAAGGAATTATAAAAACTCACTGAAGAGAGTAATTCCTTCAAAATTAGGTTAGAGCAAATGGAAGCTAATGACTTTATGAGGAATCAAGCTACTATAATACAGATCCAAACAACTGAAAAAATAGAAGGCAATGTGAAATATCTCATTAGAAAAACCACTGACCTGGAAAATAGATCCAGGAGAGATCATTTAAAAGTTATGGGACAACCTGAAAGCCATGATCAAAAAAAGAGCCTAGAAATCATCCTTCAAGAAATTCTCAAAGAAAATTGCCCTGATATTCTAGAACCAGAGGGAAAAACAGAAATTGAAAGCATTCACTGATTGCCTCTTGAAAAAGATCCCAAAAAGAAAACTTTTAGGAATACCATAGCCAAATTCCAGAGTTCTCAGGTCAAGGAGAAAATATTACGAGCTGCCAGGAAGAAACAATTTGAGTATTGTGGAAACTCGATCAGGATAATACAAGATCTAGCAGCTTCTACACTAAGGGATCAAAGGACTTGGGATATGATGTTCTGGAGGTCAAAAGAGCTAACATTAAAACCAAGAATTACCTACCTAGCAAAACTGAGAGTAATGCTTCAGGGGGAAATGTGGTAATTCAATGAAATAGAGAACTTTCAAATATTCTTGATGAAAAAACAGAGCTGAACAGAAAATTTGACATTCAAGTACAAGAAGCAAGAGAAGCATAAGAAGGTAAACAGGAAAAATAAATCATAAGGAACTTACTAAAATTGAACTATTTACATTCCTACATGGAAAATCTATATTTGTAACTCATGAGACTTTTCTCAGTATGAGGATATATGAAGGGAATATATATATATATATGTGTGTGTGTGTGTGTGTGTGTATTCATGTATACATGCATATATATGCATGTATAGGATGGTGTATGTGTGTATAAATGCATGTGTGTGTATATGTGTGTACATGTATACATAGACAGAGGGCACAGGATTAATTGAATATAAAGGGATGATATCTAAAAAATAAAATTAAGAGGTGAGAGGAATATAATGAGAAAAAGATAAAAGGAGAGATAGAAAAGGGTAAATTACCTCATATAAAAGAGGCAAGAGAACAGTGTTACAATGGGGGTGGGGTGGGGAAGAGCAGTAAGATAAACGGGAATGGGTCAAACTTACCCTCATTGAATTTGGCTTAAGGAGGGAATCCTATACACACTCATTTGGGTATCTTACCCTATAGAAAAGTAGGGGGGAAAGGGGACAAGAGGGGGGATGATAGAAAGGAGAGCAGATTGGGGGAAAGGGTATTTAGAAGCATATACATTTGAAAAGTGACAGGGTCAAAGTAGAAAATAGAATAAGTGGGGGGGGTTGGGATAGGATGGAGGGAAATATAGTCTTTTGCAATATAACTACTATGAAAACATTTTGTGTAACTACACATATACAGCCTATATTGAATTGCTTATCTTCCCAGCGGGGGTGGGTGAGGAGGGAAGAAGGGAAAGAATCTGGAAATAAAAAATTTAAAAACAAATGTTTTTTAAAAATGTTTTTACATGCAACTGTGAAATAAGATATACATGCACTGGGGTATAGAAATCCATCTTGCCCTACTAGAAAGTTAGGGGGAGGGATAGGGGAAGATATAAGAAAGAGCAGATTGGGGGAAGGGGTATTCAGTAGGCTCACTATCTTGGGGTGGGGTAGGGGAAAGACAGGGAGAAAATTTGTAACTCAAAATCTTGTGGAAATGAATGTTGAAAACTAAAACTAAAAAAATAAAATACCCCCCCCAAAGAAACCTTATGATTATCTCAACAGATATAGAAAGAGCTTTTGAAAAAATACAACACCCATTCCTATTAAAAATACTAGCAAGCATAGGAATCAATGGAGTCTTCCTTAAAACAAAAAGTAGCATCTACCTAAAACCATCAGCAAGTATTATATGTAATAGGGATAAGCTAGATGCATTTCCAATAATATCGGAGATGAAATAAGATTGTCCACTGTCACCCCTGTTATTCAATTTGGTACTAGAAATGTTAGCTGTAGCAATAAAAGAAGAAAAAGAAATTGAAGGAATTAGAATAAGCAAAGAAGAGACTAAGATGATATAAAAATATACTTAGAGAATCCTAGAGAATCAAGTAAAAAACTACTTGAAATAATAAATAACATTAGGAAAGTTGCAGGATATAAAACAAGCCCACATAAATGCTCAACATTCCTATATATTTCTAACAAAGCCCAACAGCAAGAAATAGGAAGAGAGATTCAATTTAAAGTTACTGTAGAGATAATAAAATATTTAGGAGCCTACCTGCCAAAAAAAACTCAGAAACTATATGAATACAATTACAAAACACCTTTTACATAAATAGTCAGATCTAAATAATTGAAAAAAACATCAGTTGCTCATGGTTAGGCCAAGCTAATATGATAAAAATGACAATTTTACCTAAATTAATTTATTTAGTGCCATACCAATCAAACTCCAAAAAAAAAAATTTATAGAACTACGAAATCTGTCTGGAAAAACAAAAGGTTTAGAATATCAAGGGACTTAATGAAAAGAAATGCTAGGGAATGTGGTCTAGCCATACCAGATTTTAAACTGTATTATAAAACAGCAATCACCAAACTACTTGGTACTGACTGAGAAATAGAGTGGTGGATCAGTGTAATTAGGTACATTAAGGTACATAAGGTACATAAGACACAATAGTCAGTAGCTATAGTAACCTACTGTTTGATAAACCCAAAGATTCCAACTTCTGCAATAAGAAGTCACTATTTGACAAAAACTGCTGGGAAAACTGGAAAACAGTATGAAAGCAACCAGACTTAGACCAATATCTTAAACCGTATACCAAAATAAAGACAAAGTGCTTTCATGATCTAGATATGACGGCTGACACTATAATAACCTGGGAGAGCAAGGAATAGTTTACCTGTCAGATCTATGGAAAAGGGAAGAATTTATGGCCAGACAAGAGATAGAGAGCATTGCAAAATTCAAAATGGATAATTTTGATTACATTAATTTGAAAAGGTTTTGTACAAACAAAGCCAATATAACTAAGATTGGGAGAGAAGCAGAAATTTTTTTACAATTTTTACAACCAGTGTCTCTGATAAAGGTCTCATTTCTTTCTTTTTTTTTAAGCAATCAGGGTTAAGTAACTTGCTCAAGGTTACATGGCCAATTATTTCTGGGTGTGATGCTAAGTATCTGAGCCTGGATTTGATCCCCAGGTCATCCCAACACTGGAGCTGGTGCTGTTACTTGCTGAGCCACCTGGCTGCTCCTAAGCAATCGGGGTTAAGTAATTTGCTCAAGGTTACATGGCCAGGTGTTTCTGGGTGGGTGCTAAGTGTCTGAGCCCATATTCGATCCACATGTCATCCCGACACTGGAGCCAGTGCTCTTACTTGCTGTGCTACCTGGCCACCCCAAAAGGTCTCATTTCTAAAATATACAAAGAACTGAATCAAATTTATAAGGATTCAAGTCATTCCCCAATTAATAAATGGTCAAAGGATATGAACAGGCAGTTTTCAGAGGAAGAAATTAAAGATATCTATTATAGTATGAAAAAATACTCTAAATCACTATTGATTAGAGAACTGCAAAACAAAACAACTCTTAGGTGCCATATCTCACTGGTCAAACTGGCTAACATGACAAAACAGGAAAATGATAAATGCTGGAGAAGATGTGGGAAAATTGGAACACTAATGCATTGTTGGTGGAGTTGTGAACTGATCCAGCCATTCTGGACAGCAATTTGGAACAGTGCTCAAAGGCTATAAAAATGAGTATGTCCTTTCACCCAGAAATACCACTACTAGGGCTGTATCCCAAAGAAATCATACAAATTGGAAAAGGACCCGTATGTACAAAATTATTTATAGCAGCTCTCTTTATGGTTGCAAAGAACTGGAAATCAAGTGGATGCCCTTCAGCTGGGGAATGGTTAAACAAGTTGTGGCATATGAATATAATGGAATACTATTGTGCTATATGAAATGAGAAGCAGAGGGGTTTCATAATAATTTGGAGAGATTTAGATAAAGTGATGCTGAGTGAGAGCAGAACCAGGAAAACATTGTACACAATTACAGACACAATGTGACTAACTTTCATAGACTTGACTCTTCTCATTAATCCAAGTTTGTAAGATAACTCCAAAAGACTCATAATGGGAAAGACTATGCACAACCAGAGAAAGAATTACACTTTGAATGCAAATTGAAGCAAATTGTTTGCTCTCTCTCTTTTGTATTTTGTTTTGTTTCTTCTTCCTTGTTGTTCATTTCATTGTTTATAATTCTTCTTTACAGCTTGACAAATGTTGAATGTGAAGTTATTTGTACAACCTATATCATATTGCATGCCGCTGCTGGTGTGGGGAGGGGAGTAATCAAGTGGGGGGAAGGAGAAAATTTGGAACTTAAACTTTGGAACTGAATTTTGTAAAGTAAAAGTAAATAATTTTTTAAAGTTTTCCCTTCTCCACAGATCTGACAGTTTTATTTTTCCATGCTCTCCTAATTTACTTATGATATCAACCTTTATGTTTAAATTTTGCAGTCATTATGACCTTATCTTGGTATATGGTGTGAGATGTTGGTCTATACCTATTTTCTGCCAAACTCCTTTCCAGTTTTCTCAGCAATTTTTTGTGGAATAGTTTCAGTCTCAAAAACTTGGATTTTAAGGTTTATCAAACACTAGATCACAGTGGTCATTTACTTCTGTGTTTTATGTACCTAAGCTATCTCACTGATTTACCATTCTATTTCTTAGCCAGTACCAGATAGTTTTGATGATTACCAAATTATAATACGGTTCAAAATCTAGTACTGCTGATTTATCTTCTTTAAAGAGTTAAATCTAAAAAATAAAGAAAAGAAATGTAAATCTTTTTTTTTTTTTGCTTTTTGGAGGGCAATTAACAGTTAAGTGACTTGCCCAAGGTCACACAGCTAGTTTTTGTGCTTAAGTGTCTGAAGCCACATTTGAACTCAGGTCCTCCTGATTCCAGGGCCAGTGCTCTCTACTCACTGCACCACCTAGCCACTCCAAGGAAATGTAAATCTTAATAGCATAGTAGAAAACTAGAAGTAATAGACAAATATTGAATGGCAGTTTAAGGATCAATAAATCAATTTAGATCTAGAAAGAACATTACAGATCATTGATTAGAAACCCCTAATTTTACCTTTGAGGAAACTGAACCTCAGAGAGGTCAAGTTATTTCCAAAAGGTCACACAACTGTTTAGTGTCTAAAGTGGCTATCAAGCTCAGGTCTTCCTGACTCCAAGACCCATTTGCTATTCATTGTAGCAATCATCTTTAAGGACTATACCTAATTTGTTTTTTAGCATGTTATGATACCTTTACAAAAATTCATCATTTGTCACAGAATAAAGAACTGAAAAAATAAATTTAGAAATACATTAAAATATATCTCAACAGATCACATTAAAGATAATAATCAATAATAAAAGGGACACCATGGTAAAGTAAAACAACATTGGATTTAATTCCAGAGGAACTGGATTAAATTTTGGCTCTGAATTTTCTCTCTGTATGACCTTAGCTAAATCTTTTAACCCTTGTGGGACCATTCTTTATCTCTAAAATGAAACAGATCAGGGCGACTAGGTGGCACAGTGAGTAGAGCACCGACCCTGGAGTCAGGAGGACCTGAGTTCAAATTCGGCCTCAGACACAACACAAAAACTAGCCATGGGACCTTGGGCAAGTCACTTAACCCTAATTGCCCTCCAAAAAGCAATAATAATAATAATAATAATGGAACAGATCCCTGTGTGCTACATATTGATTTAGGAAATCTCAAAATAACATTATCCATTTTGTTTATTTGTGTGTATAACACTTTCAAATTTTCATCTGTTTCAGGAAGCCTTTGGGAATTTTGCCTACTTATAGCTATATAACTTTTAAGGTCCTCCTCAACTCTAAATTTCTGCTACAGTTGTCCTATATATGAATAACAGAATATTCAAATGGTGATTAACAAAGTCATCCCAAGTAAAAACCAACTATAAAACAGTGAACAATTGTATGAAAGATAATAACAGTGACACAAAATGAAAGGAGAAAAAAAGAAAGGAAGGAAGGATGGAAGGAAGGAAGGAAGGAAGGAAGGAAGGAAGGAAGGAAGGAAGGAAGGAAGGAAGGGAAGGAGGGAGAGAGGGAGGGAGGGAGGAAGGAAGGAAGGAAGGAAATAAGAAGGTATTAAGTGCCTACTATATTTTGATGTTTACAAGAACTCTGAAAGGTAGATGCTATTACTATCTGTATTTTAATTTGAAGTAACTGAGGCAAACAGAAGTTAAGTGATTTACCCAGGGTCACACAGCAAGTATCTGATGCCAAATTTGAACTGAGGTCTTCCTGTATCTAGACCTGGTGCTCTTCCCATTGCACCACCTCACAACCTTTAGAATACTTTTTTTTTTAATCTTGTAATACATATTTTAAAAATAGAGAAAAGAAGATCAATGAAATGAGAAAAATCACCAAATTAATAATCAAAGAGAAAGAATGAAAATGGAAAGATAAACACAATTATAAAGAAAATAAGTAAGTAAATAAAACAAAAGGCTATTTTTAAACAACAGGGAAAATCAATAAACCATTATCTAATTAGATCAATAAAAAGAGAGAAAATCAAATAACCAAGAATAAAAATTAGAACAGAGAATGCATAATAAATGGAGAGGAAAATGATAAAAAATACTATGCCCAATTATATATAATAAAGTTTAAAGTTTAAAATGGGATAGATGACTATTTTGAACAAATATAAACTATCTCAATCAAAAAAAATATTTAGTATATGGGACTAATCAAAAAAACAGAGCAATCAATCAAATGGTAGAGTTAAATCCGCTCAATGCAAAATCTGATCCTAATAGATTTCAAGTGAGTTATAAAGAAAATTATGCAACAAATAATTTCTATACTACATAAATTGTTTACCAAAAAAGAAAATATGAATCCATAATAGACTCTTAAAATGAGACAATATGTTCCTGATGCCCCAATTGTAAAGAGCTAAAGCTAGGAATCACACAAGCACATGTGCGTGGGCACACACACACACACACACTCATTCACCCACATACATATAAACACACATACATATATGTATATGTATATTTACAAATAAATGACTCTATAACTAAGATGGATGCATTTATATCTGAAACAGAAGGATAATTGACCATTAGTTATACTCTTTTAATTAAGTATATCAATAAATCCAAATCGTAAGATTGCATAAGTCGTTGAAGGAAAATCCTTCAACAAAACACAGTACTCATTTATGTTTTTAAAATTCTTTTTTTCTTCCATAATTTATTTATTTTTAGTTTTCAGCATTCATTTCCACAAAATTTTGAGTTCCAGATTTTCTCCCCATCTCTCCCTTGCCCTGTACCCCAAGATGGCAAACATACTGATTGCCCCTTCCCCCAGTATGCCCTTTCTTACATTCCCCCTACACTCTCCCCTTACCCACTTTCTCCTTACTTTCTTGTAGGAAAAGATGGATTTCTATACCCCATTGCCTATATATCTTATTTCCTGGTTGCATGTTAGAAACATTTTTTTTAACATTTCTTTTTAAAACTCTGAGTTCTGAATTCTCTCCCCTCTTCCCTCTTCACCTATCCCCCACTGAGGAGACAAGCAATTCAATATAGGTTATACATTTGTAGTTATGCAAAACATTTCTGTAGTAGTTCTATTGCAAAAGACTAACTATATTTCCCTTCATCCTATCCTGCCGCCCCATTAATTCTATTTTATCCTTTGACCCTGTCCTTTTTAAAACTTTCACTTCTTACTACTCCCTCCTCTATTCTTCCCTTCCTTCTATCATCCCCCCATCTTTTCCCTCTCCCCCTACTTTCCTGTTGTTATAGGAATGTAAATTTTTAACATCTTAGCTGCCCCTAGGTTAAGTGCACCTGGAGCTTGTGGTGGGAGGCTTGTTTTTCAGGACTGCCCAGACCTTGGTGCTTTGTGATTGGGCAGTGGGTCAAGTGGGTCATTCTCTGACCCAGGAGAGGCTATATAATCTCTGATGTGAGACATTGTTTTGGGGCTTACTTTGAGAATTGTAGTGTGATTTGACCAGATGAGATTCTGGGCAGCCACTGAGAGCCCCCCACCATTCCCCCACCCCCTGGCTTTGAAAACCCAGATGTTTATGCTTCCCTCTCTGGTAACTGTGATTAGGTAGGAATGTATGAAATGGTTGGACAGTTTGGAAGCCTGTCTGCTGAAATATTTCTCTGTCTTGTAATTTCTGCTTGTAACCTCTGTATACTCTGAAGTTCATGGTGCTGACCTTTTTCCCCTAAACTAGGTAAATTATATATATATTTGATTAATTAAAGCAAGATTGTTAACCCATTTTGAGTTGCTTTCCTTTAGAAAAGCAGATCTAAGAACCTGTGTTGGCAGCTACCCTGGGGACACTGGGGTGCTTGCTGCTACACCTGTAGGGTAAGATTCCCAATTGAGCGTATATATTATTCCCTCCTTAAGAAAATTCAATGAGAATAAGGTTGACTCATTCCCTTTTACCTCCCTGTTCTTCCCCTCCATTGTAACAGCTTTCTCTTGTCTCTTTTACATGAGATAATTTACCCTATTCGATCTCTCCCTTTCTCCCCCCAATATATTCCTCTCTCACCTCGATTTGATTTTTTAGATATCATTTCTTTATATTCAACTCACCCTGTGCCCTCTGTCTATGTATACATATACACACACATACGCACAGAAACATATATATGTATATTTTTCCCTTCAACTATCCTAATAGTGAGAAAACTCTCATGAGTTACAAATATTGCCTTTCCATGTGGTAATGTAAACAGTTCAACTTTAATAAATTCCTTCCATTTCTCTTTCCTATTTACTTTTTTTGTGCTTCTCTTGCTTCTTGTACTTGGAAGTCAAATTTTCTGTTCAGCTCTGATCTTTTCATAAAGAATGCTTAAAAGTCCTTTATTTCATTAAATTTCCATATTTTCCCCTGAAGTATTATGCTCAGTCTTACTGGGTAGGTTATTCTTGGGTTTAATCTTAGCTTCTTTGACCTCCGGAATATGATATTCCAAGCCCTTTAATCCCTTAAGGTAGAAGCTGATAGATCTTGTGTTATCCTGATTGTGTTTCCACAATACTCAAGTTGTTTCTAACTGACTGCTTGTAATATTTTCTCCTTGACCTGGGAACACTGAAATGTGGATATAATATTCCTAGGAGTTTTCTTTTTGGGATCTTTTTCAAGAGGTGATCAGTGGATTCTTTCCATTTCTATTTTACCCTGTGGTTCTAGAATATCAGGGCAGTTTTCCTTGATAATTTCTTGAAAGATGATGTCTAGGCTCTTTTTTGATCATGGCTTTCATGCAGTCCAATAATTTTTAAACTACACCTCCTAGATCTATTTTCTAGGTCAGTTGTTTTTCTGATGAAATATTTTACATTGTCTTCTATTTTTTTCATTCATTTGGATCTGTTTTATAATATCTTGATTTCTCACAAATAATTAGCTTCCATTTGCTACTTTCTAATTTTGAAGGGAATTATTTTCTTCAGTGAGCTTTTGGACTTCCTTTTTTATTTTTCCAATCCTGTTTTTTTTAAGGCATTCTTCTCCTCATTGGATTTTTGGACCTCTTTTGCCATTTGAGTTAGTCAATTTTTTTAGAAGTCCTTTTCTTCATTATTTTTTTGGGGTCTCCTTTAGCAAGCTGTTGACTTGTTTTTTCATGTTTTTTTTTTGCATCACTCTCATTTCTCTTCCCAATTCTTCCTTAACTTCTCTTACTTGATTTTTAAAATCCTTTTTGAGTTCCTCCACAGCGTGTGGCCAATTTATATTATTCTTAGGGGCTTTTGATGAAGGAGGTCTTTAAAAATTCATTTATTTACTCTTAGTTTATATTATTCAGTTCCACAATCCCTTGAGTGCCAAATTTTTCTCCCCCCTCCCCCCATGGCAGTATGCAATCCTATATAAGTTGTACAAATACCTTCAAATTAAACATTAGTCTAGTTGTAAAGAAAAATTATAACCAATGGAATGAACAATGAGAAAGAAGAAATAAAATAAAACAAAACAAAGAGAGAGAGAGAGAGAGAGAGAGAGAGAGAGAGAGAGAGAGAGAGAGAGAGAGAGAGCAAGTAGTTTACTTCAATCTGTAGCTCTTTTTCTGGATATGGATAGCCCTCTCCATCATGAGCCCCTTGGAGTTGTTTTATAACCTTTCATTGCTGAGAGGAGTCCAGTCTATCGGTTAATTGTCACAGATACTTTGTGTCTGTAATGTGTACAAAGTGCTCCTGGTTCTGCTCTCCTCACTTTGCTTGATGCACAAGTTTTGACTTTGTTTTCTTCTTCTGGTTCTATGTTTTGATATTTGTCACCAAAGAACAATTCTATAATCTGCTTTCTTTCCCTTTCTTTGCTCATTTCTCCAACCAGTTACTTGACTTTTGAGATCATTGCCATGGTAGAACTTTGCTTCCAGAGTGGAGAATGTTGTGTCCCAAATTTCTGGGGCCTTGCACAGCTTTTGTCAGAGCTACTTCTAGGCACCTGCCTCAGAACTGTGAGGAGGACTTTCTTTCCAAAGCTACCACAAGCTCTGCCATGCCAAAGCTCCTTCTTACCCCAGGACCACCAACCAAAACTGTGACCCAAATCGAAGCAGGGCAAAGCAGGAGAATTCTGCTTTAGTGCCAGCAAAAAGATTCCTGCAATTTCCCTCTGATCAGCTGCTTGGTCCCCCCACCATCTTTGGGCCTGGAACTCCAGAAGCAGGTGCTGCTGCTACTGTTGCCACTGCCACCACCTCTGCCTCTCTGGGGCCTGGGACCAGATGATACTCTTCTCTCACTCAGGGCCAACAGGGTTTCCCCACTGACCTTTTACTTTGTCTTTGTTGTTTGTTGGTTGAGAAGTCTGGAAACAGCCACAGATTAAATCCCCCGAGGTCTGTTCCCGACCAGTCTGTGCTGGACAGTCCCACGTAGTACTGTGCTCCACTTCCAGCTGGGTGCAATAGACCCTGTCAGCCTGCCAGAATGTCTTCAGCTGGAGATGTGTTTCACTCTGTCATTTTGTGGGTTCTGTTGCTATAAAACTTGTTTAGAGTCATTTTTTACAGGTATTAGAGGTGATTGGGGGATAAGCTCAAGCAAGTTCCGGCTTTTTCTCCACATTTGTGGCTCTGCCTGTTTTTAAAAATTCTTGAAAACATAGAAATATATTTACCCATTCTTAATGTTTGAAAGTCTGTATTCAAGAGCAATGACTACCATCACTTGTCATACAGAAACTCAGGAAGTTTTCTTAAAAAAATCAGAAGTGGAAAAAATGATGTTCATGACCTTCATAATTATGTGACACAGGGCTAAGAATTCTACTTATAGCAGCATGATAATACTAAAAAAATTAAACGTATATACATAGACAAAAAAAGACAAAAATCATGCCAAATTTGCAGATCACATGTATTTTTTTGGAGAAATCTAGAGAAATAACAAAAGAATTAATTGAGTTAAATAATAATATATTAATACATAATAACACAAGATCATTAATAACATCAATTGATAGCAACTAAATACCATAGGAAAAGATAGGGATAACCATTTCATTTGAAGTACAACAAAATATATTAAAGATCACAGTTAACCAAGACACAATCAATGCTTATTTAGGTGCAGAAATAAAGGAAGACCAAAATAGAGAGTTATCCAATATTCGTAACAATAGCTTTGCCATTATAATAAAATTGGAATGTATGCTTGGAGCAGAATAATGTATTTCCAAATAAATCATATTAAATTGCAAATACATAAATAATCTAAATACAAAATTTATACCATGAAGTTTGAGAAGAATAAAGCATTTCATTTTTTTCCAATAGTGGCAATCTTAATTATATGAAGTTAAAAATATTTTGCACAAGTAGATTCATTGCAGCTATGATAATAAGGAAATATGTAGATTGAGGATTAGAGAAATTTTGCCTTAAACATCTCTGATAAAATCTGGACATTAAAAATCAACAGGTAAGTGATATAAATCTATAGCTATACCTTAATAAACAAATGATCAGTTATGTGCACAAACATGTTTTTAAAAAATACAATATATGAATGATCATTTAAAAATTCCTCAAAATTCTTAATAATCGGAGAGAATAAAATTCCCAAGACATTACCACACTCACATCAAATTATCTAAGATGGAAAAACTTATTGTGCCAGGGAAGATAGGCACATTAATTCATTGCTGGTGATATTGTGAATTGTTTCAGCCACTGAGAGAAACAATTTGAAAATAATTTTTATCATCAGATACCATTATTGCAACTGTTTCCCAAGATATTTATTGAGAAGAAGAATTGATCCAAGTATACAAAGATATTCATGGGAACATCATTTTTTATGCCAAACAGTTTGAAACAAAATATGTGCTCAATGATTTAAGAAAAGCTGGATAAACTATGGCATTTTACATAGATACATTAGATAGATAGATGGATAGATGGATAGATAGATAGATAGATAGATAGATAGATAGATAGATAGATAGATAGATAGATAGATGATAGATAGATAGATAGATAGAGATAGAGAGATAGATAGATAGATAGATAGATAGATGGATAGATAGATAGATAGATAGATAGATAGATAGATAGATAGATAGATAGATAGATAGATAGATAGATATAAACATCTATCTATATAGCTAGATTCTCTAACACAGGGAATGATGAATATGAAGATTTCAGAGAGGAAAATTGATGGCAAAAAATGTTGGTATTATTTTATCAGAGGTAAAACACAAAAGTCTCTGTGGTTTTCTAGCAGTAAATGATAAAAGTAGATAATCAAGTATGCTGTAATTCACCATCATATTAGGTGGTTTTGTTGAACTATTCCTAAGATTATGCACTTTTTAGGTTAAGTTTTTTGTACATTTTTTGAAGTGTTTATGTTATTAAAATATCTATTTTTATAATGGAGTTAGTTAAGTAATATTATTTAATAGAAAAAGATTGATGTAAAGCCTCAAACCTGGGCTCAATAACTCGGTTGAACAAGTACAGGATGAGAGAGATAAGCCTAAATAGTTTATGTGAATATGATACAGAATTTTTTTTGGAATGAAAGTTTCAAATAGTTCAGCCGAGTAATATGGTAGCACAACAAAGCTAATGTCTCTTCAATTGAATTAAGAGATGCACAGAAACTAGCATTAGGGAAGTAACAGCCTTGTTTTCCTTGGTCTATGCAGATCACATCTGTGTTCATGTCTTGCCATTGAAGGAAAGACAGAGAGTAGCTATAAAATATGTCCAAAGAAAAGTGAACACAATGGTGAAGACTGGATATTATGGCATATGAGATTTAACTGAAGTCGTTATAATTTCTGTCTACAAGTATTTGAACATTTCTCTTCTGAAAGAGGAATTAGAGATTTTCTTGTGGGTTCCAGTAGGCAATATTTGGTTTCTAGGTGAAAGTTATAGAGGTGACAATTTAGGCTTAGTAAAAAGAAAAATTTTCTGACACTATCCCAAAATGGAATGTTCTGCCTTAAAAGATTATACATTTCTTTTACTGGAAACCCCATATTGGAAGTTTACAAGCAGAGACTCAATGACAATTCATGAAGATTTTGAAGAAGAAATTCTTGATTAGATGAAGATTGACATGGATTGTCTATTAGGTTCTTCCTAATATTGATGTAGCATACCCTCTGGGATACCACCCCCAGCTCAGCACTCACAGTCAGACTTCAATTAAAGTGCTGAGAAAATAACCAACATTGGTCAAGAAAGCTTCCCTTCCAATACTCCTGCTGGTCTAACATTTATTTTGTGTTTGGGATAAAAATATTTTTTATTTAATTTATGTTAAATTTTAGGTGGTTAAACATAATTTGACTCTTAGATCTTTCTAAATCAACTTTAAGAAGTCTTTCCAAAATTCAATTCAAATCAACAAATATCTATTAACTGCCAAGTGTAGATAGTACACTGTGCTAGGCACAAGGGAACATGAGTTTAAGTTAGAGAAGAACAACATCACAGAGTTTGTAGTCTAGTATCAGGGATGCCAGGGACACAGAAAACTATAATACATGAGAAAAGAGTTGCAAAATAAGATGCTAGATGAAGTTCATGGAGAGAGTCATAATTGATCAAGGCAAACTTTATGGAGGGGGTGACATTTGAGTTAGACTCTTAATGTTATGTAGGGAGTCAACAAACTAATAGGAAAATAGGAAGACACTTCAGTTATATAAAGAATCATGGACAAAGGCACAGAGTTGGTAAAACACTGAGTCTATAACTAGTCCATTTTCACTGGAATTTAGAACACAGAGAGGAGAGTAATAGTATGAGGTAAAGCTTAAAAGGCGGGGAATGCCACGTATGGAGGATGTGCAATGTTTATCCAGGAAGTTGTATTTAAGTAGCCATGAAGAATCCCTGAAGATTTTCTGAGCAAAGGAGAGACATGACCAGATCTATGTAATTGGAAGATTCATCTGCTAAATAATATGAAAATCTTGTGTAATGAAGAGAGAAAATAAGGAATTAGGAGAATGCCCTGTTATTGCTAGCGAATTCTTCCATATAAAGAATTCAAATACACAAACACACACACACACAAATTACAAAAGTCCTAATGAACAATACCTACATATCTAATAATAACAATCATAAATATTCATATATCACTTTAAGACTTAGAAATTGGCATATGTGTATGTGTGTATATATATGTATATATATATATATATAATCCATTTTATCTAATACTCTGTCACTCACATCTATTAATTTCTATATATTCCCACATTGTCTATATGAGGTAGATAGACTTTCTCTTTCCCCACATAAGAGTATACACCCAAGCACTCAGGTACACATGCGTATTACACAGGGGAAAGAATGAGCAACCTAGAGGTTGAATGACTTGGTCAAGTCACTTAATCAGTCAAGGACAGGACTGAAATAGAAACTCAAATTTCCTATAATACATTGTTGTTGAGTCATTTTCAGTCATGTCCAACTTTTCATGACCCCTTTTAAGGTTTTATGGACAAAGATACTAGAGTGGTTTGCCATTTCCTTCTCCAGCTCATATGACAGATGAGGAAACTGAGGCAAACAGGGTTAAGTGACTTACCCAGGGCCACACAACTAGTATTTGAGACCAGATCCTATAATACATACAAATATAGCTTAGTACATTGTAATGGGAATGTAAATTTAAAGATCTTCCCTGCCCCTAGGCTAAAGTGCACCTGGAGCCTGGGGTGGGAGGCTTGTTTTTCAGTAGATACTTCTTGATTGGCCAGTGAGTCAATAAGGTTGTAACATTCTGTGAAGCCAGGAGAAGGCTATATAAGCCCTGATGTGAGGCTTTGTTTTGGGGCTCACTTTGAGAAGTGTTCTGGAATGATTTGATATGGATTCTGGGAAGCCATTGTCCAGAGCCCCCTGGCTTTGAAACCCAGATGTTGTTTGGTATGGATGTAATGGTTGCACAGTTTGGAAAACTGTGTACTTGATCTGTTTTTCTGTCTTGATAATAATGTCTGTATATTCTGAAGTTTGGGGGTGCTGGCCTTTTTCCCCTGAACTAGGTAAACAATACTTATTTGACTGATTAAAGTAAACTTGTTAACCCATTTTGAGTTGCTTTCCTTTATCAAAGTAGATCCAAGAACCTGTGGTGGCAGTGACCCTGGGGACGCTGGGGTGCTTGCTGCTATATGTATATATATATATACATACATACATACATACATACATATACATATAATAGAATATTACTATAATAATTGATCTATTAATGTTATCCTACTAAACATACACATATATGCATATATTTACATATAGGTATACTTACATACATATTAAAGACAGCATAGTCAAAGAAAAAAGCATGAAAGCATCAAATTGATGCTTTTCTGCCTCAAAGGCAGAAAAAGACAGTAAAATAAAGGCTATTGCTCATAAAGCAATCACAGCAGCATCTCACAGGAGGAGCTTTATGGCAAACAATTATCCAGTGCTGCAGAACACTGGCCAATTGTTAAAAAAAAAGGAGAGTGTATTTTTATTCCATTATGTGTAAAATGATGCATCACTTAGAGTGTAAAATAATGCACTCATTATGTAAAAGATAAACAATGACACTGAGTTTATTGCTCATGATTATAGAGGGACTTTTCAGAAGACCATTTCCTGCTTCCTTTAAATAGGATTTCAATCTGTATTCATGGCAATTGGAAAGTTTTAGAAAAGAAAATGACAGTTCAGAATGAGATAAACTCCTTAGTTTTTCACTTAGTGGTTTCTTTCCACCATTTGGTCCCCACCTGCCTTTTATTTTTTCATCTGACTCACCTTCATGAACTATTTGTTCCAGCTAAGGTAGACTGCTTACTATCTGTTCCCCAAATGTAGCCTGTCTTTTGCCAACTTCATGCTCTAGGGAAGATTGTTCTCTCCTCTAGGCATACATATCCTTCCTTTTCTTCATCTTTTTCAAGCTTTGTCTTACTTCATAGGTCAACTCTGGTGCTACCTCCTTCATGAAGTATTCTGAAGATTCTGAACTGAAAGAGTTCTCTTCTTCCTTGAATTGTCCCGATGGACTTGACATTTCTCTTCTGCTTAGGAAAACATTCTGAATATTTATGAAATGTCAGTCCCTACTTTGTTGTATTTACCCATGAATATCACACAGTCTTCCTATGCTACTTGATGGAAATAACTTCTTTCTGTCATAGTATCCTCTGTACCTAACAAAGTTCCTTGAATTTAGCAGATGCTTAATAAATATTTGATAACTTCTTTTGTTGCTAAACATTTTAGAAATGATCACCTTAATTATGTGAAAATGTTCTTTCCTTGAAGTCACTTTAGAGGTAGGGTACAGCTAGCTCATGTCAAGATGTAAACTTTCTCTGCTAAAACTGCAGCAAACAGTGATCAGCGTGCTTCAGGAACTTATGGACCTGACTTGGGATAGCAAGTTATATACTCAGTGTTCTAAGTCATATGACTTTGTTATAATTTAGTCTCCATTCCATTCTCTAGGGTTAAGCCAAAATGGCCTTACTGCTCTTCCTTACATATGATACAACATATCTCACCTCCATGTATTTCCACTGGATTTTCCCTACACCTGGAATGAACTACCCCCCTCACCTCTAGCCTTTAGAACCTCTAGTTTCCTTCAAAACATCATTTTAAGTTAAAACATCATTTCCTCCTGAAAGTCTTTCTTTATCTCTCACACTCCCAGATGCTCATATCCTCCCCATTTCCAATTGTCAACAAACACACACTCACATATTCAGTATGCAATTATGGAAGACTTTAAACCCATGGCTAAAGGGACCTATGGTGACCCAAGCTGCAGAAATATATTTAGATAGATAAAATCTGGAAGCTCAAATTATTTGTCTTCAAGGGGGATTAGGGTTTCCTCCTTTGGGAGAAAGAGGAGACTAAATGCCCATTCCTATATTCTCCTTTCCCCAAGAGACTTGTTGGGTCCTAATTAGATAGATAGATAGATAGATAGATAGATAGATAGATAGATAGATAG
>NW_027186304.1:65440262-65497047 GCF_028583685.1 Petaurus breviceps papuanus | reverse complement strand
TAGATAGATAGATAGATAGATAGATAGATAGATAGATAGATAGATAGATAGATAGATAGATAGATAGATAGATAGATAAACACATGTAATATTTGTATTGTCAGGATATCATGTTCTATTAGAGGTTTTTCTCTGTGGGAAGTAGCCCCATCCCAGACCTAGAGGGTAGTAGATAGCTTACTGTCAGGGTCTTTGTCAAATATCTATTACAGAGAAAACAATCACAGATAATGACCGTTTTTATCTAAGCAAGCGATAAAGTAGAAATTGGGACAATTATACAGATTAGAGGCATCAAACATGCAGATATATGACCCACTCCCAAGTGTAGCCAGAATTGGATTAAAATATAATTGGAAATATTTAACAAAATAACTAAAAATACAATAAAACACTGATAATAATAATATGTGCTTTCTAAGTCAATATATGGCTTGCAGTGATCCTAATGTACAGTTTAGTGACCCATTATTTCTATCTGAATTTAACCCCACTTAATTCAATGGTAGGATACACAGGAGTAAATGGTTTCTTCCAAATGAGAGCAAAATAAAATCTTAGCATGATCAGGAAAGAATGATGCCACCAGAGTCCAATATTAGAAATTTTGGAGGATACGAGCGCTGGGAATCAAGGGATATATTAAGAAGAGTGGGGAGGAGTTGACTTTTTCCACATGTGGCTCTAGGAACTTCTGTTGCCCATTTCAAGCTTTGTATTTTCTCTTTAGCCTTCTCTCTACCCCTCCTCAGACGTCTCTTTGCCAATCTGAAGCTATTTCTCCCTCCTATGTATCATAGGTAGCACCATGGGTTCATAGGTCTCTTAATCAGGAGTAATATCTCTCACAAAGTGTCACAAGGCTCTTCTTCAGGGACTCACCCAACCCACACATGAGGGTATCTTTATAAATACATACATATATATTATATATTCACATATGTGTATATATCTTCCTGTTATATTCTTCTATGTCCATTTCCCTCAATAAAAATAAAAGCTTTTTGATGGTATGTGTTGTTTTATTCTTCTCTTTGTATCTCCAGTGACTAGTCTGGTGCCTGGCACAAAGTAGGTCCTTAATAAATGCTTATTGGTTGATTGATCTTATCCCTGGGTCAGAAAGAAAAGGAAAAAAAAGGTCCAGAGACAGCATACATTTCTAAGGTAAGCAGATTTTATTACCACCATCCACAGCCTTGGTCTGGGACCTCCAAAATAAGGTTTTTCTCACAGGTTTGGTGCACCCCACTTTACAAAGAATCTAAGTCAAAGGGTGGCAGTAACAGTCAGTCAATAAACATTTACTAGGTGCCTGTTACATGCCAGGCATTGTGCTAAGTGCTGTGGATACAACAAAAGGCAAAGACAAACCCTGCCTTCAAGAAGCTCACATTTCCTCCCATGGTATAGAGCAAGGATTCCTCACCTGGGATCCTTTGTCTAGATTTCAGGGGAAGGAAGGTCATGAACTTGGATAGCAAACAAGTATGTCTCTTTTTGTTCTTCTAACTGAAATTCAAAACTTCCTACAATTATGAATAAAAAAAGGAATCCACAATTCAGGTGACCTGGGCAAGACATTAAACTTCTCATGGAACTTCCTCCTTACCTATGAAATGCCACAAGAAGATTTATCATGCTGCTGCCTTAAACATATTGAAAAACTTTACTTATGGCCAAACTGATAACCAAAGTAAAGACTTCCAGCTAATGTAATATTTTGCATAAGTAGACCCCTCCCTATCATCCTGGCCTCTGCTTGTTAAAGCCCACAACAACAATAAACCAGTCCAAGACAACAGGGCATCTTTCTGGGGAAGTGTAGGCTTAAATAATAACCTCTATCTCAATAAAGGGTTTATAGACCAATATTCTTACCCATTTTTCAAACATTTCAGGGCCATGTGTGAAACAGGGTTAAATTTAGTTAAACGCTACTTAGAAATAAGACAAATTTCCCAGTGGGGATGTGGCATGTTGTTCTGATGACCTGATTCCTGGAAGAAATGTGAAATGGCACAGGAGATGATCTATCCATTTCATTATCAAGAAGGCCTTTGTTCAAATGTTGCCTCACATATTCACAATTTTCAGGACTCCAGGCAAGTTACTTAACTTCTTTCAAATGTTTCAGTTTCCTCATCTGTAAAATGAGGCTAGTAATAGTACCTACCTCATAGTATTATAGGGAGAATCTCATGAAATAACATATGAAAAACTTCATAAACCTTAAAAGGCTGTGTAAATACTAGTTATTATTTTTATCATCAGCACAGATGTTGACTTCAGTGATATTAGTTGTTTTGAAAGAGAGAGCATTTGACAAAGTTTCTAGAAATGGTTTATGAGTTGATAGTTCCTGATATTTCTTGAAATACATTAAGGACAAAAAAAAAATCCCAAAGGGTTTGAAGTCAAACTGAAAACAAACTACCATTTGACCATGAATGGTCATAATAGGAGTAAGAAAGTGAGTGAGAGTGGTGAGAGAGGATGTTGGAGAGTGGACCTTTGGCAATTCCCTCCAACTCATATCACTACCAACACATTTCTCAACCTTTACCAATGACAGCCATTCATAGCTGTCCTTCAAGTCTGCCCATGATCACATGGCCAGAGATAAGACTTTTTTCCAGGGGAAAAACATCAGTTAGACACAAACTTTAACAAGAACATGATGCTACTTTAAAGGAAACTCTAAATGAGGCCACTCAAAGTCTCTGACTAAGAAAAAGGCAGCAAGATTCATCACCCACAGATATAATAATGAAGCCATGGAAATACATATGAGTTCAGATACTTAGTATTTAGGGCTGACCAAGTGGCTCTGATTATTATTTTCAGCCGGAGATGAAAGAATGAAACTTTTCCTCTCTACTATTAGATTCAAGTGTAATTTTTAAAATTGCAAGGAAAAATTAATTCTCTAAAAGTACAAAAGTGGGGTGAGATTTTTATCTGAAGTATTAAAGGAATAAATGTTAAATTTGTGGTAGAAATTCTTACTACTAGATTTTTTTTAGAAGGAAAGGGTGCATTTTCATCATTTTTAATTAAAAGGATGTTATTTTTTTTAGCTGACTATACTTATTATTTAATTTTATTTAATGCTCATAATTAAGGATTCATTCAAGAGCCCTGTTACTTACCGTACATTTTTCAAACTATTATGAATAAACTGGATGCTATAATTTTAAGAACTGGGCATCTTTGTGGAAATGACTTCACATTTCTATGTATTTCTACTTCTATATCTCTATCTCTTTCTCTATCATCTATCTATCTATCTATCTATCTATCTCTATATATCTTCATTTATAATTTTCTCCTCAACTTTCAAGAGATGAGAAATGTCCACAACTTTTATCAGTATATGACAGCCTTTTCTATTCATTTAGAGAAGTTATAGCTCACCCAGAACAAGTGAATTCAAATCACAAAAGCAGAATAGAACAGCTTTCAGTAGGTTATAAAATTGGTAGGAAGAATAATAATAATTCTTCTCATTCCTATAATTAAATGTAAAGAAAAAATTCTTGCTAATAACTCTTCAAACCTCAGAGTTTAAAAAATGCAATTTAAAAATCCACATGTTCAGTCATTTCCATCTCAATGACATATCTATGCTCATATGTCACCTTGCATCTTAGGAAAATAATGCTTTTTCCCAAAAAATTTTGCATGTATGAATAAATAGATAGATAGATAAAATAAAATAAAAAGGTATTTTTAAGAAAGCTGAATTGTTCCTACTAAGTAAAATAGACTATAGAGGCTTGGAATGGAAATACATATATTTTTTTTAAATTCAACTTTCTCTTTAAAAAAAAATAGCAGACCTAGATATCATTAAGAGCCTTTGAAAGCAGAATGAGGACTAGTATTTATCACTGCAGGAACAGAATTTCTGCACTGAGCAGAGCAATGTCATGGGAATTTAATGCTGCCTGGAGGCATCACCATACTGTGGGAAAAGACTTGTGCTAGTTAAGTCCCTTTCTAGTTTTTCATCTTTTATACATTTTCCCCTTTAAAAGGAAGCATAACAACAGCAAAATAAGTGTAATTAATTTAATGCTGAAATGAAAAATAAAATTATTATTATGAAGGGGGTGTAAGCAATTAAAAAGTAATTTGTATTTTGTCTTTATGTTTTCATTCATCTTTTGGGGTAGAATAATCCTATCCTCTAAGAATTCCAAGATATTTCTGCATCATTTCCAACCTTTGAGCACTTCCCATTCCTCTCTATGGGACCATAAGTCCAACTGGCAGCAAGCAAGAAGACAAGACCTTGAATAAACTTTGAGACCTTGCCTTCCATATATAGGGCAATAGAGGGAGAAAAATTAATTGAGATGGACCAAAGCTGCAGATGGAATGTGAAAAATGGGAGTTATTTTAGTAACTAAAATAGTATGACTAAGAGAAATTCATTTCTATCTCCTTCACCAAAACTTATTAGGAACTCCCAGGAACAAAGACATTCTTCTGTCACCCAAAAGAGAACTCAGGGAAGTATAGCCTAAGAAACAAGAAGACATATTCTGGGTGAATTTGCTTTGTGAGTTGGTTTCTGGAGGTGCCCTTACTCTATGGGTTTCATGGCTCACCCTCTAAGTTCAACGACATCAATTCTACAGGATCATAAATTTAAAGACCATTTAGTCCAATCCCTCATTTGAAAATATTTTATTTGTTTCAAACAGCAAAATCTGCCTCTCACTCTTCTATCTCAACACTCCCCTGCAACTAACAATGAAAGAAAAACAAACTCCATTACAAACATGTAGTTTGTCTACATTACAATGTAGTTAATCAAAAAAAAAATTTCCACTTTCTCCATACCCACCCACACCCCCACCCTGCCCAGAAAAAAAAATTGGCTCATTTTGCATTCTGAGTCCTTCCATCATGAGGCAAGTATCACGTTTCATCACTAGTCCTCTGGATTTGTAGTTAGTCCTTACACTGATGAGAATTTCTAATACTTTCAAATGTTTGCCTTTACCAAATTGTTGTCATTGTATCAGCTTTTCTTCCATCTCTGTTCACTTCCCTTAGCATCAGATCATGTAAATCTTCCCAGGTTTCTCTGAAGCCATCTCCCTCATCATTTCTTATAGGAAAATATTACTCCACCATCTTCACATATCCCAACTTCTTCCCATTCCCCAATTGATAGCATGCCCTCAGATGCTTATTCTTTGCTACCACAAAAAAATGCTCTAATTTTTTAGTGTATTCTTTTTTTTCCTGAAAACTAATCCCTCTCTTAATCCACTCTATTCATAATACTCCCTTACCGATTCTCCCTTTTCCCTCCACTCTCCCCATTGAGCAAAGTGTATTCCCTTCACCAGTTCAAATGAGAGTGAAGTTCAAGTGTAAGCCAATCCTCCTCCCACCCTCCTCTTTGTATAACTTTTAAAATCCTAACCTTTCTTATCCCACCCATCAGCATCCCGTGTATTTCCCTTCTCCACTTTCTAAAATTTTCTTAAGATCATCAAAATGCAACAGAACCACTCCAAGGCTTTGGCTAATTAGACTCCTTCTATAACCTCTGATAATTATGGGGTTCAAGGAGAAAAGTGTATCATATCTTCTCCCTATATTTGAAGGTAAGCAGTTTATCTTTACCTTTAAAAGCCTAAAAAAAGTCTTTAAAAATCATTGTTCATTAATGTTTACCTTTTTATGTTTCTCTTTAAATCTATGTTTGATCTTCAAAATTTCTATACAGTAGTGGTCTTTTCATCAGCAATGCTAAGAAGTCCTCTATTTCATTAAAAATCTATTCTCCCCCTGTCCCCCAAACCCACAGCATTAATACTGTTTTTATCATGTTATCCTTGACAATGCTCTATATCCTTTGCTTTCTGGAATTTTATATTTCAAATTTTTCAGTCTTTTACAGTGATGGCTGGTAAATCATGTGATCCAGAGTATAATTTCTCATTACTTGATTTAGTTCTTTCTGGATGCCTTCAGCATTTTTTCTTCGACTTAGAAGGTCTGTGCTTTCCTAATGATATTCCTAGGAGTTTATACTTTGCACTTTCTTTCAAGAGGTGACTAGTATATTCTTTTTCTTTCCATTTGGCCTCTGGTTCTTAGAGATTTAGGCAGTTTTAAATTTTCTTGAAATAGAATGTTTAGGATCTTTTTTTATAGGTTATGGTATTCAAATAGTCCATTGATTCTCAATTTTTTTCCTCAATTTGTTCTTCAGGTCACTTGTTTTTGTTATGAGATGCCTTACATTTTCTCCTATTTTTCTACCTTTCAATTGTTTAAATGGTCCTTTTTGACTCATGTAGTCATTGATGTCTATTTGTTCCATTTGAAGTTTCAGGGAGTTTGTTGCTTGAACCAGGTTTTATAAAAATACCAAACTATTAATTCACATTTCAATTCTTTCCCCCTTAGTTCTCATTTCTTTTTCATCTTTTTCTCAAACAAAAACATTTCATTTATATAAAAAACTCTTTTTTTCAAGCTTTTGCTTCATCTCCTCCAGGAATTCACTTGAATTTTTGCACAAGCTGTGTTTTTCTCTGAGGCCTTGGTGATAGATGTTTTGGGATCATTCTCTTTTTCTTGGCTTGTGTCTTGAGCTTTTCTGCCACTGTAATATCTCTTTATGGTGGGATTCTTTTTTTTGCTTGTTCATTCTCCAAGCCTACTTCCTGCCTTTGGACTTAATATAAAGACTATGACTTTAGGACTGGGTTCTGCTACAATTCTAGAGGGAAGATCTGAACTTGTCTTTCTTGGGAGTGATGAGTATTGCATTATTTCAGAATCTCAAGAATAGGCTGCAAAAAACTTGAAGCTTTCAGTGCTCTCAGAGTAGTCTGATCCAGAGCAAAGTCTGAGACACTTCTGGTCTGAGTTCTACAAGTTCCTGACCTAAATTTATGCCTGAGTAATAGAAGACTACATCTGGACTCAGTCCCTTATAAGCCTTTTGGAAAACTATCTTGGTTCAAAGCAACAGAATCACAGTTTCTTCTTTGGTCTAGTATTCCTACCTAGATTATTTCTTTTTAGATTGGACTAAATGCTTGAAATAAGACTACACTCTACCTGTGGGCTCTGCTATTTGCTTCTGAAACTCCCCTTTCTCAATACACCACCCTGGGCTTTCCTACCCAGGAATGTGTAATGTTAATGGGAGTTGAAGATCTGCCCTGTCCATTAATAGGCCTCACATGGAGCCAAACAAGAGAAGCTTGATTAGGGGAGATTTGATTTTTCAGGAAGGCCCATACCTTTTGATACTTTGAGGTTTTGCTTTGGGGCTCATTCATTGGAAGAGTGTTCATGTGGTTTGGCCAGATGAGACTCTGGGTAGCTGTTAAGGATCCCCCCAGTTTTGAAAAACCCAGATGCTGGTGCATCTCTCTCTGGTAACTGTATGTATAGATTTGGTCAAACAGCTAGAAGCCCTGTCTGTTAATTTCTGTTATTTTCTCTGTCTGTATTTTTTTTCTGCTTCTAATTTCTGTTTGTATTTTCTCTGAAGTTCAGGGTGCTGATTTTTTCCCTTGGATTAAGTGAATAATAGTAAGCAACAAAGCTTACAATTTGTACCTGTCCCCTTCAAAGTTCCCTGGTGTGTTCCATGGCCCCCATGGGCCATGCCTGGATATGAGTCTGAGATCTCTTCTTGCTCTCATGCATAACCTCTTCCTGAGCACTGGAGTGTTCAAGAGGCATCCTTCTGACTATATATACCCAGTCGCCAGTGCCCACAGACCTCATTTTCTGTCTCTCTATACTGAATTGGGCTGGGCAAATGACAAATTGACTTTTTTTTTTCCAATTTCCTCATCAAAATTTGATCTGATGACTTCTAGGTTTTTTTTTTCATGAGTTCTGTGAAGGAGAGCTTGGCTCTACTGCTGTAAAGCCAAGCAGGAGCATCTCTCCAGAGGACTGCTGCTGTGAATAGCATTAAGGTTTTGATCTCATAGTATAGTGAACTCTCTATTTATTCAGTAATAAACTAAGATAAAACATTCATAGAAACCAAAGTATAGAACTCACAATGTTATAACAACTTATCACTAAAGTGGTCACATAGTTTTCCACAAAGTTTTAAACAAAAGATACCATTCAGTAAGTCCTTAACTCAATCATCTTTAGGGAGCAAGCCACCTTAAGGGACACAAAGCACAATCATTCAGTAAGTCCTTAACTCAATCATAATTAAGAAGCAAGCCTCCTTAAGGGACACAAAGTACAAAGGTCAAAGTTCTCCACCCCTAGGTCACATCGTCTTAATCTCTCAGTCAAAAAGTCTTCTTTCTTCTTGATTGGAGATTAGTTTCTAATCATCCTTAACTCAATAATCCTTAAGAGGTACAAGGTACAGAGTACAAAGTTCTCCCACCCCTAGGCCACAGTAAATCATGATCTTCTCAACCAGCATTAAGTACCCAAGGAGAGGTCTTTTCATCTTGACTCAAAGCTGGTTCCCAAATTCCATGGTTTCTCTTCCATGGGTCCAGCTCCTGCCTGAATCTACCCAACTGTCACCTGGATTCACAGGTAGGCAGCTCTCGGCTTCTCATCTAGTTCCTTGTCCAGCTCCACAATGAAGCTCACAATGTCCAGTCCACCTCAAGTCCTTCACAGTTTCTGTTTCTGGGAAGAAAAAACTTAGCAGAGCCACAATAACATTCATGCATATTGCCAGCACCATCATCAACTTACTATTTGACTATGAAATCAACACAGACCCACCAACAAGGTCTGAAAACTCAACACACATCATCAGTATGGTCCCAGGACCCTCTGAAACCCTCCTCCAGGACTTCTGTAAATAGACAACAAGAAAATCCTTTTTAAGGGCTTCCAGTAAGGTCCCAGGGCTTCTGTACAAAGTATTACAAACACAAATCAACACAGACAGAACAAACAGAGTTCCTGGCCACCACAAAGTCTGCCTTCTCAATTCTGCTCTTTCCCAGCTGGGGCTTCTCCTTATATATGGTCATTAACTCCTCCCTGTTCCACCCCTTCCTATTGCATCAAGTGGGTTTCACGAATCCTGTTTCTAAACAAAGACTTGATATAATCATGGGCAAGGGTCAAAAGACACTTGAACTGAAACAAGGTTGCTAAGTACTTCTTTGCTTGCCATTACAACTGCATCCTATCATTTTGACGTCTTATCTCCTCCCTCCAATCCTCTCATTTTACAGATGAGGATACTGAGACCCAGAGAGATTACATGACTTTTTACGCAGGTAAGTATCAGAAATGGAATTAAAACTCAGAACCCTTTACTATTTCTACCATACCATACTGTACTGCCCACTATTGCCCATCTGACTCTGGATTATGACTTTCAAAAAAATGCAGCTGGTTGAGAGACGGAAGAGTCATAATCTTTCTGAGCTCATGTACTAAGAACTGAATTCAGTAGCTATCAAAATATCTACACCAAAAGAATTCACTAAAAAGATGATTATTTTATGGAAGAGATAATCCTTCCTTTTCTTGTAGAAGATTTTCCCCAATGAATTCATTTTTATTTTGCTTTTTTTGGAGGGCAATTGGGATTAAGTGACTTGCCCAAGGTCCCATGGCTAGTTTTTGTGTTATGTGTCTGAGGCTGGATTTGAACTCAGGTCATCCTGACTCCAGGGCTGGTGCTTTATTCACTGTGCCACCTAGCCACCCTAATTCAATTTTAAAGAAGAAATAAAAAGTCGTGGTATTTTTATAAATAACTATGGTGTTGCAGTACTTTGTATTAAATTCAGACTAAATATATTTTTTTATTGTAGAAAGAACAAGCAGGTGATATTTTAAAATTATTTATGTAGTAGAGGGACAAGAACATTGACTTGGGCATGGGGGGTCAGAGGACCTAAGTTCCTTGCTTAGATTGACCACTTAGATTGACAAAATCACCTGTGTGATTTTGGACAAGTTATTTAACCTTTATGGCCTTCAGTTTCCTCATCTTTAAAATGAAGAAGTTAGAAAAGATGATCTCTGATGTCTTTTCCAGCTTTAAATCTTTCTTCCCATGACTGTATACTGTAGACTCAAGCCAAGAATTCTAACTTTAGCATAATCTTTTGACAAAGTATTTTCCAACATTCCCTCTATATTCTATTCCCTCTCCACTCTTGGACCATGTTTTATATATTTTAAGTTTCAAAGTTATTGATTCTCTGTATTGGTATTTTCTTTGAGAATCTAAACCTTTGTAATGAAGTATGTCTATCTGTCTAGTTGGTGTTCAGTTAAAAACTGTTGATTCTATTACAGTTTCATTTGGGCTTTTCATAACAGGATGGGTTTACACTGAATCATCTACATTCCTTGCCCAATTTCCTTCATGACCAGACAAAACTTCACTAGAGAACCACATTGCTGATTTTATTTACCTTCATAATCTCCCTATGGGAGAAGATAGGAGGGGTGAATATTTCCTTGTTTCTCTTAGAGGAAACTGAGGCATGGAAAGGTTATGGGATTTGTCCCAAATCACAAGTCTTTATGTTAGTTCCCTAAAAAGAATGCAACTCCCCCAAAGGCCAGATCCCAGTTCTGTCTTCTAGAACTACTAGGTTCTGCCTCCTTCCTCCACTATTTTTATAGATGGTAACTGACCATGCAGTCCTTCATGGACAATAAACACTTGATAAATGACTGAATGGGTTGTTTACGATTTGGTCAGAAACAAAACCAGTCCCAGAACCAAAATGTAGTTCTCAGAAATGTAAGTGGGGATTTTTCTCCTTCTTCTCTCTAAGTTATTAACACTATTTGGCTGTTTAGAGGACCCTCAGAGAGAACTGTTGTCTACTTCTGCACCAAGAACAGCAATAACAGCCAGAACATTCCCCAGTCACTGATTGATACACCTGCATCCATAGCCTTCTGATAGCCCCAGTAGCTTTCTCGGTAAATATACATTTTAGCAAAGTTTTGCCAGTGCCTCTGACTATACCTAGGACAGCACTTTGAAGAGAGTGTAGCCATAACTTTGGCCACCTGCTAGAATTTTCAGAGGCAATGCCAGATTCTTACAAATGACACAGCAGTGGTTAGGGCTACACTCATCATGTCTTCATGCTGCATTATTTATTAACATGTTTCTGTGCTAGATGATACACCATTCTACATGTGTTAAGGAGAATGTTGAATTCAGATCATATAGGCTTTCCTTATGTGAGGCGAGGACCTAGGCCATCTTTAGGGACCCAACACCCCAGGAAAAACCTTCTTCAAGCTCTACCTTCCATCCACTCACCTCAACCTCTGTCAACCTTTTTATATAGGCATAATTAGGTGAAAATGAAGCTCAAAAACAGACTTGAAGGGCACGTGCTAATAATGACTCATTTACATAGCCCTTTAAGGTTCATAGAGTGCTTTCCTTATAACAACCCTGCAAAGGAGGTAGTGCTACTATTATGGTTACTGTTTTATTAATGAGGAAAATGAGGCTCAGAAATGTGCTAGGATTTAGGAAGACTTCAGGGATAATTGAATAATGTACTCCCTCTTTATTTCTGCTTTCTTAGGATTCAGCTTCTTCCAGACCTGGCTCAGGCAGCCTTTCTGTAATTTATCAGTCGCAGAAAGGATTTATTTATCTTCTTAGTCATTAGGCCTCTCTCCAACTTTAAGTTATCGTGTTTTTATTTATTTCAGCACAAGTTTTGTGCTCATTTTATGCTCCAGGAAGTTGATACTGAGAGAGGTTAAATGACTTGTCCAGGATCAAACTGCTAATTATTTGTTTGAAATAGGATTCAAATTCAAATCTTCATGACTCCAAATCTGGCACTCTAATAATAACTAATAACATTAAAAAGTCTCAAAAGAGAAGGGTATGAAAGGGAGTAAATTTATGGTTTAATAAACTAGTTATACATCAATGCTTTAATGATTAAAACTCCTTACCAGTCTAAATTTTATAAAACATTCATCTTATTATGCAAGGCAGGTAGTGTAAGCATTATATCTATTTTATAGATAAGGAAACTGAAGTTCAAGAAGCTAAATGACTTACCCAAAACCATACATCCATGTTTGAACTCATATCCAGGTCTCCTAAATCTTACTCAATGGTTTTTGCAGAAGACAATAAAGGAAGAAAACTTTAATGAACAGATACACTTGTAATGATCCAAAAATTCTTAGTGTCTTTTAAAAAGTCAAATAAAAAAGCATATTACTAGATTTCATAAGGCTCTAGAAATTGTATTTCTTCTTCAGGATTTGATACTCTTTTCCAGTAAGTATTTTGAATTTGAAGATTCTATTTAATTTTACCCCTAGGATAAATTCATTTATCAGTTGTCCTTGTTATTAGGATCCAGGGAGAGAGAATGTCTCTCAGTGCTGTACAAACAGTATTATAACAAACACTCAATTTCAAATAGCAGACTGCTACAAAGATCTTCCATGGTTTCTTTTGATTTTTTACTGACAGGTTCTTTCCAGGCAAATTGAGTTTATTTTTATAGCAAAAAAACCCTCTCTTTTTCCTACAAAGGTAAATTGAGAAAGCAAGATATGCTATAAAAGGGATGAGACAGAAATTACTAAAATAAAACCCATAGAAAAAGTTCTTCACTGATCATTTGCAAAGTACAGTTCATTCACTAACTCAAAATGTCCCCCTCCCACTTATCAAGAGAAAAGTATGAGAAGAAGTAGAACTTCATGTCCATTTTTGAAATTATTGAAACTTAAAAAGGAAGAAAATGAGCCAACCTTTTCCATAATGGAGGTTCCTTTTATCAAGTGTCATTTGCAGCTTTACAAGTCAAATGTACATGCTTAAACATTTCCTACATGGGCCAAATATTCATGAACATTCCCTACCTCACCCAAAGGAACATGGAAAACGAGCTGGAAGGGACCTGAAAGGCCAATCAGTCCAACTTCTTTTATACAGGAGGGAAATGAAATCATACTGGTTAAGGAATCTCTGTAAGGTCACAAATATAGGACAGATGAAAGGTGAAATGAGAAAGCAGGTTCTCCAACTCTAGAGCCAGTGCTTTTCATGTAATGGTGGTCATTTTCACCTCGATGGTGAAACCCTCAAACGGAGACAAGGATAAGAAAACAGACAAAATGGGAGAAAAGAGGAGGAAGAGGAGGAAGAACAGTAACAACAAGCACAAAAAGAAGTATACAAGGTCAAGAAGAAGATGAAAAAGGAGAAAAGGAGGAGGAGAAAGAAAAAAGGAAGTAAAAAAGAAAAGAGCGAGGAGAGAAGGCTAGCACAAGAAAGACTGTCTCAAGGATCAGTGTTTCTATGGGTGGAACTCCAGAATCCTTACATTCTAGAGTCAAAGGGGGATTTAGCAATCATCTAGTCTAAGCCATTCTTTCTTTGTTTTAAATACTATTTTCTTTTCCCAAATTATATGTAAAAACAATTTCAAACATTCATTTTTTTTTAAATTGAGTTCCAAATTATTTTCCTCCTTCCTTAGCCTCCCTATCCCTGAGACAGTAAGCATTTTGATATAGGTTATACATGTGCAGTCAGGTAAAACATATTCTCACATTATTCATGTAGAAATGACAAAAATGAAAAAAAAAAAACAAGCCCACAAGAAAAGTGAAAAGTAGTATGCTTAGAACAGCATCCAGATTCTTTCAGTTCCTTCTCTGGAGGTGGATAGCAATTTTCATAATGAGTCCTTTGGAATAGCCTTGGATAATTGTAGCTGAGAATAGCTGTCATTCACAGTTGATGATTGTCCAATATTGCTGTGACTGTGTGCAATGTAAAGCCAATCAATCACAAGCAGCTCTCCTGATCTAATAGATCACTTTAAGGATATAATCACATGGTATAGTGAACTCTCTATTTATTCAGCAATAAACTGAAGCAAAATATTCAAGAAACTAAAGCACAACATTCACAACAATATAATTTAAAACACCTTATTAGTAAAGTATAGTAGTAGTTTTTATGTAGTCTTAAGTAAAACATACCATTAAGTAAGTCACAATCTCCTCAATCAATATAGAGTGCCTTCTTTCATCTTGACTGGAAGCTGGCTTCCAATCCTCCTTAAGTCAGTCATCCTTAAGGGGTAGCAGAAAGTACAAACACCATTCACTCCTAGGTCACAGTAAGTTACAATATCATCAGTCAGCATTGAATACCCAAATAAACTCCTCTCTGATCTTAACTTGAGGCTGACTTCCAAACCCCTCAGCTCCTCTTCCATGGGCTCGCCACTCCCAGCTCTTAGTTTGATTCACAGGTAGGCAACTCTCCCATTTCTTGCCTGGGCTCACATGTAGGCAGCTCTCCACAGGAAGGCAGCTCTCTACTCCTGTTTCCTACCTCAGCTTAAAGGGACAGCTCTTGGAAGTTTCTGTTTCTAGGAAGACAAAGCTTAACAGAACTACAACAATATTTACACACATTGCCGGCACTATCATCTCAGTTCACTTTTCTGTCTGACAAAGTAACACAAACTAACAGACAAAGCGTCCATCTGAGAAATCAAACACAAATCAACAGTAAAGTCCCAGGACTTCTGTAAAAAGCAGCAAATTCTTCTTTCAATAGTCAGAATGCTTCATTTTGACAAAGTAACATGAACACAAACAGAATAGACAGAGAGAGTGCCAAAATCACAAACATTGTCCCTCCCAGTTTGTACTTGAGCTTTCATTTGCTCTGCTCCTTCCTGTTCCATTCTTCTTGTTCTGCTCTTTTGGCAAACTCCTCCCACCATGGGCTCCATGTGATGATTTTAGGCCTATTAAAGGCAGGGAAGATCTACAAACTCCCTTAGGCCTATTAAGGGCAGCACAATGTATACTGTTTCCCACAAAGACTTGATACAATCAAAGACTGGGCTCGTAGGCACTTGAATAGTTGAAACAAGCAGCAAAGTATTACTTTGTTTGCCATTGCAACAAAGTACTCCTGATTCTGCTCTCTATTTTGCATCAGTTCATGTAAGTCTCCCAGATTTCTTCTGAAATCATCCTGCTTGTTATTTCTTATAATACAATAGTATTCCATTACAATCATATGCCACAGCTTAGTCAACCATTCCCCAGTTGATGAGCATCTTCTCAATTTCAAATTCTTTGCCACCACAAAAAAAGCTGCTATAAATATTTTTTGTATAAATAGACCCTTTCCTCCCCCCTACCACTTTAAAAAAAAAAAACCTCTTTGGGATACTTACCTAATAGTGGTTTTAATGGATTAAAAAGTATGATTAGTTTTATAACCTTTCGGGCATAGTCCCATGTTGCTCTCCAGAATGGTTGAGTTAGTTTATAACTCCACTAACAGTGCATGTCCTGATTTTCCCACATCCCCTCCAACATTTGTCTTTTACTTTTCTGTCATATTAGTCAATCTGATAGGTGTGAGGTGGTACCTTAGAGTTGATTTAATTTGCATTTCTGCATTAATAGTAATTTAGAGAATTTTTTTATTTGACTATAGATAGCTTTGATTCCTTTGTCTGAAAATTGCCTGTTCATATCCTTTGATCATTTTTTAATTGAGAAATAATTTGAATTCTGATAATTTAACTTAGTTCTCTATGTATTTGAGAAAAGAGGCCTTTATCAGAGATACTTGCTACCAAAAAAAAAAACTTTCCCCCAGCTTTCTGCTTTACTTCTAATCTTGATTGTGTTGAGTTGTACAAAAACTTTTTAATATAATGAAAATTATCCAATTTATATCTCAATGTTCTCTACCTCTTGTTTAGTCTTAAAATCTTTCTTTCTCCATAGATACAGCAGGTAAATTATTACTTTCTCTCCTAATTTGCTTATGATATTATCTTTTATGTCTAAATCATGTACCTATGTTTACCTTATCTTGTTATACAGTATAAGATTTTGTTTTATATGTTGTTTCTGCCATACTGTTTTCCCAGCAGTTTTGTCAAATAGTTTTTGTCCTGAAAGCTTGGGTCTTTGGGTTTATCAAACACTACATTACTATGGCCATTTATTACTGTGTATTGTATGCCAAAGTTATTTCACTGATCCACTATTCTATTTCTCAGACAGTACCAGATTGTTTTGATGGTTACCATTTTATAATACGGTTTAAGATGTGGTATGACTTGGCCACCTTCCTTTAACTTTTTTTCCTTAATTTTATCAATATTCTTAAATTTTTGTCCCAAATGATTTTTTTTTCTATTTCTAGAAAATATTTTTTGTTTGTTTGATTAGTGAGGCACTAAAAAAGTAAATTATTTTAGATAGAATTGTCATTTTTATTATATTGGTTCGGCCTACCCATGAGCAAATCAGACTTTTCCCATTGTTTAGATCTGTATTCATTTATGTGAAAAAGTGTTTTATAACTGTGTTCATATAGTTCCTGGGTTTGTCTTGGCAGATAGACTCCCAAGTATTTTATATAGTGTATTTAAATGGAATTTCTCTTTTTATCACTTGCTGTTGGAATTTGCAGGTAATATATAGAAGTACTAATGATTTATGTGGGTTTATTTCATATCCTGCAACTGTGCTAACATTGATTATTTAAACTAGTTCTTAGTTGATTATTTAGGCTTTTCTAAGTATACAATCATATTACTTGTAAAGAGTGATAGTTTTGTTTCCTCATTGCCTATTTTAATTCCTTCAATTTCTTTTTCTTGTTGCTAAAGGTAATATATCTAGTACAATATTGAATAGCAGTGGTGATGATGGATATCTTTGCTTCACCCCTGATTTATCTGGAAGGTTCTTACCTTATACCATAGATAGTGCTTCCTTATGGTTTTAGATAGACACTACTTGTCATTCTAAGAAAATTCCATTGATTCCTATTCTCTCTAGTGTTTTTTTAAATAAGAATGAATATTGTATTTTGTCAATAGCTCTTTCTGTATCTTCTGAAAAAAAAATCATATGATTTCCATTGGTTTTGTTATTGATGTGGTCAATTATGCTAATAGTTTTCTTAATGTTGAACCAGCTCAGCATTCCTGGTATAAATTCCACCTGATCATAATGTATGATCCTTGTGATGTAGTTGTTTATGCTAATTTTTCTAACCTATTTCATGACTTTTATCTTCATGTTAAAGTTGGGCACTGCTCCTGGAATTGAGGGAACACTGTCTCAGATTCTTGACCTGGGGGCTCAGGGACTCATCTCTGGCCTTCACTGGGTCACCAGGCCTTGCTGCTGGACTGTAAGAGGGCTCTGGGCCTGACAGCTGGCTTTCTGGTACGTGGCCTTTTGCTGGTTTGCTCTAATGCTACCTATGCTGTACTACACTCCTCTTTTGACACATTAAGATGGGCCTTTCCTGTTGATCTACTGAGTTGTCTTGGGCTGAAAATTTGTCTCACCACTTCCTTTTGTTGGTTGTATTGCTCTGGAATTTCTTTTGAGGTGTTGTTTTATTATTTTTCCTGTTCTCTTTCTAGAATAGTATTTTATTTTTTTCCAATTACATGTAAAGATAATTTTCAACATTCATTTTTTATAAAATTTTGAGTTTCATGTATTTTCTCCCTCCCTCACTTACCCCCCCCCACCAAAGCAGCAAGCAATCTGATATAGGTTATATGTGTGCAAGCATGCAAACATATTTCCACATTAGTCATCTTGTGGAAGAAGAAACAGAACAAAAGAGAAAAGTCACAACAGACAAAAAAAAAGTAGTATGCTTTGATTTTCATTCAGACTTCATAATTCTTTCTCTGGATGTGGATAACATTTTCCATCATGAGTATTTTGGAATTATCTTGGATCATTGTATTGCTGAGAAGAGCTAAGTCAATCATAGGTGATCAGTGCGTGATGTTGCAATAACTATATACAATGCTCTCCTGATTCTGCTCACTTCACTCAGCATCATTTCATGTGAGTCTTCCAGGTTTCTCTAAAATTCACCTGCTCATCATTTCTTGTAGCACAATAGTGTTCCATTACATTCACATACCACAACTTAGTCAACTATTCCCCAGTTGATGGGCATCCCCTTAATTTCCAATGTTATGCCACCACAAAATAAGCTGCTAAAATATTTATGTATACGTTGTCTATTTCCCTTTATTTTATGATCCCTTTGCAATACAGACCCTAGTAGTAGTATTGCTGGGTACATATAGTTTTATAGCACTTTGGGCAGAGTTCAGAATTGGTCTCCAGAATGGTCATATCAATTCATAACTCCACCAATAATGCATTAGTGTCCCAATTTTCCCACCTCTTCTCCAATATTTATTTATTATTTAGTTTCCAATTAATTTTAATCTTTCTATGCCCCTTTATCACATGTAATTTTTGTTGCATCATGGTCTAAAAAGAATGTAATTTAAAATTTCTACCTTTCTGTCTTGCATCTGAATACAAGATATTTATGCCCAAATGCATGGTCAATTTTTGTGCAGGTGCCATGTATGACTTAAAAAAAGCTATATTCCTTTCTATCCCCATTTAATTTTCTTCAGAGGTCTATCATGTCTAACTTTTCAAAATTTATATTCATCTACTCAATTTATTTCTTGTTTATTTTATGGTTAGATTTGGGCAGACTATCATAGTGTAATGGGCAAGCCACCAGCCCTAGAGGCCATGGCACAGAAAGTCATTCATCAGGTCTCTGCATGTAAGAAGCTTGGGACATTGCCCCCTGGATCTGAGGAGCAGAGCTCAAATTTTTAAAAATGGGAGTCCTGAGAGGGAGAGGTTGAGGTCCTCCATTAGTATAGTTTTACTGTCTATTTCTTCCTGTAACTCACTTAACTTCTCTAAGAATTTGGATGTTATACTTTTTGGTGCTTATATGTTTAGTCCTGATATCACTTCATTGTCTGTGGCACCTTCAGCAAGATGTAGTTTCCTGCCTTGTCTCTTTTAATTGGATCTGTTTTTGCTTTTGCTTTGTCTGAGATCAGGATTGCTATCCCTGCTTTCATTTTTTTAAACTTCAGAGGAAGAATAATATATTCTGCTGCAGCCTTTCATTTTTATATTGTGTGTGTGTGCCTATTTAAAATGTGTTTCTTGTAAACAACATATTATAGAATTCTGGTTGTTGATCCACTCTGCTATTACCTTCCATTTTGTGGGAGAGTTCATCCCATTTACACTCACAGTTATGATTACTGTGTTTTCCCCTCCATCTTATTTTTCTCCTGTTTATACTTTTCTCTCTCCTTCCTTTTACCCTATCCATCCACACAAGTGTTTTGCTTCTAATCACAGCCTCCCTCAATCTACCCTCCCTTCTATCACCTCCTTTTTATGCTTCTCTTGAATCTTGTGTTTATAGATTAAATTTTCTGTTCATCTCTGGTCCTTTCATCAGGAAAGCTTGAAAATTCCCTATCTCATTGAACATCCATCTTTTCTGTGGAAAATTATGCTCGATTTTTCTAGGTAGTTGATTCTTGGCTGTAATGCAAGCTCCTTTGCCTTTCAGAATATAATATTCCAAGCCCTCTGATTCTTTAATGTAGAAGGTGCTAAGTTCTGTGTAATTCTGACTATTTTAAAAAAATATTTGAATTGTTTCCTTCTGGTTGCTTAGAGTACTTTCTCCTTGATCTGATTGTTCTGGAATTTGGCTACAATATTCCTTGAAATTTTCATTTTGTGATCTCTTTCAGAAGGTGTTCAGTAGAGTCTTTCAAAAAATGTTTTACCTTCTGATTCTAGGTATTCAGGGAAGTTTTCCTTGATAATTTCTTGAAAGATGCTTTCCAGGCTCTTTTTCTGGTCATGGCTTTCAGGTAATCCAATAATTCCTAAATTATCTCTCCTGGATCTATTTTCCTCATCAGTTCTTTTTGTTGTTTTTTTTTTCCAATGAGGTATATTACATTTTCTTCTATTTTTTCCATCTTTTGATTTTTTTGATTGATTATTAATGTCTCATAAAAACATTAGCTTCTGCCTGCCCAATTCTTATTTTTAAGTAATTATTTCCTTCAGTTAACTTTTGTACCTCCTTTTCCAATTGACCAATTCTAATTTTAAAGGAGTTGTTTTCTTTGGTGAATTTTTTTCCCATTTGGCCAATTCAATTTTTTTAAGGAGTTCTTTTCTTTAGTTAATATTTGTGGTTACTTTTCCAAGCAATTGGCTTTTTTTTTCATAATTTTCCTTCATAACTCTCTTTTTTTTAGTATGTTTTTTTTGTTTTTGGAGGACAATTGGGATTAAGTGACTTGCCCAAGGTCACATGGCTAATTATTGTGTTAAGTGTCTGAGGCCGGATTTGAATTCAGGTACTCCTGACTCCAGGGCCAGTGCTCTATTCACTGTGCCACCTAGCTACCCCCCATAACTCTCTTTTCTTATCCCAATTTTTATTCTACTTATCTTACTTGAGTTTTAAAATCCTTTTTGAGTTCTACCAAAAGGACTTTTTGGACTTGAGACCAATTAATACTCCCCTTTGAGGCTTCACACGTAGGCATTTTGACATTGTTGACCTCTTCTGAATTTGTGTTTGGATCTTCCATGTCACTATGGTAGCTTTCTATGCTCAGGACTTTTTTTTATTTTTTTCCATTTTTTAAAAGTTTATCTCTGCTCATGGGATTCGGGGGGTACTGTCCCAAGCTTCTTTCACTAGGAGTTGGAAACCTGATGAATGGCTGACTGGTGGCTTGCCCACTATAATATGGTAATCTGGCCTCACAGTGTCTGTTGTGCTCTGGTTTCTGTAGCTGGCAGTTTGCCTGCTGTACTGGGACTGGAAGCCATACAGTTGGCTTGCTGTACCACTGGCCTGCTGAGCCCGGACCTCAGGGCCTCAGGTACTGATTTGTGCTGTGACTAAGAGCCTCCTACTGGCTTGCCTGGACATTGCCTTTGATGGGCTTTGCTCCTTTTCTTACCCAAGTGAGACTGACCTTTCCTGATGTCCTTCTAAATTATATTGGGCTGGAAAATTGTTTCACTCTGTCTTCTTGTGGATTCTGTCACTCCAGAATTCTTTTAGAGGTTTGATGTAATATTGTTTCTGAGGGAAATTAGGAGAACCCAGGCAGCTTCCTAGATTCTCTCTGCCATCTTTTTCTGCTTAGAAGTATTATTTTACAGTTACTTGGAAGTGAATTAGGGATAGTTCAGACAAATCTGCCTTACTCCACCATCTTTGTTCCAAGTTCTCAAGCCATTCCCAAAAAGAATCCCCAACATGCAATTCATCCAGGTTTTGCTTGAAGATTGCCTGAATGAGCCCGTTACTTCCTGAGGAATTGCATTCCACTTCTAGATAAATATAATTGTCAGGAAGCTTTATCCTGATATAAAGCCCAAATTTGTCATTTTGCAACATCTATCAACTCATGATTCTGCCCTGTGGAGCCACACAGTACAAGGTTAATTCTTCTTCTGCATGGTATCCATTCCCCAGTCTTCTCTTCTGATTAACCATGTTGAGTTCCCTTATCTAATTCTCATATAACAAAGATTCAAGACCATTCACCATCCTATTTGCCCTCCTCTGGAAGCTCTCATGATCATCAAAGTCTTTTATAAAATATGGAGCCCTGTAAATATGTCACAGGGTCACATAGCTAGTAAGTGTAACTCAGGTCCTCCTCACTCCAAAGCTGGTGCTCTATCTGCTGTGTCATCTAGGCGCTCCAGAAATATTCACTTTTAAGATAACTATCTTATGTATGCCTCAAAAAATGAAAGGACAAAGACAGCTTATATAACGACACATTTGCCTAGTGAGAGGCAAACATGAAAACAAGTAAGCCTTATCCCTTCCCATTACTTTGGACAGTAGATGGGTTTTTAGTAGGTTCTAAATACATTTATTATTATCATCCTAAAGTATCTTTCATTTTTAATATTTGTCAGGATAATGAAAATATCCATAAAATCTAGCTGGTATAAAGCAAAAAGAAACACTCTGCAAAGCCCTCACTGCCTTCACCTTAATGCTAACAAGTCAACCTTGATAAGTTATAACAGCAGTAGGTACTGGAATGAAGAAAAACATTCCACATTTATTCATCCTCATAGAAATATTTATCTCAATTTTTTCTTTTCTTCACTTCTTTTGCATTTTGTGCAACAGATGAGGCATAGGATATATTTTAGTGCTTTTGTTATTTGTGGGAATGGTTTATTCACTGTCTAGGGGTCTCTGCTGGCAAACTGTTCCTTTAGCTCTTGTGGGTCAATAAATCCTTAGCCTACAGCTGTGTGCTTCGTGTTCCAGAGGCTGCTCAAGTGAATTGCTCTGATAATGAGGCAGCCTCAATTCAAACATTCTGTAGGCCTTGTTATGTTACTTCAACTTGAAAAACATTTTCCCTACTCTTTTTAGTCTAAGTCTATTATTAATCATCCTGAAGGGATGATATGAAACATACTCTTTGACCTTTTGATCACCATCCTTGGTTACTGAATACTAGTAATGTTTTTAGCAGTCAATAGTGCTTCCTCACTTCTCCACAGCACAAATGAACTGACGAGTTGACAATTATCTAGTGACCTTTGCCTGTACACAGTCAAAAAGTTATAGGATTTATGAGAAAGGAATGGAATATATTATTTGACTAGCTATAATGCCTAAATTTCCCAATCTCCATTTCACTTTAGGCTATTTAAATGAACTGACTGTTTGACAGAAACTGTGTTATTGACAGAAAGCCTGAGCAATCCCTTGGTTGCCACAAAACATGGAGCCATGTAAGGGAAGTCCTTCAACAGATCAGGAGAATTCTCTATAGAGGTTCTTCGGGATCACATTGATAAAAGTTTGGCAAAATTCACTATGGACCCACTAAAATATTAAATTGAATATAGTTACATTCCAAGTGTCTTTGTATCTTCAGGCTTAGCATAGTACCTTGGACATGGCAGGAGCTTAACAGCAGTTGAATTTAATTGCATTTTAAGCAATCAATCTAATTTGATATTGACATCGGAAAAACAAAAAAGGTGAGGGACAACTGTGAGAATTGGAATGAACAGCAGAGTTGATAAAGATCCCCACCTGGTTTATAAATGGAAGATAAGGGGAAAGACCAGAGAATCATGTCACAGCTGTTCAGTCTCAGTGATCATAATTTGCATCATAATATAAGGTTGAGGACCTACATTCAACATAGTAGTTTTTTTTTTCCTTCCTTTGAAAACTAAGAAAAAATCCACTTAATTCCCACATTAGGTGAGTGATCCTAAAGCAATAATTATTACTCATATATGTTAAGCATGAGCTCAGTGATGATATGCAAATATAGGTAGATAAGGAGACCACTCACTAATATACAGCAAGATCCCCATTAGTGTATATAAGAATCCCCTGAAATAGTTGAATTATTCAAATTCAAAATGCAAATTTCCACTGGGCTGAAACCAATGAACATATTTTCCATAATTATAACTTTGAATAGTGTGAATATAAATATGAGACCACTTCACAGGATTCAGTTTTCACACTGATCTAGACCTAGTTATAAATATGTTCTCTTTATTGAAAATAAACTTCAACTTGATCAGTAAAATATGTCCTGTAATATTTGTAGGTACTCATTTTGAAGCACTTATTCAAAGGGTGTCAACAAAGACATTGAAAACATTTGTTTTTTACTAGTTCTTGTTCAAATTTGAGGGGAAAAAAGGCATGATGAATACAATCTCATATACCTCTAACAGATCATGCTCCTAGAGCCTATTTCTAGAATTTGAGCAAGAAGATTTAGAAAGAGAAAGAGAAAGCTTGTTCTTTCTTAGTTTGTCCCTACCTCAGAATGAACAAAAGCAATATCGTTAGTCTTCTTTATCTTGTTAATGGTTTAGTGTCCTAAAAGTAACTGTAGAAGCAAAAGACCTAGAGCAATTCCAAATGCAAACAGAGAAGCTAATGACAAATGTACAGCTTTTTTTTTTTGCACCTAGAACCAGGTTCACAAAATATGATTGGAGTAAGCAAAAAGAAAAGGCTCCCTGGATGATTTTTTTTTACAACAAATGAAATTGAGGAGAGGAGACAGAAACTCTACAAGGATAGGAGCAAAGGCTGGAAGTTCCCAGTGCTTAGCACAGTGACTGACCTATAGTAGGCACTTAGTAAATGTTTATTGAATTGATTAGAAGTGGTAAAGAGGGCAATTGAAGCTTAAGGTCAAGAGAATAAAAAACAAATCGTTTTCTAACAACTAGAGACATCCAAAAGTGGAAAGGGCTACTTGAAAAGGTGGTAGGGTCCCCTTCTTTGGAGGTCTTCAGACAGAGGATGGATAACCCCTTGATTGCTTCTGTTTTAGTGGGGGTTTCTTTAATATGTGGATTAGACTAGATGGTCATTGAGGTTCCTTCTAACTTTCAAATTTTGTGATTCCATGATTCTGTCATCCTGGAACACTGTGGACACAAGACCATGATAGGCACAGAGGGAAGAGATCATCAGAGGGGTGATGTAGGGGTAGAAGTATACATTATCTGGTAGCTTCTTATTTTAATAGATTTTTTTTGCTAGCAAGGTGATAAGTTTAGTTATTTCTATGTAGCTAATAGCCCAAGGGCTATCAACACTTCAAATTTCATTTCCCTTGTTACAAAGACCTATATTGCCCCACTCTAGCTATGTTTCTGCAAGTATAGCAGAAAGCATATGACTATAACCTTTAAGTCTTCTTAAGTAAGACATCATTCCTTAGATATAAATAAAATATACCATATTAAAAATATACCATATACCATGTTAAATCCTAACTTTCCTATCTAAGAAAAACAATGCTTGAAAAATTGATGTATTACCTATTTGATTAAATTCATAATGTAGTATGATATAAGGCACTACAAATATTGGGGATATACTCTAGGCAGTCTTCTTCCATGTCCCTCTCCTCATTGTTGAAGCAGCAGTTCCTTTTTATTTTTAAGTAAACACTTACAAACCTACATCCAAATGGGCAGGGAGTTTTCAGTATTTCTGCTCACACAAGAAACTGCTTGAATATTTAAATGTGATTTAAAAGAAGTGTGTTTGAGAAATAGTATTAATTAAATGCCCTCCAGTTATTAAGATCTGCCAAGTATTTGTAGTAGTAATATCCTACTGACTGGACCATAATGACTGTGCTTGATGAGAGCTCATAATGGGAAATATTCCTTCAAAAAGATTTTGAGGATTAATTTAATCAATTTAGTCCTATTCAAACACACATTTAACATTCATTCCATTATATAACATTAATTAAAGGACCACTATGTGCAAAAAGTACTGTTTCCTCTCTCTGTGTGTATATACTGATGCAAGTTTAGAACTGAAAAAGCAAGTCACATTCTCTCCCTTGCCTCTGTGCAGAAGAGTATTGCAGATTTGGGCTATCCTAGAGAGAGGCACTGACAATGTTACCCAGACAAGTCTTTATCCTGGCCCCCCATTCTCTCAGCTCCCATGGGTTCAATTATCACCTCTATTAAGACGATTCGTAGGTCTATGTATGTATCCATCCCTAGCTCTTTCTCTCCTTTGAACTACAGTCATCAATCCTTACCTGCCTTTTAAAGACCTTGACCTAGATGACCACCACTATCCTCCCAGTCTCACAACATCTCTGTCATCTTCAACTCTTCTCTGTCTCTCTGTTTCTGTCTCTCTATCTGTCTCTGTCTCTCTCTTTATCTCTCTCTCCTCTGTTTCTTTGTCTCTCCCCTCCACTCCCACATATAAAATCTATTTCCAAATCTTATCATGTCTTAATTCCCAACATATCTCATATACCTCTCACTTTTCTCTGCTCAGGCAACAAGGTGGCACAATGGACAGAGCACCAGGCCTGGAGTCAGGGAAACCCAAGTTCAAATCCAGCTTCGGACACTTACCAGCTACGTGATTCTGAGCAAGTCACTCAGTCTTGTTTGTCTTAACATCCTCATCTGTGAAATGAGCTGGAGAAAGAAATGGCAAACTACTTCAACATCTCTGCCATGGAGTCATGAAGAGTCAGACATGGCTGAAAAATAGCTGAACAATTTTCTCTGCTCATAGTCATATCCACATACAGGTCCTTATTTCCTATTGCCTGGATACCACAATAACCTTCTAAAATGATTGATCATCTTACTACAAGTCCATCCCCACTTCAATCCCTCCTCCAATCAGCTTTTTTTTTAAGTAATTGGGGTTAAGTAACTTGCTCAAGATTACATGGCCAGGTGTTTTTGGGTGGGTGCTAAGTGTCTGAGCCTGGGATTCGATCTCCAGGTCTTCTCCACACTGGAGCCGGTGTTCTTACTCGCTGTGCTACCTGGCCACCCTCCAATCAGCTTTTAAGGTGATTTTTCTAAAAATATAAATTTGCCTATGTCAACCTCCTCTTCAAATGAGCTCCAATAGCACTCTATTGTTTCCAGGACAAAATATAAATCCCTTTGTTTGCCATTTAAAACTTCAAAATCTAGAAACTTACTATTTTCAAAGTTTCTCACACTTCACTCCCTTCTATTCACTCTAAATTCAATTATACTGCCCTCTTAGAAGTTTCTCATGCATGAGAGCCTGTAGCTTTATCTCAGATGTTTCCCATACTTGGAATGGTCAGACTCTTCATTTCTGCTCCCTGAAATCCCAGAACTTCTTTCAAAACTCAGTTCAAAAGCCTACCTTTTGCAGACCTTTCTTGCCTCTCTCCCCCTCATTGCTAATGCCTTCCCCTTTCAGATTAACTTCCATCTACTCTGTATATACCTTGTATATACCTGGTCATTTACTCTTCTAGGATTATACTCCTTGGGGGGAAGGGCAGTCTTTCCCAGCACTCTTAATTCTGGTGCCTTACCTCTTTAAATTTTCTCCCTTTTATCCAATATATAGCTAATTTGTGCATATTTATTTGCTTTTTATCTTGCCCATTATATTGTGAGCCCCTTGAAGGCAGAAACTGTCTTTTGCCTCTTTTTGTGTCCCTAGTGCTTAACACAGTGTTAACATCAAAGGATGACCTTGATAAATATTGATTGATTGATAGAACAGATAATTGAAAATGAATACTATAAGCTGTGAAATAATCCAAACATTTTAGAAAATTATTTTGGCACAATGCTCAAAATGATATTCAACTGTGTATGTCCTTTGACCCATCAAACCTGTTACTAGGTCTATACCCAAAAGATATCAAAGAAAGAAGAAAAGGAACCACGTGTGCAAAGATATTTATAGTAATTCTTTTAGTGGTGGCAAAGAATTGGAAACTGAGGGCATATCCATCAATTGGGAGAATGGCTGCCCAAGATGAAATACTATTATGCTTTAAGAAATTATGTAAGAGGGGCGGCCAGGTAGCACAGCAAGTAAGAGCACCGGCTCCAGTGTTGGGACGACCTGGAGATCGAATCCTGGGCTCAGACACTCAGCACCACACCCAGAAATAACTGGCCGTGTAACCTTGAGCAAGTTACTTAACCCCGATTGCTTAAAAATTAAAAAAAAAAAGAAATGATGTAAGAAGATGATTTCAGAAAAACTTGAGAAGACTTTTATAAACTAATGGGAAGTGAAATGAGCAGAACCAGGAGAGCAATTTATATAGTATCAGCAAATATTATTAAGACAATCAACTTTGAAAGACTTAGTAACTCTAATCAATATAATAAGCAAAGAAAATGCCAAAAGATTCAAAAGAAACACATTTAGATAGAGAACTGATGGATTTAAAGTTCATATTGAAGCATATTTTTTCTTTCTTTTTCTTGCAAGTATGTGTATATATGTATATGTATACCTATATGTATGGATAGTTGATGGGATGTAAAAATAACTAATCATTCGTAAAGTCAAATTGTATTTCTTACATGATCATCATAATTAATAATAATAGAAGACTAGTATTTATATAGTACTTTCCATATGTTTTCTCATTTGATATAATAACCCTGTGAGGTAAGTGCTATTATTATTCCTCTTTTAGACATCCAGTGAGTAAAACTGAGACCAAGAGAGGTTAAGTGATTTACCTCTAGGATAAAATATAAATGCAGAGACAGTAGGGGGTGGTCAGATTTGCCCCTAAAGAAAATTACTTTGGGCAATAATGATTGGTTGATAAAGAGTATTAGGGAAATTTATAATGAGAAAGAGGTAGACTGATGATATTGTAAGAGAAAAAAAAATAACAAGGGAATGTGAGTTCTCTGCTGATATTCCACAGTATATGTAGAGTAAGTACTCCAGTACTTTGGAATGAATTGTAAATTTGAAGAAAGGGGTAAAAACTGAACAGCTTGAGAAGTCATTGATGAGTTGCAATCTGCACCCAAACCACTGAGCTCCGATATTTGCTCAAGTATTATATACTTAAGCAACTTAGGTGTCATAAGAATCTACCTGACTTGAACATGTTCAACAGCTAGCACTTGATTGTATTCTTTTCTGTGACCCAGGATTATTTGTTGCTGTTTTTTTTAATTTATGGAATAAAAATATAGTATAATAAAAAGATGATTGCACATGAAACTGCAAATCTATTATGTACAACTTGCTATTCCTTTTAAATATATAATAAAGTTATCATTAAATTTCTTTTTTGTCTTTTTTTTTCTTACCTCCCTCCTCATCCTGCTCTAGAAAAGGCTACCATTAGAAAGAAAATAAATGTGTGTGTGTGTGTGTGTGTGTGTGTGTGTGTGATTATTCTATACATACTTCTACTCTGGATATGGATGGCTTCTCTCTCCATGTCCTTTATTTTTAATTTAGGTATTTATAATAGTCAAAATGATGTAGTCTCTCAAAATTATTCTTAAAACAATATATCTGTTACTGTATCCAATGTTTTCTTGGTTCTGTTCACTTCGCTCTTCACCATTTCATGCAAGTCTTTCTATGCCTTTCTAATATTGAGTTCATCATTTCTTATGGCACAGTAGTATTCCCTCACAACCATTCCCCCACTGATGGGAATGCCTGCAATTTCCAGTTCTTTGCCACCATGAAGAGAGCTACTATAAACACCCCATTCACATTCAAAGTTATAATTAGTGTTTATGAAGTTTCCTTCAGCTTATTTTTACTCATTATTTTCTGTCTCAGGCTCTCTTTTCACCCTCTCCCTGTTACCTTATCTTCTCCTCCAACCCTCCTGCTCCCATCCCTTCTACCCCTCCATCTTGGGTAGCCTCTCCACCCTCTCCCCCACCTTTCCAACAACACACCCCTCCAAAAGTCCCTCCACCACACTGTTCTCTAGTTTTCTCATCTATCTACATGTTCAGAAGACTTCTATCAGCTTCCAAATGTACACAGTTTCCTTTTCAACCCAGGTGAGAGTAAGGTTCCAACATTACCAGCCCTCCACCCCACCTGTTTCCTCTGTATTAATTCTTCATTTCACACCCCATTTTTATAATATAATTGCTCCCTTTTACCTTTGCTTACCCAATTTTACTTTTTATAATCACCCCATCATACACAACTGAGCCCCAACGTTTCTTTTAAACTATCTTAGTAATGATGTCAGTTTTAAAAACACTGATTACATTTCATATACATAAGAAGTAAACAGTGTGACTTTAATGAGTACCTTATAAGTTTTTAATGTTTTCCTTATATTTCTTCCAAATATTTTATATTTATTTTTTCCTTGAGCTCTGGTCTTTTTATTACAAATATCTGAAAGTCAGTTCCTCAAATGTCCTTTTTAAAAAAAAAATTAGGATTATATTCAGCTTTGTTGGGTAAGTTATTCTTTTGCTCTTGAAATATAATGTTCAAAGACCTATGGTTTTCTTTTTCTTGGAGGGGGGAAGGCAGGACAAATAGCGTTAAGTGACTTGTCCAAGGTCACATAGTAAGTGTCAAGTTTCCTGATTTGAACTCAGGTCCTCCTGACTCCAGGGCAAGTGCTCTATTTACGGTGCCCTAGCTGCTCCTGTTCTTTTAGAGTAGAAGCTGCTAGGTCTTGTGAAATCATGACCATATTTCTACAATATTCAAATTGTTTTTTTCTTGTTGCTTGCAATATTTTTTCCTTAACTTGGGAGTTTTGAGACTTGGCTATGAAATTCTTTTAAGTATTCTTCTTGGGATCTCTTTCAGGTAGTAAATAATAGATTTCCTCTATTTCTACTTTACCCTCTAGAACTTCAGGGCAATTTTACTTAATAATTTCTTATAATATTGTATACAGATTTATTTTATCATAACTTTCAGGTAATCCAACAATTCTTACATTGTCTCTCCTCGATCTGTTCTCCAGATCAGTTTATCTTCTATTTTTGTCTAGTTTTATTATTTCTTGGTGTCTTATAATGTCATTCAAATTATCTTACCCAATTCTAGTTTTCAGGAAGTTTTTTCTTCCTTAATATTTTGTATTTATTCTTCCAATTTGTTCATTTTGGTTAATTTTCTTTTCATAATTTTCTTGAATTGCTTTTATTTTTTATTTTTTCCTAATTTTTCCTCAGTCTTTCTTATTTGATTTTTTGAATTTCTTCTTAAGTTCTTCCAAGAAATCTTTTTGGGTGTGAGACCATTTGATGTTACTCTTTGGGGGTAACTCACTGTGTTCCTCTGAATATAAATCCAGATCTTCTTTTACAACAAAGTACCTATCTATGGGGAGGGTTTTTTTTTTCTTTTCTTACTCATTTTATTTTTATTTTATTTTTAACAGCTTATTATAATAATCAAATTTAAATTCCAAGTTGTAAGTAATGTTACCCTTGACCTCAGGTCCTCCTTACTGTTATTTTCTGAATTGTGTTCAGGGGATCAACCTCAGTACTCTTCTCCTCCCCTACCTCACAATCAGGGCCCCTAGCCACTCTGTCCTGAAAATGTTCTTACTTCCTGTAGGTACTGCACTCACTCCTCCCTGCTCATAGCCATAGTGGGGGATCACTTCTGATCAGGATTGCTAGCCTGTGATTGAGGAAGCATTGGGGGGGAAGGGGGATTGGAAAGGTCTTTCAAGCATTCCCCACTAAGATGTTTGCTGTCCCTTAGAAGATGAAACTTTGTGAGGTGAAAGTTCATGAGGTGAAATTTCTTGAGACCTAGTCTGGCTCCGAATGGAGCTGCCCTCAGGGCCTACTGCTTGTTAACTCAGTGGAGTTGGCCTGGGGGTCTTGGAGGTGTCTACATTTCACTCAGGTCAAAACCTAGTCCCTGTAGGTCATGTCTTTCCTGAGATACTGTCATGTTGTCTTAGGAGTACAACTGCTTTACTCTTCTATTTTTGTTGCTCTATACTCATTTTGTGGTGATATATATTTTTTTGTCTATGGAGGAAATCTGGAGATCCTGGAAATTTCTGGCTTATTCCATCATCTTCCCAGAATGCCCCCCCCCCCCCAAATCCGGGATTTTTCTTAAACCTTTAGCTATGAGTTTTTTTTTCCCCCTAGATCAAATGAACACCCAATCCAGAACATTAATTTGGAGCCTTTCATTTTCCCTCTTGACCAATATCTTATTTTTACTGGGTAAGGATTCATTCACTTCATGTAATCTAGAAACTCTGATATGGTGTACTCTCATATGAACAAAATTAACTTGTTAAAAAAATTTCAAGGGGCAGCCAGGTGGCTCAGCAAGTAAGAGCACCAGCCCCAGTATCAGGATAACCTAGGATCGAATCCAGGCTCAGATACTTAGCATCACACCCAGAAATAACTGGCTGTATAACCTTGAGCAAGTTATTTAGCCCTGATTGCTTTAAAAAACTGCAATTTTAATGTCAAGAATCTACAAGGAAGGGGCAGCAAGGTGGTGCAGTGAATAGAGTACCAGCCCTGGAGTCAGGAGGACCTGAGTTCAAATACAGACTCAGACACTTGAGACATTTACTAGTTGTGTGACCTTGGGCAAGTCACTTAACCCCAGTTGCCCTGCCTTCTCCTCTCCAAAAAAAAAGAATCTCCAAGGAATAAAGAGAAATTCTTTATGACACTTGCTCAATTGTATCCCCAGTAGTTAGCACAGTACCTGGCACGTAGGCACTTTTAAAAAAATATTGTATTTATTTATTATTATTATATTTATTCATTTACTGAGTTAATATAAGAAAAGTGATTTGCAAACCTTAAAGCACGAGATAAGTGCTAGCTATTAATATTAATAATAATATTACCCATGGAAAACTGCAAGTAGGCTAATTTGGCTGGAGTGGAAAATGTGTAAAAAGGAAAAATGTTTATGTAGTCTAAAAAGATACTGGAGCCAGATTTAGAAGGCTTTTAAATGCCCAAGTTGTTTCTATTTTATTTTAAATGCATGGGGAGTTGTTGAAGTTCCTTGGGCAAGAAAATGACTTGGTCAGACCTCATCTTTATGAATATTTGGTAGCTCTACATAGGGTAGATTGGAAAAGGGAGAGATCAGTGCTGGGAGTAAGGATGCAAGGAGATGAAAAATTTCAATAACATAGGCAAAAGATGATGCCCTAGAAGAGAATGAAGAGTGGGTAAATTTATATATATGTTATATATATATATACACACAAACACACATACATGTATACATATACATATATGTGTGTATGTGTATGTATGTAGATGATTAACAAAAATCTGGTAAGTGGAATATAGGACAGAAATGAGAGTGAAGTTATAAACCTGGGAGGATGAGAGAATGGTGGTGTTCTTAATGGAAAAAAGGCAGTTTAGAAGAAGGAAAGACAGGAAGAAAGATAATGAGTCCTGTTTTAGCAATGTTGATACAAAGTTTGAGTTTGAAGCCAATGGAACATCTACAAGAAGATGTCCAGAAAGTAGAAAGAAATGTAGGTGTGAAGATCAAGAAAAAGTGAAGGACTAAAGGTACAGATTTGTGACTTATCTACATAAAGATGAGAACTGACACCATGAGAACATAAGGACTTTTAAAACTACCAATTTAGGATAATTTTATTCCAAATCATTGTATACAAAAACTCAAATATTCTTTTAAAATAGCATATATGATTTGAACATGATTGTTTCTAATATTTCATTTTAATCTTCCAAACTAATCATTTTGATGGCATTTTAAAGATTTGATTTCAATATTGAAGATCATTAAATTCCTTCCTCAAAATTTCATGGGATCAAAGGCCTTTAAACAGGACTTAAAAATCATCTCATCTCACCCTTTCCTTTCACAGATGACAGACCTAATTAAGGCCTAAGGAGATGATGTGACTTGTACAAAGTCACAAGGTATTTTTTTTTCTCTCTCTCCCAGCTCTCTCTCATTCTGACTTCCTGCTCTATTTTTCCTATTCCACCTGTTCATCAAGCTCTTCCCACCATGGGCTCCTATTAAGGGACAGGGAAGATCTTTAAGCTCTCTTAACATTTATAAGCCTTTATCACAACACTTGCTGGGAAAATTGTTTCCCAGATTTCTGTTTTCCTTCTAATCTTGGTTGCATTGGTTTTGTTTGTATTAAAAAACTTTTTAATTTAATGTAATCAGAATTATACATTTTGCATTTCATGATGTTCTATCTCTTGTTTGGTCCTAAATTTTTCCCCTTTCCATAGATCTGACAAGTTAACTATTCCTTGCTCTCCTAATTTGCTTGTGGTGTCACCCTTTATGTCTAAATGATGTATTCGTTTTGACCTTATCTTAGTATACGGTGTAAAGTGTGAGCCTATGCATAGTTCATACCATACTATTTTCCCATTTTCTCAGCAGTTTTTATTAAATAGTGAGTTCTTATCCCAGAAACTGGAGTCTTTGGGTTTATCAAATAGTAGATTACTATAGTCATTGATTACTGTGTCTTGTGTACCTAAATTTTCCCACTGATTCACCACTTTATTTCTTAACCAATACCAAATAATTTTGATGATTGCTGCTTTATAATATAGTTTTAGATCTGGTACATCTAGGCCACTTTCCTTTGCTTTTTTCCCATTAATTCCCTTGATATTCTTGAAAGCCACTGATTTATTAAGTAGCATATTTAGGATTTAAACCTAAGTTCTGATTTCAAAGCCAGTGTTCTCCCCTTCCTCAACCACTACTTTACATTCCTTTTTCTACTATCTTAATTACTAAGGAGAAAAATCAATTAGTGAAAAAACTGTGAAGTTTCACCTCACACCCAGAAAACTGATAATGATGACAAAATATTGAAAGAGTGTTGGAGGAACTAATGAAAGACAGGCACAATAGTGTGCAGTTGGTGAAATTGTAAATTAGTTCAATCATTTTGGAAAACACTTTAGAATGATGCTTTTAAAAAGCAACTAAAATTCTCTACCCTTTGATACAAAATTGTTGTATCAAATCATTGCTAAACATGAACCCAAAGGGGGCCCAAGACTAAAAGGTCCCATATATACCAAAATATTAGCAATGGAATTCTTTGCAGAAGAAAAGATTGGGAAAATGGGTGCCTACCAAATAGGTAAAAATCTTTTGATAGAAATATAATGGAATATTTTGGGGCCATATTTAAAAAAGCATGAAAAATAAAGAGAAATGTGGGAATATATATATATATGAACCAAAAACAGAGAAGAGTCAGCAAAAGCAGGAAAACTATATATATATATATATATATATATATATATATATATATATATATAATTACAACAACTTAAACAGAAGAAATCAAACAAAGCAACTGAATACTGTAATTATAATAATCAAACATCACTCCAGAGAAGAGTTGAGCAAATACACCTCCCCCATTCATTGGAGGGGCAAGGCACTAAAGATGTGGAATATTGCTTATATTTTAGAAAGCATTGATGTCTTGGTTGGTTTTGCTGAACTGTCTTTGTTTTTTGTTTTTAAATTGTTGATATGAGAGAAGGTTCATAGTGAGGAGAGGGATATATTCAGAAAAAAAGGACAGAAAAACAAAAGATCAATGAAATTAACAAATCAGTTTGTGGTGGGTCATGTCTCAGAATCCATTGCTAACTTTTATTTGTATGGATTATTTGACATGGAGCATTTGTAGTCCCAGTCTGAAATGGGCAGAAAGATGATGATCATGCATATTCTTGAAAGGAGAATGGATTCTCTGTGTTTCTTATTTTCTAAGTCTAGAGTGATCTTTGTAGAGGGTTTTTGTGAACCATTCATAAGTTTTTCACAGTCTTGATAATATCTACATTCCCTTTAATAAATTAATATTTAGAAAATCCTTTGCATACATCTTATTTGTTCTTCACAATAATGCTACGAGATAGGTGTTATTATTTCTCTTTTACTGTTAATGTTGTTTAGTCATTCCGGTTGTATCCAATTCTTCATGGCTCCATTTGGGACTTTCTTGGCAAAGACTCTGGAGTGGTTTGCCATTTCCTTCTCCAGCTCATTTTACAGGTGTAGAAACTGAGACAAATGGGGCTAAGTGACTTGCGCAGGGTCACACAGCTAGTGAGTATCTGAGGCCAGATTTGAACTCAAAATGATGAGTCTTCCTGACACCAGGCTTGGTGCTCTATCCATCCTGCCCTCTTTTACAGATGAGGAAACTGATTCTTAGAAAGGCTTCATGACCAGGATCACACACCTTATAAGTGTTTCAGGTAGCATATCAAACAATTTTTTTCTTATCTTCAGGTCTAACCATACTATCTCTAATTAGAAAGGGTTCAATATCCTCATTAGATGAGGAAATTGTGACCAGAGAAAGTAAGGAACTTAAATCATTTTAGTGGATAGAAAATCTGGGAATAGTACCTAGATCTCCCAACTCCTAGGTGAGTCCCTACAAAGCAAAAATTCTCTCTTCTCCTGGGATTTTAAGACAAGATTTATGAGCAGGGTGCTGAAATAATAGGAAGATTGCACAATCGATACTTGACATGTCTTTGGATGATGAAAGAGCATTCTCCTTATCTCCAGCTTTTACTCCTACAATCAAAAGCTCTACATGTAATAATAGATAAAAATAAATCAACCTTTTACTTAATAGAAGAGTGTGAGGTTGATTAAAATATATTTTCCCTCAAAAAGAAACCTCTCTGGAGGTGTTTTGCATTTACATCAGCAATTGGACTATTAATTCTTTTGTTCTGAGATTTTCTACCACTCAGAATATTAAAGTCAGTCTTTCACCTTCTTAAGAAGTAAAATGTAGCTTTGGTTAAAGTTTCTAAAAAGGATTATCCCCAGGCTTAAGCTGTGAAAATTTGAGAGGTACTGGTAAAAATTTGGAAGAAACAAAAACATTCACAAACCTGTAGTACTTTGAGATCTTTTTACAATTCTGGATGAAAGAAAAGAGATGTTTGGCAAATTTCCATTAAAATACTCATTTTCCCTTTTAGTTTTTTAGAAATAAAAATTTGAAATGTTTTTACCTTTATGCTATAGTGTGAAGGAAACCAAGATTACATTTTATGACACACACCTCCTACCCTCCTTCCCTCAACAGCAATGACGGGGAAAAAAACCCAAGTACTGTATTTTCAGGTCTACAGATGGTAAAGCGCAAAATATTAGCCAAGACCTTCAGAATGTAACACATTCTACCCACAAGGCTTGTGGGTTGAGATGGAATCAGGTCTTCACAAAAGCTTCAGAGTTTAGAGTAAAAAGCTAAAACCATAAACCTTGAAAGTCCTATTTAGCTATTCACAGATACTGAAGCCCCAGTTTTGTAGAGTTGAAGGCAAAGAGCTCTGCCACCTACATAACCCCCTCATTTCTTGGCCTAGTTAGAAACTACAAGCCCTGAGAGGGTTTTAGATTCTGGACTCACTTTGTAGAGAATACTCTCTAACTACAACAGTGGCAATTTTACTATTACTAAGGTTGAGTAGAGAATATAGGTATTAAAGTTACATGATGTAAAATTGGCCCCAATAGCTGTTATATTAAAAAAAAAAAAAGACATTCCCCCTTTACCTCTCTTCCTGGACCCTATAGTGAGGCTTACACCCAGTCCAGATAGCAACAGCATATAGGAAGTGAGGGTCTCACTAGGTCAGAGGAGGAAGGCTACCACTACCCACCCCAACCCTGCTTTTATTCCCCAATACTAAATGTCATGTCACCTGTGGTTTGCTGAAGCAATTCTCAAAACATGGTTTATACTATAGACCCAAATGGGGGCATGACCCACAGTTTAAGAAGTGCTGAAGGGGTCACAAGTGGAAAAAGTTGAAGAAGCTCTGGCCTACAGGACTTGGAGATTGTATCTCTTGACTTTCTTTCCTGTTTTACAAACATTTTCCTGGTCTTACTGCTTCCACCACTGTTGAGGCATTGCTTCATTCTAGACATATTCAATAGAGATGGGAATGAGAGCATTCATGTATGCAGGGATCAAATTATTTTAAGAAAAAAACAATTAGGGGAGACAGAGCCAAGAGAGCAGATAGCCACCTAGCTGAACTTTCCCCAACGTTCCCCTCCAAACAACTTTAAAATAACTCTTCAGATAAGATTTTGGAGCAGCAGAACCAATCAAGGGCTTGAGTGGGACACTTTTCCAGCCTAAGAAAATCTCGGAGGTTGGCAGAAGTCTTTGATAGCCAGATGGGAGATGGCCTGTCAGCCGCACCAGATGTGGGACTGGAGGTAGCTACGGTAGTAGAGGCATTGTGAAAACAGAGCTTTCATGGCTCCCAGGCCAGAGAGAGTAAGAGCTTTGGATGGATGGACAGACAGATTGTAGGGAACCCTTTGCTGCTAGCACTGATTGGCAACTTTATTGTCCAGCAGTTCCATAAGATAACTTAAGTGAGTAGGGTTCTTGGCCTCAGTTCCAAGACAAAGATGAACACTAATGCTCATGGCTGCAGGATAACGTGGTAAAACCAAAGAGCAGACCTCTGCGTGAATCATACCACCTTGGAAGCAATGAAAACTGGCAAACCTCTAGGACTGGTTCTGAAAACAGAAGCACAAAAAACCTGAAAGTTGGGACAGCACTTCCCCAAAGCCAGATAAGCAGAGGAACAAAAGTTCACTGAAGAAAAGAACTCCTTAAAAAACAGAATTGGCTAAATAGCTAAATTCTCTAAATGAAGAGAAGGAGGAGGAGGAGGAGGCATGTAAAAGCTCAATAAAGGAAGTGGATGAATTGCACTCTCAGTGCCTAGTTTTCTCATATGTAAAATAAGAGTTGTGCTAGGTGACCTCTGAGTTACCTTGACACTCTAAAACAATGATCCTGTGAATGAGAGAGGCAGTATAGTAGAAAGGATGCTGGGTTTACAGTAGATGACCTGAGCTGGAAGCTCTTCTTTGGAACCTGCTCCTTAGCTAACTTTAAACAATTCATTTTATTTCTCTGAGAGGTGGACTACATTGTTCCTGAGGTCCCTTACAGCTATAAATGCTGTGATTCAACATGTATTGTTAATTGAATTACACAGTACCTAGCACATGGTAAGTGTTTAATAAATACATGTATGTATGTATATGCATATATTTAAAATAAATATATTATTAAATTATATATAATTATATATCACATAAATATATTATATAAAACAAACAAAACAATATATTAATAACATATGGCATAATAATTTGATTACATAGAATATACTGTAAAATATAATATAGACATTATGTTATTAAAATAATGTATTGTCATATATTGTATAACATAAATACTTGTATGTTATATAATATATGTATAGTTTGCATGTATAGTATATTATATAAACATATATAGTACATATATGTCATATATTGTATACATATATAGAGTATACATATATACACAATTTCTGTTAATGAAATAAGAAAAATAGATATTTGAAAAATGCTTTTGAACTGTTCTACATATTGTTTTAAAAACTTTTGCATTTATTAAGATTTCTGTTTGGTCTCATCCAAAATCAAAACTATAACTTTAGTCATAGAAGGAAGACATATTTGGTTAATGTGGATCCATAAACTTTGGCTTCTATTTGTCTCTTCTTTGTCAGGGACTTTTAAAACTAAGACTATAATGAATCACTTTATCTTTTTTTTCAATGATGGGATTAAGTTGAATAAATCTCAGCTTCAGATGTGTACCAACATGAGCAGAAGGTAACTAGAGATATACACATGTTCTGTGCTTGCTGGCAAAATTAAGCCTTACCCCTTTAGGGATGTATTTAGAATTTCCACTGGATATTTTTAAATTGAAGCTTCATCATACAGATTGTAAACCTGGTGAACTAGTCTTTTCAAAGGAGATTAGCACTAACCAAATCCTATTAGAAGATGAAATGTTTAACTCAGAGTATTTTATCTTTTAATAGATAGCAGAGTGGGGATGTATGGAAGTTTGGGGAGATCACAGAATTTATGGACAATCTGAAATTGACTGCAAGAAAATTTTCTCCTTCTTCACTGAACTCAATCTATGTCTTTTTCTCAATATCCCCTTCCCTACTCCACATCCATCGCTATCTCTTGTACCAGGCTGCTCTGCAAACAGAAGGGAAGGAATAGTCATCATCTTACTACATATCAAAGAGTAATCATTATACCATTCAAACACAGGGTACTGATTCACAGATGTAGCAGTCACTTTAGGAAGCTCAGACTAATTAAATTTATTTATCATTTTGTTATTTAAATTAATTAGATTTAATTAGCTCTCCTACATATAAAGCAACATGAATGAACTGTGACTATCATTTACAGAATGGTAATACATCTCTCCTTACTAAGAATAGAAAATATTTACATTGTTATTTGGATTTACAAAGTGTTTTGCATACTTTGTCATGTTTGAATCTTCACAATAAAACCCTGTGTAATTATTGCCTATTTTACAAATAAAGACATCCAGACTCAGAAAAGTTAAGTTACTTGCCAAAGCTCACAATCTAATTTGACTCAGAGGTAGGTCAAACCTAGGCCTCCCTAAAGCTCTGAGCATTAAACTCAGGCCTGTCTCTAAAACCAGCACATTTTCTATTGCTTCACACTGCTCTCCAATGACACCTTAAGATGAAGTCAATTCAATTGCTGGAAATCTTAACTGTTTTCCCATCTTACACATTTGGGAAATATGGGTCCAAATAAGGTATTTGGGACTACCTCTGAAACTTCTTACTGTGTCTGAAGTGTCAAGTAACTTAAAAAAAAAAAACAATGAGCCAGTGTTTGAACTTTTGAGTAGGAAGAAAGCTGCTATTCTGACAAAATATAAAGATAAAAGGGAAAGTCAGTGAAATTTACTTTAAATAAAATTTGGCACAGCAGAGAAATGTTGCTAAAAAGAGGGTAGGATTTCACACATAGAGTATAAATCCTCTAACAAAAATACCATTACAATGAAAATCATAATAAAATAATGAAAATTCTTTTTCTCCTCAGGGAAATTTTAAGATCTTTGCATTAAATTTGGAATATATTCTCTGGTCAGATCATCTCTGGAATATGTTGTTCACTTCTGGGGGTCATATTTCAGGCATGAGATTGATGAGAATAAAAGTAGCCAGAGAAGGGTAAACAGGATGGTAAAGTGTCTTCACAGCTAGACCACAGTTAAAGAGTAGCTGAAGGAACCATGGATGTTTATATTAGAGAGTTTTTTTCAGATAGATGGCCACCTACCAATTTCTCCCTCATTTTATAGTTTGAAAGTATAAGATGGGGGAGAAATTTGAATGAATAAATAAAAAGGCATTCATTAAGCACTTAATTTAGGAAGTAGAATGCTAAGCACTAAGATGAGCACTGGGGATAAAAATGCAAAAGCAAACGAAGGGCTCTCAAGGAGCCCACGTTGTAATGGGGGAAACAACACACAGGAGGGAATGGGGTACAAATGATTTTGTCTGGAAGGTTACAGGTACAGGGAGTGGGACTCCAGGGGAGTAGTCACACAGAGAGAGAATGGCAGAATTGATGTGTTCATGGCTCATTTTTTCCATATCATGAATTGGGGGGGAGGGGGGAGGCAGGGTTAAGTGTGTATAAAGGAGGCAAGATGTTTTCTAAGACATTTGTGAAGAAAATGGCTTGAAGAAAGGAAAGAAGTAAAGCATTGCTGGGTCTATTCTAAAATAGTTTTATAGGAATGGCAGTCACCAATCAGGGTAACAGGCCAGTTACCTGGCAGTTCCTCTAGGGTCTTATTTCTGGTGTGTGTGGCAAGGTGATTGGCCAGAAGGTAACCTAAAAGGGGAGAGAGAAATGAAAGCAAGACTAGATAGAGCAGTGCCTGTAAAATAATTGGGGAGATTTGAGGTGCTGCAAGTGCAGTTTGAATCAGGAGGGCAAAATGGTGGGCCACAAAAAAAGGAATGTTGTCTCAGTCCACGTTAGTAGCCTGCCTGGAATGAGACTGGCATCAGTTTTCTACACTTTGTCCTGATCAGACCATATCTGCTATATTTCATTCAAGTCTGGAAATCATATTTTTGTTAAGAACCTGGTAGAATTTAGAATATCCAAAAGAAAAATAAATTTGTCACAACAATCACCAGAATCTGATACGATTTCCTGAAAGTTACATTTAGAATTAGTATTTATTTACTTAAATGAGGTCATAGTGAAGGGAGTAGCAACCTGTTCTTTATAAAGACCTGCATTCAAGTCCCAACTCTGATGCATTCTGACTGTGACCCTTAACCTTCTATCTACACTTAAACTACTATTTACATTCTATCCATCTATTGCTTGCTAGATATCTCACATTTTAACAAATTATGGACTAAATCAGGGGTGGGGAACCTGTGGTCTCTAGCCCACATATGGCCTGGGTTTAGTCAAAGGGTCATACTTTAGGACTTAGAGGGCCGCATGTGGCCTCAAGGCCACAGGTTCTCTACCCCTGGTCTAAATTCAACAGTCTCATGAGATTTCAGATAGATTGATAGATGATAGATAATCTATATAGATATAGAATAGATATACCTATATACAGATAGATATGTGTACTTATATGTGTATGTATATATACACGTGCACACAAATAGACCTACCTGCATAGATACATCTATATGGATATCTATCTTGCCTATTGTCATGTAGTCAGATGTGATAATACCAAAAATTTGAGACACAGATTTTCTGGATAATTAATCATTTTATTGATCATGCTAGCAGACAATTAACAAAGTTAGAGATACTCTCAAATATCAAAAACACTTCATGGAACACAGTCAATGTTTATATGCCCTTAGAAGAGTGGGTGTTTGAGACAGTGGCATAGCATAATGAGAAGAATGAATATTATAGAGAGGTGGACCTATTCTAATGATGGGGCTAGGGAAACATGACTCTGATCACTCTCCCAGAGCACCCCCACCCAGCTTCAAGCAACCTAGACAAAGGATTTTCTCCTGTGCCCAAACTTGCCTGTGTTGAACACAATGGGCTGGAATTCACCTTAGATTAAATTCTTTGCAAGTTTTTCTATTTGGGTAGGGCATCAACTCCCATCCAGTTTCGAAAAGCTTGTACCCTGGATTTGGGCAATCTCATCCATCAGCAATGTCCTTCAGATGCCGGCTTGGCCTCATAGAGAATTACTATCCAGGGAGGAAGAAAAACCTGTATCTCCCCAATACTTGGTTATTTAATAATCACTTTTCTCACAGAATGTGTCAGAGTCGCAGCTTGAATGTGTCTACTTGTTTATAAAGAATAACTTGGTACTCACTGTATTATGATGACAGAGAGATGATAGATACCTACCTATCTGTATTGATAAAGATAACTAAGTATATAGATATCTATATTGATACAAATAATCTATCTCTATATCTGAGATCACGAGACCCTATGTATATATGAATTGCATGAGACCCTATTGAATTTAAACAATTTTCTATGATTCTTATCTATATAGATATAGATTAGATATAGATAAAAGTGCTAGCTTGTTCCCTCGCTCCAATGCATCAAGAGGGTGTTGCAGTGCATACAAGAATGGTGCACTTTCCCCTGGGGAGTAAAATTTGGGGGGGCATGTAGTGGTCACAAAGAGTCAGACATGACTGAAATGACTGAACGAGAACTAGATGGTGCGGTGTATAGAGTGCTGGGCTGAAGTTATAAAGACTTGAATTCAAATTTGACCTCAGCTGCTTACTGTGACCCTAGAAAACTCACTTAACCACTGTTTGCCCTCAGTTTCCTCATCTGTAAAATGGGTATAATAACAGGATCTACTTTGCAGCTTGTTGTGAGGATCAAATAGGATATTTGTAAAGCACTTAGTAGAGTGTCTGGCACAGTGTAAGCACCATATATGTGTACCATTATTATTATTACTTAGATATGGATGTTCATAGTTATTTGTATTTGAATATAAACTTGAGAATTTTTTTGTCTTTATATCCCCAGGACTTAGTACATTACCTTGCACTTAGTAAGTACTTAATAAAGATCCTTATTAACTGATTGATTGACAACCTCTCAGTGCTCCAGCCAATATCAAAACAATAAATCACCTAGCAGCTGTACACCTGCATTGGGAAAGAGGGTTGTTGGGTTTTTTCCCACCACTATTTCCATACAGCAATAAAATTGTAGGTTGGGCAAAGGTGGGGAATGTGTGTGTATACATGTATGTATGTACACATATGTATACATATAAATTTTATAAACCTTTTTTGTTTAACCTGTTATAGGCTTCCTCTCCCTTTTTGCTCCCCTTCAGCTCCTGTTGGCCTGTGACCCCATTATCTTTTCTCGAGCACACAAAGGCTCACTGCAGAGGAAACTTAAGCTGGAATGTGGGCATTTTTGCCACTTATCTGTCCACTAAAAAGAACTGGGTTCCAAGACACTACAGATCTTTCCCCCTCATTGATCAGAATTACAAAAGTATTTTTAAGGACGGAGTATATAAAAAGTAATACTATATATTTTTTCTCATCTATGTAAAGTTTTTGGAATTAGGCATTTAAGGAGATAGAACCTAATAAATAGTCCTTATGTTTTAATTGAAAAAAGATTTTGTCCTTCAGTGCATTTTCTCTCAATTCACCCTATATGCAGCACCTGTTTCCACTTATAGATGAAACATTCAGTTTAAAAACATGAAAATTTTCCAACCCTTGCAATTTTAAAGAACAAAAGTAATGGTAAGTCTCTGTTCCTCCAGCTGAACCAGAGTATAACTTGTCATGTTTCTGTTGGCTTAACAGCTGCCACTTTTAAAATGTGCAATGCCACCTCAGATGTGTATAGTCTGATGAAAATCCTTCACTATTACTGCTGGGATCACAACATTTCAGTTTGCTCTACCTAAAAGCATTTGTTTTGTTTTTCAATTATTTCTTTCCATTCTCCCTTGAGCCCAGTCTCTGTGCTAAGCTGTGAACTTGCTGCAGATGTCACTGTAAACTGTCCCTTTACACAGTAGGCACCAGGACAATAACATCCATTCTGCTGAGCTTAATGACTCTTTCCCTAAAAGGGGGGACGGGAGGGGCGTGCTGTTCAGGAAGTTAATGGAGGAAGTGGAATCAGGAATGAAGTCATGATCTCCTAGAATATTATGGAGAAAAATAGACCCAATTTTATTCCATTATTAGGAAAAAACTTTTATTTTGTCTGTGACATTTTCCTCAACAAAATGTAGGCAAACTGAAAAATAAAAAGGATTTAAAATCAAAGCATGCTTTACTTCATGAAATAAGGAATCTAACTTTAACATGCTCAGGATTTTCATTTTTTTAAAAATGTTTTTAAAAAGAAGAATTAGCCTATTCCACTATGTCTGATATAAAAACTTGCCACTGTCTCTTCTGTCTGTGTCCATCGAGAAATAGATGCAATATATGAAATGTCATGATATCTTACTTAATTTAAGTCATAATTTGCTAAGGAACACGATATCTAACAAACAGGTCCATACCACAACACCGTACCCAGTGAAACAGAACTACATACAGGAACTCAATCAATAAAGCAATCACATTTACTATGGTGGGCCCTGGAGATACAAAGACAAAATATTTCCTACCTAATTACAAGCAGAGCAAGCCTATAATTATTGTAGTGCTCATCCAATATCCAACACCAGAGTTTTAGAGTTTCAAAATTCCATTGTCAATGAAAGCACTCAGGTTCCTGAAGGAAAACTATCATGGAACTATTAACAGTCAAGAAGGGTATCATGAATGATACATTGCAGAGATGTCAAATATGCCACTGGAAGGTGCCTCCAAACAAAATAAAATGTAGTTGGGAAATATTTTTAAATGAAAAAAGAATATAATAAAATATAGAAAATGTCATTTTTTAAAACTAAAGCAATATGCCACCCTCGGGGATCCTGATATGCAAATTGATGCCTCCCATGTCTATTTGAATTTGACCCTGCTGGTATCATGGACACAGAGTGAGGTTTGGGGTCAGCCCAGATGTAGGTTCACCTATTTCTGATAGTTAGGGATGCCTTGGGGAAGTCATTCAAACCCTCTGTGAGGGGAAACTTCCTAAAACTTCCATTCTAATTCTAGATAGGCTGATTAAAGCCACCTGGATGAAGATTAAAGAGGAAGAAGCCAGTCTCAACTGGTGAAGTTCTGACTTATTTAAGTCTGGCTTATTTTTTTTTTTAAAGAAATAGAAGTAACTTAAACACTGTTTCCAAAATTAATCTTCGCTTTCTATAAAGTAGTCTTTGCTGATGAAAGAAAAATTTTAGCTTAGTCTCTGACTAAAAGCCTTCAGGAACTCAGAATTAAGGATCTGGGGCTTTTGCATGCTTTCACTAAAGCAAATGACTTCCTGTCCAAAAGGGCTATTTGACCAGATCAATAACATCATTCATACACATATCTCAGGGGCATAGGTAAATGTGGTTCTGATTTCCCCCCTTGTTTTCTGAGAGACACCCTGGAGGAGACCTCATTTTTAATATTGATTTGAGTTGAAGATGATCAGAGAAAAAGTTCTACTTTTCAGGACAATTAACTACTGCTGAGTAACTGAAAATATCCCCAAAACAGAACAACTTCATACTTTCCTCTGTTTATAGAGGGTAGTCACAAGATCCTCTTAGTCACAGACACAAGCAGTGAATTCATCCCCTCCACAGTAAAGTTCTGACATCAGCTAGACTCATTCTATAGTTTGTGAACAAATTTTCTCATTTCTATTCCTTTATCACCTATTCAACAGCTTATTAAACTTTCTTAGACTCCTAATCTCTGTCCTAGGGGGGAAAGCACCCTACCTACCTTAGAATGACCGAACAACTGACCATCTTTTTTCTTTAAATATCCAACCCTCCATCTCCCCCCTCCCCAGGATTGGCCAAAGGTTTTCCTACTTCACTGAGTTATTTTCCATGATGTCAGACCTCTAACTCTCCTTATGATCCATGACTTAGTTGAAATAAATTCTGAGCATTTTCTGATGTTTTTCAGGGAACTCATCTCACCTCTGATCCCTACCAAGGGACATTACAAATGCAATTTCCCCAGCAATGACATTGAATTAGCATTCAAGAAGAACCAAAGCTCTTATCTGTCCCCACAAGAGACTACAAATGGTCCAAATCATTCAGTAAGTCAGCATTCATTTACTGTGTTATTAAGTCTAATGTAGAAGAGTTTTGATGGAACTAAAGACTAATTCTAAGAGGTGGATATAAGAATGAATGTATATAGGCATGAGGGACAGGCAATACAAAGACACCAAGACAGAAGGTGAAGTATTGTGGATGATTAATGGCAGGAAGGTCAATTTGACTTAACAATGGAATGAATGTCTGTTCTTTTCACTTTATGTTTTTATATTACTGGGTCCTCTAAACCTTAGTCAAAGAGCCCAGTACATAAGCACTAACAGTTTTCATACATACTGTGGAATGCATAATGAATTTCCAGAGAATTCTTCCTGGAACTTAGCAATCACATCTACTATTTGTTTGAATTAATATACATTAACAGTACTAATAATTATAGTTATTGAATGTTCTATGAAAACCTAGAGAAGATTCTAAATACTTTGAAACTGAGTCTCACCACTTTCAATGATAGATCTATCAACCATTTTTCTGCTACCTACACCCAGGGTTATTGTGGTCTGTGTGACACTACTAGGAATGCTTTCTATAGATAAAACGTACATCGAGTTTTGAAATTATAGGATCTTACCAAGGACAGCATACAGTGGGAAGGATGCCAGTTATTTTGAAATTGTGTCCTCATTTGGAGGGACAGCTAGGGGGTGCAGTGGATAGAGGCCAAGCCTGGCTTCAGGAAGACCTGAGTTCAAATTCAGCCTCAGATACTTAGTTGTATGATCCTGGGCAAATCACTTAACTCTGATTGCCCCGGTTTCTTCAGCTGGAAAATGAGCTGGAAAAGGGAATGACAAACCACTCCGGTATCTTTGCTGAGAAAACCCCAAATATGGTCACAAAAAGTTGGACACAACCAAAAAATGACTGAACAAGAAACCAATTTGGAAGTCTCAGAACCTGTGAGGCCAAAAGCCATCTGATATGCTTTGGTGGGGATTCAGTGTTCACAAAAGTTTAAATTTACTAAATACAAACCTATGTAACTATTGCATGTAGAATACTAATAAGAAAGACCTGAGTGACAAAGGGGTAAGGTATGTGTTAATATTTAATTGAAAGAACATTAGACTTGGAGTCCTAGGTTTAGGTCCTCCTAGATGGTCTGTGATTTAGGAAGGCCTGTGTTCAAATATGACCTATGCTACTTAATAGATGTGTGACCCTGGACAAGTCACTTCCGTTTGATGGGAATAATAATAGTAACTACCTTCCTGAGTTGCTGTGACAATAAAAGGACATACAATTTGTACAGGATTTAGCACAGTGCCTGACACATAGTAGGGGCTCCACAAATACTAGGTTCCTTCTGTAGGCCTCAGTTTACTAAGCTATAAAAGGAAGTAGCTAGATTACAGCATCTCTACAGGGTGTCCTTAAAGTCTGTACACATAGGAAATCTCATTAACTATGCATATTTTCAAGAAATAAATGAAAGAAATTTTCAACATTTTATTTAATTAGCATAAATAACATTTCATATAAAGATGTAGAAGACACATAGGAAATCTCATTAATTAATTTAATTTAATTAATCTCAATAATATGGAAAATAGTCCCCAATAGCTAATGAAAACTTTTATTCCATATGAATTGTCATGGCTAAAATTTATGCTAATTTAGTTAATGGGATTCCCTATGTGTCCCGACTTTAGGAACACCCTGTATTGTCCCCTACACTTCTTTTATGGTTAAGGTTTAAGAAATCCTTGCATATGTAAGCCAGGGTTTTGGAATACATTCCTGTTAATCAGTGTCAATGATGGCTTAATTGCTTATTGCTCACCAAGTAGAAAAGCCAGATGTTCTGATTTTTAAGGACATTCCACCCACCTACCAAATCTCTAAGAGCTAGCTTTAATTATCTTTATGGGGCTCTTTGTTTCTTTGCCAGTAGCTGGGGAAAAAGAAATCACAAAGCTGGTCCTGGAGTATCATGTAAGCAAAGCAGAGAATCTGCAGTGCTTATCTGATCAGCAGTCTGTTTCTGAAGCAACAATGTGGAGAGAGGCCATGGACATCTTTAGATAACAGCTTTGTCTTTGGTATTCAAAACAAACAACCAAACACAAAACACAGTGGCACCCTAAAGATTTTACTGCAGGTCCCCTTCCACTACAGCATTAAGAAAATAGCTAAACAAACACGTTTTAATAGATTTGAAGTGTAATAATAGGACAAGTTCATGACAGCTGAAAACACCTGAAGCTGACTCCTCCATTTTTCCCCAAGGCTTTTTGGTAATGACCTCTTCCTTTAATATATTCCCAGGGTTTTTGCAAAGCCTTGCCAAATATCATCCTACCATTCTGAAGTAACTTTTTTCGTTTTTTCAAAATCAGGTCAAAGTTTACCCATCCCCAGCCCTCTGGTTCTTCATTGTATCTCAAAGTTCAGTGACAAAGGTATGAGCAGCAAAAGTTGTTTAAGCACCCTGGAATGGAGGCCTTGAGACCAGGTGACTTGAATACTGAGGGAAGGTAGGTGCTTCTTACCATCTCTTCAGCCTGAAATTCAGTTCACTGATCACCCCTTTTACCCTCTTCTCAGAAAGAAAGTCATACTGCACATAAAAGAAGAATTTAGTAATTAGTTGCATTTCTCTTCCCTTTTCTGGATCATCTTCCCATCTACCCCAAGCAGTTTTATTCTATCCTTAGGATTTATCAAGGAGCACTTCTCAAGTCTTCACTCTCCATCACCCCCATGACAACATCAATCCGTTTTTCAGTCTTGTCAATTCTATTTCTATACTCTCTCTTGCATCATTCCCTTTCTCTCCATTCAGGTCTAGGCTCTCATCAGTTCTCATTTGAATTGCTACAGTAGCCCCTAACTGGTCTCACTGCTTCCAGTTTCTCCCTATCTAATCCATTTCCTTCCAAATAAACTTCCTGAAGCACAGGTCTGAGCCTGACACTTCTCAACTCAAAGATACTCAATAACTCACCCATCACAATCTAACTTCCAAACTTAATTCCTATTTTTCTACTTCAAGTACTCTATTTTTTCAAACTTACTGAAATCCTGTTCCCTGAATCCAGCATCCAGTTTCCTCCCTCCATGCCTTTGAAAAGTCTATCTGCATGCCTGAAATGTACTGCCTCCTTACCTTCACCTCCTAGAATTTTTAGATTCTTTCAAGACTCTCTTCAAGTGCCATCCCTTATGAAAAATCTTGTTATTTCTTTCTTTTTCCTCAAATTATGAGAGAAATTATTATTTCTCTCCTATATTAGTAGCCAATTATTGAATTAGGGCTAAGATTTTTTCCCTTCCTTTCCTCATTTAGAAATCAATCTCTATAGATGATCCAAACTTTGAAGGGCAGGGCTGATGATCATATCAAATACTGAGTGAGATGTACCCATCTAGGAAAGTTTAAATCTGATAAAAAGGAAAATAAATTTTAGTTTGGGTAAATGTTTGGATTCTGGCCCATTGTGTTTTAGTCAGACAGGTCTAGGAAGAAGTGGATTCCTCCTTTTGTCTAGATTACCTTACATGGGGTGGTATGGGTATAGATAAATCTCTTTGCCCAAGAATGAGTGATCAGAATCATGTCTCTCAGTTCCTCATTAAAATAAGCCTACCTTTCATGATAATATTCATTCTCTCATTAATTGTTAACCAATCAGAATTGATTTTCACACTCAGGAACACCCACTTTTCCAAGGGCATATATGCATTGAGTGGGTTCCATGAGGAGTCTTTGGCGTTCAAGAGTGCCATTGACCCCTTTTATTAATTATCCAATAGCATAATTAACACAATTATTAATTACCTACAAACTATATCTCTCAAACTTTTTATACCTCAAAACTACCATATGCACGCTGATTTTAGCGTAGCACCTAAAAAAATCATATGTAATAAATGCTTACTGATATATTGATTGAGTTGTATAAATATTATATTTTACAGTAGAATAGATGTTCTTTGAATGCAAGCACCAGGCTTGGAGTCAGGAAGACCTGACTTCAAATTTGGCCTCAGACACTTACTATCTGTTTGACCCTGGGCAAGTCTCTTATTCCTGTTCAGCTCCGTTTCCTCATCTGTAAAGTGAGCTAGAGAAGAAAATGGCAAACCATTCCAGTATTTTGCTGGGATAACCCTAAACGGGGTCATAAAGAGTCAGATATGACTGACATGATTCAATAACAATAATGTTGTTGTGTTTTTGTTCTTTGTATTTGAAGAGGATCATGGCATCAGGGAAATGATGACATGACTTGCAGTTGACTTTGATTTGAGTGAGGAAGGGCTGTGCAAGGTCACCAGCCTCACTTTTACCTCCAGAGCCAACTGGGTCCAGTGACCAGATATTCATCAGGATGACTGGAGATGACCCAATATACAATGGGAGACCCTGGCCCTTTTAGGCTAAGGCCTTTTCATATATTCACTTAGAGGTAACACCCATTCAGTGAACAGATCTCTTTAAGAAGTGAGTCAAGCTGGTGGAATGATTGAATGATCCTGCTGCCCCATCCCAAAATATTTTGGGATAGCAATTGTTGTAATCTTTGTGATTTATCAAAAGCCTTAACTCATCTTGGGTTTTAGCCATATTATGCCATATTTGTGGAATTATACTATCCTTTTATATTCATTATTAGCTCATTGTTCTGTGACTTTGAACAAAGTCATGTCATTCTTTTGGGGCTTTTTCCTCACTGTAAAATGCTGGAGCTACATTTGACGGACTTTATAGTCCCTATCAACTCTCAATCTATGATTCTACAATTTTTCATTTTCATCTCTCATTTATGTTACTTTTGAAGGCACCGGAGTGATTTATTTGGTGGAGTGATGGACTGGGACTCAAGAAGACCTAAGTTTAAAACCTGTCTCAGATATTTACTATTTGTGTGATCCTGAACAAATCATTTGACCTCTTTCTGCTTCAGTTTCCTTATCTGTAAAATAAGTGGGTTGGAATTGATGGTCTCCAAGGCATTTTTGAGTTCTGAATCTTCTTATTTTAAGTTAATTATAATTCTCTCTTGAGAGAATGTGAACTTTGTGAGTGTAGGAACTATTTCATTTTTGCTTTTGTATTCTCATTGCTAGACTCAGTATCTGATCTATAAAAGGAACTTAATGGTTTTTTTTTGATGGATGAATATTTATAAGCAAACCTTGTAACTATATTAGTTTCTTTATATACCTCTGTCTCTTGTTCTTAAAAACAAAAGTCCTAAAATTTATTCTTCGTTTCACCATTGATCATTGTTTATTTTTTCAATTATTTTCTATTTAACAGTTTATATTTCTATTTCCATCACAAAAGGGTAATTATAAATTTCAGTATTGCCTCCTTCTAACTTCATTCTATTTTGCACTTTTTTCAGTTCTATTTATTGAAGATTTTCTTTTCAGTGTCATTAAATGTCTCAAGTTTAATTAATGAATTAATTTAATTAACCTGTTTGACAATTTCTTTCTGACCATGTCATTCCCCTATTTAATAAATTCCAGTGGTTCCCTATCTTCTCTTGGTTCAATTAGAAAATCCTCTGGCATTCAAAGCTGTTCATAATGATGGAGTACCTGGGGTCTAGATCAATTTGTGAAACCAACTTGTAAAACCAGTCTGTTGAGTTGTTAACTGCAATTTGTCCTTTCCCATCCTTGAGCTCTGCCCCTTCTCGCTATCCCACACTCCACTTAGGCAACACCCTGTGACCCCTTTGTTCTTACTTAATCTCTTCATTTCTTCTGGGCCTGGCCCACACCCTCCTTTGTCCTTGCCTTTTGTCTCCTCCTCTGGCCCAAATCTTATCTAAACTATCTATTCACATGCTCCTCTTGGTCAGCTCTGACCTTTGTCTATGCACTGAGGCCCCTCCTGTCTGGTCAGCCCTGACAATGGCAGCCCTACCCTTTAAAGGTAAAAGCATGTACCCCTGTCACTCTCAGGTCCCCTAAAGGACTCTTGCCCGCTTCTCATGGAAGTGTAACAATAAACTTCTACAACTCTCACTCCAATTAAGCCTGAGACCTTGAATTCTTTCCAGACGAAATTGCAGGTTTTCTGGTCTTAGATAAGATCATAATTCCTGCTGAACCTATTGGGATCCCGTCCCCCATCAATAACATGTTCCCTTCTGATCCTTTCAGTCTTCTTCCACCTTACTCCCTCACCTCTTACCCAAAAACTGTAATACCATGACCGTAGTTCTTCCTCACACAAGACACTCTATCTCTAATTCCAAGCATTTTCACTGTCGGTGCCCCATGCCTGGAATTCTTCCCCTCCTCATGTCCATTTCCTGACTTCTTTGGCTTCCTTTAAGTTCCAGCTAAAACCTCACCTTCTGCAGGTGACATTCCCCATCCTCCTTCATGCTAATGCTTTCCCTCTGAGATCTCCTCCAAGATTTTCTATGTCTATATTGCTTGTATATTGTTGTTTGTGTGTTGTCATCCTTGTTAGATTGTAAACTCCTTGAGGTCAAGGACTTTCAAAAATTTTGTGTTCCCACCATTTGACCCAATGTCTGGCACAGAGTAGGTGCTTAATAATATTGGACTGGCAGACCATTATTTTTATTGCATTTCTCTCTTTCTTCTGAATTATAAAGCAATCATATTTATTATGCAATGCTGTTGTGCAATATTCCTTCAGGGGAAAGATTGTTTCTCAGTTTGTCTTTGTATATCTGGAATAGAGCAATGACTTGCTCATAATAGGTGCTCTTTAGAAGGATTTGAATTCAATTCTAGGAGCAGCCAAGGGATCATCTATCTTCAAGTAGGAAGCAGAACAGTAGTCACAGAATGAAGTGCAAATTCTTTGAAAGGGAGATTCCTGGGGATTCTCACAAGCCTGAAGGATGTGGGGAAAGGAAAGTTGAACTTTCCAATTTGAGATCCCAATTTCTTTAAGTTTGGTCAGTTGGAAGGACCTGTCTCTCTTTAAAACACTACCAGAAGGGTTCTTTGGCTCAGTTTCCTCCACTGTGCCTGCACAGGTCACTGGATAAGTCATAGTTACAGCTTCCGTTGCTGGGAAGACCTGAAGAGGTTAATTTATGCTTTTATATGACTAAGAACATGATTATAGGCTGTAATCACATTTTATACAAGCCATACAGTAGAGCAGGCTATAAATAAAAAAATGCTTCTTGGCAGACAAATTATAAAAACAAGGTAGAATCAGTGACCCCAAATCCTTATAAATGGGGAAGCTAGATTTCTATGAAGATGATAGAGCCAGAAGTTCTAGTCAGGGGTGTCTTGATTATATGCTGCTCAATCACTGAGTATGAGAGGAGTCATGTTAAGGATAGGGCTAATGGCCACTTAGTCTACATATACCTTATATCAAAGTTCTTAGGCCACTAACAAAATATTAAGAATTCATTTTAAAAGTGCTAAAGAAGAAGCTAGCAGTGCCTGAAATGTGATTCATTTTTTAATGAATCATAAGCCCATCTGAAAATACTTTTGAAAAAAATAAAGGAAGCATCTCCTTACCTCTGTGCTGGAAAGGTAGGTTGTATGAACTCACATGGATGCAATGGGATGGAATGGATTTATTATAAAACAACACCTTTTCCTTGACTTTAATAATATTTAATTATATTGCTTTAAATATAGACTCATTAATCCTCATGTTAGGGTCAACAACATATCTGCAAGGGAAAAAAGCTCAGGGTAACTCAGGCAGCAGTATTTACTGGGGTGTAGTCTAATCATATGTGTCCTAAAAATTTCATTTGTTCAGTTAACAGCTGCTCATTAAATGAACTATTGTCAGAAGCAGCATCTCTGGGTTTCCATTACTATTTAGGCCCTGGTAAACTGGAAGGAGTAAATCTTTCCATTACATCTTATCTGACTCCCACTATAAACAGATACAGACTCAAGGGGCTCTCCTAACTCAAAAGAGTGCTTCCTAATAAAACCTTAGGCTTTTGAACTTGCATTTGCTTACATGATTAGTTTTCCTATTTTGCTGTTAAAAAAGAGAATCCAAGTATGAAACAATAAGATTTTCTGCAACAAAGACAGGTATGTTTTATACAAAGGATGTTCTCGATAGCAAAACACACTGGACAGACTCCTCGTTTTGGTATGCGCTGGTGAAATAACTGTTATAAAGTTGCTGTAACCATTAGTAGAAACCTCAATTTACCACAGACAAATTAAAACCAACTAGCTTTCAAATTTAAAAATAAAAAAAAATCACAGATACTGGTGATAATCTATAGCATAGCGAAATTAATTGGAAAAATTATAAGAAATAGCATAATGTTTCTCATATATTGCTCTCCTTTAAAGGAACTTAAATGTCATTTACAGGACATTTCATTTTTAATAAGTTGGGGTATTTCCTTCTTACCCAACTTTGCTACATTAAGATTTGAATAATGTGTAACCAGAGTGACAGAGTGACGAGTAACTCCTCGTCCTCTCCCAACCCCAGTCTTCTGGACTGAGAAACCTCCTGTGGAACTAAGCATTCCTATTTTGTCTCTCTGGGAAGGGACTCATGCTCTGAACCTTTGCTAATGTATATGTGTTCCCAGTAGCTCATGGATGATACTCGTGTCCTTGTGACTAAGTGCTCCACCAATGAAGATTGACAATTGAACAAGTGTGGGATACAAGGAGTGAGAAGAAATGGTTTATGGTCTCTTTTAAGGCAATTCTTTGCAGGGACAAAACCAAAGTCACCCACAGCAACAAAGTTAATTGTTCACACATATCAATAAAACATGTGCTTACCTAGGTGAGCTCTCAAGCATGGACCTCAGGTCTCTGCCTTACTCTTCTGTTTTTTGTTTCTTTTCCCAAGCCCAGGTCATGAAGGGTGAAACTGAGACACAGGTATTCCCATCCCTGACGGTAACCTTGTGAGTTCAAAGGATAGGGAGCTGGTTGCCCCAAAAGAGGTGATTTCCACAACCTGATTCCCATTTCCAGGACGATTCTATAGCTGAAGAGATTAAGCAAGGCTAAGACATACTCTAGTTTGTAGAAGATACAGATTTTTGACTTGTTCAGAGAGCACAGATCTGAGGTGAACGTGCAATACATATGTGTTGAGCAACTCTACAAAATTGCTTTATATGTCCTGGGACACTCTTAGGTGATGGATTATTATCTTTTGTTTTAAGTGTTTGTTAATGTGTACCTATGAGTGTGTTTTGTTGTGAACATTTCTTTTCCAATTGTTGTTCAGTCATTTTTCAGTCCTCTGACTTTTTTTTTTTTAAGCAATTGGGGTTAAGTAACTTGCTCAAGGTTAAATGGCCAGTTATTTCTGGGTGTGGTGCTAAGTATCTGAGACCGGATTTGGATCCCAGGTCATCCTGACTCTGGGGCCGGTGCTCTTACTCATTGCGCCACCTGGCCACCCCTAAGCAATTGGGGTTAAGTAACTTGCTCAAGGTTACATGGCCAGGTGTTTCTGGGTGGGTGCTAAGTGTCTGAACCCGGATTTGATCTCCAGGTGTAATGCGAATGTAAATTTTAAAGATCTTCCCTGCCCCTAGGCTAATGTGCACCTGGAGCCTGGGGTGGGAGGCTTGTTTTTCAGTAGATACTTCTTGATTGGCCAGTGGGTCAATAAGGTTGTTACATTCTCTGAGCCAGGAGAAGGCTATATAAGCCCTGATGTGTAGCTTTGTTTTGGGACTCACTTTGAGAAGTGTTCTGTGATTTGATCTGAATTCTGGGAAGCCGTTTTTGAGAGTCCCCCGGCTTTGAAAAACCCAGAATGTGGAAACCCAGATGTTGACTGGGTATGGATGTAATGGTTGGACAGTTTGGAAATCTGTCTACTTGATGTTTCTGTCTTGATAATTATGCCTGTATACTTTGAGGTTCAGGGTGCTGACCTTTTCTCCTGAACAAGGTAGACGATATATGTCTGACTGATTAAAGTAAGCTTGTTAACCCATTTTGAGTTGCTTTCCTTTAACAAAGCAGATCCAAGAACCTGTGGTAGCTGCAAACCCTGAGGACGCTTGGGGTGCTTGCTGCTACACCAGGTCATCCTGACTCTGGGGCTGGTGCTCTTACTCACTGTGCTACCTGGCCACCCCAGTCGTCTGACTTTTTGTGACCCCCATCTTGGGTTTTCTTGGCAAGGATACTAGAGTGATTTGCCAATTTCTTCTCTAGTTCTTTTTACAGATAAGGAAATTGAGGTGAACAGGGTTAAGTGACTTGCCTCGGGTCATACAGTTAGTAAGTATCTGAGGCTGGATTTGAACTCAGGTCCCTGACTCCAGGTCTGGCACTCTCTCTACTGTCCTACCTAGCTGCCCCCTGAAATATTTCTTTGGGGGAGAGGAGAGGAGAAGAGAAGAGAAGAGAAGAGAAGAGAAGAGAAGAGAAGAGAAGAGAAGAGAAGAGAAGAGAAGAGAAGAGAAGAG
>NW_027186304.1:65405664-65440252 GCF_028583685.1 Petaurus breviceps papuanus | reverse complement strand
AGAAGAGAAGAGAAGAGAAGAGAAGAGAAGAGAAGAGAAGAGAAGAGGGGAGATGAAGGGAGAGGAAGGGAGGGGGGAAGGTAGAGAAGTAAAGGTAAAAGGAAAGGAAAAAGGAAAGGAAAGTTCACTTTACCCTGCTATCCTCTCAATATATCATCCTGTATCTCTTTTCCATTTCACACCCAAATTTCTAGAAAAATCCATTGTCTCTAATTCTTCACCTCCCACTAATTTCTTGACTCCTGAGAATGTTACCTCTGAATCCCATATTGAAATGAAATTGCTCCCATTCATTTGCTCCCACTTTCCTCAATTTCAATCCATCCTCATCTTTCTGCAGATTTTGACACTATTGGCCACTCTTCTTCCTTTGATCCTTTCTCAGCTTTTCTGGACACTGTTTAGTCCCTCCTTGTTCTCCTACCTGTCACCTGAATAGTTTCTCTCCTTTCATAGATGATCATTAATTTCTCTTTCCTTAATCATAGATAGGGTTATACCCTGAGATTTCCTCCCTACTCTCCTTACATCCTTTTTTAGTGATGTCATCAGTTACCATGGGCTCGAGTATCATCATTATGCATATGTCTCTAAAATCTGTATAAGCAGCACAAATATTTCCCTTGAATTCTATTATTACACATTGTCAGCTGGACATTTTTATTGTCCCATTAGCATCTCAAACTCAATGTGTCTAAAATAGAAGTCAAAACCTTGAAACCTTCCCCCTTACAAATCTTCCCTGTTTCTCTTGAAGAACCACCAATTTGTCTAGGCAATTCTAAAGTCATCTCTGACCATCTCTTTTCTCTTCTTGGTAAGTCATTTATTTGACAAAGCTTATAAATTCTGCATTCTTGTGTACATCCCCTTCTCACTATTCTAGTATAGGCCCTACACATCTCTAGAGGGAAAGCCTACACCAGTGAAATCACACATCTCTGAAGTATTAAAGAGTGTTTCAAATTAATATACATATCATATTATCTAGTCCAATTATTCTTCATGTATGTATCTGTCTCTTCATCAAGTTATATGCTCACATGGCCAACAGCTAAATGTACTACTGATGATTAGCCTGAAAAAGAAAATACAAGGATATATGATAGCTTAAGTTTAATATTTTATAGGCTGAAACAAGTAGGGAAGATATGATAATTGTCTGTTAACTCTTTATCAAGTTTTATTGATTCTTTCTTCCCATCATTGGCATTTGTGTCATCTCTCATCGCCGCAATTGTAGCAGTCTTCAAATTAATCCCTGTTCTAACAACCAATATCTTTTCAATTTCTCTGCCAATTATCTGCCAAAAGCATAAGTTGGACAATGTTATTCCTTTGTTCAAGAATCTTCAGTGACTCTCCATTGCCTCTAGGATAAAATATGAACTCTTCAGCTTGGTATTTCAAGTCCCTTACGATCTCCCAAGTCTACCTTTCCAGGTGTACTTCATATCATTTCCATTTATGCACTCTATTTTCTAATCATCTTAACCTACTTTTGGTTCCACAAACTTGACATTCCTTCACCTGCCAATATACCTTTGTACAGGTTATTTCCCATGCTTGGAATGATTTTCCCCCCTGTCTTGTGTCTCTTAGAATTCATAGCTTCCTTTAAGGCTCATTTAGATTTCCACTCCTATAAGAAGCCTTTCCTGATTTCCTGCAGATGTTAGTGCTCCCAAACTCCTAAAATTATATTGTATTTACTTATCTGTGGACGTGTTTCCTCCCAAAAATGCAGTCCCCATAAAAGTAGTGGTTGTCAGCTTTACCTTTGTATCCCTAGAATTGCCTAGCACAGTGTTTATGTTAGGCACTTTGTTTCTATAATTGAATTTATTTGACTATTTAATTTAGCTAGACTTTTATCTTTTTCTCAACCATCCAATTCATAATAAAGAATAGACTGAAAGAAACTTATTAGCAAAAGTGACAATATATTAATTAAATATTTCAAACATTCTTGGCATACTTTGCTCCCTCACCTCTACCCATTGCTTCTCCTGGCTTCATTCAAGACTCATTTGAGTCCTATTTTCTTCCAGAAGCCTTTTTCTGTTTCCTCAACTCACTTCTTCAATAAGATTGCTTCCCATCTACTTTGTGTATGTGTTGTATATACCTAGATATTTACACATTTTCTCTTCTGTTAGAATGTAAACTCCATAGGGCCAACAGCTATTTTTACCTTTATTTGTATCCCCAGCACTTATGATAATGTGTGGCATTTAATAAGTACCCAATGAATGCTTTTTAGACTGCCTAATATTTCAAACTTAAAGTAATATTTTTTTTACCTTCCTTTATCTCCTTTAAAACAATTTGCTTTTAATGAAAAGTCTAAAAATTCTGTTATTTCATGATTTTTTCTGGTTTGTATTACAGCAACAATATAGATGTCTATCTTTTAATACTTCTAACCACCTCTGTTTCGGGTTAAAACACAATATCTAACCTTTCATGGATTGTTCACTATCCTCTATATCAGCCAATATCCTTTTGTCCCAATATATGAATCAAGACCAATTCTAAGAAGTATATCCTATAGCTAAAGCCATTTTGTAGCCTTTTGTTTCTTTATTTTAAAACACTAAAGTTTTTCATGATATTAATCATATATGTTATATTGTCCATCTTTTTTGCTCACTATAGCTTATCTTAGGTCACCGTACTAATATTGTCTTGACATTTGCATGGTGTTTTACTGTTTTAAAACATTTTCATCAAGTGTTTTTCTCCCCACTTCCTTCATATTATTGCTGGTACATCAAAAAATGGTGACTGAAAAAAAGATACTTAATAAGAAAACTATTTTAAAATCATGAATAAAAACATGTCCCACTTCATACTGCAGAGTGGAAAGAATTTTTGAATTTGGAGTCAAAGTTCCTGAGCTTGAATCTTGGCTTTGCTACTTGCTAGATTTGTGACCTTGGGTAAGACATATCGCAATTCTGCATTTTAGTTTCCTAATATGCCAATTGAGAAAGTTGGACAGAGGTTCCCAAACTTATTTGGCCTGCTGCCCCCTTGAAAAAGAAATTACTTAGAGTGCCCCCTGGAAATCTGTTTCTTTAAATTTTATTTTTTAGTTTACATCATTAAAAAATTTTGGAAATGACACATTAAATTTAATAATCTATTGCAAATTTGTGGGATTTTTCCTGCATTTAAATTTTGTTGATGTAATATTGCATCATATAACCATATAATATTAAAATGTAAAAACAAGTCATTATGCACACATATTCCTGCCAATGAATGTTGAACTTCATGACAATGAATGATATGCTCGCCTGCCAACATTTGCTTTTGTTAAAACCTGTCTGCAGACTTGACCACTGATCAGTTATAACTAGTATTTTGTGTCTTTATTTGGAAAATAATGTGGTGATTATGACTTTAACTCTGTTACACAACAGATAAAATATATACAAATGTTTTTTACAAAATTTTCTTCTCTTCTTTCCTTTTGCTTCCACAGCCCCCTTTATTTTTATTCAATGCCCCCCAATTGTACCTCAGGCTACTATACCCCTCCATCATTCCAGTGCCCCCAGGGGGTGTTATTGCACACTTTAGGAACCTATGGACTAGATAATCTCTAAGGTCTCTCCTTGCTCTACATCTATGATCTTCCTATGTTATAAATACTGCATATTCAAATGCAGCAATGGATCAGCAAGTCAGTCAATAACACTAATGGACAGTGAGTATATACAGGGATGCATCCATTTAGAGAAACAATCTGTATTAAAAATTAAAATTCATCTGACTCGTGAACTCCTCTTCACATTTACAAAATATTCATAAATTATTCTTTGTTGCTTTATCAGAAATAGATCACCAATATGTGCGGGGGGGGGAGCTAATTCTATTAGCTATAAAGTTCAACCAATTTAATCATATACGATAGTAATAAGTCATATAGTTGAAATAATCCCTGATAGAGTGTCAACAAATCATTTGTTAATGGACCTACTTAATAATATAGATAGACCTGTCTCCTGGATTGTCTGATGATAACACTAACCTTTTCACTTAATGATAAAAACTACAAACTGTTTTCAAAAGCATTAACGTGATGTTTCTTTTTAAGACAGAATAGTTGCAGTAATTTCTTATTCTAAGTGTCTAAACATCTTGAAATTCACTCTAGAGGTTGACTCTGGACCCAAGGATGTCTGTAAATCCTCTAATTTTTCAGCTTCTCAAATAGACCTGACAGCCTTAATCTAAAGTAGGGTATGTTGGGTAAATTTTAAAAATTGGCTAAAATACATGTAGTGATACAGATACAACAGCTTGTTCTGACTTGAAAGGTTTTAAAGTATTCTTCTATCAGTGAGACTCTAATGGTAAGTGATAATTATAATCCATGTAGTTTTCTCAGTTTCTTGATACATTTTTATTCTAGTCATATTGCCCAAGCTTTTACACAGAGAGGACAAAACAAGGAAGAAGAAGGGGAGTTTAATGGGTTGTACAAAATTTCTAGTATGTCATTAAAAATCTCATAGAAGAACTTAAAAGAGATAATCTTCTTTCTAGAAAAAGTGAGGGTGGGGAGGGCAGGCCTAGCTTAAGCCAATAGCCTTTTAGTCTAGGTTTGGTATAGGAATGAAGTGAGAAACTCATAGGTCATTCAACAATTAACAAAAAAAGGTTTACTTAGCTACTTAGCTATAGCATAGAAATTATATTCAATGAGCCTATTATGGCACTTAGCTAATAGCTATAATAGCTGTCATTTATATAGCATTTTAGTATTTACAAAGTAAATAGCATTTTTTTTGTAGTAAAATTAATATTTTTTTTTTTTTGCCTTTTGAGGGCAATTGGGGTTAAGTAACTTGCCCAAGGTTACATGGCTAGTTTTTTTTGTTAAGTGTCTGAGGCCGGAACCAAACTCAGTTCCTCCCAACTCCAGGGCCAGCGCTTTACTCACTGAACCACCTAACCTTCATTCTTGTAATGTCCTCATCCCTTGTACCTAGACCTACAACAGTACAATATTCTTCTTCTAATTGGTCTGTCTGCTTCCCATCTCTCCCCACTCTAATCTATCCACCCACAGCTGCCAAAGTGATTTTCCTGAAGTATTTATATATATATACATGTTACCACTACCTCCTCAAACTCAATAAACTCTAGTGGCTCCCTATAACCGCCTGAGTCAAATTCAAATGCTTTTGTTTGACACTTAAATGTCTTAACAACATGCCTTCTTCTCATTTTTACAATAGTCTTAGACATTCCTCCCTCCACACTCCAATCACGCAGGTCTACTTATTTTTCCTCACACACGGTACTCCATCTCCCATCTCTATTCCTATGTACTGAAACGTATTCTTCGTGCCTGGGATGCTTTCCCTCCTTAACTCTACCTCTTAGAATCCCTGGCTTTCTTCAAGACTCATCAAAAGCTACTATCTGCAGAAGACTTCTCCTAGTCCCACACTTGGTATATTTCTCGAATGAATCTTTGGAAGTACATGTTGTCTCTCCAGTTAGAATGTAAGCTCTATCTGCAGCACTTAGCCTCATGCCTGACACACACTAAACATTAATAAATGCTTACTAATTGACTGATTGATGAAACTCATTATAAAGTCCCAGTATCTCACCACACATAGAATTCAGCCCTCTTCTTCCTTGGGTATACTTTAATGGCAACCTTTCATTTCTCCTGTTAAGATGAAGCTTACCTTCTAATCCTCTCCTTCCATCTCAGACCTTCTTCTACTGTTAAGTGCTTCACATACATTATCTCATCTGATTCCCAAACAGTTCTGTGAAAGATTATCAATATGGGTATGATTATCCTCTATTTACAAATTAAAAGACTGAAGTTGCATGAATTGGTCAGGATCACAAATCTACCAACCATCAATGGTGGAATTCAAACCCTTCTCTCACCTAACTCCAAGTTCAGTAGAATTTATACTACAACTCTAAACCCTCTCTTAGGAACCAGTACTGGAATTTTTGCAGAGGGAATCGTAAGAAGGGAATGGGGGTATAAGTACTATTTAAAAGACTGAACCAAGAAGACTTGGCAGACAATTGGATATGGGGAAATGAAAAAGAAAAGAGTAAGTCACATATTTATTTTGCATTTTTTATTTACTTTTTTATTATTTATAATAAATATTTATATATATATTTATATTATATAAATAAATAATTATTTATTGCTAAACACCTAGATTACAAAGAAATGTAAAAAGAGTCCTTACTATCAAGGAGTTTACAATCTAATAAAGAATAAAAAATAATACCAAGATTATGAATGTGGGAGATTAGATGAATAGTGGTATCATCACAGGGAACTCAGGGGAAGTTGCAACTGCCAATTAATTTGTCTATGTAATTTAGGTGTTTTTATTAATCTTCTAAAATACCTACCTGGAAATTCCTCAGATATTAACTCCCTTAATAAATATTTATTGTTACTGTATCATGTTTCTGTCCATTGAAATATATTTCTAGTGTTCAACATACAGAATGTCTAGATTAAGATATTGTGTAGGGAGCATCTGCAACTGTAAGACTTCTAATCTCCTTATTGATCTTGATGCTTCATTTTATTCATTCATCTCCACCTAATAATATTTTCAATTCAGGGCACTTGAATATTGATGATAAGTTTTATAATTCCCACTGCCTTCCTCCTTCCAGTTTCACATTTCCACTCTCTCCTTAGTGGTTTTATTTATTTATTTATTTATTTTTTTGCTTCATGGGATTTGAACTGAGTTTTGAAAGAAAGGCAGGGCTTGGGCAGTTGAAAAAAAGGCTCCAGGTCAGGGAACCATCTGAACAAGGGCAGAGAGACATTTCCAAGAGAGCTTGACAACAGTATGGGGTTTGTGCAAGTAATAATGGATAAGGCTGGGAAATCAGACAGGAGCTAGACTGTGGAGGGCCTGATCACCAAGCCAAGGATGATAGATGGATTCCTTGGGAGGTTTTATATTTAGGCTTCACTGAAAATTTGTAAGTCTTATAAAGTGTTGCTTCTGTTTTGTGGCGCAATAAACTTTCCACTTTCATAGGGAAAAATACATTTTTCGAGGTATTTGGAACATTAAGTGGATTAAGTGATCTTTGTTGAATTTCATTTATGCCCCCTTTCTTCCACTGGGTTTCCCCAATTTGTGACACCAAGCCTTTGTGACACCAAACTATGAGTTCTTAAGCTGTTAGGTCAGTTTCATGGTGAACAGTATACTAGTAAAGATGAGTATTTCCTCTAACATTAGGGAAAAATTAGGCTTGAAATCTTACATTTGGGACCACATTTTATTTAAGAACTTCAGAAGCCCTTATCTGTAGGGGTTAAATTTTAAGTGATCTTATGGTAAAGATCATTTTTACTCTCTCTACTGAAATGGGCACTGACACTATCTCTGAGCTGAGTCTTTGTGCTTTAATGTATATGGTAATCCTGATGAACAAATAATCTGTCTTTGCCTTTTTCCTTGTGTTAATATTAAACTTGCGATCTTGTAAGAACATGAACATGGATGCAAAGTTCTTTCCAGAAAAAGAATTCTATATACATTACAGTTGAGTCAAATCCAATAAGCATCTGAAGGAAAAGAATAACTCAATTACCTGAAGTTGGCAAAATAATGATAATTCATATTAATAAAGCATTTAAGTTTTAGTTAGTACTTTCCTGGGGCAGCTAGGTGGCAGAGAAGATAGAGTTTTGGGTCCTGGAGTCAGGAAAACTCCTCTTTCTTGGGCAAGTCCCTCAATCCTCTTTGCCTCAGTTTCCTAATCTATAAAATCCACTGGAGAAGGAAATAGCAAACTACTATAGTATCTTTGCCAAGAAAACCTCAAATGGGGACACAGAAAGTCAGGCACAACTGAATAATGACTTAATGGCAACAACAAGTACTTTCCTAAATACTTTAAAGTCTACAAAGTTATTTTCTCATTTTGTTTGAAGGAATACCATTTACACATCTACTTTTCACTACTACAATATCATTGTACAAACATGGCCAATTGTACTCTCATCTGAACTACAGAGACAGTTTTCTCATTGGTGGTACTTTTTGTAGTTTCCCTCTTCTCACAATGCTGTCAACATAGTGTTTATCTCATTCCCTTGCTCAAAAGCTTTCATTGGTTTCCTATTATATCAAGAATAAAATCTAGGGGTGGCCAGGTAGCACAGCAATTAAGAGCACCGGCTCCAGTGTTGAGAAGACCTGGAAATCGAATCCCGGGCTCAGACACTTAGCACCCACCCAAGAAACACCTGGCCATGTAACCTTGAGCAAGTTACTTAACCCCAATTGCTTAGGGGCGGCCAGGTGGCTCAGCGAGTAAGAGCACCGGCTCCAGTGTTGGGACGACCTGGAGATTGAATCCCGGGCTGGGACACTCAGCACCACACCCAGAAATAACTGGCCATGTAACCTTGAACAAGTTACTTAACCCTGATTGCTTAAAAAAAAAAAAAGAATAAAATCTACCCATCTGTACAAAAATATTTATAGCAGCTCTTTATTGTGGTGGCAAAGAATTGGAAATCAAGGGGATGCCCATCAACTGGGGAATGGCTGAAAAAGTTGTGGTATATGAATGTAATGGAATACTATTGTTCCATAAGAAAAGATGAGCAGGTGGACTTCAGAAAAACCTGGAAAGACTTATATAAACTGATGCTGAGAGAGGGGAGCAGATCCAAGAAAACATTGTACACAGTTACAGTCACATTGTGTAATGACTAACTTTGATAGACTTGACTCTCCTCATCAATGCAAGGTTCTAAGACAACTGCAAAAAGGCTCATGATGGAAAATGTTATCCACATCCAGAGAAAGAATTACAGAGTCTAAATGCAGATCAAAATGCACTATCTGCTCTCTTTCTTTATTGTTTTGTTTTCTTTCTTCTTTCTCATGGTTCATTCCATTCGTTATAATTCTTCTTTATAACATGACTAATGTGAAAATATGTTTAACATGAATGTATATATAGAACCTATATCAGATTACATGTCATCTTGGAATGTGGGGAGGGGAGGAAGGAGAAGAGAATTTAAAACTCAAAAACTTCTGGAACTGAATGTTGTAAACTAAAAAGAAATTAATTTTAAAAAAAATAAAATCTAATATTCAAGGGCCTTCACAACCAAACTCTAGTCATTTTTCTCAGCTTAATCTCATATGATTCCCCTCATATTTCATAATGGTGATTAGCTTTATTATTTGTTATTCTCTAAACTCAATATTCAGTTCTTTGCCTTTGCATAAGCTATCTCCCATGCCTGAAATACACTCTCCATCACATTGAATTCACTTCAACCATTTATTAAGCATTTACTAGATTATCAGGTGTTGTGCTAAATACAGGAGATACAAAGACAAAAAAAACTATCTCTGCTCTCAAAGAGCTTGTGTTTCATGAGACAGATATAATAAACACATATGTACTTAAAACAAAGTGATTTGAATGGGGAGAACATCCACATTTAGGTGGATCAAGGAAGTTTTGGGAGTGATATGATACTCGACCTAATCCTGAAAGAAGATAATGATTCTGGCAGTCTGGGAAGAAAAATACTTTGTACATATAGAATGCATCTGTGTATGTATAATACGTATACATACATGGTGATGTCATTGGTGGAGAGATGGTAATTAAATACATGAGAGTTAATGGGATTAAGTGTTTCCATATCATAAGTATTTGCAAATTCTTCTCCCTTCCATTTTACAAAATATATTCTAAGCAAAATAAGTCATTTTACTTAAGAACAATTATAGCATGAGAACTGAAGACTGACCAAAACTGGCCCTTGGAGAAAACCCATGTTTAGGGAGCAAGAGATGTATGATGATATAGCAAAGGAAACTAAAATGAAGTCATCTGAAAGACAGAAGAAGAATGAGGAAAAGGCTTCATCCTGTAAACCAAGGGAAGATAAAGTATCCAGCAGAAGAAAAGGTTCCATAGTCTTTAAAGCTGAAAAGAAGTCAAGAAGAATGAGGACTTAGAAAAGGCCTTTATCTGACTTAGAGATCACTAGTAACCTTGAAGAGAGCACTTTCAAAACAATAGGTTATACCATCAATAAAAGCAAGTTGGCTCAGGCATAAAATAGAATTATTCAAGGACCAGTGGGATATTAATTTATGTGTCTAAGATATTTCCCAAATAACAAGTTCTTCATTTGGAGAGATCAAATGTTTATATATATACGTCAGTAGCTTTAATGTAGGAAATGGAAGTATTGTTAACAAAGAATACTGATCATATGGAAATATTATTTCACTAAAAATAAGTATCTTGCAGAAAAGACACATAAATGAAAATGTTAATGATGTTTCTTCAATGCAAAACATTAGAATTAGCATTTTTCTTCTATTAACAATTCAGATTATTCATTAAGTATAAATTACATGTTAAATTATCAATGATAGGCAAGTCAAACAAAGAAAATCAAGTTTTGATGAAATTTAATTATTAATGTGAAATTTTCAGAGAGAATTTTTAAAGCACCAAACTGACAAAGTACTCTTCTGTGATCTGCTTAAGTTAAAAAACAAAGCACTAATCCACTTTGTCATTGGACTCCCACATCCAATTCAATAGAAATCTCTGTAAAGCATTAATTTAATTCAGTTGTTTCTACCAACCACAAAGTGAGGGATGGATTCCCACAGGTCTTTTTTGCTGTACTATTGTTCCTTGAGTTTTATTTTGTTTCAATAAAAATTTTATATGATTTTTAAAGCTATGGTTGTATGTATTTGCTTCTTTCTCTTTGTGCCTGGTTAAGTAAAGAAACAATAATGATTGATGGAAACTGGAGGTAGGCTACTGTCCAGTAGATTAATGATCAAAGATATAAAAAAAAAGTTCTCAGAAGAATAATTGCAACTGTTAATCACTGTATAGTAGATTTCTTCAGATCCCGAATACTAGAGAGACGCAAATCAAGAGAGCTCTGAGTCTTCACCTTACACCCAGCAAACTGGCAAAGAGTATAAAAGAGAGAACTACTCAAACTTGGAGGGATTATGGAAAGCATGGACCAACATGCCTCTAGTGCAATAGTGAATTCCTTAACCTATTTCAGAAAGCAGTTTGTAATCATTTGAAGAAAGAAATAAAATTTTCATACCCTTCTATTCAAGTTATTCCACTGATTATCTATCTAGCTATCTAGCTAGCTATCATCTATCTGTCTGCCTGCCTGCCTGTCTGTCTGTCTGTCTGTGTATCAAAAGGAGATCAATGACAAAAACAAAGGCTCCATTCCACAACAAATGTCTAGCAGTACTTTTTGAAATAGCAAAGAACTGGAAACAAAGTCAGTGCCTATCAGTTGGGGAGTGACTAAATAATTCATGGTATATAAATATAATGGTACATATCAGTGCACTCTAAGAAATGAAGAACATAATGAATTTAGAAAGTCTTGGGAAACAGAAGAAGACAAGCAACATACACAATTCAAATGGAAAGAATAATAACAACAAAACAATAAAAAAAAGAATGGGAAAAATTCTAATGATTGATCTTGGCCCCAAAGAAGAGTTATGTTAAGACATGCCTAGTCCACTTCTTTCAATAGGTGAGGGAGTATACAGTGTAGAATATAAGTATAAGTAGAATATACTTATAGGTATAGAATACTGTAAAAAAAGTTAGACTTTTTTTGATATTTTTTGATATCAGTTGTCCTGATATGTTCCCCCTACCTCTTTTAATAAATTTTTAAAAAATAATTTGGCTCCCTGGGATGGAAAGAGAATATTGAAAACATAATTGGGAAATATAATTGATGAAAAATCAAAATATATCAGTATTTTTAAAGAAAAGTAAGATGTCAACGTATGATAAAAGATTACTTGCTGCTTTGGTTGGAATAAAGATGTTAGTCCATGAGCAGATTATACCATGGGGGCTTGGAGATGCAAAAATAAAAAAATGATGCCTTCCAAGTAATGCATGGGCAGTCACATTTTCAGCCCCATTCTCCTCTTTAAAGAGATTTACATGTTATTCTTACTGTGCCAGAATGAACACTTACTCCCAAATGGAATCATTGTGAGCACTGTGTGCTAGATGGAAATGAAAGTAATGGGCCTTTGCCATTCACAAAGTCAAATTAGTTTGAAGCTATACTCAACCTCTACCAAACAAAAACTGAAGTGAAAAAAAAAATGGTAGTGACTGCTCAAAGCCAAGCATGCCGATCAACATAATTATAAAAGAATAAAACTGCAATTATTCACAGGCTTCATACAGGACCATACAGGTGCTCTTAGCATCCCTTTAGAACAAGTGGCTCACAACCCAACCTCCAAGGAACTGCTCAGCTCCATGAGGCTTCTTTCTTTCTTTGGACCACCTAAGAGATTGTGATTGTGTCAAAGCTGTTCAAAGAATCTCAGAGTTGGAAGGAATCTTGGAGGTCATCTAGGCAACCTCTACTGAACAGCAATGTCTCACAAATTCCCTTCAAGTTTAATAACCCCACCCACTCCCTCATACTTAGCCATGGCTACCCCAACTCTCCAATGGCTCTATTCCATTCTGCCCTCCTCTCCCACTGTACCCACTATAACCCCAATTCTATTATTGATACATTTCACTACACATTGGATCTGTATTTTTCACTGGCAAATTATTTTGTAAGTGTATTGTATATGCCATAATGTTTTCTATCCCCAATGGAAAATAACCTCCTTAAAGGCAGGGATAATTTTACTTTTCCTTTTGTATCCCCAGGGCCGAATACATTGTCTAATACATAGTAGAAGTTTTAAAAAATGCATGCTAGATTAAACTGAATCACAATTATTATTTTTCCAGCCCTAGCACTTACTGTGTGATTATAGAAAAGACACTGAACTTCAATATCATTTTTTCTAAAACGGGGGTAATAACTGATGTACACAGATCCTCCCATCTGGTGTCACTTCCTGAGAAACATAAAGGAAACTTACATTTATGAAAGTAGTTTATGAAGCGTACATAATTCTGGTTAAAAGCTCTGGAACCAAGCTTGCCACATGGTAGAAATCCCTGATAACTTAGTCTATATAACCTGAATCTCAGTTTCTCTTCTGGACAGAAGGCTTTATACCCATTCTGCCCTATCCCTGTTCTCAAATGCTCATAGGTGTGACTTGATCATCTTTCTTCCAAAAGTCCCATTTCCCTGTTTACACTGGGGTCTGTGATAGTTACATGTTTGGGCATCATATCAGAGCTGACATCTTGTTCTTCATAGGATCATAGATTTAAAGTAGATATGGTCCAACCTACTCGTTATAGATGAAGAAAATGAAGCTTTAAATCTTTGAAGAAAAGGAATTTCCCAGATAAAAAGTAGCAGCACAATTTGAACCCAGGACCTGACCTACCATATACGTTTTTCTGTATATGAGAGTTCTGTGAATTTTTTCTCAAGGTCTAGTCCATTATGAGACCATTCTCATAGTGTTATTTTTGTTTCTTGTTCTGCCACTTACCAGCTGTGTCATCTTACTTATCCCCTTTTAGTTTCAGAGTTGTCATACTTAAAGTCAGGGGGCTGAACTAAATGACCACCAAGGTCTCTTCTAGCTCCAAGTTTCTGATTTAAAGGTTTTTTGAGGAAAATGTTTGAATTCTATGAAAGTTATTATTACTCTCAAAACTTATACCAGAGATTAATGTTTTTCCCCAAATAAGAACTTTGCTGCCAGTTTTCCAAAGTCCCAAGTGTGAACAAATCACAGTGCCTCTGAAAGGAAAAGGCATAAAGACTGTGGAAATTACAGTAAGAACAAGTTTGGTGTTGAGGCTGTGGTTACAGGAAGGATGGCCTAATCTCCAGGGCTTTGCACCCTTATACATATCTACTTTCCTCAAGCTTGTACATGTCCAGCTTCAAGTCAACAAGTATTTATTGAGCATGCTCACTGTACTCAGTGCTGGGAATACTCAGAAATGTTTAAAAAAAATAGCTCCTGCCTTCAAGGAGCTTACACTCTAATGATTTATCTCAGATAGGAAGTATTCTCCTCTTCCCCATGCCAGGCCCAAATAGTTAAGAAGCTTAATTGTTTGGGCTTGAAACTGGGGTGTTCTGGTAAATATTTAGCAATTTGCTCTGTAGGGTAAGAGTGAGAGGGGATGATTGCAGGACACACTTTTAAGTTAAATCCACATTATTAACATTTTCTCCATCACTTTCTTTTAAAAATTTTTTTCATTACTTTCTTAATTTTAGACAAGCAACAAAACCTTAAACAAAGCCCCAATTTGTAGCATTTATGGTGAAAATTTAACAATCCTATGTGGGAGCTGGCTTTGACACATCCCTGGAAGGCTTCTGAAATCTAAGATCAAGAAGAGAAATTGACCTCTGGTCACTTTATCTTTCCTGCTAGAAAAGAAACCTAAACAACCTCATAAGAGAGAGAGAGGTATTATCCCTCATTATATTGTGGAAGTCTGATTGTTTTCCACAATATTCACTTCCCAACATTTAAGAACCAGATTTGTAATTCAATAAAGAAGAACCGATTAACTATTAGGAACAATAGAGGCACTGGCTGCCACAATATTAAGATTTTTTTTCCCCAACCCATGATTTCATTGGTACAGGGAGCTACCAGTTAGAAAACTTCCTCTACCAATGAAGATATGCAATTATTTTGCAACTTATATTCTTCAAGACTTGCCTGGGACCCTGGGAGGTTTAATAATTTGCACTATTGGCTGTTGAGGCTGTCTATCTGTCTATCTATCTATCTATCTATCTATCTATCTATCTATCATCTATCTATCTATCATCTATCTATCTATCTCTATATCACAGAGGCATGATATCAGATGCAAAGTTTAAACCCAGGTCTTCCTATCTACAAAACTAGTTTGAAATCCCCTACTCTATGCTACTTCTCAGAAACTGTTCTACCAAAAACATTAAGAATGCACAGGGGACCAAGTCAGTTTCAGATTTTTTGGTATATTTCAAGATGTAGAAATTTCTCTCATCTACTTGTGCAAATAGTTCACCTTGAGCTATTGCAGAATAAATTATTTGGGAGAAATACCACAATCATGTAATTTTAACAAGACAGATGAAATTAATTACATATGTGCCAAACTATGAAGGTGGAAAGAAAGAAAAATTTGAATAGAGATCTCAATCATTATTTAAAGCTATCAGTCAACTAGCTACAGATTATTCACTGGAAATTATCTAAGAAGGTTACACTGTTAAACTGACAAGGGTACAGCACTGCTTTTTTTTCAAGGCTACATTAATTAACATCACTCAATCATTCAAAATTCTCAAACTATATATGCACAAAGCAAGTTATAAACAAGGAAATTTGTTATCTGCCTTACAATGTCTTACTTTTGCTCTTCTTGTTCAGTCATTTCATTGTTTGTCTCTTCATGAGTCTATTTAAGTGATAGTGAAGTGGTTTGCCATTTCCTTCTCCAGCTCATTTTACAGATTAGGGAACTGAGGCAAATGGGGTTAAGTGACTTGCCCAGGGTCACACAGCTATCAAGTGTTTTGATTGTTTATCCAGCCTAAAGAGAACAGCACTGAGTAGTGGATGGAGCATTGTCTCAGAGTCAAAAGTACCTGGATTCCATCTCAGAAATATCCTATGGGACCCAGGGTATATCAAGTAATCTCTCAATACTTCCTGGAAGGACTAGAAATCATGTGATTATAAATTGCAAAATTGTTGCAGTTCTGCATTGTTTGAGGTATTTCCTTCTTCAAGATTTCCCTATACTTATAAAATATTTCTATTCTAGACTGTTTTTTTATAATCCTATAATTCATTTAAAAATATTATTAAGCATCTACTCCATGTAGAGAACTTTGTTAGATTTGGAGAAAGATATTGATATGAAAAAGATATAGTTCTACCCCTCAGAGAACTTAGAATACCACAGGGAGTGTGGTAGTAGTAAGGAATAAAATATGTAAAGAAATAACTCTAATATGAGGATTGCAATGAATTTTTAGAAGTGATTAAAATATAATACAGTGCTATCCCAGCTGTGACACTTACTAGCCATGTTACCTTGGCTAAATCATTTAACCCATCCAGTACTTTTTTTATCTTTTAAATGTTTTGTAAACTTTTAAAAGTTTGGTGAAGAGCTCCTTTTGCTCTAAACCAATGATCATGTGAAGGACTTGATCACTGAATAGGGAATCTGTGATCTAGAAACTAATCTAGTCTTTGATTCTAATGAGACATAAGATTCCTTTCAAGTCATTGCAAGTCAACAGATATTTATTCGGTGCCCACTATATGCCAGAGCCTATGCTAAATACTGTGTATACAAAAAAAAGTAAAAAAAAAAAAAAAACAGTATCTGCCCTTAAGGAACTCACAGTCTAAAGAGGGACACAAAATGCAAGCAACAGGTTAAGAAAATGATATATGCAAGATACAATGGAACTACCCTCAAAGAAAATGAACCATTAATAAGGGGGACCAGGAGATGTTTCTTTACTTTTCTGGGCTTCAATTTCATTTTTTAATTCAAAATTTGTTAAATACATATTGTGTTTAGAGTACTAAATTCAGATCACTGTGCTAGGTGCTCAGGGAATTGTGAAGTTTGGTAAAGACATGGTTCCTAGGTCAGGTAGCAAGGCTAGTATGTGTCCTTGCTCCTGAGAAATCTGAGAAAGGTGGCTTTCTTGAGCTCAGGAATTCTGATCTACAGTGGGAAAACAGTTTATGACTACACTAAATTTAGCAATAATATGATCAGTCTGTAAGAGCAAGAGCACCAAGTTGCCTGGGGTGTGGGTGGGTGATGAACTAGTCTAGCTCTGAAACAGCTGGTCTAACTAAACTGGTGGCTGGCCATTGGAATTCCTGTCTAGCAAGACCTAGTCTTCAAAATCTCTCTCTCTCTCTGTGTCTCTGTCTCTGTGTCTCTGTCTCTCTGTCTCTGTTTCTCTCTCTCTTCTTTTCTCCCCTTCTCTCCCTCTCTCTCCACATACATGTATACATACATACACATATATTATATACACATATATGTATGTATGTGTATTTATGCACACATATAGTCCCTTCCCTCATAGAGCATACAGTCTAGTGGAGGAATATAATACATACATAAATAATGAGGGGTTTGAATAACATGTTTTCTGGGGTCCTTTTGAGCTCTCACATTCCACAGTAGAATTTTTGGATGGGAAATGGAATATTGAGAAGTAGCAAAAAAGAAGCATTTATAAGGACATAGGACGGCCTTACAACCTGACTCATGGAATGAATCCGAGAAGAGCAGTGTTCTCTGAGAAGAACATAAGCAAGCCTGATAAAAATCTGATTTATTTTGTTATTTTCCCCAGCTCTGCCTCCATTTCCCCCTCCCATTTAACCACCTCCACTTTTGGTCCTGGTTTTTTGCTGCTTCTGTAAACAGTTTTAAACAACCCCCTCATGTTCTCTTTGCTGTTCTCTTTTAGCACCTAGGGAGGAGTAAAACTAGCTGCTAGAGAAAGGCCACACAAGAGCTTTGGATTTGGGGGCGGGGGGAGGTTGTGTCAGTTCCCTTTATGGAATGTTCATTGTCCACAGAAGAATAATCTATCAGGTCTGCTGGACCTCTCTGATGGTTGTGTGTGAACAGAACATCCCCAAACACCTGTGAGTTCAGTCCAGTACTGCTATAAAATTCACCATCCATGGCTGAACAAACTAATCTTTGCTCCCTGAAACTCAAATCTCAGAACAGGCAAACATTCTTCTGCCTCACAGTTAAAAGATGGTGAAATATGTGGCATAAAAGCATTGCTTTTCACATCCCCAGAGTTCTGTTTAGGAAATTCCTTCTGTCTTAAGAATTATACAAAGGAAGGGCTGATAGTGCTTGCCATGGGATTATCATCATCAAACCTCAAATATTTGGTCAACAGGTTTTAATGTAAAATTTCTCTGAGTATTATGGACCAAGAAGCAGAGAGCAGGGAAAAGGAGACAAGGAGAGGGGGAAGAGTAAAAATTCTTCAGTGAGTGATAATTTCTTTTTCCTTTTCTATATCTGCGGAGGATGCAGAATAAAAGAAGTGAAATTTCTTTACTCACCGCATGTCACAAAAATTAATCTTCTATGAGTAGTACTTCCTAAAATGCACTCACCTAATATATTACATTAAAAAAGATATTTTAAGGGACTAAATAGGTTCTCTCCTAATTAGGAAATGCAATTTCCCCTACTTCAAAAAAAGAAACAAATCATATTTGGAATCAAATAAGGGAAGAAACATTTTCAGGGAAAAGAGAAAGGATGTGTGTGTGTGTGTGCTTTGGGTTGAGACAGTTTTTTAAAAGCATTTTGTAAAGGACAAATTGCGTTGTAATACTTGAACGTACTCTTATGTACAATTCTCTCCCAATAAGAGTAAGATCTAAAATCCACAAGGGCATCGTAGTTTTGTGGTGGTGATTGTTGTTGTTTGGTTTCTTAAGGAAGAGAGGAGAGGAGTATAGCTAGGTTATTATCCTTGGAGAAAATTCCTTGTAGGAAAATTCCTTCCAACTTGTCTATAATTTGGGTCTTATAGAAATTCCTGATGGAGTTGTCAGGGGGTAAATATACTTCACTTGTCCATTGCCATGTAGCTTGCTTTTATAGGGGCAGGACTTGAACCCAGATATTCCTGGCTTCAGGGCCAGCATTCTATCACCTAAACCAAGCTGCTTCTTACTCAGTCAAATGAGAATCAACGATATCTTGAACTCACACAAGCTCCCTTCTTTTTCTCCTCATTCTTCTCCATCATGTTGTTTACAATTGAGAGGTAAATGGGGATAAGTATCATTAACCATTTTATAGATGAGATAATTGGGGCCCAGGAAATCTGGAAAATAAGACAGTAAAGTAGGAACAGAAAAGCTAATCTCTCTGACTCTAGTCCCCAATCCTGTAGACTAGATTTACAGATAAGGTACTTTCTTTCTTTCAAATCAGACTGGAATTTCTCCAGAGGCTACATCTGAATGACTGTATGATTTTCATCAGTATTCTCCTGGATGCACCATGCTGAGCTTGAACTCATGAGGTTTCGAATTCTTATCTCAAACTGCCAAAGGGAGTAAACATTTTTAAAATGCACATAAGTAAACACTGGTCATTTTCCAAGCCCCCTAACATAGCTATACAAGCTAACCATAACTCAGACATAGATTAAATTTGCAAGTTATATATTTCAAGAAAGATGAATTATTCACCATCCCTGGCTGACATTCAAAACACTGCATTGCCTTTAACTGGACTACAGGGGGAGGAAGGTAGTAATAGAGAATCAAAGTCATAGTAGAATGAGAAACTTAGTCACTGTAATTAAAATGTCTAAAAGATAAATCTGTACCTGTTCTGCAAAATCCACAAAGACACACATGAGTCCAAAAAAGATAAGCTCTTTGTGTTACCAGGTCTAGCCAGCCATAGTTTTCTGAGTTGACTGGGAATTATTCCTGTACTCCACATACTGAGCTATTAGTCATTTAGAGGGACAAGAAACAGTTACATTAGCTTTATTTTGCCCAAGGGGGAAGACCTGGTAGCAAGGGTTGGAATTGCAAAAAGGCAGATTTCAGCTGATTTAAGGAATTAATTTTTTAACAGCTTAGTAATTAGGGCTATCAAAAAATAAAAAGGACTTCTCTTGAAGAAAGTAAATTTTGCTGTGACTAGAGATGTTCAATTGGAGATTGGATGACCATTTGTTGGGAAGGTTTCTGAGGGGACTTATTCATGTAGTGATTAGATGAAAAGACCTTTGGGGTACTTTAAAAATTCCTAGATTCTTTGTTTTGGTGATACTTTTCCAACTGTATTTCCTACTCCTTATCTCTATGTGCTCCAAGCAAATTCACACACTCCTCAGTCCTTATAAGAATTCTGCTCTCTCCTGCTATTCACTACTTCTGGAACACTGCTCTCTTTTGCTCTCTTTCAGACTCCTAACATCCTAACAATACTTAGCTCAAGTGCAGTCTCTCCTGTGAAACTTTAGCTTATCTCCTTAGGCAGAAATCATCTATGCTTAGTTAGACTTAACAGAGAACTTTGTACTTATCACTAGTACATCATATGTGCTATATTTGGTCAAACAAGACAATATACATAAAGCACTTTGTGAGCCTTAATGCACTATGTAAATGCTGGCTACTATTTAATCATTATTATTGTTGATATTTTCATTGCCATTGAGGTTATATCAATATTGGCTATCATTAATATTGAAGTAGATGTTTGATAAATATTCTTTGAATTGAACTTGTATCTTTTATATAAATTAATATTATTTGTGAAATTGTGCTGTCACGCTACTAGACCATAAGCTCTATGAGGGCGCTTACCATATCTTATATATATGCTACTCCATCAACACCTACTTTGGTGGAGTTTTTCTTTTAATGTAGTAGGGATTTAATAAACATTTTTTTATTTGAATATTCATGTGATCTCACGTTTAGAGGTAGAAGGGACCTTGGACCTAGATCAGCCTCCTCAATTTGTAGATGAAGAAACTAATGTTTAAGGGGCTAAATGACTTGCACAGGATCACATAGCTAGTAAATATCAGAGGTAGGATTTGAACTTGGGTCTTCCTTATTCCAAATCTAGCACTCTCTCCATTAATCCATGGAGCTTCTCTAAATATTTGTGCTCAGGTCCAAGCATAGATCCCTGTAGATATATAACACTGAGTAAAACAAGGATTGGTTGATTATCTGGCTAATCAAAGAAGTTGTTTGTAGTTTTGTGGAGTTTTCCCAACCACGTGACTGCAATTGCCACTTAGTTCTGTTGGGTAGATAGTATAAACCATTCATAAAATCATGTAACTTTTAGATTAGAGGGAATTCAGAGGCCAAGTAATCTAATCTACACCTGACTATCCTTCAAACACTAGAGGACAGTTATTAGGTACCTACCTCCCTCCCCATAAGTTTTCTCTTTGTGTTCTTCATCTTGACAAGTCTTAGTAATTTTTTAAAATCTGAAATATGTTTTAGAACTTTGTGATCTACCTTGTTAAAGGGAGGACATGAAAGAAAAGTTGACTAAGTAACTAACCAAAATATCACCAAATGTTTGATTAATGTTTGACTTTTTATGAATCATAAATGTGAAGTGTGACTAAAAGCCAGGATGATAACAGAGGACTTGTCAGGTTGCAGACAGAATACTTGATAAGATAAAGTGTTAACCTGATGATGGGTAGAGATTAAAAGAATTATTTCTATTTTTGACTTCTAGTCTCAGAACTTCATCCCTGTTTTGTCAAAATAAGCCATTGGAGTAGGAAATCATATTATGGGCCAAAATTACAGTGCAATATGAAATGTTGCATTCTTAGATACAAATATTGTCATGAAAGGAATCAAGTGTGTAAAACTTAGGAATCAACCAAAAGCTCAAAAGAAAAAATAAAGTTTTCTTTTCAAGGATTTTAACGTCATTTTTTTTTCTACTTTGGAAGAAAATATTTCAAAAATCATCATTGAACTTTATGGTTATGCATACTTCAATAATTATTGTGTTTATAATAAATTATGTCAAATTATTATTGGAAATTCAGTTCATAAAGCTGCAGATTTCCTTTTCCCTGAGATTAATGAATGTAATTTGCCAGGCACAGAATTCTACTACCTTTAATTAGTGAGTAATTTAAATAGTATTTCATAGTCAAGATAATTCCTGTAGGAATTTCTTCAGGAATGACCAATGATGATAAACAATATAATATTCTATAATATTTTATACAAAGTTCATCCAAGAGAAATTATCAGATACTTAAAATTCTTTGCATGTTCATTGTTAGTTTACATAGATTTTTTAAGCTACAACTTCAAAGTCAAAATAGCTAATACTCCCAAGCCATATGTTAAAAAATAATATGTAATCAGAGAGTGAATAATGAAATATTGAAAGGTTTTGATGGAAAGATCTTAAGATTTGTATGTTTTTGAATGAGACAAGGTATGTTATTTATGCTGGGGAAGATTTCACTGGAAAATCCTCAAAAACATGCTTGCTTTATATTATATCTGAAAACTTCTTTTGACATAAAATTTAAAATTATAAATGCCAAATGAATTAATTTATTAATTAATCAAATGAAGAAATTCTAAATTATGAAAATTATTTAACCTTCAAACATTTATTAACAGCCTATTATCTATGTTCTAGACATCGAATTGTGTCAGGAAGGTTAATACAATGACAAATAATATACTATACTTGCCTCAGGTGGTTTACAGTCAAGGGAGATAAAATACATGCACAGGCAACTATTCCACAAAGAAGAATACAATAAGAACATGAAACAATGATGAGCAAGGTGTCCTTAGAGTTCTTAAGAGAGATCACTTCCATCTGGGGACGTGATAAGTGAAGACTTCATGGAAAAGTTAATCTTTGAAAAATGATTGGGATTTGGTCTGAAAAGGAAATAAGGATTCCAGGTTTATGGCATGAGAAAGGTCATAGATCATAGGATTTAGAGTGGAAAGGATTGTGAAGAAGGACTATAAAGATTTAGAATTGTAAAGGACTTGAGTTTATAAGCATAACCTCAATTTTACAGTTGAAGTCTGGATAAATTTAATGGTTTCCCCAAGGTCACATGGCTAATCAATAAGCTACATAGCTAACAAATGAGCACTTATAAAGTGTTGTGTTCAGTAAGTAGCAGGGCTAGAATTCAAATTCAAATCTATGTATGTATGTATATATACATACATATATATGTGTATATATATATATATATATGTCTTTCCACTATATCACATGATTTACAGAGGCTGGGAAGCATGGGAAGTTTTGGGGGGATACTGATTTGGCTGGAGTGTAGAATACATGATGAAGAAGTTGGAGAAGATAAAGATGGAAAGGAAGATTAGACCGAGAGTGTCAGTGATATAAGCTACCACACTAAGGAATTTGGACTTTTTTAGTAAATAGGGAGCCAATGAAAAGTTTGAGCAGTGGAGGGACCTGGTCAGAGCTGTGCATTAGGAAGGTTATTTTGGCAATAGATTGAAGGATTAATTGCAGGAGTGACAGTACACAAAACCAATATCTGTTGACTGATTGAATGTCAGGAACAAGTAGAGAAGGAGAAATGAATGGTGACTGAGCTATGATCACGAGTGTCAGGGAGGATGGTGGATCTATTGAAAGAGAAAAACAGGTTTCAGAGAAAAGTGATACATGATCAGCTTTAACCAACCAGGGTGCCTAAAGTGATGTGGCTAAATGGCTTTACTCAGGGAGAATCTAAAAAAAATTTTGGAACGTTGTTGGTGGAGTCATTGTTTTAATTTTTCTTGCTAGAAATCTTTGCTAGGTGTATTAGTTTGTTTTGTTTTCCTGTTTTACTAACTATGGTATAGGCAATATAAAATAGTGGCTAGAGAACTGTTCCTGGAGTCCAAAAGACCAGCGTTGAATTTCTGATATTTACCAGTTGTGTAACCCCAAGATAGTCACCTAACCTCTCTGTGCTTCAGCCAGCTCCCTAGGGCTGATCTACCAAATCATAGAGTAGGTTTCCAATATTATAACTTCCCAGGCTAAATGAATCATAGATCTTTTTTATGATATAGTAAGGAGTGAAAGGTCTTGGTTATATGTTCAGTTTCGCCACTAACTAGATATGCAGTCTTTAAGTCTCTAAGGTTCTTCTTGGGCTATATTTGCTGACCATGATTGAGCCATTATTCTTTGACATTACTGGACCTTGATGTGCCTTAGGATCATTATCGTGAACATCAGTCTGGATTGTACAGTCCTGTCAATTGTATATAGATTGAGAACTGGTGATTGGACTGAGTCAGGCTTGACACCAGGACATCTCTGTGAAGCCTAGTTTCAAATGGACCCCTTGATTTCAACTTGTTTTATTGTGATTTTCTTTGTCCTAAAAATGAAGGCTGTGAGGGAGAGGGGGAAACCACTTAAAAGGGCTCCATTTAGTCCATTTCTGATTGACTGAGATGTTATTTAGGAGCAGGGGTCTCTAGAAGCTTCTGAGCTGCACAAACACACACCATCTAGAATAGGCTGATTTTAATTACACTCCCACCATTCATAGTTTTAACTAATCTGTGACTCTTGGTATTCAGTTGGGGAAGAGGATGGGGGGAAACAATGAGATAACTTCCTTTGTCACTTGTTATAAATGCCTACTTGTAAGAAGCATTTTTTTATTTAGTGGTTTTTTGTTTGCTTGTTTGATTGTTTGTTTTGCTTTTTGGAGGGGGAAAGGCAGGGCAACTGGGGTCAAGTGATTCGCCCAAGGTCACACAGCTAGTAAGTAGTTAGTGTATGAAGCCATATTTGAATTCAGGTCCTCCTGACTCCAGGGCTGGTGCTCTATTCACTGTGCCACCTAGTTTCCCCTGGAAGCATTTATTTTTGACAGAAAGTATTCCCTCTGCCTGCAGAGGATTCTGACTCCAAGAAAAAGTATGTATTAAGCACCTACTGTGTGCTAGGTGCTGAGGACATAAATAAAAGGAATGAAATAATTCCTTCTCTCAAAGAGCCTACATTCTAATTGGGCAGAAGAAAAGACAGATATAAGTCTACAGAATATAGAGAGAATAAATATAAAAGTAGTTAAATACAAGGTAACTGAGCTAAATATAAGGCAAAATTTACATAGTGGTTCACATATATTATCTCATTTGATCCTCATAAAATCTTGTGAGATAGGTGCTATTATTATCCCCATTTTATAGGTGAGGAAACTGAGACTAAAATTATGTAACTTTTCAAAGTTCACATAGTTAGGGTAAGAGGCAGGATTTGAACTCATTGACTTGAAATTCAATACTCCTAGCTTTATCTTTGCTCCTAGTTACTTCACATCTATGTTATAGAGTATTAAGTAAGACAAATTTCTCAATTTTTCCCCTATTACAAGACATTAGACTTCAATAACCTGGTAATATATTTATTTCATAACACTAGTTGCTAAAGCCAGCAGCCAAAATCACGTGAAGTGTCTGCAATAGTATTTTTCAGTGGTGACTTTTAGATTTTCAGTTTCCCATGATTTACTGATAGATTTTGTGCTCACTTGAAATAACCAAAAAGGGTGATGATAAATATATTATATTATATCTGGTGAGTACAATCTAAAAAAATTATTGAAATGGCTCAAAAAGTTTAGGCTTAGATAACTATATGGGTAGATGGAACAACTAAAAGATTGAAGCTGATCCTTGGAAGTAATACAAGAGGAGTAATCCCTTTGATTAATCACCTTCAGGAAACTGTTCTAAAATCTGTTCTATCGAAAATATATTCAGTGGATGATCAAAGCAGTAGGGGTAGCTAGGTGCTACAGTAGATAAGGTGCTGGTCCTGGAGTCAGGGGGACTCATCTTCCTGAGTTCAAATCCGGCCTTAGACACTTACTAGCTGTGTGACCCTTGGGCGAGTCATTTAACTCTATTTGCCTCAATTTCCTCTTCTATAAAGTGATCCAGAGAAGGAAATGACAAACTACTCCAGTATCTTTGCCAAGAAAACCCTAAATGGGGTCATTGAGAATCAAAAACAACTGAACAAAATAGAGTCAAAACTTTTCAATAAATTTGTACACAAATAAAAGGTATTCTTTACTCTAATGAATTTGCATAACACTTGTCTGCATATTTTGAGCATAATATTTGTTCATTACATTTAATTTACATGTATTAAGCATCAAAAAAAGCAAACAATATTATTTGGTACAATTTTTTTTTCCGTGTGCCGGCCTATGTGTTGTGAAATAAAATGCCTTAGAGAAATTAATCTAGCAGTACTCCTAGGTGATGGAATAGTTAGTCAATCAACATGTATTAAATGCTTTCTATTTGCCAGGCATTTGCTAAGCGTTAGAGATACAAATAAAGGCAAAAGATAGTGCCCACTACCAAGGAGTCCACAGTCAAATGGGGATTACAGCAAGAAAACAATTACATATAAACTAGCTATATACAGGATAAATTGGAGATTATCAACAGAAGCAAGGCACTAGAATGAAGGAGGAATGGGAAAGACTTTCTGTAGAAAGTGATATTTTATCTGGACCTTAAAGTCAGGGAAGTCAAGAGGTGAAGATGATCATGGAGAAAATTTCAGACATAAGGGAGCAAACAGTTCACTAGTGAAAATACTTGGAGTCTAGAGATGGAGGGTCTCCTTCTCAGAAGTGCAAGGAGACACGTGTCACTGAATAATGGGGTATGTTGGGAGGTGGGGTGGGATTTAAGATATAAAAATAATAGGATGGGAATTTGGATGACTAGGACAATGGTATCGTCAACAGTAACATACAAATTGGGACAAGGGTAGGGCTTGAGAGGAAAGATAATGAGTTTGGTTTTTGATGCTGATTTGAAGATTCCTGGGATATCTAGTTTGAGATATACTATAGAGAGTTGAGTACTGGGATAATTGGAGAAGGAAATGGCAAACAATTCAAAATCTTTGCCAAGAAAATCCCAAATGGGGTCACAAAGAGTCATACATAACTGAAAATGACTCAAGAAGAAGAAAAAGATAGGAGACTGGAAGTTATCAGAAAGGCTAGGACTGGATAAGTGAATTTGAGAATCATTAGCATAGAAATGACAGTTGAATCCACAGGAGCTGATGGGATCACCACATGAAATAGTATAGCGGGGGAAAGAGAAGAGGGACTAAGACAGAATTCTGTAGGACACTGCACAGTCAGTGTGATCTGGAAGAAGATTCAGCACTGGAGACTAGAAAGGAGAACCAGGAGAGCAGAGTGTCACACAAAAAAAAAAAAGAAAAGAAAAGAGAATATCAAGGAAAAAAAGAGGGATGGTGTGAAAGTTTGCAGAAAGATGAGAAATGAGAAAGTGTCATTGTATTTGGCAATTAAGAGATTGTTAGTTACTTTGGAGAGAGCTGTTTCAGGTGAACAATGAAGTGAGAAACCAAATTGTGCAGAGTCAAGAAGAGAGTAAAAGGAAAGGAAACGGCTGCACTTATTGTAACTGACCTCAAGGAGTTATTGTCTGCACAATAAAGGAGGACAGGAATGAGATGAAAGATACTAGAGATAAATGGACAAGTGAAGGTGTTTGTTTTTAATGAATGAAACATAGACATGATTTTAGGCATCAGGAAAAGGAGCCAATGACAGCGAGAGATTGAAGAAAAATGAGAGTGTGAGGGTGATAGATGACACAGCCTGCTGGAGAAGATAGGATGGAATGGGATTATTTGTGTAAGGAGAGGTGTTTGCCTTGAAACTGAAAAAAGACACCTCATTATGTGAAACGGGGAAATAGGTAGAGATAATGGCAGAAGGCATCTGAGAAGTGGTGAAGGATGAGAGAAGAGGAAGCTTTTGATGAGACCCTACAAAAGTTCAAATCAAGACACTTTTGCTATCCCATAACAGAGCTACAGAAGTCCAGAATAAAACTGATGACGATTCCCAGGAGGCATTGGCACCTTTCATGTCACTGTTTTCTTTGTGAGGCTATCTTCTGAGGCCTCCCAGCCTTCTGAATTAGGGCAGTAGCCTCTCTGGCATTCCTTCCAACTCCATGCTTCTAATAGCCCTTACAACCATATGCATAAATTTAAAAACAGTTAAGTGAATCTTAAATACTACTTTTATTGAAATTCAAGAAACAGAGGCTTTTAAAATGATTCTTTTCTTAACTCAATGTTCTTAAACAGTGCGAAAGAATTGTATCATTTTTCATTAATTATACTGAAATCTCCCTAAATATTTTTCCTGAACTTGGTTAAGACTACTCAGCCAAGTTGTGAGAGAACTTCTTTTTAATATGCAAGGGAATATGACTAATATGCAAGGACTTTTGGGCAAAGTACAGAACAATGGATCATTTTAGCTCTCTTAATATAATTTTAATTTTTTAAATTTTATTTTTTGGAGGGGTGAAGGCAGAGCAATTGGGGTTAGTGACTTGCCCACTGTCACATGGCTAGTAAGTATTAAGTGTCTGAAGTCAAATTTGAACTCAGGTCCTCCTGACTCCAGGTCCAGTGCTCTATTCACTGTGCCACCTAGCTGCCCCTAATTTTTTTTAGTTAAAAAAATGGCATGAGAGGCAACAAGGTGTAATGGCTAGAGAGCTGGCCTCAGAGTAAAGAAGATCCAATTCAAGTCCCATTTCTGTCACACACACTGGCTGAGTGACACTGCACAGGTTATTAAGTCTTTTCGTATTCCCAACAATTCTGTAAGACTTTAAATTGCAGATAGGTTGCTACCCTGCATTGCTTGAAGAAGTTTCCTCAATTTTCTATAAGGAGTTCCCTATATCCAATAAAATCACAGGTCTAGTCCCTGTCTCTATAATTTGGAGGAAACCTCCCTTGAACTTGGCAGATCATAGAGGCATAAGGCCAGTGAAGCATCTAAGCCTGAATCCCACCTGCAAGAATATTTTCCCAGTTCCCTTCAATTCTAGCGTATTCCCTCTGAGGTTAACATCAATTTAGCTGATATAGGATAAGTATATGTGTGTGTATATAAAATTATTCTATACATATTTCCATTTATCAATCTTCAGCATTTTCCTTCGTATGTCCTTTTAGATGATCTGGATATTTATAATAGACAAAATAACTTAGTTGCTCAAAGTTGTTCTTAAAACAATATTGCTGTTACTGTATACAATGTTGTCTTGGTTCTGCTCATTTCACTCTTCATTATTTTGTTCAGGTCTTTCCATGTTTTTTCTAAGATCATTGAGCTCATCATTTCTTATAATACAATAGTATTCCATCACCATCAGGGAGTACAACATGTTTAGTCACTTCCCAATTGATGGGAATCCCTAAAATTTCCAATTCTTTGCTGCCACAAATTTGTATCACTGTTGTATTTGACTCTGAGGCAGCTAGTTTGCTCAGTGGATAATGCACTGAACTTGGAGTCAGAAAGATCTGAGTTCAAAATTTACCCCAGACACTTGTTAGCTATGTGGCCCCAGGCAAGTCACTTAATCTCTATTTTCCTTATTTTTACTCATCTACAAAATGGGGATAATGATAGCATCTACCTCCCAGGGCTGTGGTAAAGAAAAAAAAATGATACAATATTTATCAAAGTGCTATAAGTGTTAGCTGTTGTTATTATTATTTATTATCCCCCACCTCCACAAAACCTGGAGAGGGAACGGCATGGAAGGAAAGCTGTATATGATCTCTTTGTTTTTCAAACTCACTGGTAGTTTCCAAAAAAAAAAAAAAGGAATCCTCACTACTACATGCCTGACAAGTGCTATTGAATCTTTACCAGAACATATTTATTTTAGACATAAGTCAATATCTCCTGAAGAAGCTCATGCAATGTTTTATGTCTCTAATTTTGGGGAAGCTTTGTCCACATGGAGTCTAAATTTACCTCTTTGCAACTTTTACTTACTTTTTTTTTATAGCATTTGGGGATAAGTAACTTGCTCAAGGTTATACAGCCAGTTATTTTGTGTGGGTGCTAAATATCTGAGGTTGGAACCAATCCCAGGTCTCCCGACACAGGGGCCAGTGCTCTTACTCACTACACCACCTGGCCGCCCCCTTTTACTTACTTTTCCTAGCTCTGGTCTCTAGGGAAAAGAAGAATGTCTAATCGCTTAAGTCCTAAACATACATTTTCAAGAATTTTCTTTAATCAGTTCTGCTTTACTTAGTAAAGAAACAACTATGAGGGGCAGCCAAGTAGCATAGCGAGTAAGAGCGCTGGCTCCAGTGTTGGGATGACCTGGAGATCGAATCCTGGGCTCAGACACTTAGCACCCACCCAGAAACACCTGGCCATGTAACGTTGAACAAGTTACTTAACCCCAATTGCTTAGGGGCGGCCAGGTGGCTCAGCTAGTAAAAGCACTGGCTCCAGTGTCAGGATGATCTGGATCAAATCCAGGCTCAGATACTCAGCACCACACCCAGAAATAACTGGCTTTGTAACCTTGAGCAAGTTACTTAACCCCAATTGCTTTGAAAAAAAAAAGAGAGACAACTAAGAATTGCGTACATATACTAAATATGCATTTGCTCTTCTGTAAATAGATGCTGGTCATCACCTTCTTTGAATAGAGTATACTGAATAATTTGTCTAGCTCTTGATAGTATTATCATACTTCTATATTCTATACAGTGTTCTATCCATGTGATTTTTTTTTCTAAAATCATTGAGCTCATCATTTCTTATAGCACAATAGTATTCCATCACAATCAAATACAACAATTTATTCAGCCATTCAGAATTGTCTTGAATTGCATTCTACGTACAAAATTCCCTTTGAAAAAATTTGAAGTTTGGTAGCAATATCTCCTTGTCCAAAGCAACACTGCTATTATCTCTCTAATATGTTATGGTCACAAAATTCTTTAGCTTTTTCTCTTCATCTTAACAACCTGTAAAATAGGTAGGAAAAAGATAACTGGTCACATAGACAAAAAAAGATAGAACCAGAACTTAAATCTAAGTCTTTCTGCATATAAGTTCAGTATTCTTTCCATGTTCTTGAGAGCACTAACCCATTTGGGGGGGGGGGAGGAAGAAGGGGACAGGAATGTGCTTCAGGAAGGGAAGATGACAACAATGTAGGATGTTCCAGTGAAATGAAATTATAACTCATAAGACTACAATAGACCTCACCATCACTCTTACCCCTGCCTGGAATTCGCTCCTTCCTTACTTCCACTTTATGGAATCCCCCTCTTCCTTAAAGACCCAACTCAAGCCCCATCTTCCACCTGGTTTGTGCTAGACCTCTTTCTACCAAACCACCTTGTATATAATTACTTTGCACTTATTCATCTTGTGTTCATGCTGTGTTCATGCAAAGATTTAATTCCCATTAGAATATAAACTGCTTGGCTGATTTTTAAAAAACCGGGAAAGACTTATATGAACTGATGCTGAGTGAAGTGATCAAAACTAGGAGAACATTGTACATGGTAACAAACACATTATGCAATGATTAACTTTGACAGACTTACCTCTTATTAGTAATGTAAATGATCTAAGACAATTCCAAAAGGTTCATGATTAAAAATGTTTTCCACATCCAGAAAAAGAATGCAGATTGAAACATATTTGCGCTCTCTCTCTCTCTCTCTCTCTCTCTCTCTCTCTCTCTCTCTCTCTCGTTCTTTCTTGTGGCTCCTCCCATTGGCTCTAATTCTTCTTTATGTTACTAATGTGAAAATAGGTTTACTATGCATGTATATGTTGAACCTATATTAATTTTATGCACTGCCTTGGGGTGGGAGGAAAGGAGAAATGGGGGAAAAAATTTGGAACTCAAAATCTTATGGAAGTGAAAGTTGAAAACTTAAAATAAATAGTTTTAAAAAAGAATATAAACTGTTGTCAAAGAATTGTTTCATTCTTTGTACGTGTATCCCCAGAGTTTGGTACTTACTAGATGCTTAATAAATACACAATGACTGATTGCTTGATCAGGAGATTAATGAATTTTGTGCTAGTGAGCCTTCCTTTGGTGTCTCTACCTTATCCCAGTTTCATTCTGTTTCCTGATTCTTTCTTTTTCAAAGCCTGTCTCTCATATCCTCATTTCTAAATTCTTTTTTTTCCCCAAGTTCTTCCTTCTGTTCTTGGGGAACTGAAATTAACATTAAGAGTCAAGGATCCCCTAAACCCAGAACCTTGGCTAACTATTCTTTTGATGTTTCCATGGTGTTTCTTATAGCAGTCAACAGAGAAATTGAATCCATCCATAGATTACAGTGTCCCAGCTTTCTGGCTACTGAACAACCTTCACCTATCCCTATAGAAAACTTAAAGAGACTATGGTGTCTCTGAGGTTGGAGATATGAGCTTGATATTAATTCACCAGCTAAATAAAGAAGCAATCATAGGAAATGGAGGCTCTCCAAAATCATCAAGAATTTTCAATGTGAGACAATTGAGAGCCACTCTAGGATTACGAAGGAGGAGGGGAGTGATCAAAAATCTTACTTTTGTGTAAACATCCACTTTACCACCATTTTATAAGTGATAAAATTGAACCTCCCCAAGTCCACATACCTAACTGGTAGCCATGCTGGCACCGCAATCCAGACTTTTGATGGCTTGCTTAACGCTCTTTTCCCCAAGCCCTAGTTGAAGGTTATGAAGCTGGCTAATAGCTTTTGCTATAGCTTAGCTACAACATGGTGAATACAGTGCAAGAGAGAAAAACAAAACACTGGAATTGGAGATAGAAGATCTGGGTTTGAAATCTGGTTCCACTACTTAGTGGTTGTGTGACCTTGGGAAAGTCAATTCACCTTTTTGAGCTTCAGTTCCATTATTTGTAAAATATGAATAACAACATTGGTGATCCCTACCTCTTAGAGCATTTATAAACTTTAAATAATGCTATTATAAGCAATTATTTTTAAGGCCATGGCTACCAACAGGGCCATTTTCATCATTTGGTGGTTTCTGAGCAAACTTTTGGAGCAGCAAAGTGACACAGTGGAAGAGAGTGCTGTGACTGGAGTCAAAAAGACTCATCTTTCTGGATTCAAATATAGCCTCAGACTAGTGGTGTGACCCTGGGCAAGTCACTTAATCTTGTTTGCCTCAGTTTCCTCATCTTAAAAATGAGCTGGAGAAGGAAATGTATCTTTGCCAAGAAAATCTCCAATGGGGTCATGAAGAGTTGGACATGATTGAACAACAAATTTCAGCAGATGATCCTCTCTAGTGGCATATGTCAATCCCCTACGATAGGAGCAGAGAAAATATACTTTATAAAATTTATTCTTAAAATTTTTCTATTTATTTCTTTTTATTTTTTAATATTATTTAATTTTTTTAATTTAATAATATTTAATTTTATTTCTTAAATATTTCTATTTATTCTTAAAATTATTCTAAATATTTATTATAAAATTTATTCTTAATTTTATTGACACTTTTTCCTTTCAAATCACATTCATTTCTTAACAGTCTCTGAACTATTCTTCATAATAAAAAATAAAATGTAAAGAAGGAAGGGGGAGGCTGAGAAGCAAAACTAACATGTCAACCAAGTCTAATGGTATATTTAATGTTCCACACCCACAGTCCCCCACTTCTGCAAAGGAAATTTTTTAACGTCTCTTATTTGGGAACAAACTTGGTTATTACATAATTACACATTTCTTTGGTGTTGTTATTGTTGTTACTGTTACATTGTTTTAGTCATCATGTATCATACTTTCCTGCTTCTACTTATCTCACTTTACATTAATGTTTTCCCATGTTTATTGAAATTCTTTATATTTGTCTCTGATTATGGCATAGTAATATTCCATTACATTGATGGACCCCACCTTGTTTAACCATGTTAATTACATTTTAAAATAATACTTTCTGAAAATTTGGGATTACAAGCATTTTGATGATTTTGGTATAGTAAAGATTTTGCATTGTGTCTAATTGAATAATTGTACTAAATGAATATGATTTGTGAGGTGATTTGTTTTGTCTGTTTTAAGATTTTGATTAGGTGTTTTTTAAAAAAGATTGTTCATCAAAACAAGTCATAATTTCCCCAACTGACTCTGAGTCACTTCATTTCAATATATATTAAGCATCTGCTATGTATGAGATAGAGGCAGCTGGATGGTTCGATGGATAGAACACTGGACATGGTCTCATTAAGACCTGAGTTCAAATGCAGAACCAGACACTTACTTTTGTTCCTGGGCAAGTCACTTAACCTTTGTTTACCTTAATCCACCAGAGAATCAAAAGGCAAACCACTGCAGCATCTTGCCAAGAAAACCCCATGGACAATATGGTCCACAAGGTCATGAAGAGTCAGACACAATTTAACAGCAGCAAATATGTGAGATACTCCTTTTATTTCCTTGGACAAGTCACAACTTCTCTAGGTCTCAGTCACCTGGAAAAGGAGGGAGTTGGACAAAATGGTCCTTATTGATGCTCCTCATTCTATGATCTTCACAGATATAGCACTTTGAGGTTGGCAGGACACTTTACATATGTATTTTATTTTATCCTCACACTAACTAGGCTATTATTATTTTCATTTTATAGATTAAAAAACAACTGAAGGCAGGGAAAGATTCCTTGTCCTGGATCACCAAGCTCCTAAGTATCTGAGACAGGATTTAATTCTGGTCTTCCTAAATTCAGTCTAATGCTCTATCTGTGATGCTTAATAATGAACAAAAGGAAAAAGAGAATTCCAGTGTGATTCTGGTGCTATAACCTGTGACTAGGAATCATAGAATGTCTGATTTCATGTAGAAGGGCCCTTGGAGGCAATAGAGTCCAACCAACACATAAACTGCATCATCTAGTCAAGATAATAACTGAATTAACATTGTTGTGGAAAGAAATTGAATGTCCAAGTAGGCCAAACAATCTCATTTTTCTTATTAGTGAGTTCAGAGTGCCCGATGATTTCAAAGGAACTTCTATAAGGCACAAGAAAAGCTATCGAGCATACTGGAAGTGCCTGCCCAGATATCCCTCTCATGCAGGTTTGACATAGTATTTACCAACTGCCAAGTC
>NW_027186304.1:65377699-65405654 GCF_028583685.1 Petaurus breviceps papuanus | reverse complement strand
CAGTGGAGTGGTTTGCCATTTCTTTCTCCAGTTCATTTTACAGATGAGGAAACTGAAGCAAACAAGAATAAGTGACTTACCCAGGATCACACAACTAGTAAGTGTCTAAGGTCAGGTTTAAACTCCAATCTTCCTAACTCCAGGTCCAGCACTCTATCCACTGTACCACCCACCTAACTGCCCCGAAAGAGGATACATGGATCAAAGTAAGGACAGTAAAAGTTCCAATATCCATAAACAAGAAGTGGAGAAGTAGCATCTAGAGCAGACATTCTTAACCTAAGTTGTTGTTTGGTATTGCTTCAGCACACTTGGTTTCCTTTGTAACCCTATGTATTTTATGCATTTAAAATAATTTTTCTAAGAATCTGTATGCTTCAAAATATTGCCAGTGATTCTTTTTTTTTGCCTTTTTCGGAGGGCAGTTGGGGTTAAATAACTTGCCCAAGGTTACATGGCTAGCTTTTTTGTGTGGGTGTTAAGTGTCTGAGGCCGGAACCGAACTCGGGTCCTCCTGACTCCGGGGCTGGCGCTTTACTCACTGCACCACCTCGCCACCCCAAAAATGATTCTTAACACAAATCACCCTCCCCCCAAAAGAATGATTAAACACCATTAAGGTAGACAAATTCAAAGTCCACTTGACATGGGTTATTACTTTGGAGCTGCCCTTCTCCACCCAAACTCTTCCCCATTTCCATTTGAAGCAGGACAGTTGCTGCCTTTATGTATCTCTAAAATCAACTAGCTCTCATCTTCCTGCTGTTTGTCTGCTTAGTCTCTCTGAAGTGTTAATGGGGCAGATCAGATTCAACAGAGTTGCATTAGAGACAGGGGTCAGTGGAAGAACACCCTTTGCCATATTAATACAGTGATGTGAAGAAGGTGAGAATATTGAGGGGGGAGGAAGAGAATAGAAAGAACTCAGAGATAATTGAGGAGTTAGCACTAGAATGTAAACAATGTATCCTTTCCTGCAATAATTGGGACAGGTTATCTAATGTGTTTAATGAGTTTCTTTTCAGCATTAGTCTTATGTGACTGCTCAGTCTTTATTGATTACAATGAACATAAATTTGAAGATTAAAGACTGGTTTCTCCTAATTCCAAGTGCAGTGTTCTTCCTATAGACATTCTTAATTCTGCAGTGAATCTGTCATCTCATGGATGTATTTCCACTGGTGACGATTAGAATGCCACCATGCTTTTTTTTTTCAATGCTGTGTAAATCTTACCTATATTTTAACATCAGTCTTCTTTGGAGAGTTCATCCAACATACTGGAAGGTCTTCTTCAAGTTCTCTGAACCTTAAAATGGTTCCCAAGGAGCACTCAGGCCATCTCTCTGTTATGCATTGCTTTCCTTATATGGCAGACCTACCTGGTTTTCTGGCTATAATACCACTTGGATGACATCATTTATACAAATTCTTATAATAAGCAGTAAGTTCCTCATACCCACTGTATGTTTCTCCATTGCCCTTTGTGTCACTGACAGTTTTGATTCTTCAATTGTGATATTCCATAATTCACAACCATCTATTGTCACTTGTTAAACGCTAATGTTAGAAAGATGGGTTTTGATTCAGGTTGTGTTTTAAGTATTGTGCAATTTTCTATCGTCCCCTTAACTAATTCTGGGGCCAGTTCGTTGTTTACTCACGATCTGTCCAAATATATGTTCTAATGGAACAGCTATTTGGACTTTTAATACAACTGCTTATCTTTATTCTTTGGATTTCTCCTGTTTGTTTAGATATACTGAAGTTTTTTGAGTCATATTAAGTCTCAATGCATTGTTCTGTGATGTCCCAAGTTTTGATAACAATTAGCAAAATGACATCTTCAAAGAGACTCAACTAGAAAGCCTCACTACATATGACTAATCCCTATTCTCTTTGGACTCTCTGCTGGACATCATAATACCTAACATCAGCTCCTTGAGGTCAGTGACCTTGTTTTTGCCTTTCTTTGTATGCCCAGAACCAAGTCCATTGCCTGGCATATAGTAAATTTTTAATGATTGCTTGTTGGCTGATTAATTTCTTTATACAGCATTATGAGGTTTATGTACACTTTCACATTAAACCATTTGATGTTCACAACAAGCCTATGAGGCATTACAATTATTAACTCCATTTAACAAATGAAGAAATTGAGGTTCATACCTTTCCCATAGACATAGAGTTAAGTGTCTGAAGCAGGATTCAAACTCCATTTTTCCAAACTCCAAATTAGTCATTCTTTTAATTTGGTATTGATTTTGTTCTGTGCTTTAATAAGTTGGTAGTGTGAATATAATAAAGAGCTACATACAACTAACAATCAATTCATCAATAACAGATGTTAACACATAAGGTTGTTGTTTAGTCATTTTCAGTCATGTCTTCATGACTTCATAACACCATTTGGGGTTTTCTTGGCAAAGATTCTGGAGTACTTTGCCATTTCCTTCTCCAACTCATTTTGCAGATGGGGAACTAAGGCCAATGGGGTTAAGTGACTTGCCCAGGGTCACACAACTAGTAAGTGTCAGAGGTTACATTTGAACTCAGGTCTTTCTGACTCCAGGATTAACACTCTATCCACTGAGCCACTTAGCTGCACATAAGTTACAAGTACCTTAATGGTGGTCTTTTTAATCATTCTCAAGAGCATTGTAAGGTAACAAAGGTCAAGTCTTCCATTCTTGTTGCTTTTTGTTACATGATTAAGTCAATGTTTTCATAGGTCCCTCCAAGAGAGCCTGGGAGCCATCCGTTTATATTATTGTTATTCATTTATATCTCTGTATTTTAAGTTCATCACCTTTCTTTCAGAATTTGAGTGACATATTCATCTTCAGTCTTTTAGAGGATGAGACAAACTTATTGTTAAGGTTACTTAATAGTCTAAAATTATATTACTAGAGATTAAAATAAGCATTTAAAATTGTTTCTTGGAATATCTCTTTTAAAAATAGATATCACCTGGTATGAATATTACAAATGCATTATGGACCATATTATTCTTGATGATTAGAACTAAAAGTCACTCTGCCCCTATAACATTTAGCTTCTTTGGTGAGAGGGCCCTATGGTCCTAAATAAACAAATATTATTGTCTCCAGTCAGAAGTCAGCCAGAAGCAATATTCCCAGCTCCATTTCTAGGCCATTACTGAGAGTGAGGCCTTTTGCCAGGACAGCTGAAGCTAATCTGGAAGCCCAATTTTAAAACAAATTCCACTGTTGTCCACATGCAACAGGAGCAGTATTTTCCTTGTCTTCTGAAACTCCTGTTTCTTAACTTTCTGATCCAGCTGAAGATTTCTTGTGCCATAAGAATTCACTTTTGCGTGGTAACCCTGTGATAAGTATAACTCTTATTCAATCTCAATGTCAAGTGAACTGACACCCTTAGGTCTCCAGTTTACCAAATAACAATCCATTAACCACTAACAAAGATTGAGACCAAAGTGGTGTGTAGAGAGGCCTACCAGATGAGGTCACTCTACTAGAGTAAAATGAATTGTAGTGACTGCACACACACTAAATCTTTTTTAAATGTTTTCTTTTCCTTGGACAGATTTAAACAAGCTAAGGATGGTCAGTTTGGGAGCTTTAAGTCTAAAGTATTTGCTGAAGATAGAAGACAATTTGTAGCAGCTAGACATTTGTTGGGCTCCGTGTGGCTATCCAAGCAAACACATAAAAATGTGTGTACCCTGGACTCAAAAAAGAGGTTTAGCAGCAGTCAAACAAGACTAATGCCTTTAGCAAACTCATTGAAGCACATACAAATTTTAGGTAGTCAGTACCAAATACTACAGAGCAGGGAACAAATTTTAAATTTTAATGCTTTGTCAGAGGATTGGTTGTGTGTTTATGTTTGTCTATAGCATCAAAACAAAATTCATCAATTTGATAAATTGTTTGAATTCTAGAACCTCTAGCCCAAGGATGAGGACTACAATTTTGTGCTAGAATATAAGCATCGTGAGAAAAAGGATTTTTTCATTGTTTGTATTTGCATCCCCAGCTCCTAGTATAGAGCTTGGCACAGATAGGGAATTTAGTAAATGCTTGTTTATTGATTGATCAACTTCAAAGTCACCACTGACTTTTTTTTTTTTTGGTTTCTAAGTCAAAGAAGATTATTCACTTGTAATTTTAAAAGTATTTTAATGTATATCTTTTTATCTTTGTCAACCCCTCTGTGCTTACTCCCCCAAGGCATGTTGTCACTGACAGGTTAGGTCCCCAGAGGAATGGTTTCTATCTTGGATTTTAGGAATAACCATGTGGGTAGTTACTACTGACACTGTAGCTCACAAGCCCCCATCAATGTGTTTCATATTAACAAACATTCAGCTAATAGAGTATCCTCTATTAGCTTTTTTGAGAACTAATATACTTAGATGACATAGCAAGAACAAATGTTACAAAACCTTCACCCCAAAATCCAGAATTCATGCTCCTGCAAATGTATAGTCTTTGGAGTGAAAGAATGGGAACAAACAACATAAAATGCATTGAAGCACATATGCAGGGAACATGTATATCCAAAGTCACTCACAACTCAGGAATTATAGGACCTTTTTCTTTCTTTCTCCAAAGAATACTCACAGAGTTTGCTATGGCATGGGATATCATTATGGCTGATGACCAAATCTCTTTGACCCTCAGCTGTGCTGGCTCTTCCCAGGATACAAAATTTTTGCTAAACTGGGTGATCTGCTAGATATCCTGAATTCAGTCTTTAATGGGCACCTACAGCTTCCACCACCTCGAGTCTCAGATTTGACTGGGTGCTGTAATCATCTTTCAGGTGTTCTGCTCTGTTCTTTCAGAAAAGGTAGAGGCCCTTAGTCTAGGAGTACCCAAAGTGTCTCACTTTTATTACCTCGGGACCTTAGCTCCATGACTTGTCACCTCCAAGGTAGGTAGGCAAAATATTTTCTCCCCTTTCTGATAGGTTTTCCTGATTCCGATTTGGGTTCTCTCAGTGAGGACCTTATCTTACTTGTGGTTACCATCCAAATATATTTCTCCATTTCCTCTTAGAGTTTTATGCAGATGGGTAGCTAGGAACTGAGGTAAAAAGGTTATCTAGGCTTTGGGACAAGTTTACTGACTTTGCTTCCCTTTCTGAGCAATTGAGCTCTTCAAAACTTCAGACTCCAAGGTGTGAAATACTTCATTTACTAATGAAAGGGTCTCATTTTTTTTTACATTACATTTTTTCAGTCTTTGCATTTATAACCTTCGGTTTTGCTGAAGGTTAAATGGGACACACTCTCATACCACATTTTATCTTCACAATAATTCATTCACTAGATTGAGTCAGGTATGCATTAGCTCATTTTATACAAGATTAAACTGTAAACAGAACCACAGGGACTAGTACCAAGTTCTTTGGACAGCTAATTAAGTGTTCTTTTCACTATACTATATAATTTTTCAAATGGCTGATTAAACAAATTGTTTTGGGTTATTTTTATAAAATTCATTTGTGAACTAGACACTCAGTCAGCAATATAATACCCTACTATAACATTGTTCCTATGAGAAATTTAATTTAAATAATTTTAACCTACAGTGCATTTGTCAGAAATGTAACCTTCCAAAAAACTGAGGATTAACCAGGCACAAATAATCAGTGAAAATATGTAATAAGCACATCAAAAATTATACTAACAAGGAATTTGAAGGAAGAAGAAACCACTTCTGGCTTGTTTATCAGAGGAGACTATTATTCTATTTCATAATGTGAAATATTTCATTAAGTCAAGCATGAAAACTCATTAAAACTAAAAAGCAGCATGGGGAGGACAGGTAGCAAAATATAAAGAAATACCAGAGAACTAGTTAGTTCAAATTTAATTTAGATGTTAAGCTTATAAATATTTTAAAGGGGTTCTTTATATATTAGAGAAGTTTTGAGAACTATAAAACAAAAACAAGAATATTCGGCGTTTTCTTATTGTTTCTCTCAATTCAAATTTTTATAATCCTTGCCTTGGCATCCTTGTCTGTCTGTCTATCTCTGAATAAAATTCTAAAAGATGAAGTTTCTGAATGCTAATAGTCAACTTATTAACTAGGCTAGTCAATAATCTATAAATTGATGGTCAGTGATTTCTTTTGGTAACCACCACACCATTAAGAAAATGGCAACCTTAAATTGTTGGACACTTAATGAGGAGGTGGGCTAAAAGTTCTCAGTCCCTCCCCATTACTTCATTTTCAAGGGAACAGGCATGTCAGCTGAGGAAAGAGGTTTGGTCATGAGTGGTCCCCTCTCGATATCTGGGCACCCTGATCAGTTCTGGTTTTATTTCTCCTCCGTGAGCCAGACAGCTCCAGACTCTTATGAAGGGACCAAGGACACAAGCTCATCTGCCCTTGGGAGATTCTAATTTTAGAGTAAAGAGAACTCTGGTTCCCAGTTGAGTGGGACCCAGCCCAACCTAGTTAAGGAACAGAAGATGCCTGTTACGAATAGATTACATTCCTTTTTTTTTTTTTGCCTTTTGGAGGGCAATTGGGGTTAAGTAACTTGCCCAAGGTTACATGGCTAGTTTCTTTGTGTGGGTGTTAAGTGTCTAAAGCCGGAACCAAACTCGGGTCCTCCTGACTCCGGGACCGGAGCTTTACTCACTGCCACCTAGCCGCCCCTAGTAGATTACATTCTTATATCATGCCCTTCAGAGACTGCCTGGCCTTTTCAGGAATGAGATCTTAATAAAAATAGGAGAAAAAAGGATGGGACAGAAATTTAAAATTGCTAATTAATATAATAGCATAATATTAATTTTTCTCTTTCTTTTTCTCTCCATTTCTGATATTACTATTATTTAATATGAGTGAATTTACATATCAAGTATTCAAGATGGTGGTGATTTACTACTGCAAACTTTGTAGACACCTAGGTAAGCTGCTATTAATTGAGTGTTCTATGCCTAAAGTAGTGTGAAAAATGATTTTTCTTAGTAATCATAATTTTGAAAACTGTTTCCCCATCCCCCTTTCTTTCCAAGTTCAGTCCTTCTTCCAAAGGATTTCATCTAAATGGCTCTATTCCTGTTCATTATGTTTTCCAGAGAGGTCTGAGAAAATACCATTTCCTCCTTATTTTCAAGACAGGAGATATGGAAATCGATGTCTCTGATCAGGATTACATGGCTTAAGTCACATGCTCTAGGTCTCATTTTAATATAGCCCACCTCCCAGTATGTGGACCAGAATTGATTGGCATCCTTTGTGAACACCTACTCTTTGAAGAGTATATAACCATGTACCCCCCAATTCCAAATTGAGCTAGTTCTGAACTGGCCCCACTAGGGGGACCCAGTTTTGTACTGTAACACCCATGCAATGCATGTCAAGTCAGTTTGAGAGAAATTAAACCTTGGACACATGCCCCCTCATTTTGTTTGTCTCTTTCTTAGAACAGACTCTGTTTCAAATTGAGCTTTGTGAGGTTCTTGGGGTTCACATTAGTAAAGAATATTTAAGCTGTTATAAAAATCTATTAAAACAACTATATATTTAAATGATATTATTTATCCTATTCAGAAAAAAATGGCATTCACTAAAAGAATAACATTGAATGAAATAAAAAATAGAAGTATAGTTTGGTACCTTTTTCTCTGATCATTAACTGAAAGGTTATTTATAGAATCATGTAATCTCAAAGTTGGAAGTAACCTCAGACAAAGCACATCTTGTCTCATAACTGGACAAAACTCCATCTACCCCATATCTGACAAATTTTAACCCAGCATGTGCATGAATAACTCTAATACTAGGAATTTTTCCTTACATTAATGTAAATATTCCTTTCTGCAACTTCCATTCAGCATTCTTTGTTCTGTCCTCTGTGTCCAAGAAGAATAAATCTAATTTTCTTTTAGGTGACAACTCTTTAAATACTGTAAGGTAGCTATCATGCTTCATCTCCATGAGATCTGAGCTTTATTAAACTGAACATCCCTAGTTCCTTGAATTAATTCTTTTATGAGATGAAAAACTGACCATTCCCCATCCTGGATGCTTTCCTATGTGTTTCAATGACCTTACTAAAAAGTGTCATCTCAACCTGAAAACTATACTCCAGATGTGTTCTAAACCAAGAGAGAAGCAAATTGAAATTGATGAAAGGAAAATTTTTCTTTTAGAGTAATTAAAAGTTAGGTGACTTGCCTTAGAAGGAAGCATGTTCTCAAACAGGTATTTGAACACAGGCTGGATAAATCATTTTCAGGTGTGATTAATATAGAATTCTTCCTCGGTTATGGTTTAGATCAGATGGTCTTGGTCTGTGGTTTGTTTTTTTCCCGCAAATCTGAGATTCTTTGATTCTGTTAGGATATTAGGGCTGCCCTTTCCCAAACCCTAGAAAATATGCTTCCCTTGGTGCAGTCAAAATCACCTCAGCTTCTTCTGCTGCCAAGTTTACACTCTATTAATATTGAGCCTGTAGTCCACTTTACCATGATTCCAACCCAAATCTTATAAGCAGGCTCAATCAGCATATTTCTTTGTCTTAAAGTTGCAAATAATTCACGTTTAATAAATGCTTCTTGATTGGTTGGTAAAAAGTTCTTCTTAGATTTTAAATGCATTTTCTTAACTTCTATCCCACTCAATTTCTAAAGCCCTTGAAACTTTAACTATGAGCACTTCAGCTTAGGACATTATTCCTCTCGTTACCTTCTTTCACAATGTATTATTGAAGTTATTTGCCAAAAAAATTTAACCCTCTTCAACTTTCAGAGCTGTTTTTGTTTCCTTTTATTCACCAAGTGGAATTGGGACACATTAGCACCAACTCTTTTATAATTCTCTTTTTTCTATTTTTCTAATAAAAAGAAATACATTTTTTTCTTTCTGCCTCTCTCTATTTCTGTCTTTCTCTATGTCTCCTCTCTCCTCCATCTCCATCTTTCCATTCCCCCACCATCACCAACCAACAGGAATCACAACCTGACCTATGGTGCTTATAAAAAAATGCTGATTATTTAAATACAGTGTTTATCCTTTTCAGGTGAAGTTTGAACCTTTTGGTTCATCTTTCACAGTATTCAAACAACAGTCAATCAACAAACATTATTAAGTGCCTGTTATGTGAAGAGCACATGTGTGTCAAGGAGCTATAAACATTTCTAGTTATTAATCCAACCTCCCCATTATAAAAATATAATATTTAACACATTTTAAACCAGAGATATTAAGTGATTTCCTCACACTTAATTTGACTACCAGCTCCCACACTACTCAAATATACTTATTTTGGCATCTAGAAAACCTTCATCTTCTTTTGACCTTACAATTTTTCTCTTTCCATTCTCCACACAAGAACATACACATTCACACACATGCATGCGCACACGCACATACACACACACACACAATCTACTTACGGGCATTATCACTCCAGCATCAGCAGCACTACTTAGGCCAATGGAGTGGCCTGTTATGACACCCAGTATAGCATCCAGTAACATCACTAATTCTTCCATTCAGGACAAACTAATAATGGCTCAAGAGTATTCTATTGCTGACTTCTGTCAAAGTATTGATTACATGTAATTTATAGCATTACATATAACTAGATAATAGAAATTCAGCTGGTGATGAGAGTTTCCCCACAATTTTAGAAGCAAAACTTGTCTATGGGTGGGAAGGAAGAATAAGGAAAGGAGGAGACTATGAAAGCACAGTCTAAGAACCTTGTTAATCCGATCATGTTAATGCTTGAAAACATCTATTCTGAAGAAAGGACATGGAAAGAGATGAGTAGGAGCTGTTTTTAAATGTATTAGCCAAGAAAATTGCTCTTTATCTAGCCCTGTGGAATCAAATAAGAAACTAGTCACAGACTTTCCCAGCCATGTGAGTTATCGGACTACTTAATAGGCTCTAAGGAAGAGTCACACATCCCTTCCTATAGTTGGCAATTATATAGCACTTTAAAGTTTGTAAAGCACTTTAAATGTTATCTCAAATGATATCCTATGTCTTTAGCTCACCCATCTTAAATTACTGCTATCTTAGACATGGTGTCCTTTTCCAAGCAGTAAGAGCGATTCATTCCTGTTCTTATATGATAAGAAATTTATCCCAAATGGACAACAAAATCACTCCTCCCATTTGTGCTCTGTAGTTATTTTAGGATTTAATGGTACCATTGGGGGAAGCTACAGAATTATTCATACTTTTCTCTTCAAACTGAGATCATAATTTACTGCATATAACCAGAAATAGAAAATTCCAGTATATATTGCCACATCCCAGGATGTTACTTAATAGTAACTTTATTCAGCATTGTTGCATTTAATCTACACTCATTATCTCACTCATATTGATTATTAAGTGTCCCTGGTGATCATAAGCACTCTCACATAATTTGGAAGGCTCTCACTTCTCAAGAAGACTCAGTAACTACAAGAAACTTGAATACTCAATAAGCCTGGAAGGTTTTGTTCTTTTTAATCCCCTGCTAACCACTACCCAGCATCTAGTAATCAATTATGTGGGTTTAAATTCATATTTTAGTAACTTGATACTGGGATCAATTCTCAAGTCATCTGAAAGAGAAGAGAATATAAAACACTTGGGAGAAGATCAGCATGGGATAATATTGGATGGATAGACTTGCAGGACAAATGTGATACAGGGTGTCATAAAGAAGAAGGGGAAAAAGAGATTTAGAGGGACATGATGGTATCTAAGGGCAGCACAAAGATTCACTTATCCCTCTCCATTTTTTATTTTTAAATTTAAAAAAAATTTAAAATTTATTTTTTTCAAATTACATGTAAATTTTTTTAATATTTCTTTGTAAACTTTTTAGTTCCTAATTCTCTTCCTCTCTCCCTCCCTCCTCTCCCCCCTGCCTGAGATATCAAGAAATTTGATATAGATCATACATGTACAGTCATGAAAAGCATATTTCCATATTATATTAACATAGACAAAAAAACAAAAAAAATAAAGTGGGTTTTTTTTAATGCTTTGATCTGCATTCAGACTTCATTAGTTCTTTCTCTGGAAGTCAATGGCATTTTTCATCATGGGTTCTTTGGAATTGTCTTGAATCATTGTACTGATCAGAGTAGCTAAAACTTTCATAATTGATCAATAGTACAATACTGCTGTAATGTTCTTCTGGTTCTGCTCAGTTCACTTTCCATCAGTTCATATAAGTCTTCCCAGGTTGTTTTCTGAAATCATCCTGCTTGTCATTTCTTATAGCACAATAATATTCCATCAAACCCATATACCACAACTTGTTCAGCCATTCCCCAATTGATGAATATCTCCTCAGTTTCCAAATTTTTGCCACAACAAAAAGAGCTGTTATAAATATTTTTGTGCATATGGGTCCTTTTCCCCTTTTCTTTGATCTCCTTGACCTACTAATAGTATTGTTGAGTCAAAGGGTATGCATAGTCTTATAGCCCTTTGGACATACTTCCAAATTGTCCTCCAGAAAGGTTGGATTAGTTCACAGATCCACCAACAGGACCTTAGTGACCCAATTTTCCCACATCCCTTCCAACATTTAACATATCATGTTGATAATTTGGTAGAGTGGGGAGAAACTTTATGCAGGGAGGCCATCTAGATGGTTATTGCAATAGTCCAGGTGGAAGGTCATAATGACATGAACCATGGTAGTGGTTAGATAAATGGAGAAAAGGGAATATGTGTATGTGTGTGACTCATACATATATATGAATAAGATATGGAATGGATAGACTTCCAGGTCATGTGAATGACAAGATGGAGGACTAAACATTTTACCCAATCCTCATTGTTGAGTCATTTCAGTCATATCTGACTCTTTGTGATCTCTAGTTGATGTTTTCTTGATAAAGATACTGGAGTGGTTTGCCATTTCCTTCTCCAGCTCATTTTATAGATAAAGAATTAAGGCAAACAGGGTTAAGTGACTAGCCCAAGGTCACACAGCTACTAAATGTCTGAGCCTGGATTTGAATTCATGAAGATGAGTCTTCCTGATTCAAGCCCAGTGTTCTATTCATTGAGCCACCTACCTGCCACTCTCTTATCCTCATGACCTCTCACATCTCTCCAAAATAGGAGTTATGTACAAGAGATAAAGCATTTCCAGTTGGTTTTAGTCTAGGGCATCAAGAAACTTAATGAGGTGACAATTCAATGAATTAATTGTAAAGAAAATCAGTTCCTAATCTCTAATACTCACTCAGTACCCCCTCCCTTACCATCCACAAACTCTTGTAGAAGGGATACATAACTGATCTATAGGTTTGTACCTCTATCTTCTAGGCCCACTGCCACAGAAAACCTTAAGGGAGAAGCTTGCTCAGGTTGTGACAGCACCCACAACAAAGCCCAGTCAGAGAATTGAGGATTAGATGGAATTGGGGCAGGACACATGTGAGACTTTGTTTTGACCTAGTAGGCCTGAGGGTAAGAGCCCAGTATTCAGCTGGGATCAGTTCTGTACCCCCAGAAGTCACTTGGGGCAGAGACTGAGGCCTGTGAAACATAAATTTTCCAGTGACTGAGGAGACTGAAATGTCCCCTATTATCCTCAGACTCGCTGGTCTACATTCCCAATCTTTAGATCCCACATAGCCTAAGTGGGTAATTGTTGTCTCCATCCCACAACAATTTCCCTTGAGGCTTCCTATGACTGGAATAGGAAGGACTTTGAAAAAATATCCTAAATGAAGGTTAGGTTTTCTGATAGATCAAACAGCAGAGATACAGTTGGTCAATGCAAGGCTTAAAACATAAATATAAAATCCTTTGCCATTTACAGCTCTTTGCAACCCAGATCCAACCTATTTTTCCAGTCTTAATATGTTATTCCTTTCCATATAGCACACGTTACTTTTTTTTACTCCTTTCTACGACACAATCAAACTGGCCTTCTGGTTTGTTTCTGACACACAATTCTTCATCTCCCATTGAAGAGGCTACCCACTAAGAGGGTTAGGGTTGCTCTGGAGACCCCAAAATACCAACACGCCGGGTCCTTCTGAATGAAATCGACTCAAGTCTTCTCAGCCAAAGAAAAGTAAAATTTTCTAAAAGTCCACTAGCATTAGACAGAGAGTTAAGTCTGTGATAGGTCATTCTATGGCGCTCTCACTCTCCTATGGACACAGAAGGTTGTGAAGAATCTAGGGGTGGTGTAGAGGAGGAGTTTGGGCTGGTCTTCAGGAGGAGTTAATGAGGTCAATGAGTGAATAAGGGTGGAAAGTTGCTGGAGACTACAGACAATGGTGGGCTAGGCCAGTTCAAGGGTGTATGGATATTTTGATAGGCTAAAGGGTGGGAAGTAGATGAACAATGGAGGGCTAGGCTAGTAACTAGGCTAGTAGTTAGCAGTTAGTAACTAGGCTAGAGGTCTGGGCCCAGCCACAATATAAGGTTTATTGCCTCTGCAAATGCCTCATCAAATGAGACAATTTAATCAAGAGTCCCAGGAAGGTTCCCAGCGCCTGTACCTCATCACCATTTCTGTAGTATTGCACTAACTACCTCTTATTTCAAGACTACTCTCCTTCTTTTCTGCCTTATAGGATCCCTGGTTTCCTTCTTTATGAGATCTTTCCTGCTTTTCCCCTTCTTTTCCTTCCCTCCTCCATTAGCTTCCCCCTCCACCACAACTGTTAGTGCCCTCTATCCCATAGTTTCCTTGCATCTGTCTTATATATACTTATATGTTTGCATGTTGCCTTCCCTGTTAGAACATAAGCTTCTTGAGGGAAGGGTTTATTTCTCTTTTATCTTTGTATTCCCAGCACAAGAAACAGTGCCAGGTACATTATAGACACAATAAATGCTTGCTGATTACATGATTGGTTATAAAAAAAAAGTCATAGATCCTCGAAATATTGATACCTTCCAAGCATGATTTTGAATTTCTTAAGGACAGGGATAATGTCTTAAACTTTGTATCCCCCAGGGTGCCTACCACAGTTATGCATGGGACAGTTAGGTCATTTCACTAAATCTGGTCCAGTCAACATAGCAAACACCTCCAATCATTATCAACAGCAATATCAGCAACCCATTCCAGAGTCTTTATGGGTCCTGAGTACAGTCTCAGGAATCTGGCTAAGTGCTCAACTCTAGAAAGTCGAAATAGTGCAAAGATGGAGAAACAACTCAGGACTCCTCAAGTCTGAACATGGCTTCTCCTCTCCCTGTGTCTTTCTCCCAGAAATCTCTGAGAAAGAGGCCCAGAAATCCCAGTTTCTGCAGCTGATGGTATCTAGTGGATTCTAAGGAAGCATCTCGTCTCCATGGTGATGGTGACAGAAGGTTACTTTAGGGAGAGTTGTACAAAAAGTTTAGAAAAAAGGCATCATTAGCCAGTGGGAGTGGCAGAGTGACTTGTATACACAGTTAGACAACCTTAATAATATAGCTAAAAACTAGGTACTTCATAACATTCACAACATTGGAACAAGAACTCAGAAGGGAGGAGAGGAGAAAGTAACAGCTTTGCATTGAATGTGTACCCAGCATAAGCTAGAACTTTAAAGAATAAACATGCTAATTAACTAGAATTGTTAAAAAAAAAAAAAGTATTGGTTTGCATTTCTTTAGGGGGAATGGAGGGAAGAGCAATACCTAGCCCTCCCAAAGTTTGGTTTTATAACAGCAGAAAAACAGATGGCCATGAGCCATTCTTTAGAGACCTGTGTTGCGCATGCATGTGTGTGTGCACATGCACTTTTTGCACATGCATGCTCATGTGCATTTCTTATTTCTAAAAATTAAATATCTAATAAAAAAAGAAAAACAAACATAAACTTAAATGCTAAAACTCAGATGCAAAAATAAGAGCAAAAAAAGAAACATTGCCATATGTACTAGAACACGAGAGGATCAAAATATATGACAATAAATAACTATTTCAAGAAAGTGTATATAACAAATACCAAACTTTGTGTTCAAAACTGTCTCTTTTCTTTGCTTCCTTGTAAGTTTTCTTTTGCTCTCTACTCTACACTTTTTACTTGATTCTTTTGCCCTCTTCTTCCCCCAGCCCAAGAATGCTACAATTAAACATGGATAGATAGATGCATACATACGTATACATACATATATATACATATACATACATGTATACACACATACATATTCTCATACATACATACTTACAAATATATTTATACTTAAATATCTATAATCATAGTCACACATAGATATATTCATTCATATGCATCTATGTAAGAAAGTACTACACTTGTTTGTCCTTTGTTTCTCTGAGGTTGGATAACATCTTCCTACATAAGTCCAAGTCTTTCCACATTTTCTAAGTCCACCAACTCATTTCCTACCGTGTTTCCCCGATAATAAGACCTATCCCGAAAATAAGCCCTCCCCTTACTGTGTAAGATTCCTCTAAAATAAGCCCTCCCCTGAAAATAAGCCCTATTGAGATTGCTACTGTAGTGAAGGTGATCCCCTGTGCTACACGCTACATTACGTTCTTTATTGAATTCATTATTGAATAAAGGTACATTTTTTTGTTCACATTTACCTGTTTATTAAAATTGCTGTCAATGTTCATTAAAATAAGCCCTCCCCTGAAAATAAGCCCTCTGGTGTTTTTCTGTCCAAAAAAAATAATAAGAAAGTGTCTTATTATTGGGGAAACATGGTATATCACATCAATATTCCAATCTTGTACTGCCTAATTATTTTAAATAGTCTAAAACAATATTAATATTACTGACATATAGTGTTATGATTACTACCCTGGCTTTTTTTTTTTCTAATAAATTCTAACTCCTGATCTTTACCTTATATTTGTATGTATCTCTTATTTCCTGTCCCTCTAACTCCTTTACTCTACTTCCACCAGCTACCTTGCCATATCTGAATTGTTTTTTTTCTTGTTGCTCATATTTTATCCTTGAACTGGGGTTTCAGAATCTAACTATAATATTCCTGTATGTTTTCCTTGTAGAATCTCTTTCAGTTGATAATTGGTAGATTTTTTTTCTGTTGCTACTTCCCCCTCTTGTTCTAGCACTTCAGAACAATTTTCTTTAACTATCTCTTATACTGTTGTATCAAGATTCTTTTTTTTTTATCATACCTTTCAGGTAATCTGATTATTCTTGTTTTCTTTTCTTTCTCTGTTACACAGATCAGTTGTTTTTCTTATGAGATGTTTCACTTTCTTTATTTTTTTATTCTTTATATTTTGTTTTGTTATTTCTTGATCTCTTATACCTTCACTGACTTCCCCTTGCCTAACTCTAATTTTCAAGGTTTTCTTCCTTACAATTCTAGATCTCCTTTTCTAGTTGATTTGCTTTCTTTTCATAATCTTATTTTTCTTGGATTGTTCTTATTTTCTTTTTAAATTTCCCTCAATCTCTCTCATTTGATTTTTAAAGTCTTTTTTAGGTTCTTCTATTAATTCTTTTTGGGCAGGTGACAATTTGATCTTACTCATTGGGGAAAGAGAGGCCTTTTTTTGCATCAATACCCTCTCTATTCCCACAGTAATTTTCTATGTTTAGGTTCTTTGCCTCATCGTTTTTTTTTTTTTAATTTATAGCACTTTGTTATTTTTTTCTTAATAGTATTTTATTTTTTCCAATTACATATAAAGATAGTTTTCAACATTCACTTTTATAAGATTTTGATTTCCAAATTTTTTCTCCCTCCCTCCACTCTCCTCTCCCTTCCCCAAGATGGCATGCAATATTATATAGGCTATACATGTACAATCATATTAAACATATTTCCACATTAGTCACTTGTGAAAGAAGAATCAAAACAAAAAGAGAAAATAGTGTGCATTGATCTGCATTCAGACTCCATAGTTCTTTCTCTGAAGGTGGATAGCATATTACATCTTGAATCATGTGGAATTATCTTAGATTATTGTATTGCTGAGAAGAGCTAAGTGTATCACAGTTGGTCATCACACTATGTTGCTGTTACTATATATAATCTTCTCCTAGTTCTGCTCACTTCATTCAGCATCAGTTCATGTAAGTCTTTCCAGGTTTTTCCGAAATTAGCCTGTTCATCATTTCTTTTTTTTTTTTTACATTTTAATTTATTAATTTATTTTTAGTCTTCAACATTCAAAATTTCAACAATTAATATCCATAAGATTTTGATTTCCAAATTTTCTTCCCCTCCTTCCCCCAAGAAGACATGTAGTCTGATATTGGCTCTACATATACATTCATAGCAAATATATTTCCACATTAGTCATGTAGTAAAGAAGAATTACCAAGAACCAATGGGAGGAGCCACAAGAAAGAAGAAATGAGAGAGAGAGAGAGAGAGAGAGAGAGAGAGAGAGAGAGAGAGAGAGAGAGAGAGAGAGAGAGAGAGAGAAGTATGCTTCAATCTGCATTCAGACATAATTCTTTTTATGGATGTAGATGGCATTTTCCATTACGAGTCTTTTGGAGTTGTCTTAGATTCTTGCATTGCTGAGAAGAGTTAAGTCTGTCCAAAGTTAATCATCGCACAATATTGCTGTTACTGTATACAATGTTCTCCTGGTTCTTCTCACTTCACTCAGCATCAGGTCATGTAAGTCTTTCCAGGTTTTTCTGAAGTCTGCCTGCTCATCACTTCTTATAGCACAATAGTATTCCATTACGTTCATATACCACAACTTGTTCAGTCATTCTCCAACTGATCGATATCCCCTCAGTTTCTAATTCTTGGTCACCACAAAAAGAGCTACTATAAATATTTTTGTACATGTGGGTCCTTTTCCCATTTTTATGATCTCTTTGGGATACAGACCCAGTAGTATTGCTGAATCAAAGGGTATGCACAGTTTTATAGCCCTTTGGGCAGAGTTCCAAATTTTTCTTCAGAATGGTTGGATCAATTCACAACTCCACCAACAAGGAATTAGTGTTCCAATTTCTCCCCATCTTCTCCAGCATTCATCATTTTCTTTTTTTTTTGTCAAAGTAGTCAATCTGATGGGTGTGAGGTAGTACCTCAGAATTGCTTTAATTTGCATTTATCTGTGATTTAGAGTGATTGTAGTAATTTAGAACATTTTTCCTAGGACTATAGACAGCTTTAATTTCTTCATCTGAAAATTGTCTGTTCATATCCTTTGACCATTTATCAATTAGGGAATGACTTGTATTCTTATAAATTTGGCTCAGTTCTCTATATATTTTAGAAATGGGGCCTTCATCAGAGACACTGGCTGTAAGAATTGTTTCCCAGCTTTCTGCTTCCTTTCTAATGTTGGTTGCATTGGCTTTGTTTGAGCAAAACCTCTTTAATTTAACATAATCAAATTATTCATTTTGCATTTCATAATATTCTCTATCTCCTGTTTGGTCATAAATTCTTCCCTTCTTCATAGATCTGACAGGTAAACTATTTCTTGCCCTCCCAATTTGTTCATGGTATCACCCTTTATATCTAAATCATGTACCCATTTTGACCTTATCTTAGTATATGGTATAAGATATTGGTCTATGCCTAGTTCCTAGCGGTTTGTTATTGTAATCACCTCCAGTTCTAGGGTATGGAAGATGGTGACTCTGGCCTCAGGTTCTTCTTCTATTCTTCTTTCTGGACTGGAACCAAAACCAAAAACTCCATCCCTCCCCCCCCCCATAAGTGCCCACAGCCAGTGGGCATCCCCACCCCACTGCTTCTGTACTCACCATCATGTGCTGGTTCCTTCTTACCCACAGCCAACTCCTGGCAGCATAGCTGGGGCTGGTTTCCCTAATCAGTAGAGATTCCCTCAATTATCCTTGGCTTAGATGCCCTACTCTCCACACTGTCCAGGAGGTTAAAATTCTTGTGGCTGGGGCCAAGGTTACTTCCCAATCCATCTAGCCCCAGGGCTTACCGCTTGCTCTTTCAGAGGAACAGCCTGGAGGTGTTTATATTTCACAAGGAACAAACCTCAGTACTGGGATTTTTCTTCCAATTGTCCCAAGAGGACCACCATTCTACTCCAACTGTTCTTACCACTCTATATTTACCCTGAGGTGCTGTGTTGTCTTGTTTGTGGGGAAAATATGGAAAGCTTGGAATTTTCTGATCTACTCTACCATCTTTCCAGAATCCTCTCCTAGAATCCTTTTAACCCACAATTCTCAATTACCAAGGATCCATATTGACCAAGCTTAGTGTGGAGTCATGGAATGAGTATGGGGGCAAGGATATGTATTTGAGCAGTTTTGTTTTGTTTTGTTTTTCCCCATTTTCCTAAAAGAGCCTAAGTTTCACAGAAGAAACAACACCTTTACTTCTCTCAAAATCATCTTTCCCCATTGGATATCTGGGTAACAAAGCAATTATGTGTGCCTGAAGTAAGTCATATTAAATAGCAAACAAAAATATTAATATTTTCACATAATTAGCAAGTGACAATGAAGAGGCAAGAAAAGGCAACTGAAGATCAAGTTCCCTTTGAAGCAGAATCATTACTAGAATTTAAACTTCATGAAGGGTTAGCACAATGTTTTACATATCTTATCTCCTTCAGCATTTTGCCCTACAGTCTGTACACTGCAGGTCATGTGACCTGTTCCTGCCTCTGGTTGGGGGAGGGGTTGGATACTAGGAATCTAAAACTGGAGACACAGGTGAGCTGCACTGTGAAAGGTGAGGACTATTGCCAAGAAAGGAGTGAGGCGGAAAGAGCAGTACCCCAGGGGGAAAAAAAACACACTGGCACTAAAGTCTAAGGATCCAAATTCAAATTCCACCTCAGATGTTTGCCAATTGTATGACCTTGGGAAACTCATTTACCTTTACTGAGCCTCATTTTCCTCACTTGGGAAGATTTGCCCTAAGAAAGAAAAAGTATATGTGTGTGTGTATTTGGAGGACTGTCCACCACATGTAGCATAGAAGTACCACTATATGCCTCGAAGAGAGGCAGAATAGGCATCTCTAGCTTATTCTCCCCCATCCTTTTCCAATGTAGACTTTATTTCTTGACAGGATGGAACTAAGATATTGGGGCCAGAAGCTAAGCCTTTCTTTTCTCTTCAAAGGAAGGAATTCTAGGCTGGAATTGTATCAATCTCCTCCCTTAAATATTGTTAATCTCACAGATCTGGCTTTCAGGTTCAAGTTTAACTTCTGATCACTATTTCTTAATAGAAAAAAGAGGATTCAGGGCTTGGGTCTAAGGTTTGACCCCTTCCCCAACAGATGCCAGTTTCACAGTGGACACAATGAGAAGCAAAAATAAGCAAACAAATAAGCAAATAAATGAATGAATTAAAGTTTTAAAAAGTATCCAAATTGATAGCAAAACAAATCAGCAAAAGTGTACATAGGAAAATATATTTCAGACAATATAGAGTGGAGTTCTCTCTTTAGGAGCAAGATAATTTAGCTCAACTAAGAGAGAGAGAGAGAGAGAGTCCTAGATGTCACCCAAGGGGGAGTTCCCCAAATTCTCTAATGTAGCCAGTTAGGGATAGGACATAATAAAGACTGCCAGTTGCTCTAATGTCACCTTCTTCCCAGAGTCTTTTTCCTTCAGCACACCAGAGTGGGGTACTTTCTTTTTTGAAGCTAGAAGCAAGAAGCACCCTCAGCAACTGAGGTTCCCAAAGAGATTTGAAGAGACAATCTCAAAGAAAGTCTGAAAGGAGCAGAGCTCTCTTTTCTTCTGTCAACTATACCCTGCCTTTCCTACAGGTGTGGAACATTAATATGCATCAATGAGAAAGTCCCATATCAATAGGCTTTGGCACTTGAGAGATATATACATACATATTTGTATGTATATGTATACATACACATATATGCATGTGTGTATATATTTTATGACTTGATGATTTGCAAAGAGCTCTACCTATGTTATCTCATTTGATCTCCACAAAGATCCTGGGAGTTAGGTGCTATTGTCTTCCTCATTTTAGACATAAGACTGAAGCTGAGGGAGGCTATGGGGTATGCAGGAGATCACACAGCTAGTTAAATGCCTGTCATTTAGCTGCCTCTGAGTGAATCCATTGTATAGCACTCCTAACAAGCATCTTATTGACTACCTCTAGAAATAAAGACCTCACTTTCTGAGAAGGAGTGCCTAGATCTTTCTATAGTTAAACCTAAGACTATCAATTCTATCAATTCATTATTCAAAACACTCATTCCATAAGGCACAGTACATGCCTCCCAGCTCTTTTGCTACAAATGGACAGAGGAGAAATGTGAAGCCAACAACCCAAATTCTATTTCTGATAGCCATAACAAGAGTTTGACTAGATCAAAAGGAGAAATTAATGACCCAAAGAGGAACCAGATGCCACAAAAAAGGGCTCTCTATTCTGTCCCTTTCTCTTCATACCTGAATATCAGAGTTGGCACCTGTGAAATCCTGCCAGACACACGTTGGTTCAGAAGCAAGTCACAGTACGGGACTATGATCGTTGAGTTATTATCTGGCTTTGTCGAAGCTTCCTAACATTTATTCATTTTTCATTCCATTTGGTTTAGAAGTTTCATTCCTCTTGACATTTCTCTTTACCATCCTCCATTTCCCTTCCGTTTAGCCAACCCTCTCAGAGAGCTTTGTAATAATCTTATGTCTCTTAGCTACAGAGCTTAGTTGATTATCATAACTATAAATGACACAGCAGAGATACATCTGAAAACTATTAGGGACTTAAATAATTCTGCTGCAAAGCTACGTTACTTTAAAATGAATTTTAAAAGCATATCACTCTTAATCAAGTGTGTTAGTGATTGAAAGCAAGACATTAGTTAGATTCTCTAATACCATTTTCATTTCCAGTACCATCTCTAGCTGCTGACTTCATATAACCTCACTTTGAAGCATTTTACGTAATTGGAGCAGAAAAAAAAAATTGGCATTATGCCACAAATAAATTAATATGCTGGGCCTCCTGCAACACTCATAAGAATTTATGAAGATAATAATGTTGTTGTTGTTATTGAGTCACTTTTAAGTCATGTCCCAACTCTTCATGACCTGATTTGGGGTGTTCTTGGGAAAGATACTGGAGTGGTTTGCCATTTCCTTCTCCTGCTTATTTTACAGATGAGAAACTGAGGCAAAACAGGGTTAAGTGATTTGCTCAGGATCACACGATTTGTAAGCTTCTGAGGTCAGATTCTACTTATGAGGAGGAGTATTCTTTATAATTATTATCTCATTTGATCCCTACAACATCCCTGGAATGTAGGTGCTATTATTATCACCACTTTATGAATGAGGAAACTGAGGCAAATAGAGGTTAAGTGACTTGCCCAGGGTCACACAGCCAGTAAATATCTAGTCTGATTTGAACTCATGTCTTCCTGACTCTAGTGTTGTAATTCTATCCACTGCAACAACCAGGTGTTTGGAGATAGTCAATTGTGAGGATCCCCTTTGATCTAAGTCAAGTCCTCTAACTGGATGCTGACTAAGAACATCCAATAAGAAAAAAATATCTCTTTCCTTTTCTGTATTATCCATCCACTGAAGTCTCACCCTTTTTTGGCTGTTGCCCAGGCTCGCTGCTGAAGCTGCTCTGCTGTTACTAATCTGCCAAACTCTGCCACCATTGCCAACCCACCCGCATTGCTATTGCCACTGCTGCTGCTTCAAAGAAGTGTCATTATTCTTCTAGAACAACATTTTCTGAGATTCTATGTCTGTGAACAAGCAAGGAAACTATAAGCCTTGGACAGAACAGAAAGATCATTGCCATGGGCATTGGAAGACAAGGGTTCAGATCCCTTTTCTGACATTTACCACCCATGTGACCTCAGTCAAGTAGCTTAACCTATGTGACCTTCAGTTCTCTCATCTGTACATGAGGAGATTGGGTTAAGTGACCTTGGATGTCCCTTCTAGCTAGCGCTAGAGCTCTGATTTATCATCCTTCTCAACAGAAGGTGCCCATCCCTTACTCCTACATGAGTTAACATTGTTAGATTCCATTTATCTCTTTCCTGTCCCAGATCACAGGTAGTTTACTTTTAACACTATGGAGACCACCCACTGAATCTCTTTGGGGCTGAAAATAAAAACTGGTATCCCTTTCCTTATTTCTCTCCAACTCCCATTATGCCACCTCCCCCAAACTAGCAACAGCTCATACAAATTTGCTTGAAGCTCCAATAAGCCTCAAAAAAAGCACTAAAAGTATTTTTTAAAAGAGGAAAGGGGAGGGAGAAAAAACTGATGGCCTCTACTAGCATCCTGCCCTTACAGAATGGTCTATATTCTTTTATGAAATTAGTTGCCAAGACTTGTCAATTTTGAATCCATAAAAATCTTTTTGATTCATGACCTTTTCATTATCACACAGCCACTACAGGTCTTGATCACCTCTTGGCTCAAAAACTAAATGATCTTCCTGCCTCCAGTCCATGTTATCTCTAACTTATCCTCTATATTATTGTCAAATTGATGTTCTTAATGCACAGATCTTATCATACCTACTCACCCCCAGCCTTTAGAAGTTTCAGTGTCCAATTTCCTCTAAGATAAAATACAAAATTCTCTACTTGGCATTCCTCACATTCTGCTTCCAATTTACTTCTCTATCTTGCATTACTGCTTTTTAACACACACTCTTTGTCCTAGTCAAATTGCTCTGTTGCTGTTTCTGCTATAGAACATTCAATCTCTTGACTCCACGGATTTGCAAAGAGAAAGGTTTTCCTCCTCACCTCTGTCTCTTGAAATACCTAGCTTCCTGTAAGATTAAGCTCAAGGACTATCTCCTACAATAAACTTTTCCTGATTCCTGTTGATAGCACTCCCTTACTCTTAACTAAAATTGTGGGTTCTTTTTTTACCTTGTACATATTTTGCATTTATTTATCATTACCCATTATTTTGTCAAGAAAAAAGTAATTTTATTGAGTTCAATAATTTTCTTTTTTAAAAAGTTTTTATCCCCAGCCCCTGCCACAGTCCCTAGTACATAATAGGTGCTTAATAAATTCCTACTGGATTGACTTGAATTATATTTAACTCATTTCCTCATCTCATCTCAAATGTCCATGTGGACTATTTGTGACTGACCTAAGATAGAACCTTCCAAGCTCACATATCAGTCACAGCCAGATACACTATACATTGACCCTGTCATCATGATGCCATTTTGGTCCTCTTTGAGCATGAAGGACCACAATGAATGAACTTTTGCCAGAATAAAGCAAGGAAGCTGCAAGGGATTCCAATGAAAGGATTTGTGAGGGAGTAAAAAGGAGGAGAGAGAAAAGAAAAAGAAAGAAAGTGGACATGGGTAAATAATCAAACTAATGAGCATGGAAAAACTATCACCCGAATGCAAGGCTACATAGATGAGGTGTGTTGGGGGAGGAATTGTAATGTTTTTTAATCAAATATACTGTTATGCCAGTCACTGCATCCCTTCCCACTCAGCTCAAGCGCACATGAATACACAGTCATGCTACTGCATCTGGTGCACTTCCCAACCATCTGGAGCTCTGAGGAAAGGACCACCTGCCCACCCAGAACATTTTCCTTGTAGTGTGAACTATTTCAGCTTCCAAAGAATGATTATGGATTAACTCTCTACTCCAATAGCTTGTTTATGCTTCTTGGACAAGGAACACATACATAAGATAAGGCAGGGGACACAATATCCACTCATCTGTATATCATGCATGTATTGAGTACCTATTAGGGCCAAAAAGCAACAAGCTTTAATTGCATGATCACAGTCTCAGCATTGGAAAGGACCTTCATTGGCTATCTAGCCTAACCCATGGCTGGACAAGAAATCATTCTACAAAATGCCTAATAAATGGATATCCTATCTTTGCCTGAAGGCATCTAGTTGCAGGAATGGCAGGGGGAATGAACTATCTTCCAAAGTGTTCCATTCCCTTTTAGATAGTTCTAATTAGTAAGAAGTTTGGGTTTTTTTTTTCTTATATCAAGCTCACATTTTCTTTATAATATCCACCTACTTCTCTGAGTTATAAATGTTTTATAAGCTTTAAAATGCTATAAAATAGCAAGTTGTTAGTATTAAAGCATGAAATTAAAAAAAAAAACTCCTATCAGGAAAAGAGATGATTTAATTTCTGTGAATGATTATTACATAAAGAAAAAGTTAAGAAGGAAAGGAAGTGGACACATAAGGAACTATATACAGTGTGTCCCAGCTATCTTTGTCAAGAAAACCCCAAAGGTCACAAAGCTATATGCTTTTAAAAGCTATTAAAGTTTACAACTGCACCAAGACTTTTGGGGCTCACTGTGCAACACTTTCTCTTCCTTTTTTTGTTAATAAAACCAGGAGAGATGGTGTCCACCTATTGACAAATTTAGATGGCTTAGTACATTGTCAGGCATGCAAACAGCAAGTTGTTAGTATTTAAACATGAAATTAAAATAAAAACTCCAATCAGGAAAATAGATGGAAACATCATCTCTGGGACCAAGTATTTAAAACCAGCCATCACTTCATTTGTTTGAGAAGAAGGAAAAAAAAGGGGGGGGGGAATCTCTTCCTCTTTTAGACCAAAGATTCTATTAGAACTTGTAGAAAAAGGCAATGCATGTGGATGACAGAGCAATCTCCTTTCCAGAGGTAAATGCTTTAGTTTTTATTGTTCAACAATCTCCCAGTTCTAAGCCCTTGCAGTTATAAAAGTAAATCACCAAATACTTACTGAGTGCTGCCTGGTGTCTCAGAATCATGGCCATTTGCTCAGATTTAAGATATCTAATTCTGCCTTCCACCCAGTCTAAAGGAAGAGGGCAGAGGAGCAGATGTTGGGGTGTATAGGTTAAGGTTGGAGAGTAGTGTTGAACAAAGCACCATTGTAGGCTGGAGTCCACAACCTGGATACCCAAAACATACTAGCTTTCCTACACAGCTTGTCTACCAGCTGTGCACTGGCTCTCCTTCCTGTTGGATGTGTGTTTGTAATATCTGCCCTCTGTGAAGCATCTCTGTAGCATTCATCATATCACAGGAGCATGCTATAGGATTTAGACATGCAAAATATCTTAGAGATCATCTCATCCAAATCTTTCATTTCAGAGATGAGAAAAACTGAGCCTTGACAGGTGAGATGACTTCCCTTGAGTGAGGAGCTCACACAGCACCCTCAGATGGTTATTTATGATTCATCCATCCATCCATCTATCTATCTATCTATCTATCTATCTATCTATCTATCTGTCTGTCTGTCTGTCTGTCTGTCTGTCTGTCTGTCTATCCATCCATCCAATCATCCATTCATTTGTTTTTGTTTGTTTATCTTAGATAACACCAAAGTTGAAAACTGAATCAACCACTTGAGAAAAGTGTCATGAATTCTTATAAACAGAGCTGTCCAGGGAAGTCAGGGATACATTCCCTGTTCAATTTCTGAATAAATTTCTACCAGAAACATGCTCTGATCACAATCAGTAGTTTTTAAAATCCCCAAGAAATGTTGAGTGGAATTATTTTCTATTCATACTCCTCCTAAACAAATATTCCCATCACAAGCTTTCCTAGATTTGGAAACAGAGTTTACCCAGCAAAGGCATTTTTTCCTATGTAAAAGGGGATTACTTAATTAGCATCACTAATGTCATGAAATTGTAAAGGTTGGTGAGATTTTGGTTATTTTTGAAGACTGTTGATGGTTTTAATATTTTTGAGAGACAAGGCATCAACACATAAGGTACAGTCTCAAAAGTTTTATTTCTTCCATCCCAGTGCCCACCCACAAAACTGTTGGACCCTTAACTTTGTGAGAATGTATCTGAACTATGGATGTTCCTTCTTCTCATTATTAGGACAAGGAAATCCCAAAGTATATACTGACTATATATAAACAGATCAGGACCTACTCTGCAATTTATAGTCTTAGATAGTTGCTTGGGGCATCAAGAGTGTAAGTGATTTGTCCAAGTTCATGCAACCAATATATGTTAGAGTCAGGACTTGAACCCAAGCATACTTGATTGCAAGTCAACCTCTCTTCACTATGGTATGAAACTTCATCATTATGGAAAAACCCTAAAGTTAATCCAAGTGGTCTTTCTTAAGGATTAGACTTCTGCAGAAGTTTATTGAACACTTGCCTGGTGTCCTGGAAAGTAACTTGCACTTTTCTTATGTAGGAGAAAACACTATCAATCTTCCACATGTTAGAAACTTGCTTGATGTCCCAGAATTATGGCCATTTGCCCAGATGGAGAATATCTAATTCTGTCTTTCATCCAACATTGCATATTGTTTTGCTTGGTTGTTTTTTTTTTCATGTCATTTTATGCCAAAGGAAAATGTAGACCTGGACCACTACAATTCCCACTTTCCAAATTTCAATTTGGCCAATGCCACTGCTTGGCAAACGTACTCTTTCTCTCTCATTGACTCAGTTCACTCCCCACAGCTGTTGTTAAAGCTCTGCTCATCTTTTTTAGCCCTAATTCCACCACCAGCCCTCACCTTCACTTATAGCTGATAGTTCTACCTCTTAACCAGTGATATGCTGGTAAATATTTAACACTGACTCTCTAAGGGAAAAACATATATATATATATACATATATATAGACAGTTTTATGTTTAGTCTTCATTATTAATATTTTCTGCATTACTTTCTTAAGTCTAGACAATCAACAAAATAATAAATCAAGTCCTGATTTGTAGCACGTGCCCATTTTCAAGGTGTTAATGCTGAGATGGAATTTTTTAATTCAATTTTATTTTATTTTCAGTTTCAAATTCCCTCCCTTCCCCCTCCTTAACCCGATGAGATGAGAAGAAAAAAACATTATAAATATATAAAGTCATGCAAAATAAATTCCTGTATTAGCCACATTCAGAAAGAAGAGAAAGGAAGGAAGGAAAGAAGAAAGGAAAGGAAAGGATGGAACAAAGGAAGGAAGAAAGGAAAGAAGGAAGGAAGGAAGAAAGGAAGGAAGGAAGGAAGGAAGGAAGGAAGGAAGGAAGGAAGGAAGGAAGGAAGGAAGGAAGGAAGGAAGGAA
>NW_027186304.1:65331583-65377689 GCF_028583685.1 Petaurus breviceps papuanus | reverse complement strand
GAAGGAAGGAAGGAAGGAAGGAAGGAAGGAAGGAAGGAAGGAAGGAAAGAGGGAGAAGGAAATATGGTTTAATCTGCACTCTGAGTCCATCAGTACTTTATTTGGAGGTTAATATCATATTTCATCATGAGTCCTTTGGAATTGTCACACTAAAAATTAACAATTGGCTCACCCCAGCTGACTGCACCACACTGGAGTACAGTATTTTTACTTCTCTGAAAAGGCTGAAGTAATTTGGAGAGACCTCCCTCAGCTATACTCACATTTATTTCAACTTTTCTCCATTTCTATATTACTTCTCTCCTTTTTCTCCTGTCTCAGAAAAATATATCTTCTCCTCTCTCAGGTGATCTCTACCTGTGTCACATCTCCCCCACTCTCCATTTCCTGAGGAGAATTGCTTCTATATTAGCTGTTTCATCTCAGAAACATTCTGCTTCTCTTTGTTCACTGCTTCCTCCCAGTCTGTCCTTAAATATATATTAGCCTTCTCTATTTTTCACAAAAGCAAAATAACCTTCTCTTGACTTATAAAACTGCCAGCCTATTGCTCTCCTTCCTGTCTATTCCCAATTTCCCCATTTCTATGAATGCCTCCACCTCAGTCATCCTCATCTAACACTTGGTAATCATCTTTGTCCACACCCTAATTTTGTTTTTTTTTTTAATTTTATTCTTAATCTGTGCTTTTATATCATAATATAATATGGGTTATTGTGAGGATCAAATTAGTAATTATAAAGTGCTTGACATATAATAAACACTACATAAATGTTAGTTGTTGTTATCATCATTTCCCAATATATTTCTATCATAACCCCTTACCTGGAAGTCAAATCTTATAATAAATAATACAAAAGGGAAGATTAAAAAAATAGAGTTCAGCAAAACTAACCAATGTGTCAGCCAAGTCCAACATTGGAGGCAGTATTCTATACCCATGTGTAATGGAAATGCAAATTTAAAGATCTTCCCTGCCCCTAGGCCCTTTGATAGGCTTAAGAGACTCTGAGGACCTTCCTTGATTTGAAAATATAATCTGCCCCCTAATAGGCTGAATGTGTTTACATGGAGCCTGTGGCAGGAGGCTTAGTTTTCAGGAATGCCCACACCTTGATGCTGTGTGATTGGGCGGTGGGTCAAGAGGGTGGTTACATTCTCTGACCCAGGAGAAGGCTATATAATCGCTGATGTGAGGCTTTGCTTTGGGGCTCACTTTGAGAAGTGTTGTGTGATTTGACCAGATGAGACTCTGGGCAGCCATTGAAAGCCCCCCAGCTTTGAAAACACAGATGTTGATGCTTCCCTCTCTGGTAACTGTGATTTGGTATGGATGTAATTGTTGGATAGTTTGGAAGCCTGTCTGCTTGATCTGTTTCTCTGTCTTGTCATTTCTGTCTGTATACTCTGAAGTCCGGGGTGCTGACCTTTTTTCCCCCAAACTAGGTAAATGATATATGTTTGATTGATTAAAGTAAGCTTGTTAACCCATTTTGAGTTGCTTTCCTTTAGAAAAGCAAATCTAAGAACCTGTGTTGGCAGCCACCCTGGGGATGCTGGGGTGCTTGGTGCTACACCATAATACACTACTTCTGCAAAGAAGGGAATCTTCCATTTCTTTTATCCATGATATGCAATGTGTAATAAATACTCATTGATTCTTCCTTTAGATGATCTCCCAGACTTATCTCTTCTTCATTTTTTTTCCATTCTTACCCTCATTTAGGCCCATGTTACCTCGGGTATTGACAAGTGTTATAATCATCTGACTCCATGTTTTTTGTACACTACAGTCCATTTCTAGATATACACCACCAAATTTATTGCCTCCTACACCTAAAGTCCACTTCTCTCCTTTCATGGCTCAGCCCAGGTGAAGCCTCCTAACAGAGGTATTTCCTAATCCCATCAATTATTAATGCTCCTCTCCCCCTAAAAAATAATATTCTGCATTAATTTTGCATATACTTTGCTTTTATTTGCTTATTTACATACAGTATTACCCTTCCCCTCACATCTACCTACTCACAGAATGTAAATCCTTGAGGACAAGGATTATTTGTATCTTCACTGCTTAGAGTAGAGACTTGTACTTATTAAGTGTTTACTAAATGATTGGTGAATAATAGACTCTAGCACCACTTTCATTATATCATTCTCCACTGTGTTTAGTAGTAGTTGAAAAGTACTTGTTGAAAGAATAAATAAATGACCTATCATATTAACTTATCCTGTCACTCAAGGGTAAACAAAATCTAGCTTTCAATTTTATTTTAATCACTAATAGGATCCCCTCCTCCTCCCTGACCATAATAAATCACCTTTCCTCATTCCAAGCAACCATGTGGAAATTTTTGGGGTGAGCAGGCCCTGTTCCTGACCAAGTATGACTCAAGGTTAAGGGATTGATCCTGAGATGACAAAGTTCCCTAATTGATTGTTGAGTCAGAAGAGCTGATGACTTCTGTTTCTCTCATTCCTGTTGCCTACAACTGACAACTCTCTAAGTGATAGCATATGATTCAGGCTAATGGTATATGACAAGCCCTTCTCTACCCAGGTATCATGACAAAGTTTCTGCCAAGGGGAGCATGAACTTACCAAGCAAGCTAATGCTGTGGGATGCTACTGGCATTGACCTCTTTTGTGTCTTTTCCCAAGTTATGTTGGTCAGGTAGCCATCTCCATATAAATATATTCTGCCTTCAAGTGCAACAGCAGCAGCACATTTGGAAATGAAGGCAGCAGTGACCAGTATGGCAACAAATGGAAGGGGAAGCTTCCACTCTGGACAAATTAGCCATTGCCAAGAATAAGACTGGTCCCAGACTTGTCATTTCTCCAGGGAAGTATTTAGATACTACAATGCTGAAATGAAAACGCCCAATTTGTATAGGAAAGTCCCAATGAGCAAACTCCTTCTATCTAAGCAAATTGGAGCCTACTCTGCAATTTATAGTCTTAGTTGCCTAGTGCATTGAGAATGTAAGTGATTTATCCAAGTTCATGTAGTCAGTATGTCTCAAATGTAGAACTTGAACCCAAGTTTTCTTGATTGCAAGGCCAACAGGCCTTACTCAATTGTTGATCTTGCAAAAGTATTTGTGGTTTAAGTATTAGCTTCCCTGCAGAATATAGGGAAGTTACAACTTAAGAACTGAATCCTATTCTGTTATTGAATGACTGTGTGCTCAGTATTTAGCCTTTCTTGTTCATGTAGGAGTAAATTACCTGTCCCATACCTGATTCATTTGTACATTGAGTACCTTTTTTAACTTTCCTTCCTTTTGGATAACCCCTAGTCTTGTGAGTCATAATCTAATTAACTATTAGTAAAATTATTCCCTGGAACACATTGGTATTAGGGACTTCATGAGTTAATGATATAAGATAAAATAATACTTCCTTCCCAACAGAGCCCAAGTTTGCCAGGACTTCCCAGACCACATGGCTAAGTACAGGAAACAAAGTGGCATATTACTCCAAAGCCCTGTGGGCTCAGTAAGCAATGCTTCTGTCTGGACTGGGAAGGCTAGTCTTACATTTTTTAAGAAAAATAATTCCCACCTGCCCTTTTGTACTCCTTTTCCCTTGTCTAAAATTCCCTTTTTTGATCCAAATTATACATATTCATCACAATCCAAGGCTCACCTCCACATTCTTTTTTGATGACTCCAAGACTCACTAATGTCTCCCCTTCCTGGACTCTATCATTCTTGGAGGTCATCTGTCTCAGTGCTTCCAAGTTATTTCTCCGATCTGTCCTTCACCAAGTAGCCAAAATAATCTCCATAAGTCATTGGTGTGATCATGACATTTTGCAGGTCAAAAACTTTCAGCAGTTTCCTATTGCTTATAACAGTGATCTCCACAGTGGCAGCTTCAGTCCTGGGATCTGGGGCATAATCCAAAAGATATGAAATTTAGCAATCAGAAAGTGAGAAGATGGATTGCATTCCCCTCTTCCTGAAATAGGTAACAGTTAGTCTTATGTTCATTACAATCACACTACCTTTCAGCCATTATGGCACAGTGCTGCTCTCTCCCCATCTGACCTTCTCCTACTGCTCTATGAGCTTCCAATCTGCCTCTTTCTTCACCAGAAGTCTTCTTCTCAGGGCAAGTATAATGTATATGTGATCTGGGCTCCACAGCTACAGCTGAGCAGTTGCAAGTGGAAAAATTACCCTCCTTGCACATCACTCTGGCCAGTGACCTGAGTACCTCCCCCTACCCCACTTAATTTTGGGTGAGTCAGAGTGAATCCTCCAGGATAAATAGGTGTGATTGGGTTACAATCCACATATGATATATAACAAAATGTGACATTATCATTCCCCCACTCTTCCGGACTTCCCTGTTTTTATCAAGGGGACCACCATTCTTCCATTTTCTCAGGTTATTAGTGACTCCTTATTCTCATTCACTCAATGTATCCAAGCAGCTGCCAAATTTTGGTCTTACCTTTACAACATCTCTCTTACCCAAGAGACCCCCTTCTCTTCAATCATATGTGGTCATCACCCTAGTTCAGGTACTCACAAACTCTTACCTTCACTATTACTATGGACTCCTAATTGGTCTTCCTGCATCAAATCTTTCCCATTTCTAATCCACATTCTACCATGTTACCAAAGCGATTAGCCTAAAACATAGATTTTGACCATGTCACCACCTCTACCTCTTAAATGAACACTAATGGCTCTCTTACATGAAGGATCAAATAGAAAATCCCCTACTTGTCATTTCAAGTCTTTTACCACCTGGCCCCAACCAATCTTTCCAATGCTTTTATACATCTCTCTCCTTCAAATACATTACAATCCCACCACAGGGCCTTACACAAAACTACTACTAAAATATCCAACCTGAGATAATAAGTGAAATTTATTATAAAATATAATAAAAATTAAATATTAATTACATTAATTAAAATTAAACATTAAATCCAATAAAATGAAATATAATATATAAATATATTATTATATTTGTGTAGAAATTATATAAATATAATAAAATAAATAAAATTTATTATAATAAATAAATGAAATGTTATACATTGAGGTGAATCCCATAAAGAAAGAGGAATGATTTTTATATTGAAAACTTTCTGCTAAGGTGAAATGAGAGATAATCAACTTTTGCTTGTTTTTGCATTGTGTATGGGGAATATCTACACAAGAAGAAAAAGGACTCCTGCTGAGAAATTGTTCTGTTCACTGACTGTTGTGACCTTTTCTGTGATTGTTGACATATAAATTTAGGGTTATTTTTAAAAGATATCTTAAAAAAAAAAAGTAATTCACCTGCTTGGCTAGTTACATTGACCTGAACTGAAAAATTACTTACATTATCTTATTTATCAATCTGCTCTATCCCTCAGAACAGAGGTGTCAAACATGCAGCTCTCCAGCTATATGCATCCCACAACCCACTCTTGAATGCAACCTGAACCAGACCAAAATGTAATTGAGCAAAATTCTAAAAATAAATATAAGTACAAGGAAACAAAGATAATGTTAATATATGATTTTCTCATTTAATATGCATCCATAGGAATCATTATGCATAGTTTCATGGCTCCTATTTCTGAGTTTGACACCATTGCCTAGGACATTCATAGGAATGTTTTTAATGAAGCATATTCAAATACTTTATAAAATATTACTTGAAATAATATTTTAGTAAGAGCAAAAACCTATTTTTACCAATATAAATGTTATTCTTTTAAAAATACCATTTCACTATGCCCAAAAGGCAACCAAACTATGCATACCCTTTGATCTAGCAATACCACTACTAGATCTGTATCCCAAAGAGATCATTAAAAAGGCAAAGGACCTACATATCCAAAACTATTTATAGCAAACCTTTTCATGGTGTCCAAATTTTAGAAATTGAGGGGATGCCCATCAATTGGGGAATGCCTGGCCAAGCTGTGGCATATAAATGTAATGGAATGTCATTGTGCAATAAAAAATGATAAACAGGCAGATTTCAGAAAAACCTGGAAAGACTTGTTACAAGCTGATGCAAAGTGAAATGAGCACAACCAGGAAAACATTGTACATAGAATCAGCAATACTGTATAATAGCAGCTATGAATGACTCAGCCTCTTCTCAGCAGCACAATGATCCAACACAAGTACAAAGGACTCAGGAAGGAAAATGCTATCAACATCCAGATAAAGAACTGATGAACTCTTAGGCAGATCCAAGCATGTATTTTCACTTTATTTTTTTTCTTTTGTTCTGTTTCTTCTTTCACAACTGTGACTAATTGGGAAATAATTTTACATGATAGCATACCCATAAATTATATTAAGCTGCCTAGAATTTTCAGAAGAGGAAAGGGGAGAAAAATTTGAAACTCAAAATCTTATAAAAACGAATGCTAAATTTTTTCTTGAAATGTAACTGAGGAAAAATAAAATACTCTTTTAAAAAATAAATAAATCCAACTTAGAAAAAGTAAAAATACCATTTCACTTTTGGCATCATATTGAAAATATGATTAAATTTAGTAGAAGAGAAAAATATTGTTTCATCTTTATCTTATCTCTTTAATTTCTACTTTTGTGTATATTTCAATATACATATTTCTACAACAGTACTTGTATATGATTTCTAAACAAATATCTAGACATAGGTGAGGGTGAATGCTTAAAATCTGTTTTTCCTGATAAGGGTACATGATCAAAAAAGAGTAGAGACCATTAGCCTGAATACAGTATAAAACATGAACTCTTTAGACTGGAATTTAAGGGCCTTCACAATGTGACTTCAATCTACCTTGTAGCTTTATCTCCTAACACTCCTCCTATTGAATCCAATATTTTAGCCAAATTAGACTACTATCTCATCCTGCAGTTTCTTATATGTCTATTCACATAGTCTATGCCCAAGCCTAGAATATAAAAGTAATAAAAAAATATTTTAAATGATAAAATATAGCAGCAGCAACAACAATAATTTTTTTCAATAATAGAGCATCTATTTTTTTCTCCCTCTTACCTTCCTTATCAAAGGAATATAGAACCTTATAAGCATAGTCAAACAAAACAAATTCCCAATATGGCCATGTTCATCTCATTATGCATATTAGTCTCTGTCAGGAAGGGGCAGTGTTCTTCATTAGTTCAATGGAAGAGATTAGGTACACAGCATACATAAGCAAGGGAATCTAGTACATAATGTTCAATAAATTCAAAGACTGCAGCTACTAGGATAAGGGCTTACTATTTGATAAAAAAAAACTATTGGGAAAATTGGATAGGAATATAGTAGAAATTAGATTTAGACCAACACTTTATACCATACACCAAGATGAGTTCCAAATGGCTACAAGACCCAGATTTTTAAAAGTTGAAATTCTTCTCTTCCTTCATGGCTCAGTGTAATGTTAATGGAATAGGCAGATCTTCCCTGTCCATTAATAGCCCTATGTGACTACAGGTGTCCCCTTTTCTCTTGGAACAGAAGCTGTGTTCCCAGGTCTAAAAGTATACAGGTATTTCAGTCACAGCTGTGATATATCTTGAGTCACATAGAGTCCATTGGGGGAGAAACTTGCCTAAGGAGGAGCTTGCTTAGGGGGAGGCTTATTTGCAGGAAGGCTCTCACACCTTTTGATACTGAGCTAATTAGGCACTGAGCCATGTGGGTTGTGACGCCTTCTGGCTCTGAGAACATTAGTTGAAAACTACACATACTAGGAGGTTGGTATTTTACTTTGGGGCCTTGTTCATGAGAACAACCTTTTGATTCCCTGGAGAAGACTCTGAGTAGCCATTTGTTAAGACCCCTCCAGACTAATCAAATGTTGGTGTTCTCCCAGTTCAGTGGTGTATGTAGGTGGTTGTATTATTCTGTTTAGACAGTTGGAGCCCTGTCTATTGGATTCTTTCTTGGAAATTCACTTCTCTCTACTTATATGTCTGTTAATTAAAGTAAGATCTTTAACCCCATTAGAGTTGTCTTTCCTTTAGAAAAGCAGATCAAAGAACCTATGCTAGCAGGCCATCCCTGATTCTCCATTCTCTAATGTTCCTATAGTACTCTGTCTGTATCTTTCTTTACCTCATCATATTTCTAGAAGTACAAATTAAATCTACCTTCTTAGATTTTAAGCCTTTCAAGGTCAAAGACTATGTTGTTTTTCATTTTTAATTCCTTGGACAAGATAGCTAAACATTCATATCCTGCAGACCCATGCCACTGTTCACTGCTAGAGGCTCCAAGATCGTATCTTTCTTCCACAATGCCTCAGATCACAAAATGTGATTATGTAAGCCCCTTAGCCTTTTTCTCATTGGCTTATCCCAGGAGATGAAGTGGTATTGGCTGACTCTAGTGTAGTAGTAGGAAAATACTAAAAGGTTACCTTGAAATTCCCAGAGCACTTCTTCATTCTCTAATGACAGGACAGTCAGAGTAGGAAAGAACAAGGAACAGTTGGTGGAAGTTATGATGAGGATCCATATATGGTACAACTTCATGAGAATTCAAACTGTTCAAAAGTAGAATGGGTTGCCTCTGTGAGTAAAGGAATCCTCATCACTCACATTCTGAAAGTGGAGACTCACTTACTTTGTGGGAATAAATTGTTAGTCAGATATGAGTTTGACTATGTAGGTCCTTCAACCCTGATATGCTATGGTTTTGTAAAACTGTCCATTCAGGCTAATTATTGCAGTGATTCCACTATGGACTGACTTTCTATAACCCACATGGCAAGAACTGCTTCCCAAGTTTTCACTTCCTCCCTCAGTCTATTTTGTGAAATTTCAAGGCAGCCATATATTTTAAAGTACTGAAAACTTACAGATAAATTACTTCCATCATGTAATTAAAATTAAAAAAAAAACACTCATTAAGACCCACATGGTCAAGGGACAGATGGTTTCCTATGGCAGCTAATTATTTTTAAAGTTATTATTCCTACAATGCCATGAACTCCCAAAGGAAATTACTTTCAAATTCAATTATATAAAATTAGCAAATGTCTATTCTGTGAGCAAATTTGCAGCAATGTTTTAATAATTTCCAGTAATTAAGTGTTAAACTAATTAGTAAGTTATTTAATAAACATTTTCTTGTGCATGGTAAGTTAAGGAAGTTGGAGGTAATATATCTTAGAGTAACTTAATGGTAACTGGTAATGAATTATATTTAAGAATTTGATGCATTGTAGACTTCATAGATTATACCATTTTTCTGTGTTGTTGACAAAGTTTGTCCTACGAAAGTCTCCTGTTATCTAAGACCCAACAACTTATGAATTTCTATAAGGACTTACTCAGCAACTGAGATCACATAACACATGTCAGTTCTCAGAGTTGAGTACTGTGCTTAAAGGTACATTAGTAGAAAGACTATATTTTGTTGGATTTTTGTTTTCTCAAAATCAATTATCTCAGACTTAGAAGGATCCAAAGAAGCCATCTATTCTAATTCTGTCTGTTCTTCACCCATAACATTTTATCTGCCTTTCTCCATGTCTTTCTTTAGGCTATTCTCCATGTCTCAAATGTATACCTCTCACAAACACATACCTCTACTTCTTAAAATACCTAGTTTCCTTCAAAAACTCAACCCAACCACCTTCTGCTTGAGGCTATTCTATTCTTGATATCCCCATCTGCTGGTATTTTTTCTCCACAAAATATCTTATATTTATCTTTGAATATTTTGTATATATGCACATGTATATGTATGTGTACATATACATATATGCATAGATACATTTACACACATGTTACCTTCCCCCAAAGAATATTAACTCCTTGAAGGCAAAGGAATGTTTCTGTTTTTGTATCACTAGGGTTTAGCATAGTGTCCAGTGCATAATACATGATTAATAAAGGTTTGTTAATTGATTTATTGAACTTAACTTCAAGTAAAATAAATTCAATGCCAATTACCAACCTTGAAGATTTTCTCAAGATACTCTCTTAGCAATGTTCCTCCTAAAATGTAGTACTTAGAAGTAAATGCATTTGGGGAGGCAGAGCCAAGATGATTGTCCATCTATAACTCCTATAATATGAGTGTATATTCACACATATACATACGCATACATATATATACTCACTCAATGATCTGATCTCCTGACTCTAAGACATTTTTCATTCCTTTGAATTTTCCTTTTTTTAATTGTTGGAGCAATGTCTTTGGAATAATCACAAATCTCATTGAGTAGGTGTTGGATTACTCTGAACTAAATAAAATCAGCACAATGTTATTGGTAAACATTGGCATCTGGAGGATCTCTTCCTCACCCTTCTCATAATATGAGTTGACATGTATATAGTGCCTTAAGGTACACAAAACATTTTGCATATAGTATCTCCTAGGATAAGCACAACAACACTATGAAGTAGCTATAATAAGTATTCTTCCCATGTTAAAGCTGAGGTTTGGAAAAGTTAATGACTTGCCCGTGGTCATCCTGCATTTGTGTTTTTTAAAATTAGGTCTTTCCAACTCTAACCCAATATTGCATTTGTTATGCCATGCTGCCTTTCACCACTGATGTGGAATACCTCTCCCATTTTAATGCAATACATGAGAGGTGTCAAACACACAGCCCCTGGGCCACACCACATGTCCACTCAGCCACATTGAAATGCAATTGGGAAACATTTAACAAAATAAGTTAAAAATACAATAGAACATAGATAATGCTAATATCTAGTTTTCTAAGTGAATATGTGCCCGCAGAGATTTTTATATAGGGATCAGTGGGCCAATCTATTTGATTTTGATACTACTGCAATATAGTACCAATTCTGTGACGGTCAGAAACACCCTTAGGCAGCATACATGTGCTCACTTTATACCTCACTTAACATTAGCAGTCAGAAGGTTGAACATATTTATAGCTGTGATTAGATTTATCAAGGAATTCTTATGATACTAAAACATAAAGACATGAGAGGTTCCTTGTTGAAGAAGAATTGTTAAGGCAGTATTTTATTCTGCTGTGTTAAATGTTTTTTTTAAATCAACACACAATAAACACAAAAGGATATTGTATTCTCTAAGTCTATTGGACAATCCGGGGAACTTAAATATGACGTCTTCTGTAAAGAGTGTTTTTTTTAAAGGAAAAATTGCCCATTCCATTCTCATATTTTCATCAAGTATATACTCCATATGGATGTGATTAATTTCTATCAAGCTTTTATAAAGAAGCATTAGGCATATGGGTTAGAAATTATGAATGTCTTCTTACTCATCTTTTTTGGGTAGTAATATTATATGTTTCCCCTTTTGTATCTTCTCCTTCCTGAGATAGCTCATAAAATGATCCCTCAAGTCTTTCAAGATATTGTTACTTCCAGCACAGATACCTTCTGTGTGGAACTGGTCATAACAAGCTCTTTCTCTCTCTCTCTCTCTCTCTCTCTCTCTCTCTCTCTCTCTGTCTCTCTGTTTTCAAAAGTGAGGACTAAGAAGAGGACAGGTTGGATTGAACTGAGGCAATTCTAATTTTTTTTAACAATCCCAAATCTACTACTCCTGATCAAAATAACAATAACAAGAGCTTATCATTTTTAGGCCAGCTGCAACCACTCAAAGTGGTGTCTATGTGTATGAACTTACTCTCCATTTTAGAGGAGAAAAAGAATAAATTATATCAAGTCTTCAACAACAAATTGTGCTTCTTTTCCATTAGGTTATCTGAGGGAATCTGGACCACCCAAAAACTGTTGCCTATCTATACCAGCAAAATCATTTTTAATAGCTAGCTCTTCTACCTACACTAGCTCATTAGGACTGCTTCAGTTAGTAGAATGAGCTTTCCTTAGTTAGTGGCTGTTGATTGATTGATTGATAAATTGATTTTCAGTTTTCACTATACTGAGATAAGAGGGCACGGGAGAGCTTTCTCCTTGTACTGATATTTTTGGATGTAGTAAATGTCAACTAGTCAGCTAATAAGAAATGTAGTTGAAAATCAACTTTTTCCTTTTTTTTCAAACTTTGATATGGTTTATACAAAGAATCTAAAATACATTGATCATTGTTAACATGAATAAACCACTAATAGGAATCGATTAGATATTCCATAAAATCAGAGGTTAAACCATAGGCTTTAAAAAATCTAGTATTTACTAAGTGCATACTCTGTTTCAGAGAGTGTAGTTGAGTCTGGGAATGTAAGTACAAGGAAAGAAACAAGTCCTATTCACAAGGAGCTTATGTTCTAGTGACAGAAGAAAAAAAAACATAACATTTGAAATATGTACTATGTTCCTACTGTTATCAGAGAGTCATTGGCACTCATTTATTAAGAAAGGAAGAATCTTCTCAGACCAGTAAGACATTTCCTAACTGGAGGGAGATGAAAGAGGAAGAGAAGGAGGAATTGAAGCCAGTTCCTGCTATTTAGTCAATAGGAGATTCTTAAAGGAATTACTATTTGCTAGAAGCTTTAGGGTCTAAGGCCACCATCCCTTATTTAAACTTTGTCTTGCTTGATCCTAACAAAGACAGTTAACTACAGGGAACTATGAAAAGCAGACCACCACCACCACCACCACCCCAAAAGTAAAAAGAAAAGAAAGAAAACACATTTGGGAAGATTTCACACTCACCAAGTCTCAAAATTGATGAAACTTCAGAAGCCATGTAGTTCACCTTTACAAGGTGAGGCAAGAACCTCTCTTACAACATCCCCAACAAATGGTAATTCAGCCTCTGCTTGAAGAGCTCAAGTAAGAGGGACCACCAAGTCTTGAGGCAGCCCATTCCACTTTTGGATAACTCTAATGATTAGGAAGCTTTTCTTTAAAACAAACATAAATGTCTCTTTCTAACTTATTGATTTAGATCTGGAAAGGACCTTTGAGGTCATCCAGTCCAGCCCTTTAATTTTATAGATCAGGAAACCAAGACCTAGAGAGGTTAATTCACTTACACAAACAATAAGAGATAGAATTAAAACTCGGGTCTTTCTGGTCACTCTATCAACATCCCTACAATGCTTTTTAGCTATAAATTCCATTCAAACATGAAAACAGAAAGCCAATCAATATTCACCATAGATATTCATAACTTTGTGAACCATTTCTATCCTAAACTCCTTCTTGTTGGTCACTCTCAGGTTCTTACCACTCTCCCTGACATCTCTGATGCTAATCTAGGACCTAGTTATTTTTCTAATCACTCCAAGTCTCCAGAAAAGTAAGAAATTACTAAATTACTCAAAGGTCCATACATAAACAGGTGAAAATCTATAACCATTTCAGACCTTGCTATGGTGAAACAGAAGCCTCATGCCTCTACTGTGTGGCTTAACCTCAGTAAAGTCTCAAAGAATTCAGATTCTTCCACTCTTAGAATTGAGAGGTTGCTGGCATAGAATAGAACATGAGAGTTGAGACTGTCTTCCTTTTGGGTCTATTGTGTAGTTCTTTCTCAGGTGCTATTATGGGCTTGCCTGGCTAGTCATTTAAAGGAAAAGGATCATAGATGATAATATTCTGCTTCCATTGACCTAAGTATTGTTCTTGAGTAAGAATTGGAAATGTGGAAGAATCTGCTCCGAATCTTTGGACTTAAAAAAAAAACCAACTTGGATTCCCTTACTAGCTGAATAACCCTAATAATGTTGCTTAAACATCTCTGAAATTCTATTTCTTCACACATAAAATGAAAGGATTGGGTTCCATCACTTCTAAGGTCTTTTCCAAAAGGTAAGCATTAAATTTAAATAACCAGAAAAAAATTTCAAATAGCATCTGTCAGCTATTGATTCTTGTTGGCTAGGGGAGTGGGAGGTGGGAAGTAGGTTGGAAAAAAGAAAGATAAAGCATTTATGAAGATGGATATGCCAGGCATTGTATTAAGTACAAAGTTCTCCTACTGAAATTTCTTTAAGCACTACTGAGGGAAGTCTCAGTGATTCTAAGTCTTCTCATTGGAGAAGTGGTTAAAGCAACCAATTGCTAAAGACTCTTAAAAATTCAGGAAGTGTTGCTACAAAGGTTTGGGAAATTTCCTCTGAGAAGCCTTTGCTATAGTAATATGGATTTTCATCTCTGTGGCACTGTTTAAGTATGTGTGAACCAGGAGATAGAGGACTAAATAATCTCCAAAAGTCATCTCTAGCTCTACAACTTAATATTTCTAATAGAATGAATAAAATCAGTTGAATAGGAATATAATTAAATATAAAAGAAGAAAATGAAAAAAAAATTATCAGATATTTTCCCTATAGACTACCATAGCAGATACATAAACTTTTAAAAATATTTGTTACCTCCTAGGAAAAAAAAAATGAAACTACAGAGAGGGCAAATAGAGCGGATAGGTTACATACTATTAGTGTTGGACCTAGAGTTAGGAAGACCTGCGTCTAAATATCGCCTCAGACAATTACTAACAGTGTGACTGTGGGCAAGTCACTTAATCTCTGCCTGCCCCAGTTTCCCCAACTGTAAAATTAGTACATATAACCCTGTTGTGCAGCTCAAAAAGAGGTAAAAATATAAAGTCTAAAACTACTATATCAATATTAGTGATTACTAATTAAAAGCTATGCATAAACTATAGACATTTGTTCTTCTCAGTCTGTCTTCTAATTCCTTTCTTAGTTTAAATAGCAAATAGAAATCACATGGAAATAATTTGTTTAGGGTTGATTCTAACTGCCGACCTGGACTAGCTAGCAGTGAGAATTCTGAAATCATAGGCAAGTCTTATATGTGTTGCTTTAAAGTAAGCCATGTTAAGGTCCTTTACTCAACCCCTTAGTAAACACAGGAAAACAGTTTTTCTCTATTGTCTCTATTTTCTTTATTGTCTTTTACAAGCAGATCATAGAATGATAGTTCTAGAGATGGGAAAAAAACCTCAAAGGCCATTTAGTCCAACTCTATCATTTTATAGGTGAGGAAACCAAGGCCCAGGGAATTAAATGGCTTGCCCAAAGTTATAAAGGTGGCAAGCATTGACTCTGACTATAAAGCTAATTCTCATTTCCTTTTAACACTGCCTCCTGTTGAAACTGTTCTCTCAAAGACCTCTATCTCTTTCCCACGTACTGAATGGCCATTTCTGCTTCTGTTTCTTTTGCCACTAATCCATTTTCCTTCACAATTCAGAGTCCCTGATTTTTCAGTGCATCTTATAGAAATGTACAACTTGAAATACTTAATCTATTTCTTTTTCCTACTGCCAATGTCTTTTGAACAAAGTATGGCCTCCCTTTACTTTCTAAAGGGCCGTTGGCACGAATCAGTGCAAAGTAAGGTTTTATCTAATATTCTTCTCCTCATTAACTTTCTGTGAAGTATAGTTATCAATCAAGATGGGAAACCAGAAAACCTAGCAACTTCAGTAGTACCAGGCAGCAGTTTCTTTTATCTCAAGTGCTTCTTAAGTGTTTTCAAATCCAGAATTCTTCCCACCATCAGGCTTTTAAATTAGACTCTGCTTTAACAGAATCACTTTGAAATGTAATCATTTTTAATTTTTATGTGGTCACCTAATTGTAATTCATGATGGATCCTTCCTCCATTTCCAAATTGCTCACTAATATTGCTTGAATCCAATCCAATCTAGTTCCTCCACTGAAGTACTTGGCATTCTCAAGTGGCTTAAGATTAGAAATTGATATGATTTTATCAGCAGAAATGACATTAAAGCAGAGATACTGGCATCTGTTTTGCTGCTGGGCCCTCAGACCCGTGGGGCCTTTTTATTTGACTTGGAGCTGAAACCTTCTATATATGTCATCTTCCACTATTAGAATGTGAATTCCTTAAGACCAGGAGCTGTTTTACTATTTGTATCTCCAGCACTTCGCATGTAAGATCTTAATAAATGCTTCATTTATTTATTCCCTTCCTCCAATATAATTATTTTTTCTTAAGTACCTACTATATGCAAGGTATTGCCCATTTTCCTATAAATGAAAAATGATATATAGCTTATGTGCTCAAGTAACTTACATTTTCTTAGAGTTTGTTAACCAAGGGTAAAGAGCTCAAACTAGAAAACTCATGGAGTCTGATCATTTCCCTGAAACAAAACAAGACCAAAAAAAAAAATCTCAGACGATTCTGTCTGAGGTTTTAGGCTTTAAATACATAGATGGGAAGAGAGATGACGTGAAAAATGGCTATATGGTTGCTTGCTATAAACTTCTCTCTAAACTTCTACTCAAATCCCCCAAAAAATGGGATTATAGGAAAGATATTAAGAATAGCTGAATTCACAAGTTAAGACTGACTTTCTAATTCCTTACAGGATAAAACAACAAGATTTTTAAAAATCTCACAAATTAACACTGAAGTACTTTAATACCTAGAGTTTCCATTGATCATCCTTACTCTCCTCCCAACAAATAGTAAACATAGACATTTGGTCAAGATTTTGGAATTCCCCCACATTTATAACCAGTTTACCCCCAAAATATATAAAAGAGGCAGATACTGATTCTACCCAGCAAAGCAAAGGAATAAAAGTATGAAGGAAAGAAAACTTGCTGAGAACATAGGATGTGACACACATCAATATTAAAGTCAAAGTTTAGAAGTGGACAGAGCATCAACCCTGAAGGAAAGTAGAGGATGATGTGGAGGAAATTGTGCTGTATTTATAGTGAGAAGGATATTGATTTAAACTCTGGCAATGCTGCTATTTACTTCCTTTGTGCCTTAGGGAAAATGACAGCCTTTCTGGGCCTTGACTTCCTTGACTATAAAATGGGTCTTTACTAGATGATCTCAAAGATTTCTTCCATCTTTAGATCTATGAGCCTAAGATAGAGACTGCTTATTGAGCTGAAGCTAGTCCCACTCCCCCACTCCCTCCAATCTGAGGTTACTCAGAACAGGAACAAAGCTCTAGTGACCAACCCAATCCCATCCCATCACTACCACCACTATGAGGAGGCTATGACCACTAAGAAACCAAGACTCAAATATCTGTACAGAAGTAGGAGGTAAAAGGACCAAGAAGTGAGAAGGATTCACAAAGGTTAATAATTGGGAATATAAGACAAAAAACAAAATATCAAGAGAGGGTAAGCTTGAATAAAATTCCATTTCACCATCAAGTGATCCAACAGAATGGATTGGCAAAATAAAATGAAAAATGAACAAAACCTCAAGGAAAAATCAAAGTACAAATACTATAAGATGTAGGAAAATAAACCAATACTACCTGATTTAAAAGTAAATCCTGTGAATGCCCCTAGAGATAAGTAATAATAGGGAGAACCTCCAGATTGGTTCAAAAGAGAAATATTTCTTGAAAGAAGAAATTTATTACATGGCTTTTGTTTTTCTTTTTTTTCAGTGTGGGAGAGGGAGAGGAGAAAAGAATAAATAATAAATGCCAAATAATTGAAAAATTTAAAAATAAAATTGTTATGGACTCAAAAATAAGAAATTGGAGTGACTATAGGTCAAGAATCAAAGCTTTCAATGCAGAATTTTTAAAAAATAGAATAGCAAAGATTGAATATGTGATGAAGAATCTCTTCAAAGATGGAAAAAAGCTCAAAGAGAGAGGAACAGATTTGAAACCTAAAAATATTGGAGAGGAAAACTTGGCAGAGGGGAAGCAAAAGGTAATCATGTGAAAATCCAGAGATCCTGCTAGCAGTGATGGAACCCTGCTAGTAGCTTCTGACCCTTCCCTGTGTAATCCTTCCTACCTCAATGACTCATTTCACCCCCATTCTTTTTCCTTTACATTCTCACCAGTTACTGAGATGCAATAATCATAAATCACATTTATATAGTGCTTCAAGGTTTACAACCATCTTCCTCCATATGGTGTTACAATTGAGTCTATATTATAAATTGATGTTGCCCTTGGCTGATGTATCTTTCTTCTTGGCAAGAAGATAGTGTTTGATCTCAGCTAAGGCATTTTCTAGGCTTTTCATGGTACCCCTTGATTTACATTGGTTAGAAAATCATTAGTCTGTGTAAATATCTGTTCTTTTGTTCTTTTCTCATTTTTCAGCTTCAATTGCTTGTCTAAAAAGACCAGGTTGAACTTTGCCTCAATTGAATGCCATATTTTCTTATTTTTTTACTCTTTCTTCTGATTACCTATTGATTTTTATACCAAACAAAATTTTGTAAACATTTAAGCTCTGCATACAGTAATAGCTTATTAAATGCTTATTGAATTAAACCAGCTACTAGGCAACAAAATGCTGTGAATCATCAGGAAATCATGGGAAACAATGAAGAAAGCTATATGTTCAGAAACACATATGAAAATCATAATGCATTCCAAGGAGGCAATAGGATTATGAGGTGTCTGAAAATTAATTCATAAGCAACAACTAAAGGAACTGGATAAATTTAGATTAGAAAAGATGAAATCAAGGAGAAATATGATAACTGTTTCCATTAGTTGAAAATTGTTATTTAAAAGAAAAGAGGATTGTTTTTCTGCCAATATGGGGGATAAAACTAGGACCATTGACTAGAATATCGATCTCAGCTGGACAGAAGAGATTTTTGAACTAATTATCCAACAATGAAATAGGCTGCCTTCTAAGGTAATGAACTTATTATTTCTGGAGTGATTTTAAGCAAGTTAGGTAGGCTCACCTTTTAAAAATTATGTGGGAGAGATTCTTATAATGCAAATGAAATTATGTAAACCCCTTTTAATCTATAGATCACCACCCTTTGAAAAGTAAATCATGAAAATGTCTAGACGGAGACAGTTAAAATGACTGAAGGGCTGGAGAAACTTCTTAAGAAAATATCACAAAAAGATTAGAATTCTTCAACATGAAATTATGAAAGCGGAAGGGAAAGATAATACTAGAGAATGAATGTCCCTTGAGGGTAGGGACTGTATCATTTATATCTTTGTATCCTGAGTAGTTTCTGGTGCTTTTTAATACTTATTGTTTGTCTGATTGGTTGCTATGATTAAAATCTTTAAAATGGCAAAAGTTATTTTAAAGATCACAGATTTCAAGTTCTGGGACATGATTCAGAAGGCATCAATTAAATTTTTGTGAGAATTTTATTTAAAAGATAAAAGGACAACACTACATTGAATAACAATGGTTATTCAGCTTATAGAACTCATCACTCCCAGAAAGTTCCATGAGCAGAAAATATAAGCAGATTGATAAAAAAAAAATACTTATATTACTTTATAGACTACAAAACCATAATGGGCTAATGAAAGGCAAGTAGGATTTTTTTTTGAAGTTATCTGTTGAAGGATGGCTATGACAGCCTTCCTAAAAGCCTTTCATTGCAATAGTCTACATGAGCTACCCAAAGAAATAAGAGGGGTTAAGATTTACTTAACTTGTGAGAATGCAGTTGTCAAACACATGGCAAGGATACAGGATATAAAATCAGACCCATTAACAGTTGCAGTGAATGGATTTACTCCCCAAGGCTCCCTCTCTTCCACCTAAGATTGAGGCCAATTTCAGATACTTTTCAAACTAGCTTCCCCAAAGAAAGGTCTTCCCTAATCAGAGGAGCAATGACTCCTCTTCCTGTGATTGCTTTAGTCCCTAATTGCCAGTTGCTATGTATATCAGTTTGAAGGTCAATTAAGCAATTATTTCTCCACCTCTATTTTACAACTTTGTTTTTCTCACTTCTCTTGCCCCACCTACCCAGCCCTCATCTGTTTTATAACCTTGTTTTTCTAGAACTTCCACACATACCTGCTTTAACCTCATTTTCCTGATCCCACCTCATTAAATTCTTGCTATGACCATTGCCTATGCAAATTACTTGTTCTAGATATACGTACACCAATTACATCTTAGTGAGGCTTGAAGTAAGACCTGGACAAAATCCCTTGATTGGGTTCATACATAGCCATCCTAAGATCAAACTATCCTAAGTGATGCAGGACTTAAGACGTTTGCTCTAGGTTAAAACTCTTTGTACTGGGGCCAGTTGTTGAGTACAGTATTCTAAGCAAAATCTAAGAAGCAGAGTAAAACTACTACAATGACTATAATTAAATCCAACAGAATCCATTTACCCAGTGCTCCAAAATATCTGGTTTACTCAATATGAATCTTTGGGAAGGTACTCCTTGGCTCCTTCAAAGATCACATCTTCTTCTTGGACTTTCTAATTAATAGAATTGCTTTGCCTTCTCAGGAATAGTGCTCCCTAACATGGTAAATTCCTTCTTTGAAATTGGGTTATATTTGCTAAGTAGTTTGTGAAGCTACACTCGCTTCCCATGCCACTGCCATATCTAATCTTATATCTCCCAATATTATGGTCAGCAGAATAAAAAGGAAAATCACGAGGTTACATTTATATGTAGTCCTTACTCTATCATCTCCACCCTCCTTATTCTGGGGGACCATCATTCAACATTATTGGGTTGTTCCCATCCTACAGCCAACTGTCTGTCTTAGGGTGGCTGCTGAAAACCAAAAGCCCTAATAAATTTCTATTTCCTAACATGAATAGTGAGTATCTAAAATAACATATAAGAAATGACAAGCAGAATGATTTCAGGAAAACCTGGAAGGACTTACATGAATTGATGCAAAGCAAAGTGATTAGAACCAGGAAAATGTACACAGTAACAGCATTACTGTATAGTGAAGAATTGTGAATGGCTTAGCTAATCTCAGCAATACATGATCCAAGACAATCCCAAAGGACTAATGATGAAGCAAACTATCCACCTCCAGAGAAAGAACTGATACTGTCTGAATACAGATTGAAGCACGCTATTTCTACTTTCTTTCATTTTTTTTTATTTGAGTCTTCTTGTACAAAATGACTAATATGGAAATGTTTTGCATAATTGCACATGTATAAACTATATCAGATTGCTTACTATCTCAGGGAAAGAATTTAGAACTTACAACTTTTAAAAAATTGTTTATAGATGTTTTAACATATAATTAGTGAAATATAATACATATATAAAATATAATTTATTACATATAAATGTAAAATAATATAAATGTAAGCAATTGGATTTTTGACCCCCTTGTATACTTGTCATTGTGGACTCAAGGTAACCTGATGACAGTCACATTATGATTTATGTTAAAACATTCTCGGTCTTCCTACTGTGCAAGAAGAATTTGTAATAAAAGAAGAAAGAGATATTGACTGTGGCAACATCAAAACTGTTCTATCAGACATGGGCCTGAAAGTCAAAGATATGATAAAACAAAACTCCATAAGCTCTATTTTATTATCAGTAAATGTCAAATATTGTTTCAGAATGACTCACTCATGCACCAGAACTCCACATGTTCAAGAGGTATTATAGACAGGCCCCTGATGTAACAGGTAGGAAACTTTTCCATTCATAAAGAAAGAAGCTTAAGTTATCCTGTCAATCATCCCAACAGTCTATATTCCCTAGACTGATGCCAACTAGGTATCACTTTCTGTAGGAAGTGGGCAGGTGTTCTCATCTTCCCCTATATTGTGCACTATTCACTCAGCAATGCAAATATTTTTCACCTAGGTTCAAATTCAGATGAAATCAAAATGATTATTCTAAGGTTTTCCTCCTCACAGCATGTTACACTGCTTACAACTTTAAGTAGGCTATAGTTGTTCATCAAGTTAATATTAATCCCAACAAGTTCACACAAAGCATAATACATTATAGTCTTTGAAAATATACTTCTCTTTATCATTAAGTTCATATGAAATGCTTTTTTCTTAATTTCCAGCTCTTTTCCTTTCATCTTTAACAAATTCTGATATAAAAATCAATGGTAAAACATTGACAATTACAAAAATAACAATTGCATTCTGGTATTTTTACACAGCAAATGAATGCATGATACATTACTCAAAAGTATTATTAAGATTATATATTAAGGTGTAATGATAATTCTAATTTGAAGAACTTCCCTGCCCCTTAATAAGTTAAATGTAATCACATGGATAGTGTGGTGGGAGGAGTTTGCTGAACAGGTGGAGTAGAAAGGAGCAGAGTTCCGGGAAATTAGTAAGAGCAGTTAGGGCAGAGGGAGAGAGAGAGAGGATGCTAGCAAGCAGACAGCTAGGATTGTGAGTGTGTGTTTGTGGGAAGACCCAAGTAGGGGGAAAGCTTTGGGATGGTGTTGCTTCCTGCAGTGATAAGGTGTATTAAATTCTTTGCTGCTATGATGGATTGGGTTTTCTGGTGTTGAGATTTGTCACTCTGGTGTTGGGATTCAACTTTTTGGTGTCTGAATAAATGTTTTGCTTCTGTCTTTTATTTGGAAAGTCTGTTATATTTTGTGATTCAGAACTACAGAGGCATATTCATAGTCACCGTTGGTGCTGTGAATATTACCTTGGCAATATGTAAGGTTAACATGAGTGGCTTACATATTGACCTCTAGGGCCTTTAAATTGAAATTTATGCATTGAAGTTCAAAAGTCCTGATGGGTAGTGGCAATACTTGTGATCAAGGGTCTCTGTGAAGATCTTTTCTTCACCAGGCTTCATTCAGTCTTCCTTGACTGTTTGGAGAGGAGAGTCTAGCCCTGGAAATGAGTCTTTATGCATAACATAAATGTCCTACAGAAATTGGAAAGTTTGTCATATTTATAAATATTTAAAGATAGTCTACTGTTTCATTATTTTGTCCTATTTCTCAACATTTCATAACTACTAAGAAACTGGCTTATATCAGTTTACAATAATTGTTCAGTTACTGTCCACAGATTTCATAATGATTAGGAAATACTATAATTAGTAGACAATTTAACATATAAACCATTTATGTGCCTTACAAGAAATCTTTTTGAGAATCTGGATATTTGACACATTTCAAATTATTCTCTTAACAAACTGATAAGCAATTGTCATCCCATTCAGTAGAGGAAAGAGACTCTGAGTGAGTGTGACACCTTAGGGGAAAAAAATTTACACAGACTCACATCTAAACATAACAATGTATATAGGTTTTGTAGCTTTTTCTAATAAAATGTGAACTTTTCAAAAAGATAAATTAAAAAATATTGTGGTGAACATGTCATAGATTAAAAATTCACAAAATCTTTCCTTTTTCTTATATACATTCATATAGCTTTCTATTCAGAGTTGATGAGTTGATATGCTCTACTAAACCTGTCTTTCCTTTACATTTTCTTCACATTTTTTCATTGATCCCCTTACCATTTTTTATCTTTTATTCCTCAAGATGAATTTTGTAATTCTTTAGTAGTTTGATATGGAACTGAATAAATTAATTAATTTTGGTAATATTGCAATTTTTATTATATTGTCTCAGAATACCCATGAACAATTAATATTTCTCCAATTATTTAGATCTGTATTTGTGGTGCAGAGTATTTTCTAATTGTGTTCATATAGTTCCTATGTTTTACTAGGCAGGTAACTTCCCAGATGCTTTATACTGTCTGTAGTTACTTTAAATTTAATTTCTCTATCTCTTATTGTTGAGTTTTGTTGGTAAAATATAAAAACATTATTTGTGTGGATATATTTTATATTCACAACTTTGCTAAAATTCTTAATTGTGTTGACTAGCTTTTTTTCAGTTGACTCTTTAGAGTACTGTAAGTTTAACATCATCTCTTCTGCCAAAAGTGATAGCTTTATTTCCTCATAGCCTATACTTATTCCTTCAATTTCTTTTTCTTGTCTTATTGCTATAGCTAGCTTTTTTTTTTACTTTAGCTTAAGCATAATAGATTCTGTTCTAGTACAATGTTGAATAACAATGGTGATAATGGACATCCTCTTCACCTTAATCTTATTGCAAAGACTTTTAACTTATTCCCCTTAAATATAATACTTCTTTGGTTTTACATACTACTAAATACTAGTTTTTAAATTGTAGTTAATATATTAGATATCATTTAGTATCTAGTATTTAGATAGATACTTCTAATTTCAAGAAAATCTCAACTTATTCCTACAATAGTATTTTTAATAGGAATGAGTTGCATTTTGTTGAAAGCTTTTTTCTTCATGTATTGATATGATAATATTTTTGTTGTTTTTGTTACCAATATGGTCAATTATGTTTATAGTTTTCTTAATAGCAAACCATCCCTGCATTGCTGGTGTAAATACAGTCTGGGCATAGTGTATGATCTTTGTGATATATTGATGTAATCTCCTTGACAGTATATTATTTATGAGTTTCACATCAATATGTATTAGAGAAATTGGTCAACAATTTTCCTTACCTGTTTTTGCTGTCCAGGGTTTAGATATCAAAACAATATTTGTGTCATAAAAGGAATTATGGAAATGCTTCTTTATGTGTTTCTTCAAACAGTTTATATAGTAGTGAAATTGACTATTCTTTATATGTTTCATAGAATTCACCAGTAAATACATATTTTGTTTTGTTTCCATTTGGGGGGCTCATTTATGGTTTGTTTTATTTTAGGGAAACCTAACACGGTTATTTAAATATTCTATTTCTTCTTTTACTAATCTTTGGAATTTATATTTTGTAAGTATTCATTCACTTTTTTTAAACCGTCAGTTTTATTGGCATAAAGCTGAACAAAATAGAGCCTAATATGGACTTTAATTTCATCTTCATTGGTTGAGCATGCACCCTTTCATTTTTGATGCTGGTAACTTGGCTTTCTTCTATTTTTAAATCAAATTGACAAATGGTTTTACTATTTTATTGGGTTTTTCTATTTTAAAAAGCTCCTAATTTTATTTATTGGTTCAATGTTTCTTTTTTTTTTTTTTTTCAAAAAAATCCTTCAATTTTATTAGCCTTATTTTTTAAGATTTCTATTTTGGTATTTAATTGGGGATTTTTTTTTATTTGTTGTCTTTCTAGTATTTTTAGCTGCATCCCCAATTTATTTATCTGGTCTTTCTTTTGTTGATAAAAGCATGTAGAGATACAAAACTTTTCCAAATCTCTCCTTAAGACCACTTTCTTTGAAGTTTTATTTTGGCTACATCCCACAAATTTTTGAATGGTGCCCGTTTTTTGTTATTTTCTTTAAATGTTTCTATGATTTGTTCTTTGAACCACTCATTCTTTAGGATTAGACTGATTTATTTTCAATTAATTTTTAATCTATGCTTCCAAGGACCTTTATTGAATGTAATTTTTATTGCATCATAGTCTGAAAAGGGTGAACTCGATACTACAGGTTTTCTGCATTTATTTATGATGTTTTTATGACTCCGATACATGGTTAAGTTTTGTGATAATGTCATACACAGCTTTAAAATAAGTATACTCTTCTCTATTCCCATTAAATATTCTCCAGAGGTCTATCATATCATGATTTTCTACATGTCTGGTTATCTTCTTAACTCCTTTTTTTTGCTTATTTTATGGTTAGATTTACCTAGGCTTGAGAGAAGTAAATTGAGTCTGCTCCACCGCCCCCCCCCCCACCTTAGTATAGTTTTGTTGTCTATTTTGTCCTGTACCTTATTTAATTTTTCCTGTAAGAATTTGGATTCTATGCCATTTGGTACATATTTCTTTAGCATTAGTATTACTTCATTGTCATATGATACTTTTTAGCAAAATGTAGTTTTCCTGATTATCTCTTTTAATTAGATCTTTCCTTTTTCTTTGAGATCATGACTGCTACTCCTGTCCTTTTTACTTCATCTGTAGCATTACAGATTTTGCTCCAACTTCTTATTTAACTCTCTGTGTTTTTCTGTTTCAAGTGTATCTCTTGCAAACAACATATTGTTGGATTCTGGTTCCTAATACATTTTGCTCTTCTTTTCCATTTTATGCATGAGTTAATCCAATTCATATTCACAGTTGTGATTATTAGCCATGTATTTCCCTCCAACTAATTTTCTACTTATTCTTCTCTCTTTTACTCTGTTCCTTCATCAAAAGTCTATTTTGCTTCTGATCACTGTCTTACTTTAAATGGACTCCCTCCTGCGATGAGGTGGCTGAGTGCTTAAAGTGACCCTTTGCTAATCCATTGTGCTCTGCACGTGTGGGTTCAAATCCCATCCTCATCTATTTCTCTTGGGGCAGCTAGGTAGCACAGTGAATAGAGCACCAGTCCTGGAATCAGAAGGACCTGAGTTCAAATCTGGCCTCAGACACTTAACACACACACACACACACACACACACACTAGCCTGTGACCTTGAGCAAGTCACTTACCCCCAATTGCCCTCCAAAAAAAAAGCAAGGAAAAAAGACTTTTTTAAAAAATGGACTCCCTCTTATCAACCCCCTTCCCTTAGCCCATTCCCCTTTTACTTCCCTGTTGGGTAAGATGAATTATGATATACAATTTCTTATTTTTGTAAAATCAGGGCTTTGAGATAGTCTAATCATTCTTAAGTTATCTCTCCCCTTTCTATTTCTCAGGTCAATTGTTTTTCTTCTATACTTTCAGTCTTTTGACTTTGTTTTATTGTTTCTTGGTTTCTCATAAAGTCGTTAGTTTCCAATTGAACCAATGTAATTTTTAAGGAATTATTTTCTTCAGTGAGGTTTTGTAACTTTTTTTTATAATTTGGTCAATTCTGATTCTTAAGAGATTATTTTCTTCAGTATCTTTTTGTACCTCTTTTAATCAAACTATTAATTCTCCTTTTGTGCTTTCTTTTCATAGTTCTCATTTCTTTCCCCAGTTTTCTTTATTGCTCTTATTTGATTTTTAAATTGTTTTTTTTTTCTCTTTTAGGAATTCTTGTTGATTTGTGTTCAATTTCCATTCTCTTTGAGAAGTTCCTTGTAGAGCTTTTCCAGTCATTGTCTTTTAGTTTCCCTGTCACCAGTTTCTTTTTATGATCAAGTTACTTTTTGTTGTTTGTTCATTTTTCTAGCCTACTTCTTAACTTTGAACTTTATGTTATTTATGTGCTCTCCTCACCCCTGAGGAAAATACGAGTGCCTGGCCTGAGCTTCTGTCTTTTATATCCTTTTACTGCTCTCAAGTCTAGTTCTGGGATCCTGTAAGTTTTTTGAACTTCCAGTGTGGCATAATCTGGGAAAACATTTGATCATTACCTTCCTTGCTCTTGTTCTTGGTCTTACACAAGTGGGACCCCTGCTCCCTTCTGTGAAGATTCCTCTCTACCATAGAACTGCAGAGAGAACTGCCCACTACCCAGAAGTGGCTAATGGTCAACTGAGTTGCCAAATGGCACCTCATCCTATGCTCAGTGCCAGTTCAGTCCCTTTATTGTCCCTGGGCACTGCTTCTGCCTCATACCCCTCAGCAAGTGTCATTTCCACCATGTTGTGCTCTCAGCTATTCCCGAGCCCAGTGTGCACAATCATCTCTTTCTGTCTTCCTAAGCTGTCCTGGGTTGGAAAAATGACTGACTTTTTCTTGGTTTTCTCAGAAGTCCATTTAGCATCTTCTGTGCTCATTTTGTAAAAATGTTTTAGGGGGAGGCTTGGCAGTTTTGACTCCACTCCAGAGTCTTGACTTCACCCATCACTCCCTATACCAATATAATAAAATGACATAAACCTTCCTAACATTCTGAGGAATCATGGGAAAAGGAATCTGGAGCCATTTGTCTCTTCAATCTCTTTATTTCAAACTGCCTGAAAGATTGAAATAGCAAGAGATGACAGCCTTTGGAAGCTTAAAAACACAGAAATACACATACACACGCACATGCACACGTGCATACACACACAGACTTTCACAAGTAAGTTTTTACCCTTCCATTTGGATAAATCTTAGGTTTTCCTTTTGACTGATTAAACTAAAAGGATGGGGGGGATTTTTTTGAGATGAATAAATTCAGAGTACAGACATTTCTGACAGCATACACTAATTTTATATAGCAAAGAACAAATAAAATAAAAAAACGTTTCCCTCCAGAAAGAGGAGCAATTTGTTTTCTCTAAAGCTAAAGGGATTAGACTTCTGTCTCAGAGAGTTAGATGGCTTTTCTCTTTCCTTAAGACCACTTCTACAAACCCCCTTTCCCATCCCTTTTGCTTTTACACTTAACACACCACTGCTTTTGGCTTGGCTAAGCAGTCTAACATTTCATTGGAGGAACTTTTCCAAAGCTACACCCAGGTCTAGTGACCTACCTCTCCGTGAAGGAAGGTGGAAAATTTTTTCTTTTTCCTTTTTCTTTGTTTGAGCTCCTTCCACCATGCTGATAATTATGCCCATAATTTTAAGTCCTCTGCAGGCTGCTGGCTTTGAGCAGCCATCCAAAACCCAGGTACTGGAGTGGTAATAATAAATAATTATCCACACAAACAAGGGGGCTACTTAGCTTGTAAGGACACAGTCGCCAAACACATGGAAAGGATCCATGTAACCAAACTAAATCCAATAACAGTTGAGGTCAGAAGAGAGAATCACCATGCCTCTTTCTGTCCACCATAATGAAATTTGTCCTAGGTCCAAAAGCTACACAGCAGTTACCTGAGATAAGAATTTCACCAGGTTACAGGAGCCACAGGACCCCTCTCCCTGAGATTTATTTTATCTTTAAATGCTAGATGCTGTCCTCCCAGGTGTCACTCAGGCAATTGTTGAAACATGAGTTATGTGATTTGAGTCATGTCTTCTTCCTTCCCTGTTTTATAGCTTGATTTTTCTCAACCCACCTTTTTAAATTCTTGTTTGTACTCACTTTTCTTCCCCCTCAGACTTGTTCATCTGCTTATATCTAACTGACTCCTAACCATATCTACTGCCCTCAGTGTACCTGCTCATTCTAGATCAGATCTTTGTGGAGCGTGCAGCCTGTCTGGTCACATTTTCCCTAACTGTTGAGTTTGATAATTTAGAAGGTGACTCTTGCCTTCCACAAAAAATCTTTTGGTTCCTCTTTGACAGAATGAATACCTGATGAGAGTTGGCCAAAGGTTTGAGCTACAGTAATGATTCTAAATTTTTTCTTTCTTTTTATCTTTTTTTTGGAAGGGGGAGGGCAGGGCAATTGAGGTTAAGTAACTTGCCCAAGGTCACACAGCTAGTAAGTGTGTCAGGTATCTGAGTCCAGATTTGAACTCAGGTTCTTCTGACTTTAGGGACTGTGCTCTATTCACTGTGCCACCTAGCCACCCCTAAATTTTTTCTTATTAAGATAGTAACAGGAATTCCCCAAGTACAGCTTAGTACTGACCCACAATGGAACAATTACAACTAAGTGGTACAATGGATAGAGCACTGAACCTGGAATCAGATAGTCTGAATTAAAATCCAACCTTGGACATTACTAGTTTGTGATTCTTGGCAAATCTTTAATCTCTGCTTGACTCAGTTTGTTCATCTGTAAATTGGGACTAATAATAGCATTTACTTCCCAGGGTGATTGTGAAGATAAAATGAAATATTTGTAAAAACACTTTGCAAACCTTAAGGTTCTATAGAAATATTAGCATATTACTTGCTAGTGTTATTTTTAAGTGAGTGGAATATTAGTAAATATATATCAATTTTCAGATTGAATGCTTAATTTATTTTAGTGTTGTGAGTCAACAGCTATCCAGATAGGTGGCTGCTAAGACTCCTTCACACATCATAAGGTAGAAAGGTAATTAAAAGATAAGAACTCTGCAAACTGTTAACACATTTCAATGCAGTTCAGTTAACACAGAGAAATGGAGATGCTTTTGATGATCATTCTTTTGCTTGATTCTCAGTGCCATATTTTTGTTCAAGATAAAATCAGATGTGTAAAGTTATTTGAATGTAAAATATTGAGCTATGTTTATAGGATCATGGTGTTCTTGTATCTAGTCAATAGCAGCCTGCTTGTCCTTTTATTAAAATAGAGTCCTGTTTTGGGGTTCTTGCTAAGTTATTAGGTCCTGTTCCATTTGGCTGTACAGATGGAACCAAATTAATAATTCAACTGAAATCCTCATATAATCCAAAAAGAAAACTTTGCAAATAGAAGCCACAATGAGAATGAATGAGCAATTCTTGGTTTTCTTGGAAAAATTCCCTGAGTCAGAATTTGCTTAACACCATTGAATTGCCTATCACTACACAAAAACTACCAGATCAGATAGAAAATGAGACAAGAATGAAAAAATCAGTAATATTGGGTCATCTTTTGCAATTAGATACTATGCTCTAAAAGAAAAGAAGAGGGAGAAGAAGAGGAAAAAAGGGGAAGAACAAAAAGGTTTAAGAGGAGGAGAAAGAGCAGAGAAGGAGGAGAAGGGAAGAGAAAGAAGTGCAACAGCAAGATCAAGAACAGCAATAACAAATCTATTTTCTTTTTTCTTTGTGATCTTGAGGCCAAATGGAAGCATTAGCTCCCTTCAAGGACCTGAGATCGGCATATAACACAAGATGGTTTCATAGGCATCATGTTAATCAAATTGAAAGATTTTATGGGGCTACCAACCCAATGCTTAGTTGCTAGGTAATCTGAAAATATTTCTGGAAATCTGACATATGTGATTGATGGAATATTAAAGGGGCTGCTCTACCAAAGCAAGTGAAACAAGTTTTAGAGGAAATATAGAGTTAGAGAAGGAGGAGGAAGAGAAAGAAAGTGAAAAGATGGAAAGTTTCTTAGAACTGGAAAAAATGCTGCTAAGTACTTGAAAGCACTCTTGACAATCATCTTGCAAGACTAGATAATAGCTTTAATTTTGATTTTCAATGAGAACATTTTTCTCCTAATGTTAAAAGTTTTATTTTAAGATGCCTTCAAAAATTTTAGTAAGAATGACCTCAGTCAAAATCTTTTTCTATAGGGACAAGTAGAGTACCCTGGGTAGTTTTAAAGAAAAGTGCTAGAATGGAAAATTTCTATGGTGAGATTTTTACTAAACTTAAAGATTTAGAGGATGACAACCCACAAATCAGGATTTTGACCGAAATTTATAAGTTTAGATTGTGTTTTGAAGTTTGGGGAAGTTTTCTCAAGTTGGATTATCAACATGACATAGAAGATGTACAATTTAGTGATGGGCTGTGCATTCCTAGCACATTCACTCTTAAGATCATAGGTAAGGGACCCGAGAGCTCGTCTGGTGTACCTCCCTCTTTTGACAGACAAGGAAACAAATCCCCAAAGAGAAGTGACTTGCCTAGTCTCACACAAGAAGTTAGTTTGACTCCAAATCCAGTGTTCTTCCCACTGCATCATGCTGCCTCAGGAAAGAAGGAGAATACTGACATTGATTTAGGCTTTCACTCTGAGAGGTGGTATCGCCTGAAAATCCCCTATAACCTGCTTTTTTTTAGTGTTCCCTCCACACCAAGTGCCTTCCCTAATCAGCTCCAGTCAACTGATCCCTTCTGGGGCTGCTAGGTGGTGCAGTAAATAGAGTACCAGCCCTGGAGTCAGGAGGACCTGAGTTCAAATCCAGCCTCAGACACTTAACACTTACTAGCTGTGTGACCCTGGGCAAGTCACTTAACCCCAATTGCCTTGCCTTCCCCCCCTCCAAAAAAAAAGAGATCCCTTCTACCTCATATGGCATAAAATCTTAGAATTTAGAACTGAAATGTACCTTAGAAGGCATGTTGTCCAATGGCCTCAATTTTACAGATGAGGATAATGTCAATCATTCAATAAACAATCTTCTTTTGCCTTGCTCCTCACCATATACTCTGCAGTCCAGTGATGCTGACCTCTTTTCTGTTTCTCACAAAAAATGCTCCACCCTTCTGACTCCAGGTATTTTCCCTGACTGTTCCCTGTGCCTGGAACTTTCTTCCTCCTCACTTCCAGCTTCTGGTTTCCTGGACTTTTTTCAAGTCTCATCTAAAATTTCATCTTCTGCAAGTGGCCTTTGCTGGTCCTCTTTAATCTCAGTACCCTTTCTGAGATTATCTCTAATTTATTCTGTATATATCTAGTTTATACATAGTGATTTGTATGATGGCTCTCCCACTAGACTGAGAGTTAAGATTCTTTTGGCCTTGATGTGGCTAGGAGGCACCGGTCTCAGACGCATAACACTTACTAGCTGTGTGACCTTGGGCAAGTCACTTAACCCCAACTGCCCTGCCTTCCCCCTCCAAAAAGCAAACAAACAACAAAAAATATTCTTTTGGTCTTTCTTTCTTGTCCCAGCACTTAGTATGATGCCTGTCACATAGTAGGAGCTTAATTAATGCTTGTTGACTTGGCATTTATTAAATACTTGTTTGCTAGACACTATGCTAGGTACTAGGAACAAAAATATAAGGACTGAAACAATTCTTATTCTCTCTCTCTCTCTCTCTCTCTCTCTCTCTCTCTCTCTCTCTCTCTCTCTCTCTCTCTCTCTCTCTGCCAAGATAATCAGGGTTGAGTGACTTGCCCAGGGTCACATAGTTAGTGTCAAATGTCTGAGGTCAAATTTGAACTCATGACCTTTTGACTCCAGAGCCAGTACTCCATCTACTGCACTACCTAGCTGCCCCAGCAATTCTTATTCTCAAGGAACTTACTTTCAATTGGGGGAGATGTGTATATTTATTTATTAGTATGTAAGGAATAAATTAAAGATAATACAAGGCATATTAAAGGCACAAAGGAGGGAGGATACTGGCAGTTGGTTGGATCAAGAAAAGCTTCATGTGTGCTTCATATGTGTTTTGAAGGAAGGGGGTATTGTACGTGGTGGTAGCAAGGATACTGTATATGCCAGGCATATATTTTGGCCAGTGTATGTACACTATTCTTGTTGCTACCATGTGCCCATCAAGTGGAGAATGATTGAATAAATTATAGTATGTGAATATAATAAAATGTTATGGTACCATAAAAGATAAAAAAAAAATGTGAGGGAATTCAGAAAAAATGGGAAGATTTGCATGAAATGATGCAATTCAAAGAAAGAAGAGTCAGGAGAACAATGCTGACTTTCAGCCAGTATGGCTACTGAATAAGATGCAGAACATCCAACTCAAATTTTACTCCAGCAAATCCAGAGGCTTATATTAGATATAGTGATGATCAACAAATCTAGTGAGAACCTGTAGTGAATTATTTCTTCTGCCCTAGAACTATACAAGACACCAGCCAGAAGTCTGAGGGCAATAAGAAGGGGAGGGGGCAACATTAAATCCAGCTCTGGCTCAGAGTAGCCTACCAGTATGACCAAAGATGAAATGTGTGTGATCTATAAGTCTCTGAAGAAAAAGATGAGGGTTCACCAGAATAGGGCTCCAGAGTGGTCCAAAAGCCCCAAAGTAGAGACTTTAGAAGCACCTGGGAATGTAAGTAGGCAAATACCAGTATGGCAAGGTAGTGATTAGATCAGAACACTCCAGGCCAAGAAACTCTGCATTCCCTAAACATCATTCTGAAATTCCAGCAACAGTCCTGAAGATCTAGGCCTCTGAACCTCAAACATCCAGGAGGATCTAATCCCAGGAGAAGGAGTTCAGCATAGGTAGCCAGGTAATCCAGAGTAAGAACAATCACCTTCCCAAAAGCACAGAAGGAAGAGAAGGCTGACCCTACCTGTAATGGTAATGGGATTTGAAGATGTTCCATGCCCCTTGTATTGGCAAGCAAAAAGGTACTAAGCACCTTGTTTCAAGTATGTGACTGTATCAAGTATTAAGATCCAGAACTTGTGAATCCCACAGTAGGATGAACTTGCTGATGTAACAGGAAGGATCTGAACAGGGAGGAGCTAATACCATATATAAGGAATAGCCCAAGCTAGAAAGCCAGAATTTCTGAGGGCTTCTAGGAGCTGGACAACTTCTGAGAGCCAGGCAGAACTGCTGGGAGTGAGCAGCATGGAGGCTGCGCAGTTACTGTGAGTGAGGAGAGGAGGATCTTTGCTTAAGGGAGCCTTTGTTTTGAAGGCTTGGCAATGTGGGTGTTCACTGCATTGACTATGTGTACCAACTTCATGGTTACTGTAATGACTTTGACTTTCCAGTTTGGGGACTCAGTTTTCTGGTATTTGAATAAATGTTTTGGTTCTGTCCTCCATGTGGAGAGCCTGTTACACTTTGTGATTCACAACTACACCAGCATGTTCATAACCACCATGGGTTCTGTGAATATCATGTTTCTGGTACACTAGCACAAAGCCACAATTCAGGAACTAAAAGATGAATAAATCAAAGAGGATATGACAGGTATTAAAAAATTGTCATACATATAGAAATTACAAAAACAAGGAACAATTAACTCCATAAAAACTACAAGCAGAAACTCAAAGAAAGAAAAATGAATTTTCCATAAAGACTAAATGAGTATCTAAGAGAAATGAAGCAAAAGGTAAAGGATCTGGGGTAAAAAAAAAAAATGGAAGGAAAAAAATAACTTCAGAAGCAAAAGTGGTAAACCATGCCCAAATATCAAACTCTCTGAAACCTAAAATAGACACAATAGAAATCTAAGATTCCATGAGACATCAAGAAATGCTAGAACAAAAAAAAAAGATTTGAAATAAAAATAGGCATATTTGCACATAGTATGTACATTGCAAGCATTCAGAAAAAAAGGAATTCAATTATCCAGAAACCACATTCATGATTAAAAAGAATTATCAAATCAGACAATACCTGGCACTTCCAAATGTAATTGAGAAGAAATCTTGGGAAGCAATATTTGAAAAGGCAAAAAGAAATAAATTTAAAACCCAAAATAACATCCTACAAAACTGAGTGAGGGGTGGGCTATGGGAATAAATCTTTAACAGAAGAGTATTTTCAAGCATTTCTGGCTGCTTGTTCAAGCATTTTTTTTTGTCCAGAGTTTTAAATAAGACACATCTAAGGAAATATATAAAAATGAATTTATTTGAGCAATTGGAAGGAGCTGTATGCTGGTATAGTGCTAACATTCTAATGGGTAGAAGAAACAAGTTTCCCTTTAGAACCTTAATATTTTCAAAGGGTATTGAGAGAATTAAATAAGAAAAGCAGGGGTTGGATAGGTTAGTTCTTTTCTGAGAGTTCTGAGAGGGAAAGGAAAAGTGAGAATAAAAGACGAAATACACTAGTGGAGAAAGGAGGAAGACGGAAACAGAACTTGTTCTTTCTCTTAAATAGACAGGATAAAAAGAAAAATATACCAACATGAAGGAAAAGAGAAAGGAATAAGCATCATCAGATGAACTTCATTATCTGATATGGATAAAGGAAGGTTAAACATGTGCATAAACACACACAGTTCAGTATAGAAATACAGCAAACTCAAAGGGGAAAAAGCAGGAATATGAAGAGGAAGGAAGTGTTAAGACAGTGTAAAACACCAGAGAGATGATAGTCTTAAGCAATATGCTAATGTTAAAAGAGTGGGGGGCGGGGGAGGGACAGCAGAAAGAAAAGAACTAGAATCTAAATGAGTGACTTAGGTTTCCTCTTAGACTTTGAAGAATGGACAAATTGTAGTACTGCATATGAATGTAATGGAATGTTAAGCTTAAGGAATTATGAAATAGATGATTTAAGAGAGTAATGGTTAGTATAAACTAACACAGAGTAAAATGAGAAGAATCAAAATTTTTACAAAGACAGAAACAATGTTAAAAAACTACTTTGAAAGATGTAAGAACTCTGATCAATGAAATAAAATTAAAAAGCAGTTCAATTCAATTCAACATGAATTTATGAAATAGTTATTATGTGCAAGGCATTGTGTAAGGCACTAAGGATTGCAAGGCAAAAGAAACAGATTTCCACCCTCAAGAAGCTTACGTTCTACTTACCTCAATTCAAATATGATGTCCAGTCTTGGTTCCGGAGGAGACAATGAAATATACTTTTCTCTTCTTGTTATAGAAGTAGAAGATTACAGATGCAGAATATTAAATACTCTTGCCACACTCCACATTGTGTTGGTCAGTTTTACTTTAACTGACTTTGCTGTTGTTATTGTTTTGTTTTGTTTTGTTTTATAAGGGAGATTTCTGGGTCAGTGAGGGGAAGAGGAATCAGCCGGAAATGACAATGTTTTTTTTAAAGCAGCAATAATTATTTTTTTAAATAAAATTAAATGTGATATTCAGAATTGAACATAAAAGTCGAAATGCGGACTGATTAGGGAAGGGAACAATAGGATTTTAACTCCCTTATTCTAAATATTTGGCTTTCTGAATGCTCAAGTGATATCCTTTTAATATGTTCTTGAATTTTGCTAACAATAGAGGTCATATTCAATTCCATATCTATTACACACTCTTCCTTTCTTATTTAAAATTGAGACAATGTTTGACCACATTCAACCTTGTAGCATGTTTCCTATTTACGATCCTTCAAATATCAATAACAGCCACTAACAAAGCAGTTATCAGGACTCCAGGATATAGTTCAATGAGGCATAATCACTTTACCTTATTGAAAATAATTGAAGATTTTCTTGCTGTCTCTTTACCATAGATTTCAACTCCATGATAGTAACTTTTATTATATGCTTCTGAATTTGAAGTTTACTTTCTTTGGCAGAGAAAACAACAGGAAAATGGCAGGTGAGCCATTCTACATTCTCTCCATTGTCACACCCAATCCTTTATTAACAATCGTCATGATTGTTATTGTCATTCCGTCACTTTCCGTCATGTAGAACTCTTCATGACCCCATTTGTTGTTTTCTTGGCAGATACTGGAATAATTTGCCATTTCCTTCTTGTGACTTGCTTCAGTTCAAGTTAAGTGACTTGCCCAGGGACATACAACTAGTATCTGAGTCCTTCATTGTCCTTGGCAGCCTTCACTCACTAAATGTCTAGTTTCCAGTACGACTCTTGTAGGGCTGTGCCTCTCCATTATGTTCATCCTATTTGCAGGTCCTTGCTTCCATCTTTTTGTTTTTTTAATCTGTGTTGGCCATTAAGTTCCCCATCCATCCTCGTCAGACTTATTAGAGAGGTCCATCTTGTTCACTAGAATGACTTCTAGCTATATCCTTGGAATTCACTTCTTGAGCCCTTTTCACTCCTCTGGCATATATTTCCCTTTAGAATTTCAGCCCATGGTATACTACTTCTCCCTTTGAAAGTCTGAATCCTTTGAAATGTGTTCTTCTCCCAAAATCAAGGCTGCCCATCTTCTTTTCAAGCTTCCAGAAATAGATATTTTCACCAGTCCTCATTAGGTGCATTTCATCCATGGCCAAATTCTTCCTCCACAGAGGCCCTTTTTATTTGTGGGGCCAGAACATTGGTGGTGTTGATATGGAGAATTCTCATTGTGAAAGCTCCCTCTACCTAGGAAGCATATTAACAACTTTTCTGCTTAGAAAGTATCCTGGAATACTGAAGCTAAGTGACTTGTCCAGCCAGTAAGTAGCAAACAGAACTTGAATCAAGATCTTCTTGACTCTTAAGCCAATTCTCTCTTCTCTGTGTGGTGCAGCCTCTTGAAGATACCTTTGTTTTGTATATTACTGCTATATTTTGAACTGTGACCCAGAATCCAATCTTATTCTCTGCTACGCTCTCCTTACCCAGCAGTTCTCTTCCTAAGTAACCCTCCTACTCTATAGCACCTACCTTTAATCAGTAGTAAGTAGTAGTAGCAGTAACAAAATCAACAGTAGTAACAAAAATACCATGTATTCCTTCAATACAGGGGATCTTGACCTAGGATCTATGAATTTTTTTTTAATTATATTTGGATAACAGAGCACCGGCCCTGGAATCAGGAGGACCTGGGTTCAGATCCGGCCTCAGACACTTACACACACACACACACACACACACACACACACACACACACACACACGTGCCGTGTGACCTTGGGCAAGTCACTTAACCCCAATTGTCCTCCCCCCAAAAAATTATATTTGTATAACTATATTCAATACAAATAGTTAACTTTTTAATTCTATGATTTTTTACATTTAAAAACATTGTTCCAGTTTATAAGAGAATAGAAACAGACCAATTTAGTACTTAAAATCTTTTTAAAATGTACTTTTAAAAAACTAATAATGTATCTAAATAGTGATTTGTAGTGTTATATAATCTTTCTCTATTCTCTTTACATGGAACTACTCATGTTTATCAACATTCGTCAAGTTCAAAAGAATAAAAACATAAAAATAAAAACATTGCTCTGAAAAGTGGTCCACACACACACGATTAAGAACTCCAGCTCTAAGGCCTTCAGTTTCTTGACTGGGTCTTTCTAATGCTTAATGATTCTAAGTTGCTTTTGTTGAAATCATCTGTTCTCAAGTGAAACAGATGAAGTGGATTGTAGTTGCCAAGTTTAGTCTACAGAAGTTCTCCATCAAATCCTGGACACTAGCAGCCCTCTTCAAAATCCTTAACAAAATTCTAATTAACAGCAGATACCAACTTACCTCCTAGCTATTTGGAACTGAAGGGGACATAATGCTCCACCCTTCTCCCCACTGTACTCCAGTTAGACTATTACGTTAATCCAAATATGTCACTTGACCAAACTGAGGAGATGGCTTTCTGTTTAGTAGCAGGGAAAGATCTCCTTAAGTAAAGACAGACATCACCTGTAAGAGGTGGAGAATAGAAGGACACTGATCTTCAGCTATGGCAGAGTTTAAATGTAAATGATAGAGTTACCCTTAATTTTCAAGAGAAAGGAAATAAGAAGGCATTAAACCTCACATATCAACAAATGACAAAAAGTCGTAGGCAGAGCTTTAAAATATAGTTCTTCTGAAGTTATTCTTCTCCATTCTCTTCTTCCTTCTCTGCCAGAATCACACAACTGGAATGTTGTGCCTAATCTTGGGTAACCCAGTTTAAGAAGGGGATTGATTTCCAGATTTTGGGGGGAAACTACGTAGCACAGCGAATAGAGCACCAGCCCTGGATTAAGGAGGACCTGAGCTCAAATCCAACCTCAGACACCTAACCCATACTAGCCATGTGACTGTGGGCAAATCACTTAACCCCAATTGCCCAGCCTTAACCCCTCCAAAAAAAAAAACAAAAGGAGACTGATAAGTTGGATTGCATCTAGAAGGCAACCATGTTGTTTAAGGGTCCACATGGTCAAGTGTCCATGTCATAGAAGGATTAATTGAAAGAACTGGGCATGTGTAGCATGCAGATGACATGATACTATCATAATTTGGAGAATGTCATATATAAAGGAGGCATTAAAATTAATCTTCTTTATTTCTAGAAAGATAAACCAGGAACAAAAGATGAAATTTGCAAAGAGGTAAATTTAGGCTTGATGGGGTGGGGGGAGGAAGGGGAGGGGAATATAACAAATAGATCTCTACAAAAGCAGTTCTTGAATGGCTACTTCAGGATGTGATGTGTTCTTTCCTTCTTAGAGGTCTTCAAGTAGAAGCTGGATGAACCCCAATCAGATATTTTATAGTGGGAACTCTTTGGGGGCACAGAGAGAACTAGTAGCTCCTCAAGCCCCTTTTAGTTCTCAAATTCTGTGATTCTATGATCAAACAAGCAAAAGTAGTTAGACAGACTTAAAAGATCCAGGACTTCTGAGATTAGTATTTCCTGAGACCAAAGAGTTTCTGGTCTTTCTCTTGGTCTTACCTCCCTTGTGGAGAATGGTCCAACAGATAATGGAATGATTTCCCCATTTTGGGAGGGGGGGAATTAGTAGATAAAAGGTCACTCTTCTTGCACTCATGGAATGATCACTGTCTTAGTTCTCCTTTTTCCTTCTTCCTTTGAGAAGCTGGGAAGACCACATAACCTAATGTCAAGCTTAAAAGACTTTATACAATTCTTTCTTTCATAATAATCATATCTTACATTTCAAGGTTATTGTTAAGAATTACAATAGTAGAATCATAGAGCTAGAGCCACAAGGTACTCCAGAGGTTACCTAGTTCAACCCTTTCATTTTATTGGTAAGAAAACTGAAACTCTGGGAAGTTATAACTTGTTCAAGGCCACACAAATAATACATGTCAGAAGTAGGATTTGGACTGAAGTCTTCTGGATACAGAGCTAGTGTGAGTCCCACCATATCAGACTATATCCCCAATTGTATTCTCATTATAAAGAAGTAATTTTTGACAGCTTTGTATGTTTGTGTTGAAGAAGGAATTTCCCATGAAAGTCCATCCTAGTAAATGTGCTGAATAGTCCCCACTCAATCTGGATCTTTGTGTGTGCCAAGCAAAATTGTATGTCTCTTTAATGAAAAATTGTTCCAAATTATTAATAAAAAGAGAAATTCAAATCAAAACAACTCTGAAGTTTCACCTCATTAATAAAGCCTGCCAGATGTTTTATTGGTCATTGCTGACAAAGATCCCTAAATGAAAAGTGTTCTGTCCTTGAATGGATTTGAGGTGTTGCAGCCTTGTTAAAATTTTCTGGAGGAAAGGAGTCAGATACTTGACAGAGAAAATTAAGAGAGCCACATTAACAATATGTTTCCAAGAAAGACAATAGACTTCCCTGATATCAGGATAACACTGAAAAATAGTTGTTTCATTAACCTTTATCAGAGAGTTACCAAAAATCTCTGTTCATCCCTTTTTCTTCTATCTCTCTCCCAATCCTTCCTTGCTACCTGTGAATCAATGGGGGGTGAGGGGAGGGAATGTTGGTTCCTTGTAAAAGGTTGTAACTCTAATCCTCTATGGGAAGAACCCCATGACCATTCCTTAAAATTGAACTATCTGGTGGTCGTTCTTATTTTCTGTCTCCTCTTTCTCCACACTTCTACCTCCTGACTGTAATGGCAAGCAAGCTGCTTGTTTCAGCTATTCAAGTGCCTTTGAGCCTCACCTTTGATTGTATCAAAAATCTCTGTTGGAAATAGTATACATTGTGTTGCGCTTAATAGGCCTAAGGGAATCTGAAGACCTTCCCTGCCCTTAATAGGTCTAACTTAATCACATGGAGCCCACAGTGAGAGGAGCTTGTCAAAAGAGTGGAACAGAAAGGAAAGGGGGAAGAGGAAAAAGCAGAGCAGATCTGGGAGCTAGCAGAGCTAAGAGAGAGAATGTTTGTGATGTCAGCACTGTGTCGTTCTGTCTGTGTTGATGTTACTTTGTCAGACAGAAACCTTCTGTTTTTGAAAGACGACTTTATTGTTGTTACAGAAGTCCTGAAAGAGGATTTTACTGTTGATTTGTGTTTGATTTCTCAGACAGAAGCCTTGCCTAGATGATTTGTGTTACTTTGTCAGACAGAAAGTGAATTGAGATGATAGTGCTGGTGGTGTGTATAAATATTGTTGTAGCTCTGACAAATGTAATGTGTGCAAATATTGTTGTAGCTCTGTTAAATTTTGCCTTCCTAGGAATAGAAACTGCAAAGGGCTTAGAGCAGAGCAGTCCCCATGAGTTGAAATATAGAACAGGAGCAGAGAGCTGCCTACATATGAATCCAGGCAAGAGTTGGGTGAATCCAGGAAAGAGCTGGGAGCAGTCAGCTCATGGAAGAGGAGTTGAGGGGTTTGGAAACCAGCCTCAAGACAAAATGAAAGAAGACTTTGCTTGGGTACTTTGTATTTACTGATGAGATTGTGACTTACTGTGACCTAGGGGTGGATGTTTAAGATTATGTGGCCTCATTACTAATAAGTTATTATGTTATATTGTTGTGAATGTTGTGCTTTCATTTCTTCAATGTTATGCTTTAGTTTATTGCTGAATAGAGAGTTAACTATACTATGTGATTACATCCTTAAAGTTATTCACAGCAGCAGTCCTCAGGATTGCTGCTTGTGGTTGGTTTTACACTGACACAAGTCATAACAGCTCTTTGGTTCTTCACATCTTTTACTTCTTGAGTGCTACATGTATTATATCAAAGAGCCCTTTGTCAACCCCAACAACCTGAGTTACATCCCTTTCACCCTCTTCTTTAGGAGGTAGACCAATCTGCATTTTGAATAATTTTTTCATAGAAGAAACAAAGACATAATGCTCTCTTTCCATACCACTAAAAATTACCCTTGCCCTCCATAACTTGTGAAGCAAAATCTTTGGTGAATTATTGTTACCATTGATATTAACAGTCTGTTGGAGGTAAATTCATGAGGATACTGAGCTTCTAGGGCAGGTATCTACTTCTCTGGATAGATTAATATGAAGACTCAGTCATAGAGGAATAGGATACATGGAGGTACCAAGAATAACAGAATTTGTGTGTTGGCAGGGACTTCAGAGGCCATCTAGTCCAACCTATATCTCAACAAAAAAAAAATCATCTCTATAACCCACCTGACAAATATCCCTCCAAGCTTTGCCTGAAGACTTCTAGTGAAGGAGAATCCATCACTTTTCAAGGCAATTTATTCAATTTTTTTAAGAAACTCAGTCACAAGGTAACAAATGAGCATACTGTGTCTGACTGTGGCTTGGTGATACCATGGCCAGATGAGGAATTGAGAGCAAGACAAACTCAATATTAGGCCAGTTAGATACCCAACCAGGCTTCCTGATATAAAGCTGGGGATGGAGGAGGCAATAAATTGAATCATTCAGTTACCTCATCTCACTTAAATTAACTACCTTAACAAGGTGGAAATACCTCTCTGGAATGAATCAATCAATCAAAGGCATTTTCACTAAGCACTATAATATATTCAAATTGGTTAAGGATATTCAGGTTCCTGTGAAAACCAGCAAGTTAGTTTCACATTCAGGCCATTTGTCTAGCAGGGTAGAGGAAAGAGCAGTTCCAATCAAATCTCAAAAAAAAGAATCACTTGGAGAAAGAGGAGAATATGGATTACTGTGGAGAGAATAGGCCTGGATAGGACACCACAGTGAAGAACTAGGCAGCCAAGGTGAAGCATGAGTGGGGAACGACAAAAGAGCAGAGTGGAGTGGAGTGACCAGAGAAAAGGAGGCAAGGCATACAATGAATACAGACTTCTGCTTTACAATTTTTTTGCCTACCTTCACCTCACTAGACAAGCAATCCAGCACTTGTCTACTCCAAGGCTTTCCCAGGATGTTATAAACCCAGAAGTGGTAGAGCTAGAATACTTCATTGATGCCTGGGAAAAAAGAGTTTTGGTTTGTAATCCCAGCAATTCTTATTTAAGAAACACTAGTTAGAGCTTTGGCCAAGTAGGTAGCCCAGTGGATAAAGCACTGGGCCTAGCGTCAAGAAGACCTATTTTCAAATTGGACCTCAGACACTAGTTGTGTGACCCTGGCCAAATCACTGTTTGTTTCAATTCCTCATCTGGAGAAGGAAATGGCAAACCACATTCTTTTCCAAGAAAACCCCCCAAAAAAGAGTCATAAAGAGCCAGACATGATGGAAAAATGCCTGAACAACAGCAAAAGTTAGATTTAGAGCTTTAAGTTTATCTAATTTAACCACCTTACTTTATAGCTGGGTAAACTGAGGCCTATAGTACAAAGTGATTTGACTGAGGTCAAAGAACAATTAAATAGCAGAGTTGAAAATCATTCCCAGGTTCAGAATTCTTGAAAGTGGCTCTGTACCTATTGAATTAAACAATCTTGGGTGAATCTCTTACCTTCTCTCAGTTTCCTTTTATGTTAAATATACAAAATAGCACTTTTATTCATGGAAACACAGGGATAATATTTGGAAAACCACTTGTTCTTAGTATTTCTGGATAATGAGCTTTTGGAAATGCCCCAATCACCATTAAGTATTTCTCTAGAGAATGTCCCAGAAACAACAAGCAGCTCAAATCTATTTGAAAAGTAGCCAAACAACTGGCTGGAAAGAGACAATTGTCTTTTAAGCTTTAAAAGGGTAACACATCACATCTAAAATAAACTAAAAAACAACTCCCCCCAAAATCTCAAAAAAGTAAGAGAAATGAATGATATAAATAGGAACAAATTATTCAGGAATGTCCAATAATGAACTGACCAGTTATTTCTGTATATCCACTGTATAAAACTTGCCTTATTCTGTATAGAATACAATGGAGTAAACAAGATGATATGAAATATTAAAAAACACTCTTATTCCTCCAGATAGCTTACTTGGGTCAAGATGAACAAGGGAAATGAATTTGGTCATTCAGAATAATTGAGTTTCCCCAATTAATTCATTATATTTATTATTTATTTTTGCATCAGAATAATTTTTCAATGTGCCAACCCCATTGAATTTATCCTTTGTCAAGTGGCACAGTGGATAGGACTCTGGGTCAAAAATCAGGAAGAGGAGTCTAACCTCTACTCAGATACTTCTAGCTGCTGTGTGATCTTGGGCAAGTAATTTAACTATTGTTTGCCTCAGTTTCCTCACTCAACTATAAAATGAAGATAATATCACCTATCTCCCAGGGTTGTTATTAGGAACAAATGAGAATATTTGTATTTATATCTGTGTTGTGAGGATCAAATGAGATAATATTTGTAAAGTGTCTGACACACAGTAGGTGCTATGTAAATGCTGGCTATTATCATTAGTATTATTGTTGTTGTTGTTAAAAAAAATCTGAGCAAAACCTGACTGCAAAAGCAATCGTTTCTAATACTATATGCATCTGTCCATACACATAGTCCCCAGTCTGTCTACTAATAAATGGAAGGGTGTGTCTCTTCCTCTTTTCTCTGGATCCATGACTGATTGTTGCAAGTTTAAGAGTTTTGCAGTCTTCTAGTACATATTATTTCCACTTATTTATTTGTAGTCATTGTCGGTATTGTTCCCCTGCTGCTGTTTAATTTCCATTGCATCAGTTCATTCAAGCCTTCTCAGGTTTCTATACATTCTTCATTCATCATTTGTCATGGGACAATTTACTATTCTGTTACATTTATATTACATAAATAGAAACTATCATCAATTTCTTAAAGTATAAGTCTGGGCATGTCATTCTACTACTCAATAAAATCTAATGACTATTACTTCTGGGACCAAAACCTAAATTCTTCAGCACCTAAATTACCATATCATAACAATAAGTATTACCATATTATAACAATAAATATTTGCATAGCCCCTATTATTTGCCAGGAACTATGCTAAGCACTTTATGTATATGTGCATATGTACATATTTTATATCCCCTAAAATTACCTTATGATACATACATACATATTGTATATGCTTATATGCATATGTGTCTCTTCCAATTGAATATAAACCTCTCAAGGATAGGCATATTTTTTGTCTTTGTAATTTGGCATGTACTAGACACTTAATAAATTGCTTATTGGTTGATTGATCTGAGGAGATCCAGATCAATGGACACCTACTGTTTCCAGTTTTTTGCTACCACAAAAAGTGCTACTAACAACATGTCACATTTCAAGCAGCAGATGTTCTGTGGAAACTTGCCTTATCCATTAAGTATACAATACCATTCTTTTTGTCTGATATATTTGGGATATATTCCTATAGTAGAATCACTTGGTCAGATGGCTTAGTGACTTTTCTTTTTAAATTCTAGGTTGCTGGGAGGGGTTTTCTCCAGAACTGTTGGCTCATTTCACAGCTCCCCCAACACTGTATGAGTAAGCGTTTTCCCCCCAAATAAATACTAAAATTAGACAATTTTTTTTAAATAGAGATAGTGTATATACATATATTAATTAGTGTGGGGAGGTATATTTTTCCTCCTCCAGAATTTAAACATAGTAGTAGCAAAGTTGACACTATAGCTTCTTGTCTTGGCTTGGAATAACCATAGTTTAAAATTAGATCATATGAGGGCTGGTTTCTAGCAGTTATAAACCAAATGTAGACTATGTAGAACACCAATTAGCATACTTTAAAAAAGTAATCCTTACTTCAATCCTTCAAGAACCTGTTACTCCATAGGTGTGGATATCCCTTCCACCAACACATGTAATAAGACCTCTATGATGTATTTTAAAGTTGCTATGACCAAAAATGCCATTATCTTGTGACCAAACTAGTGATGAAATTCATAGAACACAGTCTGGTTCTTGAACACAATTCCTGCCCTGGTCTATATACATATACATATATGTGTGTCTATAATTTATTAAAATTGATTGAATTTTGAAATTGATCATTCTTAAGATAGCTTTAAATATTATTAAATACCCATTATGTGCAATGCATTGTTCTAGGTGCTGGGAGATACACCAATGAATATTCCATGATTCCAGTCCTCAAGGAATTTATAACCTAACAGAAAAATTAAGACAGTAAGAAGACAAATTCTAACACACTATAGAATGTAGTAAATGAATAGAAGAATGAAGTTCTGTCAAGAAAAGATCTAAGGAAATACAGGTCATTTTAAGCTGAATTGAAAAGGTAAGGTTTCATGAAGTACCAAGTGCTTGAGTTGGGTCAAAAGACTGAGTAGGATTGCACTGATTATCTGAGAGAGAGAGAGAGAGAGAGAGAGAGAGAGAGAGAGAGAGAGAGA
>NW_027186304.1:65318972-65331483 GCF_028583685.1 Petaurus breviceps papuanus | reverse complement strand
AGAGAGAGAGAGAGAGAGAGAGAGACAGAGAGAGAGAGACAGAGAGAGAGAGAGAGAGAGACAGAGAGAGAGACAGAGAGAGAGACAGAGAGACAGAGAGACAGAGGGAGGGACAGAGGGAGGGACGGAGGGAGAGAGAGAGAGAGAGTAAAAAGAGAGCCAGTGAAATTTGACTCCCTCCTTTGTAAAGTCAAAGACAACATGGGCTTTGAGAAGAGACTGTGATGAACCTCAGGGGTAGCAGTGATTTATTCCCCCCCCCCAATTCCTTCAGGATCTTGCCCCTGCTATCATCCTCTCTCTTTCTTTTTCATCTCCATATTCATTGGCTCCTTTCTTATTGCTTGTAAATATGCCCAGTTTTCCTTCTCTAAAAAGAAAAATAATTTGATTCTACCATCTCCTCAAGATATATCTCATTCCTTTCCTTTTGCAATCAAACTCCTGAAAAAAAAAAACAAAATAAAATAAAAAGCTGTCTACACTACACTTTCACTCATTTCCTTGTCTAGTTTTATTACTTCATTGGTGTAGTTCTCTCCAAATTCACCAATAATCTATTAATTGCCAACTGATGGCCTTTTTTTTTAGCTCCCATCCTTGACCTCCCCAGAACATTTGATGTTTTTGATGACCCCCTAATCCTAGACTTTCTTTCCTCTCCTAATTCTCCCACGTTTTGTCCACTCCTTGGTCTTAGATTAACATCCACTAATATTTCCCTACCCACTATGTGTGGGTATACCCCCAAGGTTTTGTACTAGCTTATCATCTCTTCTCTCTCTAGACTCTCCACAATGTCATCCCAGAAGCTCAATGATCACTTTAGTGCCAGGGTCACTCACATGTAGATGTAGGAGATAGATATTGGGAGACAGAGACAGAATACCTAGCCCTCTTCTAAGCTAAGTGGCATGGAGGATAAGGTACTATACCTAGAAATAGGAAGAATTGAATTCAAATCCAGTTTTAGACTCTTACCAGCTGTGTGACCCTGGGCAAGTCACTTAACCTCTCTCTGCCTCTGGTACCTCAACTACAAAATCAGGATAATAATAGCACCTAACTTCCAGGTTTCATATGTAAACTAGTTGTGAAGATCAGTGAAATAATATTTTTAAAGCATTTAGCACATTGCTTGGCACACGGTAGGCTTGCTCCTGCACCCTTCTCTTCTTACATTCTCTATCCTTATTGACCATCTCCAACTGGATATTATATAGGCATCTCAAACTCAATGTGTCCAAAACATAACTCATTATCACAAATCACCCAAACCCTCCCTTAACTTTCTTATATCTGTTAAGATCCCAGTAACCACTATGGCAGCTAGGTGGCACAGTGGATAGAGTACCAAGTCTTGAGTCAGGAAGACTCATTTTCCTGAGTTCAAATATGGCCTCAAACATTTACTAGCTGTGTGACCATGGTCAAGTCACTTAACCCTATTCACTTCAGTTTCCCCATCTATAAAATGAGCTGGAGAAGGAAATGGCAAACCACTCCAGTATCTTTGCCAAGAAAATGAGGTAGCAAAGAGTTAAACACTACTGGAAAATGACTTAACAACAACCACTACAACTCACCTACTGCTGATGAGCAGCTAACCCAAGGATGCCCAGTATAGTAATGCCCCTGAGACCACTGGTCTCACATCGACCTGGGGTCTAGAGTTATTGACCAAGGAAATGACTTTTGTAGAAATAAGATCTGCAACTGCTTCTGCAGGCATAATAGCCCCATTCCTCAGCAGTAACAGCTCTTGAAGACTGGGGAAAAGAAATTCCATGCAACCAAAAACCTTGAAAAGGATTAATGTCAAAAATGAATTTTTTATCAATGAAAATGACATTAAATAAATGGTATTACCACCTGCCTAGCCATTGCACACTAAAGATCATGGAGTTTTTCCATTTGATTTGCAGCCAAAACTTGCAATGTGTTATAGCCTTCATTAGAGGGCAAAGTCTTTTGAAAACAGCATGGATTGTAGTGTTTTTTTTTTCTATTTGTATACATGGTACTTAACTTTGAGAGTCAAGTTAATTAGCATTTATTAATTGTTAGTCACTGTGCTAAATGCTTTAAAAATATTATCTCATTCTATCCTCACTACAACCCTTCGAGGTAAGTACTGTTAGTATTCCTATTTTTCAGTTGAGGAACCTGAGGCAAACAGTGGTTACTACTCAAGGTCACACAGCTAAGAAATATCTGACATCAGATTTAAACTCAGATCTTCCTGATCCCACATCCAGCACTCTATCTACTCTATGCCTCAAACATCATCAATGGCAACTGCAAAAAAAATCATTCAGAATATTTTTTTTATCAGAAAAGCACTTAATCAAAAGTCATGCTTGACTAGTGCTGCCACTAACTATTGATGTGACCTTGGAAAAGTCACTTGCCCTCTCTTGGATTCTAATTTCCTCCTCTCCATAAGAAAGGATTTTGGTTAGAGGGTCATATAAGGTTGTTTTTAATTCAGTACATCTACACTAGGATTCCATTCTTCCAGGGATGTTTTCACTTTTTCAGGACTCAGCAACAGTGCCTTCAGTCCTTTTCTCTGCCCCAAGATAACTGACTCCATATGGGCAATTGTTTGCACCACTGGCGTGCAAAGCCAATACCCACTGATTGCTTCTAGCTCAGCTGGTTCATTTTCTCTTATTATCTTCCATTCTTCCATAGTACCAATAAATTCCCTAACATTATGCTCAGAGCATTCTTAGGATCTTCCTTCAACCCATCCTTCTTACTATCTCTCTGCTTTCTCTTTTTAAAATAAATTTTCTCCAACATTTTGTTTTTATTCACATTAGTATTTCTACCCTTTCTCTTCTTCCAGAGAGTCATTTCTATAACAAAGACTTTCAAAAGAAATAAAGAATAAAAGGGAAGGAACTCAGTAGGGAGAGAACATCACATCCAAAAAAAATCCTTCATTATACGGCAGCAATATGATAACTTTCCTTTGTATTATTTCATGTAAATCTTTTGATGCTTCTCTATATTCATCATAGTTGAAATTTTTTAGAGGACAGTTATATCCTGTTACATTTATGTGTCATAATTTGTCTAGCCATTTCCCAATCCATGGTCATTTGCTTTATTTTCAGTTCTTTGCTAGCACAAAAAGTTCTGTTTTAAATACTTTGGTACATATGGAGTATTTATTTTTGTCAATGAACTTTTAGGGGTATGTGCATAGCAGCTGTCTCTCTTTATTTTCATTCCCTATAAGTGGCCAGTTATTTACCCTTTCATTATCCACCCTCCTCATATCCATGTCCTACCCCCAATATACTACTGCTCCCAGTGAACATCCTACTTATGTGAATGGATAAGCCATAACCAATTCTACCACTAGCCTTGCTGTGTCAACTAGTCTAAATCAATTAAACTCTCAGTCTCATTTAATTACATGAAATGGAGATATAAATGCTTACATCACTAACCTTATAGACTTATTATGAAGAAAATATTTTGTAAATCTCAAAGAAATATGTGAACTACTTATTGCCACCATTATGACCATTACCACCACCACTATCATCATCATCATCATACCATCATCATCATCACTATATACCACTGCCTAGCTATAACAGATACCAAATGAATATTATTGGGGTTTTTTTTTTTACTATAAATGTTAGATATAAGTTATGTGGCAAAGAATGCAGAAAACAGAGCCCCTGCCCACATCAAATTTGCTGCTATGGAACAATTCAAGTTTTGTAAAGGAGACAAGCAACACACATAGATAACTATGTGTGGTTTATATAAATGTAGGTAGTATATGATGAACACAATAAGATAGATAGGAATAATAATTTTTATTGGTATAGCAGTTTTCATGCACAATCTCATGAGAGCTTTTCTGTAATCCTAGAAAGTATTGAGTGAGAAACTGAGCAAAGAAGTTACTTAACTCATATGTAGTCCCATAGCTCACAGATATCTGAGGTGGAATTTTATTCCATATCTTCCTTACTCTGGGTCCAATACTCTATCCACATATACAATTGCCCCTGTAAACAGTGTCGTGGGATATCAGGAGAGATTATTTTGGATCAGAGAATCTTGGAGGACTTCATAAATAAGGAAGTTAAGAGAAGAAACTGATTGGGGATGATATAATTGAAGGAGGTGAGTGGAGCAAGATAAAAGTTGAAGGATATGAAGTTTTTTGGAAGGAATATATCTTTGGAGACCTAGGTAGGAGGGTTCAGTATACAGTTAGAAATTCAAATGTAGAGTTCAGGGAAATGATATATTCACATAGTCACCCACACATAGACATGGTTGCCATCTACACAGAAGAGATAGCTGTGAGAAAAGCCATACTTGTCAAGTGAGGAAGTCAATAGGTCAACAAGTATTTATATTGCACTTACTATTTGCAGACACTGGCACTTTTTGCTGGAGCAAGAAAAAAAGTTCTTGACTTCAAGGGGATCACATTCTAATAAAGGAACAGTATACAAATAACTATGTACATACAAGACAGTGTACAAAGTAAAATTGGAGTTAATCTCAGAGGAAAGGCACTAGTATTGAGGGCTACTAGGGACAGCTTCTTCCAGAAGGTATGATTTTAACCAAGACTTGAAGGAAACCAGGGCAGTTAGGAGTTAGAAATAAGAGAGAGAATTCCAGGCATGAGAAGCAACCATTGAAAAGAAATGACCCAAGGAGATAAAGTACCTTGTTTAAGGAACAGTAAGGAGGCCAGTGATTCTAGATCATAGAACACAGAGAGGGGAATAAAACATAAGACTAGAAAGTAACGAAAGGACAAAAGGAGAGGAGGGCCAGTAAGACATTGGTGGCCTAAAGCATTTTACAATTTTACCCCATTCTTATTGTGATGCATATGTTGACCAAAAATAATGGCCTCTACTAAATATTACTGTAAGAGTATAGAGGATACCTAAAATCTAGTGAATTTTTCCCCTTTAAATGGAATGAAAATCTCGTGTGTAAAAGATTAAAAAGGAAAACAGTTGGCTAGTTGTATGTGCATATGTCAGAAATTTACCAGATCCTTCCTTGGTCTGGAATCTTTCAGAGAGTGACAGGTCCCCAGTTCCTTGTGCCTTTAATTAATAAGAAGGATCAAGATGTTCCAGGCCTATTTTGTGAGAAGGATGAGGTTAGCCAGTTGTTGAACATATTCCAATGAAAGCATTCATGAGAGCAGATGCCTAATCCAGATATCCAATTACCACTGCAAATCCAAATGAGGCTGGCTTGGTTTGGTTGAATGGAGAGAGGCATTTATCAGAAGCATGGAAAGTGATAAGCCAATATCCTGTGTAAGGCTGTCCAAAACAAGGTCAATGCAGCTGATTAGAAACACCAAGTTGTTGAATGTTGATAAACCAGAATATACTCAAAATGTGTTCCTAAAGGGACCCTTTCACGGCCCTTAGCTATGCGTAAAGTGATTTAACCATGAATATGTATGGAGTCTTCTTAATATTTTAACTTCTTGAATTTAAAAATGGCAATTTGTAGATGTTGAACTAAGCGATTCAATTAAATTCAATGAATATTTATTAAGTGACTAATAAATGCCTGGAAATAGGGATACAGAGGGAAACAATGTAAAAATGTTTGCCCTCAAGTGGTTTACATTCTGTTTGGGGGGAACAACATGTATCCACATTATCAAGTATAAAATGTGTTAAAAGTATTAATATAAAGTAATTTCCAGGGGAGGGCACTAGTATTTAGAACAATCAGGAAGGGACTGAGGCTAATATAAGCAGCATAGAAATAGGGACTGAACCTGGGATTTTATTGATATAGGGAATCCCAGATGAGTAAATTCCTCATACCAATGCAAGTTATCACCTCCTTTGCAACCTTTGGATGGTTACCTACAGCAATGAGATAAAAGTATTTTCCCTACTAATGTATGTCTACACCTTCCATAAAGCTTAGATGTAAAGTGTCTTACCCAGGGTCATAGAGCCAGTGTGTGTCATAGGCAATACTCAAACCCAGTTCTTCCAGGGTCCAACAGCAACTCTCTATCTGCCATGCCATATATTTTTTTCAATATAACATAAGCATACCCTCAAAAAGCTGGGATTCTGATGATAAATAATAGTATATTTTTGTGATGGGGCCAACTTCAGTCAAACAATAGGAGCCACAGGAAGAGAGTGGGAAAAGGTATGGTCCAAGAGATGATCAGAGAAAGAATACCAGAATTAGGTGGAATACTGAATCGAAAGGCTAGAGAAAGGGATTGGAGCTGGGATTGCAGAAAAGACTGGGGCATCATTAGGAAGCCCGACAATACAAAAGTGCTAAAAGAATTATGGTAGATGTAGGCAAAATGACAGTTTGTCACATTGGTCTTTTCCTGTGCATCTGATTTTAAGGAAGGGTGCTACCCATAACCTTCTTCCTTCTCCTCTCCACTGTCTCAATATTAGCAAAGTAGAACTAAACAAAATTGGACGCTAAGCAAGAAGAAAGAAAACAAAGCGCAGTGAGCAAAATAGAATACACTGACCCTATCATAAGGATGGAAAGGCAGTGTGGCATAGTGGACCAATCACAGGCCTTAAAGTCAGAAAACCTGAGTTCAAGTACTTTTCTGATGTAGACAAGCTTGTGGCCAAGGAAAAGTACATTAACCTCTCTGGGTTATAGGGAACTCTCTAATAATATTAGTTAGAATGAGGGGCGGTTAGGTGGCACAGTGAATAGAGCGCTGGCCCTGGAGTCAGGAGGACCTGAGTTCAAATCTGGCTTCAGATACTTAGCACTTACTAACCATGTGAACTTGGGCAAGTCACTTAATCCCAATTGCCCTGCCCTCCCCGCTCCAAAAAGCAAAATAATAATAATAATATTAGTTAGAGATGAAAAAAATAAAACAAAGCAAATAAAAATTTTAAATAGTAATACCTTCCCAGAAGGTATTCTAACAAGAACTTAAAAATTTAAGGAATGTTTATGCATTTACTCAGGGGTGTGTGTGTCTGCGTGTGGTGTGTGTGTGTGTCTGCGTGGTGTGTGTGTGTGTATAAAAAGCTTTTCCTAGTATTAAGGTAAGTAATAGAGAGATAAAAAGTCAGGTTTCTACTGTTAGTTATAATCCTAGCTGGTGATGAAAAGTTGAGTTTATATTTGTGTAGTTTAGTGTAATCCAGCAATTCGATTCAGTTGAACAAATATTTAAATGCCTAAAGACTACTGTGTACTGTGATGAGTACTAAGGGAAATAAGACACCAAATCTGCCCTCATGGGGCCTATAGTTTAGTAAAAGAGACAAGAGGGATAGCTAGGTGGCTCAGTAAATAGAGTCATGAATCTGGAGATAGGAAGATCTGAGTTGAAATATGGTCTCAGACATTTACTAACTGTGTGACCTTAGGTAAGCTACTTAACCTCTGTTTGCCTTAAACCATAGTCAATGGGGTCATGAAGATTCAGACACCACACAACAACAAGGGTAACAAGACCAGACATAGATAATGGTAGTACACAGTGTTATTTAGTAAATTCACTAGAGATAGAAAGAAAAAGTATCCTGTGATTTGTAAAGTTTACAGTCACTACCAAGAGGAGATTTCAGTCAGGCCTTCAGAGAAAAAGTAGAATTGGAGTTGGGCTTTAAAGGATGAGTAGAAATTTAACAGGTAAAGAGGGGAGCTTCAAATCTGACCAAAGACATTGCCTAGTTGTCTAACTCTGTGCCTGTTTCCTCATCTGTAAAATGGGGGAAAGTAGAAGAGAGGATAAAGAGTGGGATTAGATGGCTTCTAAGTTCTCTTCCAGTTCTAAATTATTTTAGAAAAACATTGAAAGATAGGCATGAAATGAAGAGCAAAATGAACAGAACAAAGAGAACATTGTATACAGTAACAGTCATATTGTTTTAAGAATGACTTCAGATAATTAAGTTATTTTGACTATTATAAATACCTAAATTAACTATAAAAACATATGAAGAAAGATGCTACCTGTAGCCAGAGAAAAAACTGATAAATTTAAGTATGCATAGAATCATTTTACATATATGTGTGTGTGTATACATATATATATATATATATATATATATATACACCTATTTATGTCTAATGGTAGTTATGGCAGGAGGGGGGCAGAGGGCATATGGAGTGGAGAAAAAAAGATACGTGATAAATTTGGTTCATATTTGAAAAGAATAGCAAGTTGTGCATAGTAGATTTGCAGGTTCATGTGCCATCATCTTTTTTATTGTACCATGTTAGGAAATGCTTGTTTTATTTGAGAAATTTAAAATAAATAAATCTATGATCCTAGGAACTCTTCAAAGAGCTTACATTCCAATGTAGGGAGTCAGCTAACATTAGGGAGTTGGGGCCAGGCAAGGGCATTTTGGTCCAGAATGTTATAGGAATTGTGAATAGGTCCATGGAGAATTAAATTAACATATATATCCCATTCCAGGAGCAATGACAGTTATCTGGCTTGGGGTTGGGAGAAGGGGTAGAAATGCTACTAATAGTCTAGTTATTGGCAAGGCTCTTAAGAAGAAAACTGGGGAATAGTGAGTGAAGCAAAGCATTCATGGGCTTTGCCTGAAATAGTGGATCAGGTAAGGCTATTACCATTCAAAATAGCAAGGTCCCAGGGTGGAAGTTCCAGAGTTAAAGGGTTAACTTGGTTTTTATTCAGGTGACAAAGCTTCTGATCAGGTTGTCAAATGACAATTAAGCAGGAAATAAAGTTAAACATGCCAGTGATCTGTCAGAGATAGAGATCAAAGAGATTTACATAGATCAATCAGCAAACTTTTTATAAATGCCTATTGGGTACCCATAATTCTAGGCATTTGATATATAAAGACAAAAATGAAAGAGTCCACTACTCTCAAGGAACTTACCTTCTAACAAAAGATAATATGTAAACATGTAAATAAATATGGGAGTTTGTGGAAAAGGAAGTCAGGAAAGGACTCAGTAGGAGGTGGCACTTAAGTTCAATTTAGAAGATGAATAGAGATTCTTAGAAACCTGGAAAGAAGAGAGGGCATTCTAGAATGCCCTCTCTTTTATCTGGAATGGGGATGGCCTATGCAAAGACAAGGAGGTAGGAAATGGCATGAAAGTAATCTAGTCTGTCTACAATGTAATGTGTAAAAAGTCTGGGAAGTTAGGTTAGAGACATATTGTAAAGGGCTTTGAATGACAAATAGAGGATCCTGTATTTTATCTTAGATGGCTAGGAAGCCACTGAAGCTTTCTGAGCAGGCAAGTGTCATAGCAAGATGTGTGCTGTAATTTGACAGGATAGAGTGGGGAAGAAAAAAATTCAGTGGAGGGAAATCCATTGAATCCATTGAATGCTTTCTGAGATTCAAATTGTAGGTAGAAGCAACCCCTCTTCTGTATTTCTCTTTCCCCTCCATACTTCAAATGAAGTGTTCAACCCCATGTTCTATTTCCCCGTTAAAATATTTCCTTAATATAGCCAATGGCATTTCCTATGTCTGATTAATTTAAAGTGTTGTTCCCAAACTGATGTGCAGATGTGCCATTAACTGTGATAAAAATGTGGAGCAGAAGAGGGAATTTATTGAATTAGTTCAGGCAAAAAGTGACAAGTACCTGAACTAGGGTAGTTGCAATCTATGGGAAGAGACAGATGCAAGAGGTGTCCAGGAGACAGAACTATCTAACTCAAGGGGATATTATGATGAAATTAGATAAGTGACAGTAATACTATAACTGTTTTGCTAAGTAATCACTAATAATCTCTTACCTAGTAATCCCTATATCTTTCTTGGGCTATCCTAAACCTGTCTCCTATTTGTAATCAACCATATGGAAGAAGGGAGATGTTGTCTATTTGCAAATTTATATTTATGACAGATATGATATTTATAATCATTATTCTAGGGGAAAAAAGCAGCATTTATGGACTTCAGAAGGTACTATTTGCATTTTATTCCTCTAGGACAGTGTTTCCCAAACACATTTGGCCACAAAACATTTTGGGGCAGGAAACATTTTGCTATAATTCATAAATACTGGTCCAAGAAATCTGGGGGCAGAACTTAGTCTTGAGAAAATAAGGAATCAGGGAAAGTTTCATGCAAGAGAGAATGCAGAAATTTCATGCTGAAAAATTGCCACATATAATAAATATTGTTGAAGTGCACATAATTTTATATTTAAGACTTCAGAGTAAAAAAAATAGTGCTAGCATGAATTTTCTTACACAATTTCTATTCATTGGCACAGAAACCACGATCCTGTAAAAAACAGTTTGAGAGATGCTCTAGATTATACTAAAAAGTTATTGTAATTAAGTAAATGCAGATTCACTATCCTCTTCCACTTCATAAAGCTCAAGATGCTTTTTAATACCATAAATGAAACCCATCACACATTATTAATTAATGTTAATGATTATTATTAACAACATTGATGGGTCAGTATCGATAGTTGGAAATTTCACAAGAGGCTAAAAAATCATAATCAGATTAATACTGAGTATTAAATTTACAGCTGAAAGCACTCAAGAGATCTTCTCAGTTACATGATTTAAATGAAAGAGGCAGTTTGGTACAGTAATAAGAGCACCGAACTTGGAATTAGAAAAACTTTCTTTATTTCCTTGTTCCAATGCTTCCTGTTTAAAACCTAGGGAAGTGTTTTTGCCCTCTCTGAGCTTTGATTCCCTCATCTGCAAAATAGGGATAACAATATTTTTTTTTATCCACTAGTACTCCTGTGGCTCACAGCCTGTCACCTCTTGATTCTCTCTGTACACCTGTATAAATACCAGTTATTGCTGTGAAGTGAGAGGAGTCCCAAACTAGAAAGAGGATCAAGGGAGGAAAACTCACAGATTACTCCTGTCCCTGCCAACTGGGCTAGGTCAAAGCAAGGCTTCCTTCCTTGCTCCCTCCTCCATTCTTTCTCCCTCCATCTCCTCCTGGGAAGGCTTTGTTTTAGGCCCCTGCCCTAGGGCTATGCTAGTGAGTTCTACCCACAATTACAATGATAATGGAGGTATAGGCCCCTTCAATCCCAGGAAAGAAATGGCCTATATCCAGAAATTCTCTCTCTGCTCATGGAAGGCTTCCAGGACTATAAAATTTATAATAAAACTAATCCACAATGCCTCTAGGTGGTCTTTCTGGCTACCAAGGAATGACACTGGGTCCTAACATATATTCTATGAAATATAAACCCCTTCATGACTTCCCTCCTCTGCTCCACATTTTTATCACAGTTAATGGCACATCTGCACATCAGTTTGGGAACAACACTTTAAATTAATCAGACATATGAAATACCATTGGTTATATTAAGGAAATATTTTAATGGGGAAACTGGGGAGTAGAACACTCCATTTGAGGTATGGAGGGGAAAGAGAAATACAGAGGAGTGGGTGCTTCTACCTACAATCTGAATGTCAGAAAGCATGCAACCCTTGTGACTTACCTAATGTTCTGGTCACTCCAACTGCTGCCTGAGGGAAGGGAGGGATAAAGCTTATGAGATTTCATCATCACCACCCCACCTCTGTTGGAGCTCTGTCTTGGCTGTCTTCCCCAGCACAATCTTGTTCTCCTTGCCTTTTCCACCCCAAGCGCCCTGTCTAGCTAACTCTGTGGTTCCCGGAATGGGATACCAAGATTTCAGTCACAGGTTCCTTGAATAAAGCTAGAAGAAATCTGACGACCATGATGACCAAGTACATTGTGGATTGGTTTTATCCAACTTCTACTGGAACCTCACTGTAGCAGGGAAGTTGTTTATCCCTCCCTAGCTTACTCTGTATCCAAAGGAAGACACCATTTCAAACTTTTGCCTTGATTCTTAAACCTCCCACAACTTTCTCCCCTTTCTTCTTCACCTGAAAACTTTGTCTTTAACTTTGAATGGGAAAAGTGAAACTTCTCAGCCTATAAGTTTTGGGGGAGCAAGCCAGAGTTCGGCTTCACCCTTTCCCCTTCTTCCCACCTGCCCCCCCCTTTACTACTGCCTCATCAGCATTAGGCTCCTTGGGGAAGGGGGAGGGGAGAAGGGGCTTGACTGTATTGGGATATAAATTCTTGTTCTGTCTTTTGTGATACCCCTCATTCTGTTGGTTCATATTGGTGGAAGGGACACCCTCTTTTCCTGGAAACTGAATAAACTTCCTGTTCCTTCCTCAAGATACTCTGCTTTTAATTTTTCTTGAATAGGGGATTTCTGGGGTCCCCATACCCCACGCAACTTTATTGAGAAAATTGAGACCATTTGATGTGAGTTCTCTTTTTCTCTACTTTCTTCATCTCGAAATCACATTAAATCATCCCCTTCTCTTTCACTTAGTTTCTGACAGTTAACTTTCTACTTGCAAAGGTTGCCCTTTTAATTTGATACAATATCCTCTAGTCATATCTATCAGATTATAGCCTCAATAATTCTCTCTCTCTCTCTCTCTCTCTCTCTCTCTCTCTCTCTCTCTCTCTCTCTCTCTCTCTCTCTCTCTCTCTCT
>NW_027186304.1:65252885-65317885 GCF_028583685.1 Petaurus breviceps papuanus | reverse complement strand
TAGCTGAAGGCTACCTGGAGATAACAGACAATGGAGAGTTAGGTTAAGTTCAGGGTACCAGAGTTCAGTCATAGTGATAACAGAAGGCTTGTGGCCTCAGGCCAATGACAGATCCTATGGGAAGATTCAAAGAGAGTTCAAGGGGGTTTCCAGAGTATATCCCATCACAATCACTCCTCAGCTCTGCAAGTTGGCTTCCACCCTCATCATTCAACTGAAACTATTTTCTCTAAAGTCAGCAACAATCTCTTATTTGCCACATCTGACTCTCACTTCTCAGTCTTCATCATTCTCTACCTGTCTGCTACATTTCACACAGTTAACCATTCTCTCTTCTCTGTCTCTTCTCTGACTTTTTGTGACCATACTTTCTCCTGAATTTCATCCCTTTGCTGGGTTTACATCCATAACACTGTGACTGAACTCAAAGATTCAATCTTTGGCCATCTTTTCTCCCTCCACACTTTCTCTCAGCAATTTCATAAGTTCCTATAGGTTTAACTGTCATCTCCATGCAGAGAAAGAGAGACAAACAGAGAGAGAATAGATTGCCAATATCCAGGTAGCTGTAGACAATAGATAAAAGTCTCAAAAAAAAAAACAATCGTCAAGGAGTCAGGAAAATAACCTGATATAAACAAAAAGGAGAACTTGCCAGAAGGAAAAATAAGAGAAAAACTCTAAATGAAAAACTTAACCAAGTTTATTCTTTAGTGACAGTCTGAATTTAGAAAACTAGTGTAACTTTGGAGAAGATAAAATTTCTGAAATCAAGAATGACATTGGTTGTCCAGGAAAACGGCAATTTCTTCAAATATATTTACTTATATATCTATTGCTATTATCTATATGTTTATCTCTATATGATTCTTCCTCCTAAGTGTCAATCCCATATCACCAACTACCTATTAGGCCTTTCATACCAGACATCCTAGAGACATCTCAAACTCAACATGTCCCAAACTGAACACATTATTTTTTCCCTAAAACCTCTCCTATCCTAAACTTCCCTATTTCTATCAAAGGCACCACTCTCCTACCAGTCTCCCAGATGTACAACCTCAATATTATTCTTGACTGCTTCCTCTCCCTTACATGTATCCAATCAGCTGACAGACCTTGGCCTAAGTTAACAAACCTCCACATTTCTTGCATGTTAACCCTTTTCCTATTCACACAGCCATCACCTTAGTTAAGGAGCTTATTATTTCTTATCCAGATTATTGTAACAGCTGCCTAATTGCTCTCTTTGCTGCATCTCTCCTCACTTCAGTTCATTCTACAAACAATTGACAAAGGGATTTTCCATAAATACAGATTTGACCATGTCACTCTCCTAATTACTTAAGTCCAGTGGCTTACTATTGCTCCAAAATAAAATATAGAATTCTCTGTTTAGTTCTTAAATTCCTTCACAACCTGCTTTCAATCTATATTTTCAATTTTATTTGGACATTATTTCCTCTCCTATACTCTGTGATCTAGTCAAACTGGCCTTTTCTTTGTTCTGCACCTGAAACATACTTTGATTTCTTATCTTTGCTGTAGCAGTCCCCTATATCTGAAATATACTCATGTAACAGCAATGCTACTTGCAGCTGCTGTGGGAGTGTAAGACCAATAAGACCAGCATGCAGGAGGGCTACTGGCACAGGTTCTTTGATCTGCTTTTCTTTTTTCTTTTTAAAATTTATTTACTTTGAGTAAAGGGAAGCAACTCAAAAGGGGTTTACAATCTTACTTTAATCAAATATATAATATATATATATACATATGTGTGTATATGTATATATATATATATAAAACAATCTTACTTTAATCAAACATATATATGTATGCACACACATATATAATTTACTTAGTTCAAGGGAAAAGGTCAGCACCTTGAACTTCAGAGAAAATACAAACAGCAATTACAAGCAGAAATAATAGCATAAAGACCAACAGACAGGGCTTCTAACCATCTGACAGATCAACAGACAAATCCAACTGTCTGACCATTACATATATACATAGTTACCAGAGAGAGAAGCATCAACATCTGGGTTTTCAAAGCCAGGGGACTCCTTAACAGCTACCTAGCATCTCATCTGACTATATCATTCAAATACTCTTCCCATGAGTAAGCCCCCAAAGCAAAATGCTAACCTGAGACTATACAAACACTTCTTCAGGGTCAGAGAGCATCACAATCCTCATGACCCACTGCCTAATTACAAAATAACAAAGTAACCTTCCTGAACAACAAGCCTCCCCAATCAAGCTTCTTTTGTTGGACTCCACATGAGGCCTATTAATGGACAGAGAAGATCTCCAACTTCCATTAACATTACAAATCCCTCCTTCCTCTCCCCTTATAGAATCAGTCAATCAATCAGTATCTATTTATTAAGTACCTACTATGTGCCAGGCACTGTGCTAAACTCTAGTGATACAAAAAGAGGCAAAAGACAGGCCCTGCCCTCAAAAAGTTTACAATCTAATGCAGGAGACAAGCAAACAAATATATCCTTCTCTTCCTTCAAAACACAGCTCAAGCATTGACCTTCCAATCACCCTAACTGCTGGAGTTCTTTGCAAAATAGCTTTTAATTAATTTTCAATTATTTATTTTTGTCATATTACATTTATTCTGGATAGACTTCCTGCATATTTCTTTGTCGTCTTCCCCAAAGAAATACAAGTTCTGTGTAAACAGGGATTGTTTCATTCTTTGCATTTATGTTCCCAGATCTTATTACAGTGCCTGGTACACAGTCGTCACTTAATAAATACTTGTTGATTTATTTTTATGAAAAAAAAATACTTTATAAGTTCTAAAACACCATGTCAATGTGAATAATAATGAATAATTAAAAAAAAACATGCCCACATTAAATTATTGGAGACCAAATCAGTATGATATGGTGAAAAGTATTTGAATCCCCTTGCCACTTTATTCAACCAGGCTGTAGCACCAGCACAATATGCACAGCACCCACAGCCACTGCAAATATGCTGGCATATTTCTCAATCATGAAATATAACCGATTCTCCATATAGACAACAGAACCAAAACTTTTTTTTCAGACACCAGAATACCAAATCCCAACACCAGGAAACCAAAATCCATCATAGCAACAGAGAACAACACAATGCAGCAGAGAGCCACACCATCCTTTAGCCTTCCCACAAACCAACACTCACAAGCCTAGCTATCTCCCTGGGTGCATCCTCTCTCTCTCACTGTCTAGTTCTTCTGACTCCCAGCTTCCTCTGGGCTCTGCTCCACCCTCCAGCAAGGTCCTCCCACCACAGGTTCCTTGTGATTGCATTCAGCCTATTAGGGAGCAGGGAATATTTTCAAAGCTGGGAAGATCTTCAGATTCCCTTAGGCTTACTAAGAGGCAGGGAAGATCTTCAAATTATCATTACCATTACATTCGGCCCCAAGAACTTTCACGTCCTTTGCATACATTAACAAGACATTTCATTACATAGATTAATAGAACTTTAAGGGTAACTGGTGTCAACAAAACTTTATAACAATATAACAGGGATAACAGAAAATAAGCACATAAAACAAAATCTTAGGGTGGGGGCTGAGCACAAGTACCCTATCATTCCCCTAAGTCACTTAGATGTGAAATCTTATCCAGCCCCTCCAAAAGAGGGTTCCCTATCTCACCAATTAGTAGAGTCAGAATTAGGTACTAATAAGCAGGAGGAGCCGTCTTCACTGATATTTCTATGACAAACTGCTAATGGGAGATCGTGATACACATATGCATCTCCAACTATGATAGCAGCTTTCATTACCTCCTCTTTTAACTTTCTCATACAGTCTCTAAGAGAATACCAGGGTTTCTCTCCACTAGGCCACATAGAATCAGTGGGATACATTTTATTACATCTATCAGCAGCTAAAGCTAATAGATTGGTTGTATTGTTACCTCCTTGAATATAATCATCTCTAAAAGCTTGCTGGACAAAAGGATTCTAACTAATACCTCCAAATTTCAAGCAATCCATGCTATGTACCCATATTTCCTCCAGCAGGGAAGATCTTCAAGTTACCATTACCATTATACAGTCACAAGTCATCCTTTTGATGCAGTATCTTCTGGTCTCTCCTTTCTATAATCACTGTTACCATTCTCATTCCTGACTCTTTCCCTTATTTTAATTTCTATTTCCTCCAGTTCATCTTTTAAACTGCTGCCAAAGCAATCTTCAAAATGCTCTCAACTTCGCTCTGCTCAAAAATCCTCCATTATTCCCAATTGCTTGACAATTAAAATATAAAACCTTTTCCCTTGTATTCAAGGCCCTCCATAATCTGACTCCAATTTACCCAGCCAATCATATTCCTCACTAATTCCACTGGAAAAGTCTTTTGTTCTAGCTGAACTGGATTGCTGTCAGTTTTCTGATCTTATTTTTATCTGAGTCAATAAGGGGTAGCAGCCCCAAGCTGGGCTTTTAGGAATTAGAGTTATCAGGCAGCACAGGGCATGTGCATCTTCTGAATAAAAAGATCTAAACTTCCTGGCACCAGCTTTGGTTCGGACCAAGTATTGGCTCTTCAGCACTCTAAAATTTTAGCTCTTGAATCTTTGCTAGATCCCCTTGACTTTGATCAGTAGCCCAACTATGACTCCTCTCAGATCCTTAAATACCAGCTTCCCACAGCCTTTTCCCTAAGGACCTGACTGACCTCTGGATTACATATTCTCTTCTCCACTCCCCAGCCTTGCTTCCTCCTACCTGGACAGTAATTACCCTTTCCCTTGTCTAGGGGATTATTTTGCATTCCTCTCCCCCATGTATTATATGTTCCAGCCAAACTGAGCTGCTCCCTAACTCTAGTCTCTGACCTTGATTCATTCCCAGATGTTCTATATATTCCAAGCCTGGAATGCATTTCCTTCATCTCTGCCTTTCAGAATCTTCTCTTTGGGGTTTAATTCAAGTGTTGGCTGTGTCAAGCCTTAGCTTCAGTACTAGTTTAACTAATTTTCTCCTCATCTCTTCTTTCTCAGGTTTTCCTAGAGCACTTTGTTTGGATCTCTCCTTTGTTTCCATAATATGATAATTTATATTAAACTTGTAATCCATGACCCAGAGTCATAATTTTGAATTTATAAGGACAAGATTCAATCTTCTAGTTCTCTCTTTAGTATCTTTTGCACCCATTGAGAGTATCTCTTGGAAACATCAGCATATAACTGGTATGTGGGTCTCATCAGAAAAAGAGTAAAAGGATTCTCCAATCCCATGCAAGCACTCAGAATAACAGTACAACAAATAGGACTGGATTGATTTAGCCCATCAGAAAAAATAAAGACACAAAATATAAATGATTCACAACCCAGCTCTTAAAGAGGCAAAACTATTACCCTTGTCTCTCTGGCAAGACCCTGCTCTTGCAGACACCTGAACAATATTCCTGACTTATAATTGTACCCTAAGCTTCAGAAAACACTCAGGTTTGTTGTTAGACAATAAGACTCCCTCCTCTGGTTGAATCCTAACACTTCCAGAGATATATCTTGTCCTCTAAACTTATAGTCTTTCCTAGGATTGAGAACTTCCTGAAAATAATTCATAGATGTTGACCTCTTTCCCCCAGATTTGAATAGCTCACATAACTCAGAGTATCAATGAAAGGCAAAGTCTAGGTTAGATTACCACATCACATCTCTTTTCTTTTCAATGGCTTGACTCTAGTTCCTATTTTGTCAAAAAAAAATCCTCTGCTTGTTCTAGAAAGTAAGTGTTGTCTTAGAATTCCTCTTCTTCTCAGAAATCCTGATTCTCCTCTGTGTCCAGGAGGTTAGGTCTCAGAACGCCCACTTGTCCAAGAATCCCTTACCCAGGGTTGTTGTGAGGATCAAATGAGATCATATTTGTAAAAGTGTTTAGAAGAGTGACTAGCACATAGTAGATGTTATATAAATGCTAGTTGTTTTTTATTATTATTACTACTGCTACTACTACTACTGCTATTACTACTGCTGCTGCTTCTTCTATTTTCTGTTATCTCTGAGGCTCAGTAGATAGAGAGCAGGGCATGGAGTTAAGAAGACCTGAGTTCATATATGGTTTCATTCACTTACTAGCTGTGTAACCCTGGGAAAATCCAACTGCTTCAGTTTTCTCTTCTGTAAAATGGGGATATTAGTACCTACCTCCCAGGGCTATTGTAAAGATCAATTAAGGTTACATTTGTAAAATGTTTAGCACAGTGCCTGGCACATAGTAGGCATTATATAAGTCCTAACAATGATGATGATGATGATGAAAGTGACCTCAAAGATACATAGGCTTCCCTTCTAGGGAATGGAATTTAAGCCCCTATCCATCACTTAACTCTAACACTTTCAGTGTATCTAGTTTCTTAAATTCAAAGATAAAGCCCAAAGTACATTAACTGACAATTCATCAATCATCTTTAAGGTGATGTCAGTGAGTAAGAAGAGATCCCATTCCATGAAAGAAACATCTTTAATACCAGGACAAAGGCTTTATCTTTTAAGTTTTTAAAAAAAAATCTTTCAAAAGTTTAATAAAGGATTAATTTTGACCAGACTGAAGATCCTTGGGACACAGGGACACATTCTATATACATTCTGTGCATATGTACTGATTTCCCAGTGGAATGTACTGTAGAAAGGGATTTTTTTGTGTGTCTTTTTGATCTTCATAGCCCCAGTTTCTGGTATAGTGCTTCACATCTATTGGATTCTTGATGGATATTGCATTACTGGCATGCTCAGCCATCTCCCACTGCACACAACTTTCAGACATTATCCCTCAAGTCTAAAACAATTTCTCCACATCCATTTCTATTGAAATGCTTCCTTTCCTTCAACAAGTATCTGGGGTGTGGGTTTTTCTCTGAAGCTTTTTTCTGATGCCTCCAGGTAAGAATGATCTTCCTACCCTAATTATCGATTCCACTTTCTTTAATCTTCCTTTTCTCCTTTATCACATACTACCTTGTATCACTGTGGAGAAAGTCTACTACATCTGTCTATATCCAGGACCTAGTACAGTGCCTGGAGCATAAGAAGCCTTGATGAATTTTTTTTTAATCCAAATTTGAAGATTCTAAATAAAGTAGTTTAAATATATATATATATATATATATATATATATATATATATTAGTGTTTCAAGAACTAAAGATAATCTAATATGTATGGATGAGTATCTTGGTCCTTTTGTTTTTCCCTTCAGCTTTCCCAAGAGGTTTCTTGAGGGTGGCCTAAATTTTAAGTTTTAAAGAGAAAATTCCATTTCTCAGGAATAAGTAATAGAGTGTAAAATGCACTCCAAGGATCAGAAGATCTGAATACCCTGACTTTAGCTTTTAACCTAAGATCATTGCTTTGACTTGTCATGTTTTAATAAGGTTGACAATATGGAAATATGCTATGTATGCACAATATATTTGAGCCCTATTTTTTTTCCCTCCAAGGTTCTGGCTAACGCAAAATTCAAGGTTTATTTTGTCAGATACTTACCTTCCAGGAAAGTTAATTGCATATTTCTAATTATTTGATAATTGAATCATTCATCTTATTCTAGAAGGACTATATGACTTACAGAAATATTTCTAAGATTTAGGAAAGTCTCCTTCACTTTTTTTTATGTAGAGTTAGAAATAGAGAATGAGACAGGGAGGCAGAAAAAGAGAGAGACAGAAAAAAAGAGGAAAGAGTCAAAGAAAGACACACAGAAAGACAGAGGGATATGGAGACATAGAGTAACAGAGAGAGAAAAAGAAAAAAACAACTTCAAATTCATTAAACAAACCTATGAAGATAAAACTTGAATCTAAAAGATTCCAAACCATCCTTGAATTTGTCAAATTGCTATTTCCTCCTAAAGATTATTTATTTGCCCTGATTTGAAAATGTAACTTGAATCGAGATTGATTAGAACACAAGCCAGATGATGCCTGAATAAAACTATTTATCTTGTTGTAGATTTCATCATATTCTTCATGTATCCATTTGCCACACAGGCCTCCAAGTTATAAAAGATAATTTATCACTGGATAAGCTCTGAGCAATTGTTTTCACTCACCCATTTTTACTTAAAATACAAATTAATTCAGTGGGATGGCTCTGCAAAATTTCCCTATGACAAGAACTTTCCTTATCCCACAAATTAAAATCACTAGGACGGTACAAGCAGTGTCCACCCACACAAGGACATCCACACGTGTGCATGCACAACATACACACACACACACACACACACACACACAGAATTATCCAGCCTGTTTTATAAAAGCTCTCATTTGCTATTGATGGGTTTTCAGTCTTCTATATAACTCAGTTTTATTGATTTAAAACTGCAGAGAGAAGGCTGTTCCTACTGTGAGTGAAAGCTTTCATGCAGCAGTGGCATGACTTCGTCTTTTAATTGCTCTGAGTGGTTTGTTTTCCTATAAAGATGTAAAACCCTAAATGCAATAAATGCACTCTAGGTACACCCAGGGTCTCTGGTCTCATTAAGGACAGAAAGTGAACAAAGGCATCAAATAAAGAAATGTGCATTCCCTGATTCCTGGGGATCATGGTATTGATGAGGTACAGGCTCTGGGAACCCCCTTGAGCTCTCTTTGAATCTTCCCCCATGAGGCTTTATAGCTTGGCCCAAATCTCTTTTATTAGCCTAGCCCTCCATTGTCTGTCATCTCCAGGTAGCCTCCAACTATTTCCCACCCTTAATCTCTCATTACTGGAGTCTGACCTCATTTGATTCCTTCTGAAGACCCTCCCCAAACTCCTCCTCTAGACCATCCCTAAAACCTTCCCACAATCTTTCTGTATATAGGCTCCATCTTGCCTCCTTGAAGTAGCCAAGAATTATCTAGGGCAGACTGTGTCAGATGATTTTGGCCGACTGGTCCAATGCAAGAGTCACAGATACAAAGGCTCCTTAAGAGTCTACCCATTATGGCAAACCTTTAATAAACTTTGTTTTTCTTTGGCTGAGAGAAGACTTGAGTTGAATTCATTTGGCAGGACCCAGTATCTTGGTATTTTGGGGTCTCACTCACCCCTAAACCTTAAACCTCAACACTTTATGAATCCCTAACCTTAACAAGTCAACTTTGGAACCATAAAACTACAGGTCAGGGAGTTTGGGGAGGGTCTCCAGGAGGAGTCAAATGAGGCCAGACTCCAATAATGAGAAATTAAGGGTGGGAAATGACAGACAATGGAGGGCCAGGCTGGTTTAAGGGTAACAGATTTGGGTGTACATATTTTGGGAAGATCAAGGGTGAGGGGTAGCTGGACTATGGAGGGCTAGGCTAGTAACAGAGATTTGGGTGGAGCTATAAAGCCTCATGTGGCAAGATTCAAGGAGAGCTCAAGGGGGGTCCCAGAGCCTGTACCTCATCAGTATATTCATTGGATGCCCCTGAATTTCTCCCAACATGCTATTCAATAAAAATTATTTCTCCCCAGGAGAAGGGGTGAAATCCCTAACCCTTGATAGGAATGCAGTTATTCTTTCACATGATGAAAAATCTCATTTCCTGCACTGGTGTAGATAACTCAGAGCATGCTTAGCAGAATTATGATTTGAAAGAGTTCATGGAAAAACATCAAAAAAGAAGAAAAACAAGTTAAAGAACTAATAAAACCAGAATACTTCTCTCACTCTGCATTATCAGGGTCTGCTTATAAAAGCATCCCTAAGGTACTTAAAGATATAGGGAAAATAAGACTAGACTTTGGACCTATAAAAGCAACAAACGCCCCATAACTGACCAAGTGAATGCATTCATTCATCAGCAGCGGCCTTAGGTGAAATTGTGAAGTCATTAGGATGGGTCAGTCACCCTTTTGCAGCACTCCAACTCAGCAAACTGTGTAATTGCTTACTGTGTATGAGACATTGAGGCTTCAAGGATAAAAAATAGCCCAGTCACTGTCCTCAAGAAGTTTACACTCTGAGAGGGAAGGATATGACATGTGGACAGGTAGCTTTACTGCTTCCTGGTAGAATGTGTTGAGTTTGAAATTCCAAAGGCACCACCCTCCTTCCAGTGCCTCCAGTTTCTAATATCAGCATAACCCTCTACTCTTCACTGTATCTCACCCTTCCTAGACATTTACTTGCCAAGTCTTGCCTATACTACTCTACACTACCTATCTGTTCCCTTGTCTCCACTCTCACAGCCACTACTCCAGTTCAGGTGCCCATACCTAACTTTTATTATTACTATGGCTTCCCTAAGCCACAAGGTGGGGCCATGGAGAGAGTACTGGATTTGGGAGTAAGGAGGACCACAGTTTCTCCTACATAGAGCCATTATTGAGCCATTCTCTAGTCCTCCCCCTATCACTTATAAAATATTTTATACTTATGCATTCATGATTTTTTTCTCAAAAAAAAATGTAGGCTTCTTGAGGGCAAGAATGGTTTCATTTTTTTTATATCTCTGTAGCCCAGTATGTAACACAGAGTCTGGCATGAGAGGGCTTTGGACCTATGACTGCTGATTCCTCACATTTCCTTCCCTCTTCATGCTTTGGGAAAGCAGAGCGGAGTTCTGTTGTAGTCCTTAAACAAAGAGATTTTTTTTTTTAATTAGAGCTATCCAATCTTGTTTCTTATTATACACTCCATTACAGTAAATGTAGCCTATTAGCTTTTTCCCATATACATTTTGTTCCCTACCTCCATTCCTTTGCACAGGTGTTCCCCTATGAACTGTCTCCTCATCTCTCCTTCTTAGAACCCATAGCAGGTTCTTGAGGAAAGCAAGAGGATATAGCCATATGGATACAAGTGGAAGAGTTAGTCCTGGCAAGGAAAGTGGCCACTAACTCCTCTTAAGTAAGAGGGGAAACTGAAAAATAAATGAAAGCATACAGATTTTTGAAGTTTGGAGGAGGAACATAGGGAGCCCATCATGATAGTTTCCAATCTTTTTAACAAGTAAGAGACAAAGTCACCTGCAGAGAAGGTTGTGCATACACAATTAGGAACTTGAGAGAAGATCAAGTTTGAAATTGCTGTTTTGTGAAGTGTTCTAGAGAGTTAATCAGAGATGAATAATAGAGATTGCCATGCAGCAGTAAGGGTCCATTTGATGTTAGATGCTTTGATTTTATCATGGACCAAGTGTTAGCATGATTTCATTTCTTTCAACAGCATTTGGTGGCTCAGATAGCAACAAATATGACATATGGTGACGGTTACCCAGTATTTGGCAATTTTAGTATGAAAATGGCAGAAGGGCATGAGGCCAGAGGATTCAATACAAAGAACAATATCTTAATAATTAGCTTATATTTCAGTAACACATTAAAGTTTTCAAACATTCTTTCCATACATTCTCCCTTGATCCTTACAACAACCTTATGACCTATTATGGCAAGGGGCTGATTAGTATAAATAATGATTCCTCTGAAGTGGTTTCAATTCAGAAGTGTGCTAGTAAACATTTAGTGCTTGGGGCAGTGCCTGCCACACAATAGGCTCTTAATAAATGCTTGTTGATTGAAATGTTTAACAATGAGCTCTCCAGGGGGAAAATGTTCACATGACACTTTTTTACATTTAATCTGCATTAGTAAGACTTTCTCCATCATTTTCTCAAGTATAGACAATCAATAAAACAATAAATCAAGTCATGATTAATAGTATTTGACAATTTCCAAGGTTTAAATGCTCACACTGAAAATTTAATAATTGCCAAGTCCATGAAAGCGGACTACAGCAGACACAGTGATATGGATTCGAATTTGTACTATTCAAAGTTATAATTAAAAACAATATCACTGGTTTTAGCCCAATGTAAATATGCAATGGGTATTTAAATAATGTGACTATTTTAGGGGATTCATTATTTAAACTAATCAGGGCCTAGCTGTACTAATGTCACTTTGCAAATGAAGATATGAACTTCAGAGGTTTACTGACTTCCCCATAGCCATTCACCTACTGAATGCAAGAGGTTTCGCCTGATTCCAAGTACAGCTCTCTTTTCACTCTACCCTTCTGCTCTTCATGGAATACCACCTTCTTTACATGGCAAAACTGTGAAAGGGGAGATAGTGAAGCTCACATTTGGATGATGCTCTGAGAGAAATACTTCTTAACCACCAAGAGTTTGACAAACATTGTCTCATTTGAGTCTTACAAAAACACTGCAAAGTAGCACAGATCTGAAAGCCTCTTTATCAAGTAATTACATTCAGAAGCTCCCCCTCCTGTTCTTAATATCATAGCCTGCCTTTTTATGCCACAGAAATGACTGACATCATCTACAGGCACTTCACAATTTTTACAAATTAATTATAATCTGCCCATAATTGTATAGCAATTACCTCATTTGCAACTGAATACAGACACATCTGTGGGGGAAAAAAGACATGCCTTTGCATCTGCACAAAAATTAAAATGCCCCATAGTCAAGAGGAAAAAAAATGTAAATCTTCAGGGATTGGTTTATATCTTTTCATGTGTTCACATGTCTTTTGTTGTTATTGTTATTTAGCCTAGCCATCTTCATCATATGAGTTTCCTATGAGACTATATTTTTCCTTTGTATCCTCCCATTGAATTTACTATCATGTCCCTCAGTATTTGATCACAAAATGTCTATCAGTGACTGATTGGCTGATACTGATAAACTCAGGGCAGTTAAACTTGACTAATTGCTATTTTGACAAACTCAGGTTTACTGATGGTGTCATAAATCTGGCCACTTAGCAGACGGCATAAGTATTTTGTTGCAATTGGAGAGATTTGATGGGGAGAAATGTGATTGTTAGTTTTATAAGATTTTGAGAGATCATAGAAAGAAATACATAGAAGAAATGTAACAGTAGAAAAAGTACAACTACCGGTAACTGAGTGGAAAAGTTTGAATGCTGTCCCTGCTCTTGGTATAGAAAATGACTTTAGTCAGGCAGATTGGGTAATCTTTACTCTTTAATCCCTTCTCTGGGAGACAGTCAGGATGGGTAATCTCTTGAGCTGAGGAGATCTGAGTTGAAGCCATTTGGGTGTGGGCACTAACTTTAACCTTGATAGCAGAGACCGGCTCAAAGCAGGGGAATGAATAAGCCAAGGTCAGAAATGGAGCATTTCAAAACTCATGGACAATAATCAGGTTACTGATCAGTCCCTGAACTTCCAGCCTGGGCAAGCTAGGCAATCCAATCTGATAGACAAATAGACAAAAGATAGAGTTATCAAAAGATTGATAAATAGCTAAGAGAATGAATGAATTTATGATAAATAAAAAAGGAAATAAATAATGAATAATTTAAAAAAACGAATGAGTGAATAAAGAAAGAAACAATCAGATAAATGACTCAAACCTTTCAGTCTGATAGAGAGGGATCCTACAAAAGGATCTCTGATTTAGAGTTGAGATGTATGTGTAGAAGTTAAATAAATATAAAGTGATCAGGAGAGGTTATTAACTACTGGTGGGACCCCAGAAAGATGTCATGGAAGACTACTGGATCATAGAATCTAAAGATGGAAGGGACCTCAGAGGACATTTAATCTGAAACACACACACACTTAATAGATGAAAAAAATAAGGTTTAGGGAGATTAAGTGAGTTGGCCAATATGACAGTGCAAAGCATCAAAAGTTGTAAGGCAGGTCATTTAACTCCAGAGTCAGTGTACCACACTGCCTGATTTCAATTAGCCTAGCACCTTCCCCATTCATGTGGGAAAGTACGCCAGGCTACACACTATGATGTTCACTGACCTACTTTCATAGAACCAAACTCTCTCGTAGAAACAGAGAAGAGAAGAGCCTCAGGTTCGAAACAAAGACTAAACCTGAAAAGTTCTCAGGTAGCAGGAAACCAGGATATACAATTTTACTTCTACACAAAATTTCTTCCTTTGAGTCCTAGAAATTCTTAGGTGAGAAAATTCATTTCTATATACAACTTTCTAGATCACAGGCAACACAAAGTCAGTAGGACAGAAAAAGTCTCATCAGAGTTGGTTAAACACAGCTACTTCTCAGCACAAATTCCCATGATGAACCCCATGCTTTCTCCACTAGCCAGCTTTCCTTCCTCTCCAAAATGGAACTTCAGGGGCACTGTCTGAAAGGAAATTAGCCTCTCAGTCCAGATCTCCTTGGAGCCACCTGGGCATTTCCCTTATGCCATCCTCTGTGTACTCCCATGCCCAAACTCTTTCTCTGAGAACTGCATCAAATCAACACTACTCTTGCCTCTTGAAAGGTTGAAGAACTGCTCTATTATTCCACTCAGCATTGCCATAACCATCCAGACAAAAATCCCTTTTCTTCAGTCTCCAGTGTCCTCTATGTATTATCATCCCTATTGGACTACAAAATCCTGGAGGATCTGAACTATTTTGCTTTAGTACAGTTGTAGGGAACCTGTGGCCTCAATGCCGCATGTGGCCTTATAAGTCCTTGGATGTGGCCTTTTGACTTGAGTCCAAGTTTTACAGAACAAATCCTTTTATTAAGGGAATTTATTCTGAAAAGTTTGGATTCAGTCGAAGGGACAGACTTGAGGACCTAGACTGCCATATGTAGCCTTGAGGCTGCAGGTTCCCCACCCCTGCTTTAGTATATCTGTTGGAACCCCTTCACCCAAAGGAAGTCCTAAGCTTTTATTAAAATTAATTTCTTCATTTGCATTCTATTTATGGAAAAAACTGACACTATAACTCTATGAGCAAGTATCAGAGCAAATCCTGACTGTAAGTAGTCTAAGGAGTCATGAGACATTTCTATCCTTATATAAATGATATAAGCTCAATTTATTGTTCCTCTTCTAGTCTTGATGGGTACTAACCCAAGCACTCTTACAAGAATACTCTCCACCATCTTGTTTAGAACTGGGTAAAATTCTAGCTCCAAGAAAAGAGTAACTTTTCCAATTTGACACATCTTTTAATGCACTTAATCAAAACTCCTAATCTTCCAGGGACCCACAAATGTATTTTGTTACCTAATATTTCCTACCTGGCAAGAAAAATTAAGCTCAGTGGGTTATTAATGACCTCAGTTGACTTGTTAGTGGCTGGTTCCAATAGAGCAGGGAGCAAGGGGGTCCTTTTCTTTTGACTGTTGACACACTGTTCTATCCAAATAATCTTTAGAAGACTTCTGTTTCCTTGCTGTCATAAACTGTGATTTGGAGCTTATGAATCCCTTACAAATCTCCTGCTATTTTAGTAGTTGGAAGAGTAAACATGGAACATCATGTACAGAACACTCCCCTGTGTGATCCTGGTGTGACCAAACCCCTTGATTCCATTTCACAGAGTTTCTTTAAGCAGTTTGCTTGCACAAATACTTGGTATGAGGTCCCCTGGTATGTGTGTGGGGATTAAGGGTCAAAACCATAAAGCTTCTACTGGAAGAATATGTTCTAAAATTGTATTCAACTCTAAATTCCAGTAAAATTTGGGACCCTTATTATCTCTCTGAAATGGAAAAAAATGATCTTCCAGACAGTGCTATCTTGCTCTCTAAATAACATCACATATACCAGGGAGGAAAACTAAAAGTCAGGAAGTTGGACTTCTATTTCTAGCTCTGTCCTTGTCTTGTTCTGTGCCCTTGGACTAGTCACTTTATTTCTCTTGCTCAATTCTCCCATCTTCTGATTCCTATAAAACAAATGCAGGGCTCCCAAGGTCTGAGCCAAGTACAGACTAAGAATGCTTTAGAGCATATGAGAGAAAGGAGCAGCAGAAGCAATTGAAAAGTACAATGCTCTTGAACCCCTAATGTCATTTATTAATGATAGAGGCAGGGGATAGCATGCTTTGAAATAAGAGTTGTCCCAGTAGGCATAGCCCCGTCTAACTTTTCATCTCCCTTGCATGGTCATATTAGGAACCTCTTATTCTTACCTGGGGAAAGGTCATCAGGGTAAAGGAAAAGACTGTATTGCTAGACTTGGAATTAGTCATGCCTCACTGCAAGAAGCAGTGCAATATTCAGTTATTATTAGAGTTTGTAATGTATCTACATGTCATCCCATCATTGCAATAGGACATTAAATCTTATCATATTCTTCTCCTACTCATCAATATTAATAAAAATAGTCTTTATGTCTTACCTTACACAAACCTTTAAATCCTGATGAACTCATGTGCTCCATATTCCTTGTACACATTGTTCCTGTCTCCACTTCTTTGCTCACACATACACACATTCATCATTTGGGACATCTCATGTTATTTCTTTCATTGATCCTTAGCTCTTGTAGAGTTATCTTACTTTTCAAAATGTCTCAAATAGATCATAAGTTCCTCTAGGACAATATGGTATATGGTTGGTACATAGTTGTTTGCACTTTCATATGTTATATGGTTGGTACATAGTTGTTTGCACTTTGTTTCCTCCATTAGAATGTGACCTACTTGAGGGCAGGGGCTGTTTTTGCCTTTCTTTGTACTCCAGAGCTTACATAGTACCTGGCATATAGTAAGTGCTTAATAAATGCTTTCTGACTTATTGACATGACATATACACAGAATCCTAGTTTCAGCTAAACATCATCTTAGTGATCATCCTTTCAAACTCCATTATTTTCTTGATGACAAAACAAGCCAAGAAGGTCTGAATGATTTGCCCAAGGTCACACATGTAGTAAGTAACTCAGCATGGGGTTTGAAGCCAGTTCCTCTGACTCAAAATTCAATGTTCTTTCCAACACAGCACATTGCCTCATACTCCTACACACATAAGTACAAATATATATCCTTTAACCCCTTTTTAATGTTTCCTCAAACTTAGATTGCTTGTGACCTGTACCCTTAAATGTCAAATATTGTTGCTAGTCAGTCAATAGCATTTATTAAGCACTTAGTTTTCTGGAATTTTACACTTTAAGAAACTGGAAGTAAAAAAGGTTTTCTGGGGGCGGCCAGGTGGCTCAGCAAGTAAGAGCACCAGCCCCAGAGACAGGATAACCTGGGATAGAATCTGGGCTCTCTGATACTTAGCACCACACCCAGAAATAACTGGCCATGTAAACTTGAGCAAGTTACTTAATCCCAATTACTTAAAAAAAAAAAAAAAAGGTTTTCTGGCTTGCTTAAGCTCACATAGTGAATCAGTGGAAGAGTAGAAAATAGGAATTGGGAAATCTTGCCTCCCACATCCTGTCCATATCTAATGATGCAACGGGTTCAATTGTTTAACAACGTGTGTGTGTGTGTGTGTGCGTGTGTGTGTGTTTTCTTTTTACATAAATAGTTAATTCCAGGTTTAGGAAAGTGGTGGCTAGTATTCACTACTGATTCTCTCAATAAGGAGCCAAACTAGTATCTTTTACTAATATCTCAAACAGCTTGCTTTTGCTGTTATTTCTGCAGCCACTCATTAGTTACCTACAGTCCTGTCTCTTATACTTTCCCTCAATAGTAAGATAGCTAGCATACACTTGCAGATGAGTTGTCTTGTTCAGCATGGCATAATAAAAGGCTTTGGGCATGGAATAAGAAAAATTAGGTTCAAATTCCTATGCAGTCATTTATTACATGACTTGGAAAAATCATATGACTTTCCCTTTTCTCCTCTAAGAGTCCTCATTTCTTGGGGTGGGGCAGGGATTAGATAATCATTAAAGTTCATTTTTCAGCTTTAAACTCTATGTGGAATATACGACGCTATATGGAATAACTTATTTAACAAGAAAGCAGGTTTTTTTCCTTTAAATTTATTTATTTATTTTTAGTTTTCAACATTCATTTCCACAAGATTTTGAATTATAATTTTTTCTCCCCATCTTTCCCCTACCTCCCACCCCAAAACAGCAAGCCTATTGAATACCCCTTCCCCAATCTGTTCCTTCTTATATCTTCCCCCATGACCTCCCTAACTTTCTAATAGGGCAAGATGGATTTCTATACCCCAGTGCCTGTGTATCTTATTTCCCAGTTGCATGTAAGAAACAATTTTTTTTTAACATCTGTTTTTAAAACTTTGAGTTCCATCTTTTTTCCTTCTTCCCCCCTCACCTGCCCCACTGGGAAGATAAGCAATTCAATACAGGTTATACATGTGTAGGTACCCAAATAATTTCCATAGTAATTATACTGTGAAAGACTAACTATATTTCCCTCCATCCTATCCCGCCCCTCACTTACTCTATTTTCTCCTTTGACCCTGTCCCGTTTCAAGTGTTTGCTTCTAACTACCCTCTCCCCCAGTCTGCCCTCCCTACTATCCTCCTCCACCTCTTGTCCCCTCCCCCCCCTATTTTCCTGTAGTGTAAGATAACCAATTGAGTGTGTATGTTATTCCCTCCTTGAGCAAAATTCAATGAGAGTAAGGTTGTCCCATTCCCTTTTGCCTTTCTGCTCTTCCCCTCCATTGTAACAGTTTTCTCTTGCGTCTTTTATATGAGATAATTTACCCTAATCTATCTCTCCCTTTCTCCTCCCAATATATTCCTCTCTCACCTCTTAATATTATTTTTTAGATATCATCCCTCCCTATTCAACTTGTCCTGTGCCCTCTGTCTATGTATACATGTACATACATATGCACACCCTGTCATATATATTTATACACACCTACACCCTCCTACACACACACACACACTATATATATATATATATATATATATATATATATATATTCCTTCCCTTTAACTGTCCTCATACTGAGAAAAGTCTTAATGAGTTACAATTATTGTTTTTCCATGTAGGAACGTAAATAGCTCAACTTTAAGAAGTTCCTTATGATTTCTTTTTCCTGTTTTCCTTCTCATGCTTCTCTTGCTTCTTGTATTTGAAAGTCAAATTTTCTGTTCAGCTCTGGTTTTTTTCATCAAGAATACTTGAATATCCTCTATTTCATTGAATGAAATATTGGGAAGCATTATACTCAGTTTTTCTGGGTAGGTGATTCTTGGTTTTAATCCTAGCACCTTTGACCTCTGGACCTAGACCTTTGACCTAGGACCTTTGACCACCAAGCCCTTCAATCCCTTAGTGTAGAAGCTTCTAAGTCTTGTGTTATCCTGATTGTGTTTCCACAATATGCTAATTGTTTCTTCCTGACTGCTTGCAGTATTTTCTCCTTGACCTGGAAACTCTGGAATTTGGCTATAATATTCCTGGGAGTTTTTTGAGGGGGATCTTTTTCAAGAGGTGATCAGTGAATTTTTTCAATTTCTATTTTGCCCTCTGGTTCTAGAATATCAGGGCAATTTTGCTTGATAATTTCTTGAAAGATGGTGTCTAGGCTCTTATTTTGATTATAGCTTTCAGGTAGAACAGTAATTTTTAAATCGTCTCTCCTGAATCTATTTTCCAGGTCAGTGTTTTTTCCAATGAGGTATTTCACATTGCCTTCTATTCTTTCATTTGTTTGTATCTGTTCGATAGTATGTTTATTTCTTATAAAGTCATTAGCTTCCATTTGCTCCAATCTAATTTTAAAGGAATTATTCTCTTCAGTGAGTTTTTGAAATTCCTTTTTCATCTGGCTAATTCAGCTTTTTAAGGCATTTTTATCCTCATTGGCTTTTTAAGCCTCTTTTGCATTTGAGTCAATCTATTTTTTAAGGTGTTGTTTTCTTCAGTCAGGCTTGATTTTCTTGATTTTTCTTGCATCATTCTCATTTCTTTTCCCAATTTTTCCTCCACTTCTCTTAGTTGGTTTTCAAAATCTTTCTTGAGCTCCTCCATGACTTGTAACCAATTCATATTTTTTATTGGGAGCTTTTGATGCAGGAGTTCTGACTTTGTTGTCTTCCTCCTGTTCCATGCTTTGATCCTTTTTGTCCCTGAAAAAGGAATCTATGGTGGATTGCATTTCCTATGCTTGCTCATGCTGCCCATCAATTACTTGAGTTTTGAACTCTTTGCCATGGTAGAACTCTGTTTTCAGAATAGAGAAATCTTTGTCCCAAATTGCTGGGGTTTTCACAGCTGCTGGAGCAATTAGGAGGGCACCCTTCCTGCAGCCCCCACTGGCTCTAATACCTGTCCACATACCCCAGGACCTCCACCCAAGACCACAGTCCAGATCCAAGCAGGTCAAAGCAAGAGCAATTACTCTCTTAAAGGTCACTTGGCCCCCCTACAATCTGCAACACAGAATCTCCTGAGGCAGCCATGCAACACAGCCTCCAAACCTCTGCTGCTTCTTGCCCCAAGGGCAGGGGCTGGACCATGATCTTCTGTCACCCTCTGTTCCAACAGAGTTCCACACTGACCTTTTACTTTGTCTTTGGCGTTTATGGTTTGAGAAGTCTGGAAACCACCACAGTTGCTGGTTTTTCACTCTCCTGAAGTCTGCTCTGACCTCTGCTTGTCAGAACTGCCCTGGGGCCAGAACTTCATGGCTCACGCAGGGCTGGGCTCAGCTCCCAGCTAGGTGCAATAGCTCCTTCCTGGTGGCCTGCTGGCTTGCCTTCAGCAGAGATTTGTTTTTCTCTGTTACTTTGTGGGTTCTGTAGCTCTAAAATTTGTTTAGAGTCATTTTTCACATGTATTGGAGGAGGTAGAAGCCAGAGCCACAAGGAAGTACTGTTTCCATTCTGCCATCTTGGCCCCACCCCCCAAGACAGAAATTTTTCAGGAACACAAATGTCAGATAGATATAGCTATAGATAGATATACATACACATATATACATATATAAATACATGTGTCTATGTATGTATATATCCATCTATGGATATCTATACATCTCTATATATAGATATGACTATCTATGCAGAGAGATATACATATCATTTATCTATCTACCTATATCTATAACATATCTCTCTATATAGATATTATATATAGATATCTATAGAAATGTATAGATATACATAGATCAACACACATGTATATTTATGTATACATGCATGTATATATGACTATAGGTGTATATAAGCATATATTATCTACATACATGTAGTATATCATATACTTATATTAGATAAACATTATTCACATACATTAAAAATAATACATCTAGGGTTCTTATTGTTTTTTGTTTGTTTAAGATTCTTAAGAGTCTAAATCAATCTTGCTTTTGAATACTTCAATACAATGATTCAAGTCAGTCATTTCTAGACAAAGGCTCTCAGGGACTGGTAGGGGAAACACACAGGCATTCCCTTCCCAATGTTTCCTCATCTTTAACTATGGTGGAGTAGTTGCAAAAAGAAGCAAGTTTGTATAGTTTATAGAAAGTATTTAAGATCATAGGGAAATAGCCTTGCAACTTATTTATGTCAATTATTGGATTAGGGATTTGACCTGATAGCATAGAAAGAAACTGTAGTTATGGCATGAGAGTGTAATTGATGTGTATTTGCATGATATTAAGAAATATATAAGAAAGACTTTCAGAATGACAGTGGCTATAGGTTTGTCACACCTAGACAAGTGAAAATGTGAGATAGTGATTGTATGGGTAGGAGGCTTTTAGCACCATAGGACTGACTATGGAGCTTCTTACCCTGTGCATGCACAAAGCTAGGGTTCATCATCCAGTTGCTAGTGCAACAACCCTCAGCACATACGGTACATAGAATGAGAATTGAGGAAGATGAGGTTCTATCTCCTCTTGCTGGCTTCTGCTTTGATAGAGGATCATATGGAGTGAGGTGGGGTAGATGTGGTATGATATAATCAATGTTATCGTTGGCTATTCAAACAGATTGTATTATCTTTTGTTGTCTCAATCCACTTCAACTCCTAGACCAAGCATATTCAAGTTGCCTTTCTTCCTCACTCCCTCCAAGGTTTACTGATTAATAAGAACACATGGTGCTTCTATCTAGTATGAAATCCCAGAAAGTTTTTTGAGTTACATCATAATATGATCAGATCTTAGCCATAGGTTGAATAGAATGGAGAGAAGAGAGGTTATTGTGCAATTGTTGCAATAAACAAAAAGAAATGAGAACTTAAATCAGCATTATGACAGTGAAAATGGTAATAAGGGACCAATGGTAGAGACATTGTGGAGAGAGAATAAACAGGAACTTGAGGACTGATTGGACATGTGGAATGGGAGAGAAAGACTGAGGTAAAAATAATTCTGAGGTCATAAACGTGGGTGACAAGAAGAAAAAAAGATTGGTGCTATTGGCTAGGACAAGAAAGCGTTTCCCCTGGCCACCAAAGAGATATGAGAATACACCTTTCTCCCCTTTTTGCAGAGGTAGGGGATGATGTTTTGAGGATGCTATCTATAATGTCTGACTTGGCCATATGTTAGTTTGTTCAACCATTTTTTTTTCTTTTTTGTTAAAAGAGATGACTACCTGGGAGGGAGAAAGGAGGTATATATAGGGGAAATCAATGTGATAGAAAAACAAAGATGACTATTTTAAGTGGGACAGGATTTCAGGAATAATGATACTCCCCCCAGCTTCATTCAGTGGCTTATTAGTAGGAGGTGAAAAGGCAGATAGCTGGAGTAATCTAGTGTTGACATTTGGCAAAAGGTAAGTGAATATAGGATAAGGGGATAAGGAATCCAAAATATTCAATTGTAGAGCTTAAATGGTTAGCTATTGGGTTGAAGATGGAAATAGATGAAAAAGATCAGAGCACAGGTAATAAAATGGTCAGAGAAAGTACTGAGAGATAGAAGGATTAGAGGTCTTGATGAGAGTAAAGAGTAAGTATAGGAGAGTAAAACATAGAGATTACATTCAGGTAGGTGAATGTCAGAGTTCCTAATTAAGAAAGCAGAACAAGTATGGCAAGATCTAATATGTAAATGGTTACATATGGTTACAACCTATGGTTGGCTGATGTGGAGTGAAGGAGTGGGTCATGGGAAGTCTTGAAATAATAATAAGGAGCAGTAAGTATTCTGAATCCCTATCCAGGACCAGTGTGATGGTGAAGAGAAAGTACATCCAATACTGTAATGGTAAGCAAAATATAATTTTTTGATGTTTTTCTGGATTGTGTTTTACCTAATCAAGTGTCTTTGAGCCTTGCCTTTGACTGTATCAAGAGTCTTTGAATGGAAACAGAAAACATTGTATTTCCCTTAACAAACCTAAGGGAGTTTGAAGATCTCTTTTGCCCTTAATAGGTTGAATGTATCACATGGCAGTTCATAGTTGGAGGAGCTTGTTGAAAGGGTGGAACAGGAAGGGTGAAGCAGGAAGGAGTGGAGCAGAGAAAAGAACAAGAAGAGCTTGGAGGTAGCAGAGCTAAGAGAGAGATTGTCTGTGATGTCAATACTCTGTCTGGTGTTCTGTGTTACTTTATCAAACAGAATCTGTTGTTCTGTGTTGATTTCTCAGACTGAAGCCCTGTCTGTTGTTCTGCATTGGTTTCTCAGCCAGAAAGTGAATTGAGAAAACGGTGCTGGTAATATGTGTAAATATTGTGGTAGCCCTGTTAAGCTTTATTTTCCTAGAAATAGAAACTTTTAAGAGTTTGGAGTGGAGCAGTAACCATGAGCTGAGATATGGAATAAGAGCAGAGAGCTGCCAGTGTGTGAATCCAGGCAAGAGTTAGGAGTGGGAGCATGGGGTTTGGAAGTCAACCTTGAGTTAAGATGAAAGAGGACTTTATTTTGATACTCTGTATTGACTGAGAAGATTGTAACTTACTATGACCTAAGGGTGAATGGTGTTTGTACTTTCTACTACCCCTTAAGGATTTTTGGCTTAAGGATAATTCAAAGCCAGCCTCTAGTCAAGATGAAAGAGGACTTTGCCTTGAATACTCTGTATTGACTGATGAGAACCTGTAACTTACTGTGACCTAGGGGTGGGTGGTGTGTATAATTTCTGCCACTCCTTAAGTAAGCACTCGCAAACATCAAGACTGATTTGATAAAAATAATGTGGAAATTCAGAAGCTACTAAATGAGGGCAGAGTCAAGATAACCAAGTGGAAACAGGATTTCCGCTCAGCTTCTGCTCCCACCTCCTCCAATCCATGTAAAAAATGATTCTAAACAAACTTTGGTGCTACAGAACCCACAAAATGACACAGAGAAGCTAACCTCCCACTGAAGACACACAGGCAGACTGGCAGGGAGCAGCCAGTGCAGTGCTCTGGGAGCTATGCCCAGCCCTGCAAACCTGAGGATTTAGCCTCACGGCAGCCACAACCAGCCGCCAGCTAGAGGGACTTCAGATCACCAGCAGCTGTGGTGGTTTCCAGAATTATCAACCCATAGATGCTAAGGACAAAGTGAGAGGTCAGTGCAGTGTGGACTTTGGGATCTGGGAGTTCAGGAGTGTGATCTGGCCTTTGCCCCTGGGGCAAGAAGCAGCTGAGGCATGGTGGCCATCCAGCCACTGACACATGGTGACTTCAGAGCTCCTGGCCTGCAGATTGTAGGGGGACCAAGTGACCAGGCTGAGGGATAATCCCTGTTGCTTTAACCTGCTTGGATCTGGATCACTGACTGGGGTAGAGGTCCTGGGGTGCATGACCAGTGTGCCAGAGCATGTGGAGGCTTCTGAGAGGGCAGCCAACTACCAACTCCAGAAGCTGAGAAAACCCCAGCAATTGGGACAAACCTTCCCCCTCTGGTAGCAGAGTTCTACTGTGGCAAAAAGCTCAAAAGTCAAGTAACTGAGTGGTAATATGAGGAAGCGAGGGAAGCAAGGCAAGCAGAGCAGTCTGACTTTGGATTCCTTTTTTGGGGACAAAAAGGATCAGGGCATGGAAAAGAAGGAAGACAGTGAAGTAAGAATTCCTGCACAGAAGCTTCCAAGAAAATATGAACTGGTTAAAGGCCATAAAGGAGCTTAAAAGGGATTTTAAAAACCAAATAAGAGAAGTGAAGAAAAAATTGGGAAGAGAAATGAGAATGATGCAATAAAATTATAAAATGAGAGTCAACAACCTGACTGAAGAAAACAACATCTTAAAAAATAGACTAACTCAAATGACAAAAGAGGGTCAAAAAGGCAATGAGGAGAAGAATGCCTCAAAAAGCCAAATTTTCCAGACAGAAAAAGAATCTCAAAAGCTCTCTGAAGAGAATCATTACTTCAGAATCAGATTGGAGCAAATGGAAGCTAGTCACTTTATGAGAAATCAAGATATACAGATCCAAACAAATGAAAAAATAAAAGGCAATGTGAAATATCTCATTGACAAAACCACTGACCTGGAAAATAAATTCAGGAGAGAAAATTTAAAAATTATTGGACTACCTGAAAACCATGATCAAAAAAAGAATCTAGAAATAATCCTCCAGGAAGTTCTCAAAGAAAACTGCCCTGATGTTTTAGAACCAGAGGGCAAAATAGAGGTTGAAAGAATCCACTGATCACCTCCTGAAAATGATCCCAAAAAGAAAACTCCTAAGAATATTATAGCCAGGTTCTGGAGTTCCCAGATCAAGGAAAAAATATTACAAGCAGTCAGGAAGAAACAATTTGAATACTGTGGAAACACAATCAGGATAACACAGGAGCTTGCAGCTTCTACACTAAGGGATTGAAGGGCTTGGAATATGAAATTCCAGAGGTCAAAAGAGCTGGGATTAAAACCAAGAATCACCTATGCAGCAAAACTGAGTATCATGTTTCAGGGGAAAATATGGTCATTCAATGGAATAGAGAACTTTCAAGCATTCTTGATAAAAAAAACCAGAGTTGAATAGAAAATCTGACATTCAGATACAAGAAGGAAGAGAAGCATGAGGAGGTAAACAGGGAAAAGAAATCATAAGGAACTTATCAAAGTTGTACTATCTACATTCCTACATAGAAAAATGATAATTATAACTTATGAAACTTTTCTCAGTATGATAATAGTTGAAGGGAATAGAAATGTGTGTATATGTATGTATACATACATATATATGTCTATATAGGAGGGTATATGGATATATGAATACATATGTGACCATGTGTATATATGTGTACTGGTATACATAGACAGAGGGCACAGGACCAGTTAAATAGGAAGGGATGATACTTAAAAGGTGATGTTAAGAGGTGAGAGAAGAATATAATGAGAGGAGATGGGGAGAGATAGAATGGGGTAAAATATCTCATATAGAAGAGGTAAAGGAAATCTGTTACAAAGGAGGGGAAGAACAGGAAGGCAAAAGGGAATGAGTCAACATCATTCTCAATGAATTTGGCTTAGGAAGGGAATGATATACACACTAAATAGGGTATCTAAGCCTATAGGAGAGTAGGGGGGAAGGGGATGAGAGGGGGGATGATTGAAGGGAGGGCAGGCTAGGGGGGAGGAAAATTGGCAGCTCCCACTTTTGAAAAGGGACAGAATCAAAGTATAGAATAGAGCAAGTGGGGGGTGGGATGGAATGGAGGGAAATACAGTCAGTCTTTCACAATATATCCACTATGGAAATGTTTTGCATAGCTACACATGTACAACCTATACTGAATTGCTTATCTTCCCAATAAGGGTGGGTGACAAAGGAGTTAGGGAAAGAATCTGGAATTCTAAGGTTTAAAATCAAATTGTGTGTGTGTGTGTGTGTGTGTATAATTTTACATGTAACTTACAAATAAGATATACAGGCACTGGGACATAGAGTTCCACAGTGCCCTACTGGAACGTGGGAGGGGAGTGGGGGAAGATGTAGGAGAGAGCAGATTGGGGGAGGGAATATTCAGTTGGATCACTGTTTTGGGGTGGCGGCTAGGGGAAAAATGGAGAGAAAATTTGTAACTCAAAATCTTGTGGAAATGAATGATGTAAACTAAAAAAAGATACATGATGAGGGAAAAAAAGAAATTAGAAAAAAGAAGCTACTAAATGAAAAACAAGAACTCCACAGGATTTACCAGCAGGATAGTTCATCCATCTCTAAGAAGCCAGCATTTAATTCCATCAAAAGTAAAATACAAGCAAAGCTTAGAGAGATGCAAGATTCCTGGCTCAGGAATAAAGCAGATGAAATTCAGTTTTATGCTATATATAGTAGTAGTAGTAGTAGATAGTAACAATCAAAAGTGCTTTTATGATGCCCTGAAGGTTATTTATGGACCAAAGACCTATGGGGTGCATCTCAACTACTCAGTGCTGATAGAGTCACATTGATTTGTGATAAGGACATGATTCTAGAGAGATGGACTGTACACTTCCATAGTATTCTCAACAGACCATCATCAATCAGTGCTGAGGCCAATGACCATTTACCTCTGGTTGAAGTCAGTCCCTCCCTAGCTGAAGCTCCAAGTGAAGAAGAGGTTTTGAATACCATTGGGCTCCTTTTATGTGGCAAAACACCTGGTGTTCATTCTATTCCAGTTGAGATTATACAAGGTAGAGGGTCCATTGCTCATACAAAAGCTGACTGAAATTTTCCAGGTTATATGGCAAGATGTGGTTTTCCCCCTCCATTGTGTATCTCTATAAAAGTAAAGGAAATAGATTGTACTGTGACAATCATGAGGGGGTTTCTCTATTTATCATTGCTGATAAGATTCTTGCCAGAGTTCTCCTTAATAGGCTGATCCTTCACCTGAAAGATGGTCATCTACCTGAGAGCCCATGTGGCTTCAGAAAGGGTGGAGGAACAGTCAATATGGTGTTTGCTGCCCGACAATTCCAGTTGAAATGCCAGGAGCAGAACAGAGATCTGTATACAACATTTGTAGATCTGATCAAGGCCTTTGATGGTGTTAATCATCAGGGCTTATGAATATGTCTTAATAGGTTTTTTTCTCTTTTTTTCAGAATTTATTTTTAGTTTTCAACATTCATTTCCACAAGATTTTGAGTTCCAAATTTTCTCCCCGTCTCTTCCCTCAATACCCCACCCCAAGATGGCAAGCATACTGATTACTCCTTCCCCCAGTCTTCCCTCTCATATATCATCCCCATCCCTACCCTTACATCCTTCCCCCTTACTTTCTTGTAGGGCAAGATGGATTTCTATACCACATTGCATGCATATCTCATTTCCAGTTGCATGTAACAACAAGTTTTTAACATTTGTTTTTAAAACTTTGAGTTCCAAATTCTCTCCCTTCTTCCCTCCTCACCCACCCCCACCAGGAAAACAAGCAATTCAATATGTTATACATGTGTAGTTATGCAAAAGATTTCCATAGAAGTCATGTTGTGAAAGACTATATTCCCCTCCATCCTATCCCACACTCCATTTATTCTATTTTCTCCTTTGACCCTGTCCCTTTTCAAAAGTGGTTGCTTCTAACTACCCCTTTCCCCAATCTGCCTCCCTTCTATCATCCCATCCCCTTCTCCCTTACTTTCCTATAGAGTAAGATACCCAACTGAGTGTGTATGTTATATCCTCCTTAAGCCAAATCCAATGTAAGTAAGGCTGACTCGTTGCCTTTCACCTCCCTGCTCTTCCCCTCCATTGTAATAGCTTTCTCTTGCGTCTTTTATGTGAAATATTTTACCCTATTCTATCTCTGCCTTTCTCCTTCTCCCAATATATTCCTCTCTCACCTCTTAATTTAATTTTTTAGAGATCATCCCTTCATATTCAACTCCCCTATGCTTTCTATGTATACATGTACACACATACACACAAACACACACACATGTATATACATATACACCCATCTATACATACATACATATATATGTATATACACATATATATTCCTTTAACTATCCTCATACTGAGAAAAGTCTCATGAATTACAAATATCATCTTTCCATGTAGAAATGTAAATAGTTTAACTTTAATAAGTTCCTTATGATTTCTTTTCCCTGTTTACCTTCTCATGCTTCTCTTGATTCTTGTATTTGGAAGTCAAATTTTCTGTTCAGATCTTATCTCTCATCAAGAATGATTGAAAGTCCTCTCTTTCATTGAATGTCCATATTTTCCCCTGAAGTATCATATTCAGTTTTGCTGGTAGGTGATTCATGGTTTTAATCCTAGCTTCTTTGACCTCCAGAATATCATAGTCCAAGCTCTTCAATCCCTTAAATCCCTTAAAGCTGCTAGATCTTGTGTTATATTGATTGTGTTTCCACAATACTCAAAGTGCTTCTTCCTGACTGCTTATAATATTTTCTCCTTGACCTGGGAACTCTGGAATTTGGCTCTAACATTCCTAGGAGTTTTCTTTTGGGGATCTATTTCAAGAGGCAATTGCTGCGTTCTTTCAATTTCTATGTTGCCCTCTGGTTCTAATCACCGCTGTTTTTCTGCATAATTTCTTGAAAGATGATGAAGAGCCTCCTTTTTTGATCATGGCTTTCAGGTAGTGCAATAATTTTAAAATTATCTCTCCTGGATCCATTTTCCAAGTGAGTGGTTTTTCCAATGAGATATTTCACACTGTCTTCTATTTTTTCATTTGTTTGGATCTGTTTTATAGTATCTTGATTTCTCATAAAGTCATTAGCTTCCATTTGCTCCAATCTAATTTTAAAGGAATCATTTTCTTCAGTGAGCTTTTGAAATTCCTTTTCCATCTAATCAATGATTTCTAAGGCATTCTCCTCATTAACTTTTTGGAGCTCTTTTGCTATTTGAGTTGGAGTATTTTTTAAGGTGTTATTTTCTTTTTTTATATCTTCTCTTTTTTTGGATTTTTTTTTTGCTTTTTGGAGGGGGGGAAGGGTAGGGCAATTGGGGTTAAGTGATTTGCCCAAGGTCACACGGCTAGTAAGTGTTAAGTGTCTGAGGCCAGATTTGAACTCAGGTCCTCCTGACTCCAGGGCCAGTACTCTATTCATTGTGCCACCTAGCCGTCCCAAGGTGTTATTTTCTTCAGTATTTTGGTGGGTCTTCTTTAGCAGGCTGTTGACTTGTTTTTCATGATTTTCTTGCCTCATTCTCATTTCTCTTCCCAATTTTTCCTCTACTTCTCTGACTTGATTTTCAAAATCCTTCTTGATCTCCTCCTTGGCCTGTGATCAATTCATATTTTTCTAGGAGGCTTTTGATGCAAGAGTCTTGACTTTGTTGTCTTCTTCTTGTTCTATGTTTTAATTGTCTTTGTCACCAAAAAAATGATTCTATAGTTTGATTTTTGCTTCCTCTGTTTGCTCATCTTGCCCGTCAATTACTTGACTTTTGTGTGCTCTTTGCCACTGTAGAATTCTGATTCCAGAGTGCAGAGTGCTGCATCCCAAATTTCTAGGGTTTTGTGGAGCTGTTGTCAGAGCTTCTTCTAGGCAACTGCCTCAGAATTGTGAGGAGGACTGCCTCTCCACAGCCTCAATAAGCTCTGCATGCCAGTGTTCCTCCTCACCCCAAGACTGCCACCCAAGACCATGACCCAAATCCAAGCAGGGAAAAGCAAAAGAATCCTGCCTCAGCACCAGCAAAAGGAGTCCTGCAATTGCCCTCTGGTCAGTCACTTGGTCCCCCCATCATCTGTGGGCCTGGAGCTCTGGAAGCAGCTGCTTCCCCCCCCCAAGCCACCCCCCAACACCACCTCTGCCACCTTGGGGCCAGTGGACTGACCATGCTCTTCTCTCACCCAGTTCCAGCAGAGTCCCCCCACTGAGCTTTTACTTTCTTTTTGACATTTATAGGTTGAGAAGTCTGGAAACCACCACAGCTGCCAGTGATTCAATCCCCTGAGGTCTGCTCTGGCCATTCTGTGCTACTGGTCTGTGTTGTCATGTCCCACATGCCCCACTCCCAGCATGGTGTGCTAGAACCTTCCTGTTGGAACCCTTGCCATGCTGTCCTCAGCTGGAGACATATTTTACTCTGTCATCTTTGAGGGTTCTGTAGCTCTAAGATTTGTTTAGAGTCATTTTTACAGGTAAAGTAATCGGGGATAAACTCAAACAATTTTATGCTTTTACACAGTCACTTCTGAATATGTTTTGTTTAAGACGATGTGGCCACCCTAGTAATAAATTGTTATGTTATGTTGTTGTGAATGTTGAACTTAATTTCTTGAATGTTATGCTTTAGTTTATTGCTGAATAAATAGAGAGTTCATTATACTCTGCGCTTAAAGTTATTCACAGCAAGAGTCCTCAGGAGAGCTTCTGTGATTGACTTTACAAATATTAGAGAGGATAGGTAAGAGGCGAAAAGTACAATTAGAGGGATGCTAGGTTTCAGTTAAGACTAATAGATTGAAGAAAGCATGAGAAAAAGAAATGTAGACTAACGGGAAGTTTCTCCACTATGGAAAAGGAATTCCAAAAGGCACAGTGGAATGGATGGGCAGATTTGGATTGGGCCATGGATGTGGCTAGGTTAAAGGGGGGCCAAGATGGGAGAATACAAGGAGGAGGAAAATTTTTCTTGTAAATGTTTACTGATTGATGACAATAGCAATATAGAGATAAGTAGGAAAAGCCATGGAGATAATAGTGAAGGAGAGAGAATCTTATTTTACAAACCTTTTTAGTCTATAGACAAAGCTATGAGCCACCATAATAAGCTAGGAGTTCTGAATGAAGGTCAAATAGATTTCAACCACGATTAAATTTGGCTTTTGAATTTCTTTCTTCTGCTAACAGGGTTAATTTTTTTGTACCCAGTGTCTATTCCCAAGAATCTATAAGACTTAGGGTTAGAAAGTTCCCTGTAATTTCCATCAGTTTCTGATTACCAACCTACATACTCTTCAAGTCATTGAAGGTGCCACCTTCCAGCAAATCACAAAAGTCTAACCACTTTTGGGCACCATCATTTTCATCCTAAGATTCTTTTGGTTTCCTATGCAAATGAAAAAGGGAGAAAGCAAAAAAAAAAGTCAAGTAGAGCCATTTCAAGGCATCACTACCCACCTCAAATCATTTGTTCCAAATTGCTGCCTTTGAAATCCAAGAGTAACCAATTAAGCCATCCAGAAACAATAAAGAAAGGCCTAGGATCCTCAGTACACTTGAAATCTTTACCAAAATGTCCACTTAAAATCAATGAAATCGTCAAATGACATCTGTTCTGCTACTCTGATGTTGTCAAGGTGGAAATGCCATTGGTAGGAGGCTCAATTTCAATTTAATTCAGGAGCAAGACTGAGGAGTGAACTAATATTAATAGAAAGTTCTTCCAAACATACCCATAATCACAAGCCATGCTGTTCTCACAGCCACAGTTTCAAAATATGTAAAGTAAGTAATGTCACTGCGAATGCCATGGAACAGATTATTCAAATTATATGATGCCTTTTCAAAAGTCTGTTTCAGAATCATATTTTTCTCCACTGAGTACAAGCTAATTTAAAGTTCTTCAGTATCAAGTATACAGAGAAAGAATTCTAAAGAAAGCACTTTCCATAATGTTTTTCTTCTCCATTTTCATGAGGATTCAATGACCCTTAGAAATAGGATGAATTAACAATGACTTCAAGATGCAAAATACTTCAAATTAGAAAGAGAAATTGGTTGAAATAAAGGGTCATATCTGAAAAGGAAAGAGAAGTTCATCAATTCACTGTCCTCTAGAAGGAGAAAGAAATGGGGTGAGGAGAGACTGAAGTAAGTTTTAATATCCCAAGCAATTGCTAATGCTCTTGGTTCCTCTTATCTGAGCTCACTCTGGTTACTTTCCACTTTAAATACATAAAAAAAAAATTCTCACCCAACTAGTTATTTTCCTTTTTCAGTAATTATTGAAAAATTACATTGAGTATACAACTTATAGGCAATGCACATGTCCCAAGGCCTCATCTTAAAAAAAAAATCAAGGCCCTCTCATTAAATCAATGAGGGGAGGCACACCTGGAGTAGGCAGACAATGGAAATCTGACTTGAGAAAGCTAGATCTCAATTCAGAAACACTTGGCCTTCCCCCCACCCAAGCCCACCACCTCCTTCCTGTTCCCTATATCCCAATGCATAAGGCTAAAGCAAAGAGATTGGAGACCTCTCTCATTAGTGAACAAAGGCATATGTGGAAGAAAAACATCAAGGAAGTAAAGACATCTTCATAGCAGTCCTTGATCCCTGCCCCATTTCCAGAAGCAGAAGCTTTTAATCCAGTACATGAACTTGTTTTCTAAAAATATTTTGACAATTTCATTTCAATCAAATGAGTATCCTTTGTAATCCTATATATTTTCCTTTATATATTTTAAATCATTGTCCTCAGAAGGACTAAAGAGATTCCACCAGACTGCTAAGGTGTCCCATGACATGCAAAAGGTTAAGGACCCCTGCTCTAGAGACTCTAAACCATGTTATCTCAACCTAGGGATGCTACAAGTCTACAGATATTCCTGCTGAGGAAATCTGCCACAGGAATATGTCTCCTGTTGTATTGGTTTTCCAGGTGTGATCATCCAGTTTCAACTACAGCAAGGAGTAATCTGCATGCCCATACTATATTTTCTCCTGAAATGACTTCAGTTCTAATCAGGCTACCTCTCCACCAATCAAATTTTCCCACTACCTGACCCATTCCACTGCAGTCTCCACTGCTGTGCACATCCCTATGCTGTTGTCCACAAACATTCCTTCTGCTGCCTCAAATTCACAGAAATTTGGCATTTTCTTAAGAATACCATATTCATAATTTATGAAGAAGGGGAGAATTCATGACCAAGCAAGAGAGAAAGAGCATTATGAAATGTAAAATAGTCATTTTGATTATATTAAAAAGCTTTTGCACAAACAAAACTAATGCCACCAAGATTAGAAGGAAAGCAGAAAGTTTGTAAACAACTTTTTATAGCAAGTGACTCTGATAAGGGCCTCATTTCTCAAACATATAGAGAACTGAGGCAAATTTATAAGAATACAAACCATTTCCCAATTGATAAATGGTCAAAGAATATGAACAGGCAATTATCAGATGAAGAGATCAAAGTTATCCATAGTCTTATGAAGAAGTGCTCCAAATCATTTTTGATTAGAGAAATACAAATTAAAACAATTCTGAAGTACCACCTCACACCTATCAGATTGGCTCATGTGACAAAAAAAAATGATAAATGTTGGAGACAATGTGGGAAAATTGGGACCATAATGCACTGTTGGTGAAGTTGTGAACTGAAGTTGTGAACCCTTCTGGACAGCAATTTTGAACTCTGCCCAAAAGGATAAAACTGTGAATCCCCTTTGATCCAACAATTCCACTACTAGGTCTGTATTCCAAAGAAATCATAAAAAGGGGAAAGGACCTACATGTGAAAAAATATTTATAGCAGCACTTTTTAGAAATTGAAGGCATGCCCATAAATTAGCAAATGGCTGAACAAGTTATGGTATATGAATGTAATGGAATATTATTGTGTGAACATGAAACCATGCATACACTTTGACTTAGCAATAGCACTACTGGGTCTGTATCCCAAAAGAGATAAAAAAGCAAAAAGGGAAAGGACCTATATGTACAAAAAATATCTATAGTAGCTCTTTTCTGGTAGCAAAGAATTGGAAACTGAGGGGATGCCAACAAATTGGGGAATAGATGGACAAATTGTGGTATGTGATTGTGATGGAATACTATTGTTCTATAAGAAATGATGAGCAGGATGCTCTCAGAAAAACCTAAAAAGACTTACATGAGTTACTACAAAGTGAAATGTACTGTGTGCAAAGTAACAGCAATATTGTAAGATGATCAGCTATGAATAACTAGAATGCTCTCAGCAATCCAAGACAACTCTGAAGGACTTATGACGCAAAAATGCTATCCATCCTCAAAGACAGAACTGATGGTGTCTGAATACAGATTGAAGTATACTTATTTTTACTTTATTTTTCTTGAGGGGTTTTTTTTGGGGGGAGGTCTATGTTTTCTTTTACAACATGACTATTATGGAAATGTTTTGCATGACTACCCATGCATAACCTGTATCTAATTGCTATCCTCAGTAAGGGGGCAGGGGAGGAAGGGAGAAAATTTGGAATTCAAAGTTTTAAAATGAATGTTAAAAATTGTTTTCACATGTAATTGGAAAAAATTAGATTACTAAAGAAATGATGAGCAGGCAGATTTCAGAAAAACCTGGAAAGACTTGTATGAAGTGAGGCAAAGTGAAATGAGTAGAACCAGGAAAATATTGTACACAAGTATTAGCAACACTGAGATAATCACTAATGAATGACTTAGCTCTTCTAAGCAACACAATGATCCAAGGCAAGTACAAACTACTCGTGATGAAAAATGCTATCTACATCCAGATAAAGAACTGATGGACTCTGATTGTAGATTGAGGGATACCTTTTCCACTTTATTTTTTCATGTTTTTTTTCTTTTGATCTGTTTCTTCTTTCACAACTGTGACTAATATGGAAATATGTTTTACATAATTGCACAAATATAAGCTATGTCAAATTGCCTACCATTTTAGGAAAAGGAGAAGGGAAGAAGAGAGGGAGGGAGAAAATTTGGAATTAAAAATCTTGTAAAAATGAATGCTAAAAGGGGCGGCCAGGTGGTTCAGCGAGTAAGAGCACTGGCTCCAGTGTCGGGATGACCTGGATCAAATCTGGGCTCAGATACTCAGCAACACACCCAGAAATAACTGGCCATGTAACCTTGAGCAAATTACTTAACCCCTATTGCTTTAAAAAAAATGAATGCTAAAAATTGTCTTGACATATAATTGTAAAAAAATAAAATATTATCTGAAAAGAAAGAATACCACATCCCTAGCAACTCTTTTTGCTGGCTGCCACTCCTTCTCATCTCTCTCAACTCACACAGCCAAGCATCACCTCTTTGCTCCCGACTCATGCTTCCCAACCACTCCTCTTTCGCTGCCATTAGTGACTTTTTCCTTTGGCAATGTTGATACAATCCATTTGCACCACCCTCTCCTAATTTTTTCTTTCATATATCAACCTACCAGTCAATCATATAACTTCTTAAATGAGTTTATGGCATGGCTCGTGGATCTTTTCTTTCTCACTCCTGTTACTAGTCCTCTGTACTCTTCTATAATTTAGCAATCTGGCCTCTCAAATCCTCAACTCCTTGACTCCTCTGACCCTCTCCACCCTCATTTCAGTCACATATAGACATAGGACTTAAAGGATGTACTGAGGAACAGTTTCCCTTGGTTTTTCAGTGAATCCCTGGCTCCTGCACCCAGCTATAATTTGCTGCCTGTTCTTCCCAGTTTGAAATAAAAAGTCAAAATAGATCAGGGGTGTGCTGTAACAACCATATGTACAAACAAGAGATTTTAAGATTATCTACATTATTGTTTTCTCTATCACATTTTTAAGTTTAAACAGTCAACAAAATAATAAATCAAGCCCTGATTTTGTAACTCTTGCTAATTTCTGAGTTGTAAATGAGCATGCTGCTAAGTTAACACTTAGCCAATAAGAGGGCTCCAGCATACTACTGCACAAGTGCTCTGTCTGGCCTTGGAGGTTCAAAGTTACCACCTCTGTTGCAGGTATTCAAGAACTAAAGAAAAAAGAGGACCAGAAGGTGAAGGAAAAGAAGAAGAGGTGGAGGGATCGACCCTAAGATTTCAGTAATGAATCTGGAGGCCTGACTGTCCGATTGCCTCTTCTGTTGTCAACTTTTAGTGGGCCTCAATTTCTCATAGCAAATAATACTTAGGCCCTGAGCAAAAAAAGTTTAATAACCACTGTAATGAGGTTATCCAGGATGAGGGTCTACAGATGGGACATAACAAAAAGTTTAGAAAAACAAAGAATCTCAAGATAGTAGCCAGTGAAATAGTAAAGTGGTAAAACTATGACCTTCTAACACGTGGTAACAGAAAGTCTCATTTGTTTCTCCTGTTTTCCTGCTACCTCTAGATGTCACAGAAAAGCAGAAATACCGGAGTCCAGAAAAGAATTGCTCAAGACTTGTGACATAAAGGGAATTGCTAGAGTTGGTAATGTTGAGCTGCATCTAGACATTTAAAAACAGTGCCTTGTGTTACATTAGGCATACCAGGCATGTCAAAGGGATGTGAAATACAAACAGTGAGCTCACCATGTGGTACATAGTTAAGGTCACTTTGCTTGGTTTTTTTTTGCTTTTTGGAGGGCAATTAGGGTTAAGTGACTTGCCCAAGGTCACACAGCTAGTTTTTGTGTTAAGTGTTTGAGGTCAGATTTGAACTCAGGTCCTTCTGACTTCAGGGCTGGTGCTCTATTCACTATGCCACCTAGCCATCCTGGTCACTTTGCTCATTAAATATGATCCTGCACTTCCCCTCCATTTCCCTTATTCCCTGCCCCATGTTTCTCCAGTTTGTAGTTGGCAGCTTTCAAGTGACCAGTGAGTCTCTAGGCACCTGAATAGAAAATTTACCAGAAGACCAGAGTAGGAGGATGTCTGAGGCAGATTGGGCCATTCAACTGTAATGAGGGTTTGTGAGGCCCCCAGACTTGAGACAGAAGACTGGATGATGTCAAGGAGATCCCTGCCTGCTACTGTCACCATCATCATACTCCAGGTTTCATCTGCAATAAGAAATAATTGCACCACTTTCATCCCTTCTTATATTTGCTTAGGCCTAGAATGCCTTTCCTTCCCAACTTTGGCCATTGAACTATTACCCATCTTTCCCAATCACCTAAATGCATTTTCCTCTAAGACGACTTCCCTAATCACATTTGATATTATTGAAATCCTCCCTTAGACCACTTTGTTTTGTAACCCTTTAATGAATTTATATATATATAACTTTTTAAGAATGTAATCCTCCCTTAGAGTACTTTGTTTTGTAACCCTTTAATGAATTTATATATATAATTTGTTTTTAAGAATGTAATCCTCCCTTAGAGCACTTTGTTTTGTAACCCTTTAATGAATTTATATATATAATTTTTTTTAAGAATGTAAGCTCCTAGAGAGGAGGGCCTGGCTTTCTTTTTTGTAATTTTAATTTTTCTGCTTTTTGGAGGGCAATTGGGGTTAAGTGACTTGCCCAAGGTCACATGGGTAGTTTTTGTGTTAAGTGTTTGAGGCCAAACTTGAACCCAGGTCCTCCTGACTCCAGGGCTGGTGCTCTATTCACTGCGCCACCTAGGCTCATTGTATTTATATTGCATATAACATTGTAGATTATTGCTATTAATTGGTATCTTATTCCCTTTTCAGATTATAAATTCCATGAAGGTAAGAACCATGTACTATCAAAACTTTTTATCCCCAACAGTGCCTAGCACAGCATTTCTCACCCAGTTAGTTCTCACTGGATTTTGTTAGTTGACTGACAACATGTTATAAACACAATAGATTGCCTGCTATAGCACTGAGCATGATCAGTAGATATAGCATCTGTTTTCAAAAAGTTTCAACTATTTTTTCAATATCAACAATTTACCTTTAATGATTACTATTTTCCTCATTCAAACCTTATGTATTTTTGCTCACCCATAGATGTGAGTTTAAAAAAAATAAAGAAGTAAATATTGAACCCATCTGTCATGGTGCCTTAGGAAAAAAAAAGAATTTAAAATTGGAACACCCAGTTTCAAATTTCTACTGTGACACTTACTATCTACAGGACCCTAAGCAAATTGATGAACATATCTGGGCCTCAATTTCCCTATCTGGAAAATGAATATTTGGACTAAATAACCTCTAAGGTCCCTTCTAGCTCTAAATATAAAATTCATTTAGGAAATGAGAATTAATATTTGACTGAAATGTATTCACCTAACACATGTTATCTTATAAACACCAATGGAAATTCCCATTGTTCCAAATTATTTCAACCCTCCTCAAACTCACAGCTCTACTTATGTCCTCCTTATTCTTAGCAGGTTATTTTACCTTCCTTTACTGAGAATATAATTCTTTGACATGAACTCCATCATATTTCTTATTCTGCACTTCAAAATTTCTATTTTCACCCACTCTTTCCTTATTCTCACTTGCATTTGTGAACATTTAAAAAAAATTATTCCTCATTGCCAAAGCAAAACCTGCACTTGTGTTCTAGAGTCCTTCCCTTTTCACTAACTCTTAGCTTTTGTTCCTATAACTATCCCCTCTCTCAAGCCATTTCAATATCTCCCCCACCTCCCCATTTAGGAGTCTTATTTTTATTTCATACAAATATGCTCAGATCCTCACTATACTAAAAAAATGAAATGAAAAGCCCACATTCACCCTGATTTTGCTATGGTCCCACTTCTTTTCTTACTTTTCACCACCATACATCCCAAGTCAACACTCTATACTCATTGCCTTTATTTCCTCAACAGTCATCCTCTCCTTAATCCTTCACAAACTGACTTAACTATGCAGCTTAATTTAAATTATTCTCTCAAAAGTCACCATTGACTTTTTTTTTTGCTTTTTGGAGAGCAATTGGGGTTAAGTGACTTGCCCAAGGTCACACAGCTAGTTTTGTGTGTGTGTGTGTGTGTGCGTGTTAAATGTCTGAGGCCGGATTTGAACTCAGGTCCTCCTGACTCCAGGGCCTGTGCTCTACTCACTGTGCCACCTAGCGCCCCCACCATTGACTCTTAATCATCAAATATAACCCTTATTTTCAGTTTTCATCTCAGACTCCTTTTCATTTAGCGTTATTACAGAATTGTACAAGTTGTCCACTTGGATCCTCACCATCTACCATAGTACCTTCCATCCCATAAATATAAGGAGAAAGATTAGACCTGTAATTTCATTGATATAGGGAGTTACAAGTAAAGAAGTTTTTCTGTCAAATGAAGTCAGCTCCTTGGCATTTTAGAGAGTTGCATCTCTGGAACATTGAGAGTTTAAGTGCCTTGTTCCTTGGGATAAAGCTAATTTGTGTAGCAAACACAAAGGTGGAACCTGAACACAAATATCCTGGCTCTCAAGAGACTCTACTTCATTTTTATATGCCATAATGGGAAATACTAATGGCTATCAAGTATTGTTTTGAATACAACAGTACGACATATCCATTAGGCATTTTGGCATCAAACTTTTAAGGAGAGAATTTCAAATGTGAGTGGGGTGAGAGGAGGAGAGGAGACTAGAGTTGAGCTTCATGTTACTTAAGCAAGTAAAAGGTAATGTAGTTTGTAAATATTAAGTCAATTATACTAATATAATGGGCATATAAGTTATAAGAGGGAGGGATCTTCTGGGGATCATGATAAGTCATTCTATGAACACAACTAAATATGTTGTTCACATAGAAAAGAAGAGAAAGAAAAAGAAAACAAAAAAGAAGGGGAGAAAAGGAAAGGATAGGTTAACAAAATTATGGGTATCATCAAAATGGTCATGGAAAACAAAACACAAGAAGGCCATATTCTCATATAAAATGATGATTCATCTGTACCTTGACTGTTATAGTTCTGGCTGCCATTCTCAAACTAGTTGCAATGAAGAGAGATTTTTTTTTTCAGAAAAAGGTAACTAAAATGATAAGAAGAATTGAAGTCTCCCAAATAAGAAAATATCATGAATCACAGGGTTTATAATTGGAAAGAATCTTGGAGATCACTTCATCCAATTTTTTCATTTGACACATAAGAAAACTAAGGGCTAGAAACATGAATTGGCTTGTCATAAAAATATGAAGTAGCAGAGAAAGGACTAAACTCAGGTCTTCTGACTGAATCTGATCTCTTTCTGGCACACCATGAATCTGCTACCAAACTTTAATATTCAATATTTGAATCTCCTGTTCAAATAACTAGTGCCATTCAGTATGAAAACATAGAGGAAATCAGCACGATTTCTAAAGTCAAGGAGGATATGAGCAGAGCAAATAAAGATTTGTTCCTCAACTAGATGAGTATCTAAGACCACAAGATTCTGGCCTACCCTGGGAGGCAGTGTTGCATTGTGGGTAGACGGCTTCTCTTGGAATCAGGAATAGGTGTGTGACACTGGGCAACCTCTCAGCCTCTGTTCTGTCATCTATAAAATGGGGATAATAATAACCCCTACCTTACCAGTTTGTTGTGAGGATCAGATGAGGTAATATACATGAAGTGTTTTACAACCTTAATGTGATAAATAAATGCTGTTATTGCTACTCTATCTCAAAGCTAATAAAAATTTGTTTTCCTAAAGGTGCACAACAAATTATGTCTGGAATTCCTCTTTCTATCACAAACTCTAAGAAGTCATGCTCACTAACTCCAAAGTCTCTTGCCACTTCCATTCCCCTTCAAAGTTTGGTGGTAATTGTAAGACAAAATGATAAAAGATAACATAAACTAAAAACATAATGAGTTTTAGGTAAAAAAAAATAATAGAGGGGTAGGCAAACTCATGGATGATAGTTTTTCTGATAGGAAAAAGAGAATGCTTAAGAATGAATACCTAAAATAAGTGAAGTAAGTAAAAATAACTGGACATAGACCTGTGTAACAGCAAGCACCCTAGCATACACAGGATAGCTGCTAACGCAGGTTCTTAGATTTGCTTTTCTAAAGGAAAGCAACTCAAAATGGGTTAACAATCTTGCTTTAATCAAAGATATATCATTTACCTAGTTCGGGGGGAAAAGGTCAGAACTTCAGAGAATACAAACAGAAGTTACAAGCAGACAAAAAATACATACAGAGAAACATATCAGCAGACAGGCTTCCAGCTATCTGACCATTACATCCATACCTAGTTACCAGAGAAGGAAGCATCAACATTTGGGTTTTCAAACCTGGGGAGCTCAACAACTGACATCTGGCCAAATCACAGAACTCTTTCCAAAGTGAGCCCCAAAGCAAAACCTCACATCAGGGTATATATAGACTTCTCCTGGGTAAGAGAATGTCACAACCCTCTTGACCCACTGCCCAATCACAAAGTAACAAAGTGTGGGCATTCCTTCCGTGGCAGGCTCCATGTGACCACATTCAGCCATTAGGGGGAAGATTATATTTTCAAATCAGGGAAGGTTCTCAGAGTCACTTAAGACTATCAAAGGGCCAAGGGGCAGGGAAGATCTTCAGATTCCCATTCCCATAACAACCAGTATCTTACATCATTTTCCAATATAAGTTCAAAGAGTATACATGACATAAATATGGAGAGATTTTACAAGAAAATTAGAACATAGAACATATTACTTATCAGATTTATGGATAAGCAAGCAATTTGTGAATAAACAAGAGATAGAAAGCAAAGTTAGATATAAAATGGATAATTTTGATTACATGCAATTAAAAAGTTTTTGTACAAATAAAATAAATGTAAGCAAGATCAGAAGAAAAGCAGAAAACTGGGCAAAATTTGATAGACACTTTATCAGATGAAGGTCTCTTGTCTAAAATATATCAAAACTCATCAAATCTATAAGAATTTTCCAATTGACAAATGATCAAGTGAAATAGACAAGCAGTTTTCCAATGAAGGAATAAAAACAATTTATAGCCACATGAAAAAATACTCTAAATCATTGACTAGAAAAATGCAGATTAAAACAACCTTGAGATATCATTTTACACCTACCAAATTGGATAAAATGATCGAAGGGGAAAGTGACAAATGTTGGAGATGTGGAAAAATTGAGACACATTCATTGTTGGTAAAATTGTGAAATGATCCAACCATTGTGGAGAGCATGCCCAAAGAGTTATTAAACTACCTATACCCTTTGACCCTACAATACCACCGCTTGGTCTATTTTCAAAGATAATTAGGGGAAAATTCTAAATGTTTTATAGCACTTTTCTATATACATTCTAAAATGTTTACAGCACTTCTCTTTGTGGTGGCAAAGAACAAAAAATTGCAGGGATGCCCATCAATGTGAGAATGGCTAAACAGGTAAGGAATGATGAGTTCAATGCTCTTAGAAAAACATGGAAGTATTTGCACAAAATAATGAAGAGCAAATGAATCAAGAGAACATCATATACAGTAACAGCAATATTGTTTTAAGAATGGCAGAGTGAATAAGTTGTTTTGAAAATTACAAATACCCAAATCAACAACAAATGGCATATGAAGAAAGATGCTATAGAATACAGAGAAAGAACTGATAAATAGAAGTATGAGAGGAATAATTTCACATATGTATACCTATTGGGGTATAATGGTAGCTATCTCTTGGGTGAGGGGGAAGAAAATTTTACATGATAATTTTGTAGTATATTTGAAAGGAACAGCAAGTTGTGCATTGTAGATTTGTAGTTTCATGTGCAATCATCTTTTATATGGTATTATGTTATGGAAATGCTTGTTTTATTCTATAAATTAAAAATAATTTTTTAAAAGAATAAATCCCTACCTGAGACCATAAAATGAAACCATATTCTTTCTCCTAAATTTTCTTCTTGCCAGAGACTGAATTTGAACTGAATGAGTAATTGGTCCCTTGCAGTATGTCATTTATTATATCTTATCAGACTGGATTGAGAGGGAGAGAGTTTGCCTTACATATAATTCATAAATAATATTATTTGATACTTTGAGCTAGGATATAATAGAACTGAGCTGGAAGGAAAATACAGTTGTCAAGCCATATTTCTTAATGAAGAGGGAGATATATAATCTTAATTCTTTTTTTTTTTTGCTATAATTGTGATAGCACCTTTCCCTTGTCAGTAACCTTGATAGCTTTCTGAATATTAATGTTCAGTACATGGTGAATCTTTGATGAATAATGAAGGGAAGCCAAATGTTCTTTGAAAATACCAATAAAAATATAGAGGGAAAAATAATGAGTTAGACTCATTAGACTCAGCTGACGTTGCTCTCTACACAATTACCAATGATATCTTAATTGTGGATTTTGTTGGTCTTTTCTTAGTATTCAACCATCCTGAACTCTCTACAGCAACATAATTGACCACACTTTCCTTCTGTATACTCACTTTTCTGTAAGCATTTATGACACTATTATCTTAGTTTTTCTCTTATATATTCCTTACTTTTCTATTTCCCTTATTGGGATATCATCCATATTAAGCCCTCTAACTTTGTTGGAATGCCAATTCTTTGTTCTGGGACCCTCTTCTCTTTCTCTTAGTAACTTAATTAGGTTCCATGAGTTAAATAATCATCTATCTGTAGGTGACTCCATGATCTATATATATATATATATATCCAGTCAATCTCTCTCTTGATCCTTTGTCCCTCATCTTCACCTACCTATTAGATATTTTGAATCGAGTGTCTCAAAGGCATAGCAAACTCAACTGTCCAAAACAGAAGTCGTTTTCTTTGCCCTGAAACCTAACCCTTGCCCAAACTTCTTGTCAAGGAAACCAATACCTTTTTAGTCACCCAAGTTCAAAATCTCAATGGTATCACCAACCCCTCATTGTTACTGTACATATCCAGTTGTCAACCCTTGTCTTTTCTACCTATCATCTTCATCAACTCTTGCCTATAAATAGCCTTCTAACTTGTCTTCTTGCCTCAATTCATATTTTATTCTGCTCATTCATCCTCAACACAGCTACCAAAGTGATTTGCCCTAAAGTACAGGCTGATCTTTTCAAACCCTACTCAGTAAAATCCAGTAGCTCCTTATTAATTCTGGGATCCAAGTAAACCTCATCTCTTAACTGCTGGCTAAGTGGCTAGCAGCTTGAAAGAAGAAGGGATTAGACCAATAAATTCCAAATGGATCAATGATCTAAATACTTTAAAAATCACCACATACAAAAATTAGAAGGGGATGGAGCAATGATAAATGAGGAAAATTCTTAAATATATAGAAAATTAAACAAATAAATAAAAGAGATGGCTTTGTTTTTACCAAAATGAAACTTTTGTATAGAAATAAAAGATATATATGTATACATAATAGCAAGAAAAATATAGACTGGGGGAAGATTAAAATAAAATTCTGACAGATGCAATCCATAGGGGATAAGCAACAACTTATAAGGTTCAGAGACATTCTCTATTAGGTCAGATGGCATTGCAAAAAAAATGTGAAGAGGAAGTTCTCAAATGATGAAATATAAACTATCAATACTTTGAAAGTGTCCAAAAATCACTAAAGTACTCAAAATCTCCCCAAACCAGAGATACAAATAAAAAACTCTTTATATACAAAATAATTTGCATTTTATATAAATAACATAATCTTATATGACTCAGACTGGAAAAGATAGTTAAAAAATACAAAATTCATTCTTGTCATGAATGTAGGAAAACAAGCATCTAATTCATTAGGGCTAGAACTGTGGGTTGATTTTGGAAAATAATATAAGTTATAAAAATGTTCTACTCTTCTGGAAACAAGTTATTTGAGGGCAGATAGCTAATTTACGCTACATAGTTAGCAAGAGGAATGACCATGTGAGCTTCAGGTGAGAGCCACAGTGAGAGGCAGATTAGATTAGAGGAAGCATTTATTGGTATCCTATACAGAACATAACCACAAGTGACTAAGGCTCTATAGGCTTATTGGGAAGGTGGTTTTAGGAGGGCTACATATCCCAAGAATGCTAATGAAAAGTCTTTGTGCAATTCTTTGTGCAATCAAGGGAAATTGGTGTCAATATCCTGGGTTCTGTGATGAAATAGTCCCAAATTATTTTAGTGAGGAAAACAAAGCCAAAGAAATATTAAGTCTCTTAAAGTGTGCTCAGACTGATCCCCTCTTGTTTTCATTTGACAAATAACTCTACAGAATAACAAGATAGGTGTGTAAGGTTTCACAAAACTTCAGAGATGGAAATGTCACATCAACATCACTAATAAGATCATCAGGCTTTCTTAGTCATCATACACGATCTGAATCCTTCTGTCTGCAGAAGTAATGCTTTGAACTTTTCAAAGTCTTTTCATATCTATGGGCTTATTTTATGCTCTTTGGCTTCACGTATATTCTTCTTGGCTGAAATGTTTTATACATTGAATTGAAAGTGATGGAAGTGCCTTTTAACTTCAAAGAATAAAATTTTAAAATAGAGAATGTTCTTAATTAAAGTTGAAAAAAAATTTTCAGATCTCAGACTGAACCTTTCTCTGTATCTTTCCAGAAAGGCTAATATTTTTTCCATAAATATATTCCTATAGACAAATGAGCATATTTTTTCTAGAAAATAGGAACAATTGGCTTCATATTTCTTTCTGATTATATATGTATGTATAAATACATACACATATAGTATACTATATATTACACATAGCAATATATTGTGTACTATATATATATATATATATATATAGTCATCATGAGAGAATAAAATAGCAGTGGGTATTAGAGAAAACTAAGTAACATTAACAATAGTGTTTTGCTCTGATAAAATAAAAGGTACATTACTATTTTATTAATATTTCCTAAATAGCATTAGTTCAATATTATCATCCTGGATAACACTGGACAATTTACTGAGATAAAGGTTAAGTATTTGAGTTTAGTAGGCAAAGGAAGTACACCAAGAAGATTTCAAAGAGAGGATTTCTTGTCCCATCTATGTTAGCCCAACAGCAGACCAGGTGTTAAGAAAAGTCATAATTACCCAGGATGTTATGAGGTAAAGGAAAGCCAGCAAGGCACTAAGCAAGCATTTGGAAAGAGAGAGGCTGTTGTGAAGAGGAATGAAGGCTTTGCATACCCTATGAGGAGAGGTGTCCAGAGGAAACAATGAGCTGCATCAGTGGTACAAGGTATATGAAAGATTTCCTGAACTAAGTAATCTATGGGAAACTGAGTGACCTACACGAACGAGTGAGCTGTGGATCCAGATTCAGTTTAAGGAAGAGGATCAAACCCCACCCATATGGCATAGGCTTCCATATTTTTGTCATCTGCTGTTCACAGGGGTGTGCTGGAGTCAGCACAAACTCTCAGGAGATAGGAAATTGTTAAATATTCCATGGGAGCATTCACACCTTGAAAATCAATAACTGCTATGAATCTGGGCTTGATTTATTGTTCTGTAGATTATCTATATTTAAGAAAGTAATGGAGAAAAATGTTAACAATGAAGATTAAACATAAAAGTTTGTCATGCATATTTTTTTCCCCAGAGCGGAGCATTGGTTGTTAAATGCTTAATCAGTACACCCCTGATTATTCTCCAATACTAGATTCAGATCTAAGTCACAATTTGTTGCTTACCTATTTTATGATAAATATTTATATTCAAAATCCTTTTTAATTTTCTTGGTTTCTTGCAAATGAATTGACTCAAAAACCCTAAAGCAAGCTAAATTCAGGATAGAATACTAATCTACATATTTCAGTCAAGGCAAGATAGGCACCTCTGAAGTGTTCTCTTTGATAAATATGGGGGATGAAATGATTGCAGAATCAAAGTTTCAAGCTTCTGAGCACTTTGATTTATTAAGAAATGTATGCCAATTGCTTAAAACAATTGTTCTAGGACTCTTCAGTTTTGGCACTGGTCCCCCCAATACAGGAAGAGACAAGTTTTTAAGCATTAAAAACAATTATTGAATAAGACCAATTAATTAAAAGAAAACAATCAGGATACAAAATCAGAGAAAGACTCAGAAATCAGAAAAAGAAGTGTTCCATTCTCCATTAATTGTCTGTATTCAACCAAAGGAACATGGAAACAGTAACTGATTGATCAATATGGGGCCAGTTTTCAGATTAGACATGAGGTTGCTTGAAATGTATAACTGTGAGAATATTCATTGCATCAATCTTCAAATCTGATTGGGTTTCTGTTCAGTATAATTTAGATCCTTAGTTAAGGATCTTTACACAATAGGTAAAGGTGGTCCAGGTTTCCAGTCATGCTGCACTAGGTTCAAACAATGTAATAAAGTTTTCTCACAATTTCCATAATTAAAGTTTTCTCACAAGACATAAATTGGATTAGATGTATATTTAAATAGAAAGGGAACTGAGCTAGCTCCAGAACAGAGTCACAAGATAGAATCAGTATGGTTCACCCAATTCCCACTACCACTTGCTGTTTTAATCCCCTCAGTTCCCCTCCTTTGATTTATGGGGGAGGGACAGTCCACTCTCCCAGTGGATCACTTATCTATAAGCCAAATTTATAAGGAATTTCATATATTCATAATCGGAATTATGTAATTCAAATCACAGATCAAACTGTTTAGAGGGCTCACAGTAGACTAATTTTGAGAAAGGAGATTTACATGTCATTGAGGTAACCAAGGAAGCTTAAACATAAACATAAATACCATGAAATCAAAGGCCAAAGCAATATAATAATCATTATCAATATTAACTAACATCAAGCCTCCTGGTATACTCCCAATGTCCATTTAATCAGCGCATCTTCAGTCCCAAATTTCTTATGTAGTCATCTGTTCCCTGGAGATATCTTCTCTTGGACATTCTGGAATGTCTCATTCTCAGAGAAGCTGTGACGGGTGCTTTGTTTCTTTGGTTCCAAGTCACTTATAGAGATCCTAGATAATTCTACTAAAATGTGCCAATAATGAGACTTAATTTAATTTAGTACAATCTCAAATTTGGTTTAACAATAACTAGTTCCTATGATGAAAAGCAGTTCAAGTCTTATGGTTCTGATCCTACTAACAACAGAGCTACAAGAACATCAAATCATGAACCCATAATTCACCTGAAACCTCATAGAAAATCAATTTTAAAATACCACTTGCTATTTCTATCTTTACCTAAACCCTGGACCTGATATAAGAATCCTAGAAAAAATATTTTGATAATCTAACTTGTAAAATAAACCCTTTTGTCTTTTAATTTTTTTCAAATAGATATTTTAAAATGGGAAAATAATTTCCCTTTCTTTACAATTATCAATGCAATTTTTTATGTAACATCCTCAATTCAGTTTTGAGAATTTATTACTAAAACATACTCAAAGCCAGAATTTCCATGCTAGATATATTTGGAAGCCAATGATATATGTATGCAAATAGTTCTTAGAGAAAGCAGTCTAACTCTATTGCTTTCTCAAATTTACTATCCCATTTTATTAGAAAGCTTTTACATTATATCTTTATCTTATTACTTTGCCTATTTCCACCTTTATGAGGATATGATTCTTATATTATAAATCTGGACACAAATACAGACTAAAATTGTAGGATTTTTCATGTTTGAATCCTATTATAATAATTCAGAAATGTTCCAATATCAATCAGCTAGATCTAATATTATATATATAAAACTTCTACTGCTTACCTGTGCTGATTGTAGAAATTTGTTATGAAAGAAAAAGGAAGGACATAGTTATGACAATGTCAAGACTCATCTCCTCAAGGGAACAGACTGATCTGATAAGTACCATAACAGTGGAAAAGCTCTCTTAGCCCTTTTTAACTCTAGGAATGAGTCATATCTGACAGCCAATCATGTAGTCATGCGGTATCAAAAGCCAGACTCGGGATTAACTATGTTGAAAAATTCTCTGTTCAAAAAAGAAACTGAGTCATGAGATTCCTATCTTAGGTCATGTCACAGTCATTTCTCCAACTTTCCCCAGGAACAGACATTCACCTTATAATAGTTCTCAGACTGCAACACATGCCTTTTTCTACTATTGGCTTCATGATACTTCAGACAATTATCCCTATAATCAAATCTCAAAACAATAGTAAATTATTGTTCAAAGAGTTTCTACCTCAAATAGCAAAATTTCACTAACCACAACTTAGGGCTTGGATATTATTAATTTCTTCATATCTCCCCAAAAGTTACATTTCATTTATCCTTTACTTATAAATTAACTAGTAATTTATACTGGCTTGTTCTTCCTCGCTGAATCCTTCTATAAATTTATAACAAGGAGTTTCCCCTGCTGGGGCCTTTTTAGGGTTCTTCTGACATTGAAGAATATTAGTAAAGCCAATAGGCTAGCAAACACTTATCTTTCATCCACACCACATAAGTAATACATCTTCTTTCATACATTGCTTTTATATATTACCTTGGTACTTTTCTTAATACATTACTGCATTCATACATTACTTAGATGATTTCATTTATACCAATTCTCCTTTGAAATTCTTTGTTTTTACTGTGCTGCAACCTGTTCATACTCACCATTCGCTTCTCTGCCCTTCGAAGGAACACAACTTTAATTATTTATAGTGTTCAATGGCTCACAGCTATATAACATCAATGTAAGAATTAAAGTGAAAATAAATGTCTTTATCTCAGGGATAAGTTTGGGGTCATTAAAGGAACTTTGTAATTTCCCATTGGCAGCCTACCCTACTTTCCACCCTCTGTCTAATTCTGGACCCAACTCATTTCAATTTGTAGTCGCTGTCTAAGATAGATAGACAGAGAGTATCTGATAGTCTGGAAATCCCCTTTTTTATTTGGTTATCTTTTATATATAGTCAAGCCAACTCTTTTGAGTGATATGGATCTCATTTAGGAGGATATGTTATGCTACATGGCTTAATGCAACCCATCCAATGTCATCCACTAATAAAAGTATCTGGAGAAATTTGCCATCTAAAAGCATTTCCTTTTTACTTTAAATTCTTCAATAGATCTCCTCTACGACTGTCAAATAACTTCTGCAAGTAAACATATCCCATTTTCCCATTTTGTGCCTCTCTTGATAGTAATGATTTCCAAGGATGATTGAATAATTTTATTGCTGTTGTTCTAGCTTTCAAGAAATTGTATCTAAGTTTGGCATGAGCATGGGACACACTTCATTGGACAATAGACTTTAAGGTAATATATTCCTATCAAATTTAATGTTTGTTACAGTCAACAAACAATAAGTAAAGGGAAACTTTGTAGTCTCAACATCTTTCAGCCAATTTTATAATGTGGAATTTTGCTAGTGAAAGCCTGTCTATCACTAGCATATCACTATCACTAGAAAGAGATGAAAATAGGCATATGGGTAATTAGTTGTTCCCTGAGTGATCTTTTATCATACTTGTCACATTTTGTATTTGCTCCATTCCTTTATTTTTTCTTGACTTTATTCAAATTTAAACTAAATACTCCAGAGAGACATGTCTATCTCAATCCATGAAAAAGGGTATAAGGACACAGAAAATGTTGACTTTGCACAAAAGAATAATAATGCAGATATTTATTGTATTATTCTTTCAATTGTTAGGTACTTGTGATTTTGAAGACATGGAACTGGTATGTCCAGGTCATTAGAAGTTTTGAGGGTTGGCTTGCTCTCCAAAGATCAGCAATGGTTTGATGACTATTTTGTTGTCTCTACTGACTCAGTCCAGTGAATTGCTACTTACAAATGGTCTTAAGTCTGGGGAAAATATCATTCAGCCCAAATGCTTCCAAAGCTCTGGAAACTATATTGAAATGTTGCCATATATCCTATTGCCACTACTACCTAAAAAAATATGGAATCTGCCATCACTTAAACAATTAAACCTGACTCATATGGTTCAAATAAACAGGCAGTTCAGGGCTGACAAACTTTTTGAAACAGTGATACAAGGATACAAGAGAGACGATGGCACCATAACCTAACCCACTGCCAAAGCCACCCCAATCTGGTCTGCCAGCCTGTCTGCATCCTTCTCCTGCTTCCCTCTTGCTATCTGCTTCCTCCTTTGTGGTCTCCTCTATCCCTTCCTTTAAATAGCTAGAGCACCAACTCTTCAGCATTCTCAGATACCAGCACAAACCTTTGCCACATATACTTGGTTTCTATTAGCTACTTTTCCCATCATGGTTTTCTTCAGAATCATTTCCACTTGTTCTAGAAGCAAATCTGGACCCTGCTATTAGAGTCCAAATGGGTTGACTCCATTTTCCTTGATGGTGAAGAAAGTCTGTTATACAAATTTGAGCAAATATTTTCCACCTTTCATCTGTTTGAAGTTCCCCTTCTTCCTTTAAAAGCCCTCAAGATAACTTTGCTTATTTGGGTCTCTTGCCAATTTGTCTTTGAACTTGTTTTCTTCTCCACTGTCTCTTAATATTTTATGAGGTGATACTGACGATAATCTTCCACAATTCTTCCTTGTAAGATTTTATGAACGGTTTTATATTCAAAATTAATACTACCTTTGGTTGTCATATCTTTCTACTTGACAGTAAGTCAAGTGTTTCCTGATTAAGGACTGGTTATTTTGGTCTGTTTATGTATGGCAACTTTTTTACTTTGGTTAGACTTGTTAAATATAATTTGAAATTGTTTTTTTGTTTGTTTTGTTTTGGGGTTTTTTTTGCCTTTTGGAGGGCAATTGGGGTTAAGTAACTTGCCCAAGGTTACATGGTGAGTTTTTTTTGTGTGGGTGTTAAGTGTCTGAGGCCGCAACCAAACTCAGGTCCTCCTGACTCCAGGGCCGGCGCTTTACTCACTGTACCACCTAGCTGCCCCTGAAATTGTTTATAATCAATGTCAATAATCTTTCCTCCAACTGCTCCCCCTCCTGGGTACACTTCTGAATTTCTGGATTTCATCACCATAGTTTGACTATGATCTCACCTTGAAATCTCACTCAGTTCTTGGAACCTCTAAATTCTGAAATAGCCATTCACCCCTATAGCCTTATACTCTGCAACATACTGGCCTTTGCTTCCATTGGTGATATTGTCCTGAAGCTCTAATTTTGTTTTTTCATTTCAATTATGTCTTTCAGAAGACTACCCCTCCTCTAAGAGGAACTTTCTAGAACATTGACTTTTGGAGTGCTCTCTTACCTTTTGATTATTCTTTACTATTTTCTATTTGAAGTCTCTAAAACTCTTTGCATTTCTGTGTCAGACATTCTGTATACATCCATCCGATTTAATTCAGTAACCAAGTTTGCTTCCATATTAAATCAATTTAAATTGTAATTAAAGAAAGCCAGGTGTAACATAGATGAGATCTTTGCCGTCAGAATAAGAGTTAATTATCAGGGATGAATAGTGAGGAAGTTCTTAGAGTATTGTAGGGCAAGAGGCTTAAGATGAAGGACCCAAGAAATGTGTGTTTAACTGAAAAATGGATGAAAGGTCAAAAGATAGTCATATTAGGCTATGGGAGTATAAGAATTTAAGTGAAACTAGAAACAGGGCCCACAAAATCTTTACACATCTACTATTCACTTTTGTAAAAGGCACACTCATTGTGTTGTTAATGGCAAAAATCCAAAGGTTTTGCAGCTTGACGTTCTCTTAGCCAAAACCAGGAGTGAATTATGAAGGTCACTAGTTCAAAAGCTAAATTGTGTAAGAGGCATTTTACAAAATGGTCAGAGTCTAATACATTGGACATTCACTATGCTATTTATTGTAGGGAAGAATTCAACATAAAGTAGACCCATGAGGGTTGGATCACTGTTAAATTGGTATTGATATATCAGAACAAAAATGGAAAATAATTCAATAACACAATAGTTGTTCTACATATAGCCTAACATCCTCAGCACAACAGTAATTCATTAATACTGTTTTAAAGCAGATGAGGAGAAAATCCTTATTTGTAATATTACTCAAAATTCCTTAGTGACAATGATTTTTTAAAACTTTGTATTTTTCCAATTTGTCCCCCTAACTTTATACTCCCTCTGAACTAAATTGCATAATCACCACAAAAGATCTTATAGTGACTGTCATAGAGTCAATTCTTTTTTCTAAAATAATATTTATTGAAGATAGCCACAGTCAGCAGGAAGAGCCCTAAAAAGGAACAGGAGTTAGAAGACAGGTCTGGGCTCACCTCTCCCACTAGCTACTATGTCAACTTGGATATGTTACTTGACTTGAGCTGTCAAATGAAGAAGTTGGAATAGAGGGGGCTCTACAGACCCATTGGGCTCTAATTTTCCAAGATTGCTCATTCTAGTCCAGAATTTTTGTCTCAGATTAAAAATTATGAAGTTACTAATTAAGAAAGAAGCATCTTTTTTTACCAACATTTTGAAGTAAGTTTGCAGAGTTTTGAAATTCCTGCTTTGAAGGAAGGGGAGAAGTAAAGGCATGGTCTCAATCTTAGTGTTGGCAATGCTTGAACATATTTTTTAGGATCAGTGTTCAATAAGGTTAGTTCAATTGCTTTGTTTTGTTCTGTTCCCTTTAGAGGTGATGACATCTAAGTGTTACTTCTGGAGGGCCATTACCATTTGAATCATTGTTGCATCTATCTTTCACCTGTTGGAAGCAGCTCATTTTTATCTGATTCTGTCTGTTTTAAACTAACTTCAATCTATTCATCAAGTTGACAGTCTTAAATGAAAGTGTGTACTTGCTTTTCAACTACTGTGATGTGCCTTCAGCCACAACAATCTTCAAATTGCCTTTTCTTTCTAGAGGAGATCCCAATATGATAAGCTTGCAACAGAAAAGCCCTCATAAATCAAATGACACAGGGAATAAATGTGACAAATGTTCAAAAAAAAGGATGTCAGACCTCACAAGGTTTTCTTTTGTTTTCTTAAATTGTATTGTTTATGTATAAATATTATGTACAAATTATCCATTTTGAAATACGATTTTTAAAATGAATTAATTTTACAGACATATAGAATTTGAGAGATAGAGGGACTTCAATGGCAAGCTAGAACAACTTTTACTTGAAAGGAATCCTTAATAAAATATCCCACATAACAAATGACCACTCAGTCTGCTTGACCAGAATTTTCCTCTTTGAACCTTTCACCCATTGCTCTTCTTCTCAGGACCAAACAGAACAATTCTCATTTCCAAGATAAATGTAGGAAAATGCAGCCTTTCCTGATCCTTAACATCTGCTAACACCTCCCCCAATGACTGCTTTTTATTTTGTAAATATTTAATATAACATATATGTTACACACTCATACGTGTTGTTTTCCCCAAAAGATGCCAATATCACAATTACAGTGTATGGAAAGAAATGAGTTTCAAGAAAAGAAGCCTGGAAAGGTAGAAGGCCAGATTGTGAAGGGTTTTGAAAGTCCAACAGAGGATTTTATAAAAATTTCTTGCTTGAGAAGCAAGCCCTCTAGCTGCTGACCTCATATCCTCAGAAGCCCAGATCTTTTAGTACCTGTCTGTGGTGTACTGATGACAATAAATCTGATGAATCTGCTCAAGATCCCTTTGTGTGTACACACTGTAGTGCTTCTGATTCCCTGAATTTTGAGATCCCTGACAGACATGATATGACTTGTAGACATGAAAACTGTATAAACAGTACATTTTGAAATGCCCAACAAGCAGTTGGTGAAACTCAGCTGATCTTCAGCCTGGAGCAACTGAAAATGGATGTCTCTGAGGCATCTCAAATTCAACATGTCTGAGACTGAACTCATTATCTTTCTCCTTAAATTTTCCCTTCTTCCAAACTTTGTATTTCTGTTGGAGTCAACACTATCCTTCCAATGTCCCAGGTTCATAGCACCTCAGGCTTGTCCTCAACCCTCACTCTACATATCCAATCAGGGAACAAATCTTACTGCTCCTACCTTCACAACTCTTAAATGTGAACCCTTCTCTCCATTCACACACTCTTGCTTCAGCCTCTCAACACCTCTTGCCTAGATTGTCGCAACAGTCTCCTAGTTTTTGTCCCTATTTCAAGTCTTTCAACATTCCAGTCTGTCCTACACACTGCTACCAAAGTAACACTAAGCAGAGATATGACTGTGGGACTTTTATATTCAGTCAACTCTAATGGCTTCCTATTGCCTCTAAGATAAATGACAAACTCTCTTTAACTTTTGTGACTCTTCATAATTTGTTCCAATCAATCTTCCCAACCTCATCAGGCATCACTGCCCCTCCTGCATTCTATGAAGTAGCCAAACAGGTCTCTATGTCCTTCCTGTATTCATACCTTTGCCCTGGCTAGCCACATGTTAGAAAGATGCTCTCTCTTCACCTATAACTCAGAGAACTCCACTCTTCCTTTTAAGATGTAGCTGCAGCATTGTCTTCTATATGAAGCTTTTCTTAATAACCTCACAACTACTAGTGCTTTCCCTTATAAATTACATTATAATTAACAGGTACAGTATATACATATACAAAATATATATGTATCTGTCTCTATTTCTATTTTTGTTTATCCCATTAGAATATAATGTCCTTGGGAGTTGGAATGTTTTCATTCTTTTGGATTATTATATTCCCAATAACTATATTCCTAATGCCTAGTACAGTACCTGGCACAAAATAATAAGTGCTTAATAAATACTTGATTGATTGATCTGCTTGGGATCCTACAGTGTTACATAGAATATTAGTTCCATCCAGCCCCAAGACCTGAACATCAGCCCTTTATTGACTATAATTATCTGCTGGTCCCCTCCGGAGTCTTAGTACCAAACACCTCTTTGTCCTAGATCACCTCATCTCTTACCCAAAACTTATCACTTTTTGAATGACACTGCATCCCTGGGGGCCATCTCTAGTATCGCTCCTTCTGTCCTCCCAGTATCCCCAACACACCCAAGGATAAGTAGGTCTACTTCATGCCCCTTGCTTTACAAATTTTGCTCCCTTCCAAAACTTGCTTCCTTTGAGTTTCACATCATCTTTCTATAGCACCTTGTTAAGATCTATTTTTCCATAATCTACTAGCACCTAGGTTGATCCTTTCTCAAGTAGTTCAATACCTGGCTTGCAACCCTAATCTTTGAACTCACACTCAGGGATTTCAATGTACACATTAACAACCTCAAATGGCTTGCCCCCTACTTCATCAAGCCCTCAGCTCCAATGTCCTAAATCTTCGTTATTTTTATTTATTTTATCACGAACTTAAGAAACGACACAAGCATTTCCATAACATAGTAGAATAAGGGAAAAAAAGATAATTGCATAAGAAATTTTATGTACAACTTATTGCTTTTAAATATATAGTGAAGTTATCGTGCAACTTTCTTTTTGTTTTACGTTTTTTTCTTCCCTCCTACTCCCCCCTCCCCAGAGATGACTACCATTAGACACAAATATTTTATATATGTAAAATCATTCTATACATACTTCTATTCATCAAATCTTTTTCTGAATGCAGACAGCACATTCTTTCATGGATCCTTTGTAGTTAATTAAGGTATTTATAATAGTTAAAATGACTTAGTCTTTCAAAGTTGTTCTTAAAAGAATATTGCTGTTATTGTACACAACATTCTCCTGGTTCTGTTTATTTCACTATTCATTTTATTTTGTGTATCTATCCATGTTTTTTTCTAAGATATTGAGCTCATCATTTCTTATAGCACAATAGTATTCCATCACAATCATATACCACAGCTTATTCAACCACTGCTCATCTGATGGATATCCTTGCAATTTCCATTTCTTTGCCACCACAAAGAAAGCTGCCATAAATATTTTATAACATATAGATTCTTTTCCTTTTCCCCTAATCAGCTTTGGAAACAGACATAGCAGTGGTATTGCTGGGTCAAAAGGTATAAGCAGTTTAATAACTCTTTGGGCATAATTCCAGATTGTTCTCCAAAATGGTTGGATCACCTCACAGTTTCACCAACAGTGAATTAGTGTCCCAATTTTTCCACATCCCTTCCAACAATTGTCACTCTCCCTTTCAATCATTTTAGGCAATTTGACAGGGGGAAAATGACCTCAAGTTTGCATTTCTCTAGTTAATAATAATTTAGAGCATTTTTTCAGGTGATTACAAATTGTTTTGATTTCTTCATTGGAAAACTGCCTATTCACATCCTTTGATCATTTATCAACTGGGAAATGACTCATATTCTTATAGATTTCACTAAGTTCTTTATATATTTGAGATATGAGAACTTTATCTAAGAAATGATCTATAAAAATTTTCCCCAATTTTCTGCCTTCGTTCTGATCTTGGCTATATTTGTTTTATTTCTACAAAATCTTTTTAATGTAATGTAATAAAAACTATGCAATTTACACCTCACACTGCTCTCTGTCTTATTTATTTATAAATTGTTCATCTAGCATAAATGCAATAGGTAATATTTTCTTCATATTTTCTTGTATTATCTCTCTTTATATCTAGGTGAGGTATCCATTGTGACCTTATCTTGGTAAATGGTATAAGTCAGATATTTGGTCCATGTCCAATTTCTGTCAGACTTCTTTCCAGCTTTCCCAACATTTTGTTCACCAAATAATGAATCTTATCCCCCAAACTTAAGTCTTTTTACTTGTCAAACACAAGGTTACCAATAGTCATCTGCTAGTATAAATTGTATTTCTACTTTGGTCCACTGATTTCTGTTTTTTAGCCAAAAACAGATAGTTTTGATAATTACTGCCTTATAATATGGAATAAGATCTGGTACTGCTAAACTGTCTTCCTTTACATTTTTTTCATTTGTCCTTTGATTTTCTTACAAATACATTTTGTAATTTTTTCCCTAACTCAATAAAATAACTTTTTTGGTAATTTAATTGGGATGGCATTGAATATATAAATTAGTTTAGGTTAAATTGCAGTTTTTGTTATATTGGCCCTGCCTACCCATGAACACTTAATATTTCTCCAATTATTTAAATCTTATTTTATTTATGTAAAAAGATTTTGTTTGTGTAGTGACTGTATTTGTTTTGGCAGGTGTACTCCCATGTAATTATGTATCATCTAGAGTTATTTTAATTGGACATCTCTTACTATCTCTTCTTGCAGGCTTTTGTTTGTGATATATAGGAATGCTGATGATTTATGTGGGTTTACTTTATATCCTCCTACTTTGCTAAAATTGTTTCAACTAACATTTTAATTAAATTTTGGGGAATTTTTAAGCACATCATCATATCATCTGCAAAAGGAAATAGTTTTATTACTTCATTTCCTATTCTGATTCAATTTATTTTTCTTCTTTTATTGCTCTTGCTAGGATTACCAACACAATATTGAATATTATTGGTGATAATGGGAATCCTTGCTTCACATCTGATCTCACTGGAAATGCTTCTAGCTTATCCCCATTTCAAATAAGGCTTGCTTATGGTTTTGTCAATTTAAGGGAAAATCCACTTATGCCTATAATTTCAAGTATTTTTAGTAGAAATTCGTGGTGTACTTTATCTGAAGCCTCTTCTGCATTTATTGCTATAATTATTTGGTTTTTATTTTCATTATTGATATAATCAATTACATTAAAAGTTTTCCTTATATTATACCCTTCCTGCATTCTTGGTGTAAATACCACTTGGTCATAATGTATAATCTTTGCAACATATTTTTGTAATCTTTTAGCTAGTATTTTATTTAGGATTTTTGCATCCACATTCATTAATGAAATTGTTCTATAATTTTCTCTCTGTTTGTACTCTTTCTGGCTTAGGTATCGGTACCATGGTTGTTTCATAAAAGGAGTTTGGTAGGAGCCTTTCTTTGCCTATTATTCCAAATAATTTCTTTAATAATGGAATTCATTGGTCTTTAAATGTTTGATCAAATTTGCTTGTAAATCCATCTGGTCCTGATGTTTTTTTCCTTAGGAAGCTCATATATCATCTGTTCAATTTCTTTTTCTAAAATAGGTCTATTTAGATATTCTATTTTGTCTTCTGCTAATCTAGGCAGTTTATATTTTTTTTGTAAATATTCTTCCATTTCACTTAAATTGTTAAATTTATTGGCATATAATTGGGCAAAGTAACTCCTAATAATTGTTTTAATTTCACCTTTTGAGTGGTATATTCTCATTTTCAATATGAGTGATTTGGTATCTCTTTTTTAAATCATATAAGCAATGGCTTGTCTACTCTATTATTATTTTTCATAAAACTAACTCCTAGTTTTATTGTTTAATTCTATGGTTTTCCTACACTCAATTTTATTAATCTCCCTTTTAATTTTTAGGATTTCCAATTTAGTGTTCAATCAGGGATTTTTTTTTTTTTGCTTTTTGGAGGGCAATTGGGGTTGTGACTTGCCAAAGGTCACAAAGCTAGTTTTTGTGTTAAGTGTCTGAGGCCAGATTCGAACTCAACTCCTCCTGACTCCAGGGCCGGTGCTCTATTCACTGTGCCACCTAGCCACCCCCCAATTGGGGATTTTTAGTTTGTTCTTTTTCTTTTTTTTTTAATTGAATCCCCAATTCATTGAACTGCTCTTTATTTCATTGATGTAAGCATTTAGTGATACAATTTTTCCTCTGATAACTGTTTTTGCTGTATCCCATAGGTTTTGATATGTTGTCTTAGTATTATCATTCTCATTAATGAAATTTTTTTTGATGATTTGATTTTTAGCCCACTTACTCTTTAAGATTAGGTTGCTTAGACCCCAATTTGTTTTTAATCTATATTTCTGTCATCCCTTATGAAATATAATTTTACTGCATTATGATCTGAAAAGGATTTTTTTTAATTTATTAATTAAATTAATTTTTTCTTTTTTAATTTTTAATTAGTTTTTAATTTTTCTGCTTTTAACAATAAAATTGTTATGCCCTAATATGTGGTCATTCTTTATAAAGGAACCATGAACCACAGATAAAAAAGGTATATTCCCTTCTATTCCCATTAAATTCTCTACATATTTCTATCATATCTAGCTTATCCAAAATTCTATTCATTTCCCTGAATTCTTTCTTATTTATTTGGTTAATTTATCTAGTTCTGAGAGGGGAACTATTATAGTACTACTATCTATTTTCACCTGTAATTCATTTAACTTTTCTTTTAAAAATAAAAATGCTATAGTACTTGGCACACATAGGTTCAACATTGATATTGCATCCTTGTCTATTGTACCTTTTACCAAAATGTAGTTATCTTGTTTGTCTCTTTTAATTAAATCTATTTTAGTTTTAAATTTGTCTGAGATTATGATTGCTACCCCTGTTTTTTTGCAACAGCTAACCTACATCATCATTTTACTTTAGTCATTCACACTGATTATCACAACTGAGAATTTTTAGTCATTCATATTTATGCTATCTCTATGTCCTCAAACTCTGAAATTCCATGCTTTGGTTATAACTTCCCATCTTTTGATCTCTTCCTCTGCTTCACCCCACCTAAACTTGTTTATTTCTCATCCACATCATAATTTCTAGTACCTCTACTCCTCCCTGTTCTCCAGCTTCATCACCTGTGCTCTGACATTAATTTCATCCCTTCATAGTCCTGACCTTTCTAGTCAAACCCAATCCTTAGGGTACTTTCATTACTTCCACTCATATGTCTCTGAATATTGCTGGAAACATGGTGATAAGGACCACCATTGTTTTCTGTCTGACTCTCCATGACTCCATTTGAATTTAGGGTTTTTGTTTTGTTTTGTTTTGTTTTTTTGGCAAAGTTACTGGAGTGACTTGCCATTTCCTTTTCCAGCTCATTTTATAGATGAGGAAACTGAGGCAAACAGAGTTAAGTGACTTGCCTAGGATCACTCAGCAAGTATCTGAGACCAGATTTGAACTAAAAAAAAATGAGTCTTCTTGACTCCAGGCCCAGTGCTGTATCCACTGGGCCATTTAGCTTTGTCAAGGTCCATTACAAATGTATATTATATAATTTCATCTGAAGTACTGGTGTGGTACTAAAATCCCTTTAATCTTTCCTATTCATTCTCCATCACATTCCCCACAGTGGCTATGCCAAGGTGGAACAGAGCCATCCACTAAAGTCCCACCTCTAACCTACTCTGCATTTCAAAGGCTCTCTACAATGGCCTCACTCCCTTCCCTTTTCTTCCAGTCTCTGAAAAAGGAATGGACCCTTTATTTAGGCTTTTGATACCATCTCCTTCTTGTAGGAGATTCAGTACTTTTGCTTCATTTTATTTTTCTTGCACAGAAATCATTTTCAAATTGTTTTACAGGTTCTATCTCCAAGGTCAATTGGTTTGGCTTGGGGTCTCAGGTATTGTTTCAGTTTTGCATTATTTTGACTTTACCCTAATATCTCTCAATGCATCTCTGAATTGTTGTGTTGTCTCCACCCTTTCTTTTTTCTGTATTCCTCTACTTTATTAAGATTTTTTCCATTTCTGTTCTAAGCCACATAGATTCTAATTATGAAATAATCTTTAAGAACACGAATTTTGCTCCTTATTTTTCCCCTTAATTTTTTTATATTGCTTCTCAACCACTTGAAGTGGTTCCAATCTCATTTCTGGGATTGTAATTTTTGCAGCCTTAGTCCCTTCCTTAAAATATTTCTCTTCAGACTCTTGCATTAAATGTTTTTTTTTTCTTCATTGTACTGTAAATACTTTGTACTACAAGTTTTTTTCTTTATTGAGTCTCATTGCTATTATTTCTCTGGAGTCTTTTTGTGTAGTTCATTTCCTTTCTCCTATTGTTTTTGGGTTTTTTTATTGTTGTTCTTTTATTCTACTTGACAACATTGTATTATCCAAAAGCCCCCTACAGATGGAATCAGAGATTTAGCTAACGTATATGAAATGAAGGCTACATCACTCTGATGACCCTCACTGCCTAGAAAGCCAAGTATATTAGATCTGTATACTTTCTGCAGAGTTAGCTGGTACACTTAAGGGGAGATAGAGAGTATCTAGGCTCTTTGAAAATAGCTTCTGTTTTTCTGTCAAAATCCAAATAGTTTAGCATGTAACCTATTCAGAATTAGGAAGCTAGGTAGGCAGTGAACAAAGTATTAGACTTAGAATCAGAATGACTTGGGTTCAATCCTGCCTCAGATACTCAATAGCTGTGTGACTGTGAGAAAGTCACTTAACCTCTCTCAGATTCAATTTTCTAAACTACAAAATGAGGATAATAATAGCACCTACCTCCCAAGGTTGTTGTAAAGACCAAATGAGATAACATATGTACAGTGCTTTGCAAACCCTAAAGTTCTATATAAATGTTAACTATTATTAAGTAAAAAGAGCAAGAAAATGAACAAGGTACATATTTTCTTTGAATCAACTTGCTTTCTATTTCTCTGCTGGAAAGTAGTTCAAAAGATGTGTCAATCTATGAGATGTAACTGCAAAATATATGATTGATTTTACTTACGCTTATTTAATTGTTATCTAATCACATGTAAATTGTTCTGCTCATGCTTAGATGGAGCAGTGATCCCAACTATTTAAGTACTTTCCCCAGCATTGACCATATCCCCCCATTCTTATCTACTGTTTTCCACAAATTTTGGATAGTGGGCCAACCTTATTGCTAGAACCATTAATTTTGGTTCTTTTATTATTTCATTAGTAACCATGTAATATTCAGTCTGTCTATATTACCCTCAAGTCTCACTATAGAGTCAGATTGACCTCATTTTCAGTCATTCATGTCACTATTATGCTCAGTGTTTCTTTTCATATGCCTGTAATTATTGGTAATACACAACAGTCTACCATCACAAGTGTTTCCATTGCCCCTTAAGAGATGGGGTTTTATAGTACAGAGCAGCTTGAGATCACTGAAATTATTGTGGAAATTCTCCAGTATAATTCAACCTGATTTCTTCCTATTAATTCAATTCTGGAACCAGGTCATTTTTCATCTGTAATGCCTGTCCAATATATAAATATTTGTATTGCTAGACTAACTCAGTCTACATACATATATACACAACTCAGTATGTTGCAATCAAGGATATATGTGTTGTAACCATTTTTTTTGCACCATGGATAATCAGATAGCTCTTTTGCAATCTACTATAAATTTCATACAACATGAAAAAACCATCCGCCAATAGATAAGTAGTCAAAGGATATAAACAAAGTTTTCAAAAGAAGTGCAGACTATTAGCAACTACATTGAAGAATGCTCCAAATCATTAGTAGTATGAGAAATCAAAATTGAAACAACTCTGAGGTTTTACCTCACTCTCAGTAAATTGGAAATTATGACAAAAAAGAGCAATAGTCATTGGAAGGACCATGAAAAAGATAGAATATTACTACACTATTAGTAGAAATAGAAAGAAATTTAGAATAATGTTATGTCATTGACTAAAATATCCATACCCTTTGATTCACAGATCCCACATTAGGCATTTCTCCCAAGGAGTTAAAAATTTAAAAGAAAGCTCTAATGTGCGCAAAAATATTTGCAGCTTTTTTTTTCAATCTGCAAATAACTAGAAATAAAAGCAAATGACTTCCATTTGGTTTCAACAAATTGTGTTAGATGAAGATGATGTAAATACAGTGAACAGGAAAAATACAGTGAGGTACTGAATTGATGCAAAGTAAGGTAAGCAAAAACAGGAAAATGATATGCACAATGACTCTAAAAATGTAAGTGAAAAGAAAAGTAACCAAAACCAAAAATGAATGCTATGCAGTTATAATGGTCAAGCTTGACCTGAAAGAGGGAAGGAAGAAGACAAGCATTTATTAAGTACCTACCATCTGAATTTCATACAACATGAAAAATCATCCCCCAATGGGGAGATGTACTAAACATTTTACAAATATTATCTCAGTTTATCCTCACAACAACCCTAGGAGGTAGGTACTATCATTATCCTCATTTGACAGTTAAGGAAACTTAAACAAACAGGCTAAATGACTTGCCCAGGTATCTGAGATATCTTAAACTCAGGTCTTGCAGACCCTAGGTTCAGGACTCTATCCACTTTAACACTTAGCTGGCTGTAAGAAGAGGAAGTGATAGGAAATGTACCTCTCTCCCTTCTTTGAAGACATGAGGGACTAGGGAAGCAAAATACTTCCTGTACTGTCAGATTTGATTGAAATATTGGTTAGTTCTGAACTGGTTTTTTGTTGTTGTTGTTGTTGTTTGCTTGCTTGCTTTCATTTGCAGCTATAAAGGTTAATTTTCAGGGTGGGAGAAAAGAAGAATAAATTAGAAAATGAAGCTGCTATAAAAACAAAACACCCTCTTAAAATAGTATTGATTGCACTATTCTGTGTCTTAATAAGATAAAAATTATATCAGATGTGACTTAAAAGATTTAGAGAATCCCACAATCAATAATAAATCTTTCTTTTGTTTGAATTCTTCATGTAACATCCTCCAGTCTTTAAGTAAACATGTGAACCCCGGTGGTGCTTGTTGGCTCAGTTTCCTTGTCAAACAAAATTTTACTATCTTTTGTGAGGTATATGGAGTGTTCAAGAAGGGCTAGTGCCTCTGGTATGGAGTCTTGCTGAACCTTTTTCAGGCTATTCATTCACCTTTAGTGTCTATTTGGCACTCAACTCTTACTTGTGGCTCCAAGAATCTGTAAAATACACAGCAGCCACACTGAGTAAACCATCCCAGCAGACTGGCTAAACAAGTTGAGGGTAACTGATGGGCCTCAAGACTATCAATAAGTTGTGGGGATGGTCTACCCCAAGCATGTGAAGACTTCTCATGGCGTAATGGTGTATCAGCAATGCCATATTCACAATGCCTATAGAGATTACAAATATGCTGATATAATTATCCATCACAAAATACATCAGGTTTGCCATTTGGGGTAATAAACTAGAAAATTTATTAAGATACCAAAAGACTGAGTCCCAAAACCAGAAAGTGAAAGCCATCAGAGTAGTTATGACATTGGCACAGGTA